>NC_045761.1:13098149-13808366 GCF_009193385.2 Nasonia vitripennis | reverse complement strand
AAAGTTTTTAGTATTCCAAGACCCTTATGATTATTCGGGAAACATGAAAGGGAGTATTCATATTTAATAATACTGACCTTTACTAGTAGGAACTGACAATATTGGGGAACAGATATCCATTTTCTTCGTTTATGCTCAATGTCAAAGCATAAAATTCACATCGCGAAGCAAAATCACGCACAGGACTGCGCAACTTAAAAAGATCGTTATGTATGATTTTCATATTATCAGTGAAACTTCTCAAATTTTAACGAAATTTTTCTGCTTACTATACCATACTTGCTACTTCCTGAACCAGCGCGCGTATCTGGATTACATATAGCCGAGTAAGCGTCGGAAGTAGATCTTTAATTCGAGTTAGGAAGCAAAAACGAGAAGTAGGATGATAGGAGAGTCTCGCTATCTTGCGGAAAGGACGGCTCGAAATAAAAGCTGCCAGCGCAGAATGCTATATCGCTATCCCTAATAACACAGAAGGTTTTTAAAACGTTTGAATGAAAAGTTGGAAAAACGTAGGAAAAACGTTTTATAAACGGTCAAATATCCGACTCATCTGTCTCATGTCCGGAGCATGTGAACGTTGAAAAGTTGCAGGCCAAACAAGGCAGTTTTATCATGGATTTAGCAGAGCGCATACTCTTTATGAGAAAAGTGGAAAAGTGCCCATGTGCCACCTATTTTCACCTTCCAGAGATACCAAGAGTAATCAATAGCTCGTATAAAAGCCAGCCCTAAACTGCTTTGTTTTGGTATTAATATCGCTCTAGCGGTCCCCACTGTACATAATTATTATTGCACGTTAAAATTAAGTTTAATTTAGACTAGCAACACGGTATTTTTAAAATAAAAATGTTTGGCAAACAAGCAAGTTTCAAATTTTCAGATTTCTCCGGCATTGTAACGACCTACATCCATTGATATCACATTTTCACAATTTTCATGTTTTGAGGTTAGGAATTCAAACATACGCAGACATTCTACGGTAAAACGAACAGACAATCAGATGATGAATAGAATGATTATACTGTCTTTTTTAGAGCAGAACTAGCAACATCAATGCGCGCTCCACGCGCTCTGCTTTATATTAATACTATATTGTGTACCAAGGGCGTAAAGTGGGCTTTTTTAGGCCGAGTGTGGATTTTGCAGTACGAGTCAAGGCGAGTTAGCCCGAGCCGAAGGCGAGGGCGTTTACGAGCCGCAGACGAGTATCCACGAGGCCAAAAAGCCCACTTAGCCCTTGGTGCACACCATATTTTATGTAACCCGCGGACGTATTTTCGCGTTTTTTCGTACGTGTTAAGAGGGACCGATGTGACTATTTTTTGACACGGCAACCGTGCTCTTGTCTTGTTCAAACATTATATAAAAAAGTCAAATTCATTTTTTTTTTTTTTTTTTTTTTTTTTAATAAATAATTGATTTTAACAGTACCGAATTTTTATGAGAAAATTGGAAAAAAATGAAATAAAGTAAAGGGTTTTAATGAAAAAAATAAGAAATTTCGACAATGTTAATTTATATTTAGTTATAAATTATATATTGTTCAAGAACATAGCAGTTTGTACTTTTTTTATTTAATAATAAATAATGCAAATTTATCAAAATCAACTTTTTTTTAAATTACAAAAAAAATTTTTGCGGGCAATAAAGGCCATTATTGCCCGTTGTTTGAATATGCGAGCAATAAAGGTTTTTATTGCCCGCTAAAATAACTTTTTTGCCCGCCGGTCAAAAAAGAGTCACTTTAGCCCTATTAATAGGTACGAAAAACGCGAAAATCGTTCGCGTGTTACATAAACATTTTTATAGTTTAGAAATAAACTATCACGCGCGTCCCGCCATCTATCTCGTAATCTTATTATTGGCCACTCGACGACCAATCAGAGAAAGAATAGAATGATGATTCCTCTCTTTTTTTAGAGTAGGATAGCATGATTGTATAGCAGTATGGTTTCTTTCTTATCCTTGCAGTAGGGTGAACTGCATTCGTAGAATACTTATCATCCCCATACGTATACGGTCATATCGATTTTATAACACCACTAGCAAATTGAGATGCGCTCCACGTGTTTCAACTTTTTAAGGTTAAATAGAGTTTTTAGATATTTGTGTATGCATGAACGGCTGATTTATTAGAGTCAGGTGCGGACTATCCTATTTGGCATAAAAGTGAAATTTTCTTTTATTTAGAAAGTATTTTCTTCGAGGTTAGAATTTTATTCGTACAAGTTTTATAGATTATGTTGTGCACTGCCTAAAGTCGTAAAATTCTAAATATCAGTAACCGTTTGAACATAAAAAGATACCATCCAAATATCTCATTTTATTACAAGTATTATTGCTTTTCTTATCATTCTTATAAAATTTTAAATATAAAATTAAATTCAAAATCTATTTTAACTAACCAATCAGACAACAAATAAAACTCCTTCAAGATATGGAGCGATCAAAACTTTTAGATAAACGTTTTATTATTCGGAAAAATTGTAGATGCCCTAGTGGAATTAAAAAAATATAATGAAGTCTAATAAAATACACGAAAATGTAACAAATCGTACCATTTTGTACGTTTTTGTTGGATTTCGGACCTTTTTTACGTTTTATTACAATTTATTACAAATCCATTGATCCAGGATTTCATGGGGGTCTCTTCTTTGAAACGACAAATGTAACAATACGTAAAAAAGTATAACAAAATGTAAAAAATGGTCTGTAAGCGTAATATTATATAAGAAAATGGCGACTTGTTATTTTCTTACTTCTGCTTACATCCTTTTCTTTTTCTTACAATTTATTATAAAATTAATAATTAAAAAAATATATTGACTATATTAGGCGGTAAAATAACATGTGTAATAAAATGTAAGAAAGCGTACAAAAGGTATGAGAAAAAAGTCCGAAATCCAACAAATAGGTACAGTTTCTTACATTTTTTCACGCTTTATTACAATTTATTACGATTTATTATATTTTTTTTCCACTAGGGTGTGTCGGACATTTGACCGTTTATCAAACGCTTTTTCAACGTTTTAAAACTTCTTATTAAAACGTTTAAAAGGCCTTTTGTGTCATTAGGGATGGATTTCGTACTTTTTGAAAAGCATTGAAACTGTCCAATAAAACGCAATCGACGGCCGCAGCGTCGTGTCGTGTTAATACAAACAGTGGAATATTACAAAACGATCCTCTCTCTCTTTCTCTCTCTGCTCCCAGCGCACGCACTACTGCCGCAACACAAACGGCTCGTACGCGTGCGAGCCTCTGACGGCCTGCGAGTCCGGCTACCGTCGTGCCCAAAACGGCAGCTGTCTGGACATCGACGAGTGCCTGGAATCGCTGCACACGTGCTCGCGGGACTCGCACCGCTACTGCGTCAACCTCGAGGGCGGCTACGAGTGCATAACCCGGCTGCCCTCCTGTCCCCGAGGCTTCGAGTACTCGCTGCTGACCCGGCAGTGCGAGGACCTCGACGAGTGTCGCCTCGGACTGGCTCTGTGCAACGCCAGGATCAACGAGCGCTGCATCAACCTGCCCGGCGGCTACAGGTGCGAGAGACTCATCCCCGACGTCAGGGCCATGAAGAAGCCCGCCTGCCCGGCTGGCTACCGCTACGACGCGGCTCTGAGGAGGTGCTCCGGTAAGGGAGCGACCGCCGGCCTGCCAGCCGTTCTTTCGACCACCGGTTCTTCCTCTTCCACGGCCTCCGTCGGACAATGAGATTACTGTACACCGTTCGTCATGGTTTTTTCCCTCAGTTTGGCCTCGAAGCCGGGATTTCCGACGACTCGAGACTAAACCGTGCGGTTCGCACTTTTGACGATCGTAGTCGAAAGTACGCCGAACGACCCCTTCCAAAGTGACTTTACGCATCGCTATGTCGAGATATATAAACGATGTGCAATTTTTTTACCGCTTATTCTTTTTTTTTACAATAAAATGGAATTATTAAGAATTTTGTGCGAAAATTTCTTTTGATAAAACTTGTTCGTTTATCTGATGACCATGCGTAAGATATATATATATATATATATATATATACATACAGGACATCGATAGGCGACATAGAGGCGACATTAATCCAATTATTTTTTACAGTACACGAAGTTAGGATTCGTGGTTTAAAAATCTATTCCGATGTGCTTTGACCGAGAATCCTGGTAACGATCGATTTTATTCTCTCTGTATGTGCTATTCGGTTCAGTATACATAACAAGGCACGTTCGAAGATGATGTTGGCGTAACAATTAAAATGTCATTTTAGTTTTCAGAGTTGACTCACCCCACTCTTCTCTCTTCTTTCAGCATATTCAAGTTCCGAAATAAAGTTCGTGATACGCTGCACATTCTCCTCTTGCACCAAGCATAACATCGAGCTCTAATTCTTTTCTCCCCCGCCAAAGCTTCCGAGTAACACGGCACACACGTGTCCAATTTTGTCTAACCGCACTTTCCTCAGATTGACTCCGATCTAACGTTTTACGCTCCACGCCAAAAATAATCGCACGCAGTTGTGTTATGCGCTTGTAATTATGCTACGCACTATACATCATTGTGCGCCAAACTTTTCACGAAAATTCTCGTGCGTTCGTTAATCGTCTCTTTCTCCGTGTTCTCGGCGGCAGATGTCGACGAGTGCGCCGACGGAAGTCACAACTGCGGCGAGCAGAAGTGCTACAACTTGCCGGGAAGCTTTCACTGCGCTCGAGCTGCTGTGCCAGTTTTGAGGAAGAAGACGACTACCACGAGCGCGGCCGTCAGAACTACCCCTGGGCTTGGCAATTGCAATGTTGGATCCAGGTAAAAACTATAGACGTACAAAGGTTTCAAGGGCGCTCTCGTTCAGAAATTTATATATTCTCGATATATAAATATATTCTCGACTGTCGAAATTAGGTACGACCCAACGCGCGGCGGCTGCGTCGACGTGAACGAGTGCGAGGAGTTGGAAGACGCTTGCAGCAGCAACGAGAACTGCCTGAACACTCCAGGCAGCTTCCAGTGCACTTGTCTTCAGGGCTTCCGCCGGGACGAGTTGACACAGGCCTGCGTCGACATCAACGAGTGCCAGCTGCAGAACGACTGCCTGGCCTCGCAGCGCTGCGACAACACGATCGGCAGCTACACCTGCGTCAGGTTTCTGCCTTGCGGTACCGGCTATACCTTGAACGCCGCCACGGAGATCTGCGAGGACGACGACGAGTGCGTCCTCGGTACTCACGACTGCGGCAAC
The DNA here is from genome assembly GCF_009193385.2 of Nasonia vitripennis. Classification (NCBI taxonomy): domain Eukaryota; kingdom Metazoa; phylum Arthropoda; class Insecta; order Hymenoptera; family Pteromalidae; genus Nasonia; species Nasonia vitripennis. The sequence continues at coordinate 13,803,133 of NC_045761.1, read as the reverse complement.
GGCTATCACTGCAAAAATACCATCGGCAGCTACAGATGTATCAAGGACCGGAAAAAGGATAGTAGCACTACGCTCAGGCCGACCACGAGGAGAACCATCAGGACGACTTGGGCGCCGCCTACCACTGCTTACGCCACTCCACGGTACGTTTCGTTATTTTTCGTAACGTCCTTGTCGATTTGAAATACTTAAATCGCTCTGCAGTTTTACAACTCCCAGGTTCACGACAACGACTACTGCCAGCACCACAACCACCACGACCACGCCGAGGCCCACGACGACCAGTAGAGCAAGAACTACGACTACGACCGAGCCTACGAGCACGAGCACGAGTAGACCGAAAACTACCACGACGACTACTCCAAGAAGGACGACCACTCGCTACGTTCCGACAACGACGACCGAAGAGATACCCACCGTCGGCACTTTGATCACAACCCAGCGCAGGCCGAAACCCAGCCTAGCCGCGATGTACGAGATTTCTTCTAAATTGATCAATCCATCGAATGTGTACAATTCCGAGACTTTATATAGCGGCACGATGTTTGCTTTTTCAGACCGAAAGTCATTTGCCAAAGTGGATTCGAAACTGGTCCGGTCGGTCAGTGTATGGACATAGACGAATGTCACCGAAACCGGAAAATCTGCGGCAACCATCGTTGCATAAACACTATCGGATCCTACAGGTATGCATTTGTGCAAACTAATTTCTGGCATGGACTCCTCCTCCTCCTCCTCCTCCTCGAACCGAGTGCATACTTATCGATTCGCGTCTTTTCAGATGCGCGCCTTGGCTGACTTGCGGATTTGGCTACGCTCCCGACGCCGCCTCAGGCCAATGCAAGGACGTCGACGAATGCGCCGAGGGTACGCACAAGTGTGGCCCCGAGCAGACGTGCGAAAACAGGCAAGGCGGCTACGTCTGTTTCTGCCCACGAGGTAGGCGAGTACGCAGTAAAAAAATTATCGAAAAATCGGCACGCCGACTAATACTCCGACGATCGCAGGCTACGAGGTCGGCAGCAACCACGACTGCGTCGACGTGAACGAGTGCGAGCGCGCTCCCCCGGGTCGCAGCGCCTGCGGCAGCAACGCTCGCTGCGTCAACAGCCCCGGCTCCTTCCGCTGCCTCTGCGATCCAGGCTTCGAGAACGATTCGAGCGGCGCCTGCCAGGACGTCGACGAGTGCCGCCTCGAGTCCGGCGCCTGTCAGCAAGAGTGCTACAATACCTGGGGTGGCCACAAGTGCGGCTGCAGGTACGGCTACCGTCTCAAATCCGACAACCGCACCTGCGAGGACGTCGACGAGTGTACCGAGTTCAAGGAGGATAATCTCTGCATCGGTATCTGCGACAACACCCCTGGAAGCTACGCCTGTCGCTGCCCCGAGGGCTACAAGCTGGGCGCCGACGGACGCACGTGTCAGGGTCGGTATTCTGAAAAGCGTAATTTTCAAATGTGCTCATTTCCAAGAATGCCGCTTCTCGCGCGCTTGAAATTTCATTGACCTCGGTGTCTTGCCTCGGTACATTATTTCTGTAGATTCATGCGAGGCGCCAGGGAGCATTTAACGAAGTAAATTAGCGTTTCTAACTTGGACTCGATCATACCCGATTTCCCGTTCCAGATATCGACGAGTGCTCCACTGAAGGCATCTGCAAGGCCGGAGAGATTTGTCAAAACACTAGAGGTGCTTTCAGATGCAACAAGATCAACTGCCCGGCTGGCTACGTGAACGACCCCCAGAGAAAAAAGTAGGTATCGCAACATTTACACTGGCTTTTTTCTTGTTTGCACAGCAGCATTTTAAATGATCAATTTCAACCTTCGCCTTGGCAGCCGATGCGTGCGCGCGAGCCCGTACTGCCCGGTGAACGACCTCGCCTGTTTCCAGCGCCCGGCCCACTACACGTACAACTTCATCGCGATAGTGTCGATGTACCCGATCCCGGCGAAGACTGGCCAGGTCGAGCTCTTCACGATGCGCGGCGCCTACAACATGCCAGGCTCGACGGTGCGCTTCAGCATCGGCTTCATTCGAGCTCGAGCGCCGCCCCATGTGCTGCCGGCCACCGAGTCCTGCTTCGCCATGCGACGACCCTACCCCAGTCAGGCTGTCCTGGTCATGGTCCAGAGCCTCCAGGGACCCCAGGATATCGAGCTCGAGTTCTCCATGGAGATATACACTCCTAACGGCGCGTTCGCCGGAAGCGCAGTTGCCAAGATCTTCATCGTCGTCACGCAATACGAGTTTTAGGAGCAAGACTATTTTCTGCTGTAGTAGGGGAGGGGCTCCTTTGACATCTCTTCGTTCCCCTCGAGAGCTTTATCGACTTATATGCATTAGTATCTCGCGGGAGGGATCCTTTTGTATATACATGTCTCGGACAACGCTGTATCTGTATTAATCCGCGATTCTCTGCAGTGCCTTCGTCAACTTATATGCCAAAAAGAATTTTTACCTTAAACTTATACTTACATTGTATGCTGATTATCAACAAAGTGTATTTGTAACAATCTGGGATACTTGGATACATCTATTAGTCTATAAGGTTAACTGTAATTCCGTAGATATAAGCAGTGCCTTTATTGTGGCATGCATTTCTTATTTTATAAATACATATTGTTATTATTAATTATAATATTATGTGCGTTATTTTAAATTAAGAATATACTTAACACGTGTAGTGCTTTTCGTATTGCATTTTAGTATGCTCAATTTATATTATGTCCAATACTTTAGTGAGTAGCACGATTAACAAAAAAAAGACCATATTCTAAATATTAATTTTAACAGACCCTAAATAACGTTTAGATGTACTATCCGCGAGACAGACTTCAAGTTTATCAAACATTATTCTACTCTACTGTATTTGTGCTCTAAAAATGGCAAATTAAAATAGATTAACGTTTTTAAATTGTGCTAGTCTTCGTACCTGGGAGCAACAATATTTCACACTTTATAAAAACATTTCGCAATCAACTTTAAACCTATATTTTAACATTCCAATAACAAAGTACGACGAATCAACAAAAAAATCTGGAAATATTCCGGATTGGAATAATTCATTTTTAAATTTAGTTACATATAATTTTTTCCTAATGCGCTTGCCAAATTATAACAATTCATATTATTGTAGTACATTTTTTGTGATACAATACAAATCATAAAATTATGATATATATTTACTTATAAAACCTATTGCTATAGCATATTTTTTCCTCAAAAGAACAGTATAATATTAGATACTTAAAAACTGAGTAAAATAATTTATTATTATTGGATTTTAATAGTACATTACGTGCCTAGGGAGGAAAAAACTTGGACAGTCCAAATCTCGTGTAAATTTTCACCCAAGCCGAAGGCGAGATATGGGCTGTTCAATTTTCCTCCCGCGGTGCGTATACTATTTTTCTTCACACCAGCACCGAAAATGCACATTCCGCTCCAGGCGCCCGGGAGGGAATGTGGTATTTTTCGATGCAAGTGTGGAGAAAACAAGCTTTGTAAATTATTGCTACGCTACATAAGTGTTTATAGAATAGTGTGGCTAAAATCCGCTGTTAAGTCACGCCTATCTGTGACTAAAGTAGTCCTTTTTTGCACCGTGAGGTTAGCGCACGAGCGTAGCAAGTGTGATAAACACGGTGCAAAAAAGGACTACTTTAGTCACGAATAGGCGAGACTTGCAGATTTTAGCAGTCTGCAGCGCTATAAAATTTTATACGATACTGGTTTTACACGGTCAGTTTTACACGGCGCTTAGCGCCCTCGCTAGGCTCGGGTGCTAACTGCGCCGTGTAAAAAAGAACCATTTAAGCCACACGTACCGTAATGTACTATTTCGGCGCCTATAAAGTGGACCGAAAATAGGGTTTCCGAGCGTCAGACAAATTGTAGAGCAAGAGACCCTGGTCATAATACATGTATAAATTAATCCATTTTCGCTCCCTATAAGGTAGAACGAGTCTACAATAATTTGAGAATCGGAAATCAAGAGGAGCGAAAATGGTCTTTTTCGCCCCTAGGGGCCTAGGGGCGAAAACGACCATTTTCGCTCCTCTTGATTTTTTTTTCATCTCCTTTCTAAAGTTTTAAATCGTTAAAAACTTTTGAAACAATTTCCAAAATTTTTCGAAATTTTCAAAATTTATTAAAATTTTGATTTATATGTATATATATGCATCTATTCACGCACACCGTAGTGGACGATTTGAAAAAGTCTATTCTCGATCTATTTCATAGGCGACAAAAATGGTCTTCCTTATACACTTGTTATAAAAAGCACGGTGAACAACGAGGGGCGAATGTGCTTTTCCAGACTCGGATAATGTTTGAGCACGAGTGGTAGTCGAGGGCGCCTACGGCGGCCCCTTGTTGTACAATGTACTATTTGTTTTTTTCATTAGAAACAAACAACTACAAAATAAGACATTGATATAAAAATGATCATTACAATTACTTATATATTTCTATACTATAATGATGATCGCAATTTGAACGCAGTACCGTAGTAAAGTGTGTCCGTCGTTATGCAAGTACAATTCACTGTGAACATTTACTGAGTGATGATAAGCGCGCATGCTTAGTTCCATAGTCGGAAAAGCTTTGTTGTGTAGAATGTTGTAGGTATACATACCTACACAGTCTCGCCACTGTCAACCTGCAAGGATCGTGAAGTGCCATGCGCATTTCACCGCTTGCGCATATTCTCGTGCGCATTGACTTGCGATCTTCCGAGTATCAGGACAACATAAACGCGACCCATCATTTTTAGCGTATTCGAGACAGAGTAACAAGCCTATCCGAGGCCCTATCTTTGATAGCTTAGTGCTTCGATGTTCTATAATGTACATCGCTCATCTGCCATAATATAACGCACTTGTATGTGATAAATAATATATTTGCATGATAACATATTGCATATGTGCAAATCCACATAAAACCGGACACTTCAGAGGATCTGAATAAACAAATTTGAAATTTGAGGGCACACCTACCAGACCAACTTTTTTGGGTTCCTTAGGCCACCCAGAACTCGAAAAACCTTGGGTTCCCGGCAAAATAAACTACGACACTTTGCTGAATAATTATTAAGGGAGAATTTCGTATAAAATCATATGTTGCTAATTATAATACTTTATTTTCTCATGTCTTCACAGACTAAAGCTGTAAGATTTTTTTTTGCCAAATAATGAACGACTTTTTCGACAAAAAACTTTCTTAGTGTTGGAACGTGGTTTTGCATTGTTCTAAACATGTATAATTAGAAAACAAGTGTTTTGGAAACGTGCCTCAAACATTTTTTTTTTCACCGTTCTTGGAGTCAAAAAAGTGTATTTTCCCCCAGAAAGTAGTGGAATTCCCCCAATACTCGTGTCATAAGTAGGTAGTCCTTTGCGGCAGAACGTTTGGTTACCTCCTAACCGTGTTAAATTGACGCGCTCCTTTGCTCCCAACTTTTAGAAAAACGGCTGTACATAGAAGTCTGAAAAAATTACCGGTTATAGTTTTTGAGCGCCTAACGTCAGCCAAAATAAACAATAAACGATATCGATCTGATCTAACCCAAAATATTTGACATATCTGGAAAGTATATCTTAAGTATCCTTTTCCCCTGCGAGTCCGTTGATAAATGCTGTCCAGCTCACTTCCGCGCTAAGATTGTACCGACAACTAGGTCCTGTAATTTTTCGAGAGTCATTAAAGCTCTCGTTTTTCCAGAAGTTGGGAGCGTAAATTAACATTGGTAGTATATCTATATAACTGGTGTGGTGGCCCCTTAATGCCTGCACTTGTATCGTAACATACTATTATTCTGTAAAAATTTAATAGTTAAAAGATTATTTATGTTTTTAAAAGATGAGACAAACCAAAAAAAATGAAACAACTGCAATATTTCGTGCAAACGTATTATGCATGACACGCGAAAGAATGTTAACAGGAGTATACGTAGTCAAGGAGTTTAGAAGGGAAAGTTCATTCAGTAAAACGGCATAATGAATGAAACGGAACAATGGCTGCGGGTAATGGGTGACAATGCAAGAAAGGACACAGAATTCGGCCTTGAGATCTTTACGACGTTCTTTATTGAGATTCTTGTCATGCTGCACGCGATCGAGTGTCTCGCGTGTGAACAATTCTCAACGGCGCATCGGATCGTCTTTCTTCTTTTTATTTTCACCCTCGAACTCTCGTAACTGGAGAAAATTTCCGGTAAAAAATAAAGTTCGCAGCATTGCTGCTTTCAAAAATTCCTCGTTGACTTTTCTGGTATATTTTCGTCAACACCGCTAAATTTTTGACTCATGCACTCTTCTTACTATGTAACGAACATAACGGTAAACGCACGATTTTCCGATGGTAATTGTGTGTACGACTTTTGACTAACTTTATATTTCGTAGTATACATGATGAACGCGTTGATCCTTGTGCGATCGAAATCGTGAATCAGCGCAGAGTTCATCGCAAACAAATAAAAACGCTAACAGTTTGCTTTACATATGTTCAAGGTATACGAACTCTACATGTATATAGAAATAAGGACTCGCTTCTTTTTTTTCTTTCTCCGTCATTCATGTCCCTTTGTTCTTTCACTCTACGAGCCTCGAAATTATCGATTTTACAAAGTATATATACTCTTTTTGACTTTTTATAATTCAAGTACCAAGTATTGCTGATAACGTTGATAATAAGTGTAACTTATGTCTAATTACGATATACGCTACTATAATATATTTAAAGAGTAATAACAATGCACGGATATATTTATATCGATCACCTGGTGCTTCATACTTTTCAAGCGTTTAGCTCGAATAAAAAGCTTCGAACTTGGCACCTGTTTTCCTTATTCTCATGTTTTAGTTTTAAAACTGCACTTGATCCTATACTTAAGGTATTCGAGTGTTTTTTAATTTCGATTTTTTTAACAAGAAAATAAATCATTTATAATCATGATAATGAAATAATAATTGAATTAATAATCATGTTCTACGTTCTACATGGCAATACGTAACATCAGTAAAACTAACAAATTTTTGTTTCAATTACAAATAAAGAAAATATGTTATCGATAAACACACTTTTTGATTTTGTTTATATGCACTATACCAGTTGTGGATTTCTAAACAAACAGTACAATTTTAAATATCTAACTAAGTTTAAAGTAAATTAGAATTATTAACGAAAATTTTTTAACAATGTATAATTTGTATGCACTACTGATCCAATAAATCTGTTGATCAATATGAAAGATATTCAACATACCATACTAAATCAATATTGTAAGTGTATAATTAAACTTAGCATTAGCACACTAATCTATTTGATACAAATCGCAACGTCATTCTTCGTGCGCTGAAAGCAATTTGGCCGAAGATTGATCGAATCAGTTGTAGCACAGCAGAGTTCTTCAGCGAAACGAAAATAAATCACCTATATTATATGAAAAATTGGTATGTCAGAGATAGCTGAGCATACTACAATGTAACACTCAAATTGCTGAAGCTTTCTGGTCATTACGATCTTATCTCCTGCTCGAATACTATACATTACACTCCGACAATAATCGCTTCGCATTATAGCGAACTTTGGGTCGACAAAGTATAACAATACAATATCACACCAGTATCGACTTTTCCATGATCGCGTAGTGTTGGGGCTGCTGGCAGTGTGTGATTCTGCCAAGTGCCCTACGTAAGAGGGCTTTTTATTTTTCTTTCTCATCTTCGTTATTCCTAGGCGCACTTGGAGAACGCTTGACTAGGAGGTGCACGCAGTTTGAGCACCTCGACGATACTCCTACTACTCCCTAATTGCATCTTCTTCTTTACACTCTTTTTTCGCACCTATAAACTATGCGTGCGCACGATACTGCGGTACCGAACGTGGCATTATTTTTTCTATGTAACTATCAAATTGTTCGATTAATCAATCATTATCACATCATCGTTGTTTTGGTTAAACAAACTAAACTTTTTAATCAACTGGATACTGATTATTAACTATACGTGAGTTCTTGATTCATGGACGTTATTGATTATTCGAGGAGACACTGATGAAAAACTTCTCTATTTAGAGAAAATTCTTTCTGTTTGCTAACAGAAAGAAACTTGCATATTGAGATAATGAAAACAACACAATCAAGCAGATTGTCTTGCTATTATCTACTTGTAATATATACATTATTCCCGTTAAAAAAAAACATGTCGATGAAATCTGTTTACTCAATCATATTGATTTTATAGATTCATAAGATCAATCGATTTGAGTAACGAATTTGCGATAGATATCTTTTTCAAATAATGCAAAATCCGTCCATTAATCAAATCAAAGCTATTCATCCAGCTCAGGTCGAACAATGAATGCGTCGGAAACACTGGGCTTATAGCGTGGCGGTAGTTGGAAGTATTTGATTGATTCAATCGATAACGACTTCTAGAAACAATCGATAAATTCACTAATTAACAAAAACGCATCGACTGTCTTCTACCGTATCAAGTGTGCGTTTTAATAGGTTTGGACCACTAAATTTTAAGGTTCACTCTGTTACACGCATTCCAAGTTTGCGAATATCGAACAAAAATACGTCGAGGCAAAAAATCAATGGCAGAATAAATCACACCTCACAATAACAAAAAAGATCGTTGACGCAGAAGGATGCTCGCGTATTGGCTTTTGGCACTCGGGCGTACATCCGCGTATATGGATCACAGAAAAAGCTGAATCAATGACCTGTTCTACGATAAGTAAAACTCGTTGAATATTGATTAGAAAATCACTTCGTTAAAAAAAAGGTATCATGGATCCGCGAGAGATTTTCGTTATTTTTTAACAAGTACAGAGTGGCTTTGAAAAGGTCATCATACAAGTATATATCTTCGACTAAGTAATTCCTGGCGCTAATCATCCTTCATTAATCTCTAACCCTACATAACACACCTCTTATCAACCTTTTAAGTTCGAGATCAGATCATCACAATGTCCTTGTTCTCGGCCCAAAAAACTAAATTTACATCGAGCGACACACTGCAACAGCGTATTCTTATGCAGTCACCTCTCTGAATTTCTTGGAGCATATACGATACACTTTATGATACGTTGGCTTATTCTGTTACATACTATTATTGTATCGGAAAAAATCACACGTTATGTGTTATTGCTCTCGTTCTTGACTTGGGTAATTCATAGTCTACCTAAGTCAATGATATGAATTTCTTGAAAAAAAGTAATAATCGACGGCGAATAATACTGTAAACTTATAGAAAATGACGTTTTTTAACATTACATTCATAATGTAATACTAAAAAATGAGATGTTTCAATGTAGAAGCGATAATTCTATGATTTTTGCAATATCGAGAAACAAATAATTCAGTCTTTTTCGACTAATTTAACTAGTCAAATATTGTTTTTTCTTTCTTAATACGCCCACAGCCCTACAATGACTATCCTATCGACAGAAGATCGACATGACGAAAGAACTACAGCACTTTGCTAAATCGCTGCTACGTCTTTTAATATTCGCGTAGTTACAAACAAACTTGACTTGGTCCCCATAGAGCCCCTAAAAAGTCAATTCTGTTGTTTCCCCATGATACGCCCGCGAATGAATTCGGCCCCAAGAAATTCAGAGAGGAGAGCACCTGAGGCACAGCCTAGTTCCGCTGCCCCGCATCGAGCTCGGCGAACTCCTTGGCGACTTTGTGAACATAAAGCAATCGCTCGTGCAGTTCTGGAGCACAACCATAATCGCGCAGGTCGTTTAGCCAGTAGGTCGAAGCGCGGCGGTCGCAGTCGATGTACGTCACTAGATAACCCGACCTACTGCTACCACCATGAGCTGGCTGCTGTTGTGGGGGTAGTTCCTGAGACACGATAAGCTTCGTGTGGTCGTCGAAAAAGTTCATTTGGAGCAGGGGCCCACTGAGCTCCATGATAATGGCTTTGCTCGTACGTAACCAACGGCGCATCAGTGGTACGCTATTTGTCCGCGATGCTCGTCGCACAGCATCCTGTCCTTCAGCCCGTTCCGTCACTTCACCACCTTTTCAAAAATTGGAGTATTTAATCAAGTTTTTGCAAAAACTTATGCTCACGTGTATATGTATTCAATCAACTTAGAAATAAATTTAAATAGCATTCTTGCCACGTAAAATACAGCGAGTATTTATTCGGAATACAAAGTTTTCATAAAGCTCACCTTCAGTTAGGTGCTTGTCCATGTAGTCGGTGAAATGCAGCAGCAGTTCGAGTTTCTTTTGCAAATGCGTAGGGACGTTTCGTTCTCTATTGTATCTCGTTATTTCATCGTCCGCCGTCGTGTACTCCACTCGTCTAAAACATTTCATTAAATATATACATGAAAATACCGTGTACTGCATTTTTTATTATTTATGTAGAATTCGTTTTTAAGCAAATCACGTTCTTTTCTAATTTGATTCTGATGTTTACTTTTTGAATTTTTAAAAAACATACGCATTTTCAAAAAAGTTGAAATTTTCTTTTCTTTATCCTACGTAAATTCTACGTAAAAGTGTGAAATGAAAGAAGCTAACAGTATTCTTAGCGAGTATTCAGCTGTGTAAAGAAAAATGATTTCTTTCACAAAAAATCTACAAAAAAACGCATTGTCCGCTTACAGGACAACTGATGAAACACAAAACAGATAAAACAAAGAATAAGAGCACTGATTTAACGTATGCTAATATACCCACGCAGAGAGTCAAACAAAGCAGAGGCAGAACTACCTGAAGAGCGAGCAAAAATAACATAATGTAGTGCTTTTAAAGCGTGTGTATACACGCGGATGTGTGTCGCCTCGTGTATCATCATACTACTTTGAAAATAAATATTCCAGCGTTAATAACAATAATTACAGTGGCGAAAGAAAAGTCGTGCAACTTTGAGATAGCGTGTTTCATTCGTCACTGTGCGAGATAAATGTACAAGCGGAGAATTTTCAGATACGTTAATTTTCGATGATGCTAATATATTACTATAATTACTAAAAGTAGTTTGATTGGGGAGCACATCGCAATTTGCAGAACATAGCGAGTAATTGCAACCGTAAAGTTTCATTGAAAATACGGCCTGACAACTAATAATAATATGATGGGTTCAATAAGGGAAATTGTTTCTATAAGAGTAGCGTTATTCTTGGAAAGTCGAGGCCCATAATTGCCAGTGTTCAAACAAATTGTTTCCAAGGTTATCCACGGTTTTTGCGCTCAACAAATCACCACAAGTAAACACGCCTTTAAAAAGAAAGGAAATCTGAAGCTATCACCTATTTAAAGCTGCCTAGTTAACTTTCATTTATGATAATATTCGCATTGTGTTTGTATGGCAAGTCATATAAAACAATCATTAAAAGAGAAATCAATGCACCGCACGTACTTCCTATCGTGAGTGTAGCTCATCTTGGTGCTGTCGTTGAAAAGCACGCCGACGGACCTGTCGGACAGCTGGAAGGCCAGGCCATACTTGTTGGAGTAGTCGATCCACTTGGTGATGAAGAGCGGCGCAAAGTCGTCGACGAGGGACGGGTTGCAGCGGGTCTTGTTGACGGTGCTCTTGGCCACCGCGGCCAGGCAGTCCTCGAGCGCGTGGCTCATCAACTGGACCTGAGCACCCGAGAAGTTCGCCGTGCCATCAGCCACACCTACGCCCAGCACTTGCTGCTGCTTCTTGCGGGACTCGAGGCAGAGCACGCTGCTGATCCTCTGACGGAAGCGCGGCAGTTTCGGTAGCCGCCAGCTCGCCAGCCAACTGGATACCTTCTTCTTCTTTTTCTTGAGCTTCTTGCCGTCCTGGGATTGCGCGGCTGCCTGGTTGTTCTGCGATTGGATCGCTTGGACGAGCTGAGGGTTCGCCTGTTGCTGTCGATATTTTTCATTGAGTAAAAAACGCAGAATTCACGCAACGATTGAAAGGCAAAAGCCCGCGATGTTGTATACTATACGCGCGAACAATGCGAACTTTTACGTCCGTATAATGCACCGCAATTACGTCATTATCAGCGCGGTAATTTTCATAAGCCGAAGAATTAGCATATACTGCCTGTGTACAGTCATGAGAACATATGGATAGCGCGAAGAAAGGAAAAGGGTAAAGCGTATTATACGCTTTATACGCAATTACGCTGTTACTGGCCTTTATTTCCTCGCCGCGGCATATCTTTTGCAGCTCCGCACGTGCACGTAAAAGAAAGGTATGACTCTAAGGCGACGGCGTTGCGACGCGGAGACGAAAGATCCCCGAATGGACGTCAATAATTCATGCACTATTATCGCAATTTAACAACCCACCTGATTGATATTTCGCTGAGCTGGCGAGAAGTTGAGACTGGACGAGAAGCTCGTAAGGGCGGACGTCTTCTCGGCGAAGGGCAGTCTCGGCGCCTGGTAGCAACAGCTGTCGGGTAGCGTACTAGGCACGTACTCTTGAGTGAGGTACGGGTGCTCCTTGACGAGGTCGAGCGGTAGTCTAAGCTCCGGATTGGGCTGCAGCAACCAGCGCACCAGTTCCTGGCCGGCCCTCGAAGCCATTGTGTCGTCCAGCTCCTTGTAGCGGTGGTTGCAGATGCGCGAGTACGTTTCCTTGAGGGTGGACGAGTCGAAGGGCGGCTGGCCGACCAGCAACACGTAGAGGATACAGCCCAATGCCCAGACGTCCGCCTCGTAGCTGTAGGACTGCTTGAACAGCACCTCCGGCGCTATGAAGTTCGGTGTGCCGCATATCGTTCTGCGAATTATTTTGAAATCGTTATTTTTTTGTTGTTATTTTTCCAGCGTCAATATGCCCTTCCTTTGCCAGTATAGCGAAAACTTTCCACACGCTCGTCGCTTTTACGTAAATAAACCAAGTGAAAAAGTCTTCGCACGCCCACCTTCGCGATAATAAAAACTCGATGGAATAATCGATTGGCCTGATTTATTAATGAACGCACGAGCATTACACACGATGAATTTTCTAAAATTACCCGTACATTATAGGCAGACCTGGTTCATTGATGAAAGTCGTCGCTTATATGTGTACGCCTTCATTGTTGAGCATACAACGACGCTCTCTTATCTCGCGCAGCGATTATCGAAGAAAAAAGGCGCGATGCACGCCTTACTCACACTCCTCTCGGATTATCTGCATAACGGTCTCTCGCGGCGGTCCTCGATGGCGATATTATCAGAGAGTCAGCAGCCGCAAGGATACCTGTACCTACTCTCGAGAGTTACAGTTAAGAGCGAACGCGCGTAGTGAATCAGTGCCGAGTCTCGCGGAACGCCGAGTTGCGCATTCTTACATCAGATATATCTCTTGCGAGTGCACGTGTGGCAGTGTGACGTCACACAGAGCAGCATTCCGCTCGGCGGATTTTCCGATAGGAAAGACTGCGCGTGAAGCGAGAAATGCCCGTATAGGAGCGTACAAATATAGGTAATAAGCAGAGGTGATCCCTCGAGAACGTTCAATGTCGGGCGCTGCACTAAAAATATACGCTTCGCTATTTGATCGATAGACATGCCCGCGGGTATAGCTTTCTCAATCGAGGCTTATCTCGTGATTCGGGGGAAAGTATGGCCAAGTATTTTTTCTTCCATGCGCGATTGATTGACACTCACACTCTGCGCCTCTGACCATCTGACTGCGTGGCGAGACCAAAGTCCCCGATCTTGACGATCATCTTCTCGGAGAGGAACATGTTGCCGGGCTTGAGGTCCCGATGGATCACCTTCTGCGAGTGGATGTAAGCTACGCCCGTGACCATCTGCTTCATGTAGTATCGTGCCTCGGGCTCCGACACGTGGCCCCGGTACTTCAGCACGTCCACCAGGCTCTGAAACACAGACACAAAGCAATCAGCGGATTAGTCAGATCCTCCGGAATTCGATCTCTCTCCCTCTTGCGAGTAGCGCAGGCTTCTTGGAAAGCAGCCCAGGCGCGAATTCCTCGCTAACCCTTCTTCCTAGCCCTTTCTCTCGGATTTAATACGCTTCCGCTCGCTCGCCCGGAATTCACGCTCAAAATAGTCATTGCGCTTTCTTGCATTAATAAATATAGTAAACGCGACGTTCTGAAAAATGAATTTCTGCCCGATCCGAAGGTCGTCGCTCCGTATTTTAAGAGCAGCTGCCCGGAGGAAATCCCAAAAGGGTCCATCGTTGTTTATATTCGAGCTTCATCGATTTTATCGGGAGGACCGCCACTCCCGAGCTGTGCCTACGCGTAACGCGTGTCATCGTTTAAAAATATGCCACACACGCGCAGTGTGAAATGATGATATCTCAGGCCACCGACGAATTTTCAAATTTTCTCGATGCGTGTGGGATGCAGCCGACGAACAGGTTGGAAAAGAAATTTATCATCCTCTGAAACTTCTCTCGTTGTTTTTCTTTTAACGAAACTATGCTCATCTACTAAAAAAGAAAGGGGCTATTTTCGTCGACGCGGCGAGTCGAGTCGAAAAAAATTATTAATCGCCGAGGCACGCGCACACGACGTAAATCAAAATTTCACGAAACGTACGAGTATGTGTAACGGAGGAAAAAAGTCGGCTCGCGAGCGCAATATAATATACAAGTATAGGTACATTATAACCGAGCGCGCTGAATTGTCCGGCAAGAATGTCGTAAGATGCAATGCGAACAGGCGGCCGTTCTATCTAAATTTATGAGATCCTTGCACCTGGGCGCATATTCTCTCTCACACACGTGCGGGCCGCGCGCGGTCGGCCAACGAGAGCGGGACACACATTGTGTATTTAAAGCACGCGGTCGTATACCTGCGCGCCGCTCCGTGTAACAACCATCATAGTGTCTAATCGTATGATTAATGTCCCCTTAAGCCTTCGATTTTCGTTGAATTCTTACGGCTCGCTACGCGCGTGTCTACGTATTATGTAGTTTCAATTATTTAATATGGTAACGAGGTAATTTAGTCGAGTTTAGTTGTAACAGCGCCGCCGTAGCTGGCTTGTGAATAATTTAATTTCGTCGCTCGACTGGACTTTTTAACGCGCGCGCAATCAAATCCGAAGCGAAAAAACTCGAGGAAAAATAAAATTATACGATGCTTCGTTATATAGGCTGCAGAGCCGAAACCCACTCTCCCGGAGTATACGATATTCCCAAGCGAAAAAAGCTTCTCCCAGCTTCCACTCACGCAGGCGTCCCTCGAGCTCAGACGGGCGCGAGGAAAAAATAGTTCATCGGAGCGTGACTGCAGCGAGACGCCGTCTAAACGAGGAAGTGCATTCCGGCGAGGTCGGCCTGGCCTACAAAATAAAACGCGCGCACGCATCGGAGGCTCTCGAGCTGTCGCGCTTTATTTCGAGGATCGTCACACGGCAGCATCGCGCAATTCTATACTCGGCTAACTGTCGCCGATTTCTTTAATTCCCGCGGCGGAGGAGTCTCGCTCTTTCTCTCGGGTCAAGGTTGTAAAAACGTCGTCCGAACCGGAATGCGCGAAGCGAGTCCTCTTCCCCGTTGCCTCATCCGATGCTTCTCGCGGCGTGGCGGCGACGACCTCGCGCGATCTCGGGTACCGCAAGCGCGC
Organism: Nasonia vitripennis; assembly: GCF_009193385.2. NCBI lineage: Eukaryota > Metazoa > Arthropoda > Insecta > Hymenoptera > Pteromalidae > Nasonia > Nasonia vitripennis. The sequence continues at coordinate 13,787,578 of NC_045761.1, read as the reverse complement.
GAGGGTGCAGCACTCTCTCTCGATGTGCATTATACGGAAAAAAGAGGAGGAGAGAACGGGTTGGACGCGGGAAAAATATCGAGTGGACGGGAGAGAGAGAGAGAGAGAGGCAGCGCGCGCGGCAGGATATTGCAACTGGGTTCTTCTTTTTTCTATATCGCAGAGATGATGCTAGATAATTTAAGAGAGAGTAGTTTGCATGCAGGAGAGAGGTAGCTTTTAAAGGAGGCGGTGCGACGGTTAATTTGTTGTAGCGGTACTCTCCGTGCTTTATAAAAATGAAAACATTTGCCAGCATGCGAGCGAGGATGTGGTTTCTCTAGGCTGCTTGTTTAATGGAGATATATCAATGCACTCAAAGGCTTTCTTTCGCCTGCTCGACCACTATTAGGCGAAACGCCTTAATGGAGTAAAGTACAAAGACTCGTTGCGAAGCTTTGTTATTTTGTCGAGCTACTGCGCTATGTTTTTTAGCAGGGCTAGATTAAACGATATTTCAGATTTTAAAGCTAACTACTTTATGAGCGTTTTCATTGCCGAGTCTAGTGTATGCGCGATGCACTAAAGCAGTTTCCGAATGAATCGTTTGCAATGAAAATTCCCCGCAAAAGTTGTTTGTGCGAGCGAGAGAGAGAGAGGGGGGGGGGGAGATTCAAAGTATTCGCGCAATTCCAACTTCTACATAGCACATTTTATTTGCGTACTTGTATGCGCTGAAACTTTTAAAATTCATAGGAAATTTCGTTCATTATTCAGAGCATTGTATAGCCATATACTGTTATTTTTCACGAAATTGAAACTCATAAAATTTCTTTCGACTTTTCGCAAAATCGAAAGCTCCAGGAATAGCCGTAAATATTCTGCACCGTAAACGTTTGATAATCTATAACGCTCTTAATACTCTCATCCTAAATTACGTCACCTCGTTTATTACAGCCGTATACTACACACGCTGAGGTAACCCTGATGCGTTGTAAAAGAGCAAAGAAAGCAGAAGCAACAAGAGAGATTTTACGGAGTATTTTATTTTCATCAAGCGGGAGATACATTGCGCGCTCTTGCTCACATTGTAACCGACTTTTACGATGCACCCCTCACGCGTGCTTCAATGATTTTTATTTATGCCGATGACGCAAAAGAAATCTTCCGAAATTCCGAACGCGCTGCAGTTGCTTTTTTTCATTCGCTTCGAGAATAAATATAAATTTCACAGCAGCGAGCGCAGTTCGCGTACATGACTCCGCCGCTTCGTGATCGACTACTACAAAATTGTTCGTTAGTCATCGGCGAGTGTGCGGGTTTCGCGTAGTTTACGGAAAACGTAACGTCACAGACCTAACAGTAATGTAAACGATGACATACAACTTACGGCGGGAATGAGTATCTATGAGAAAGACTCGCTAGTGCAAACGAGTTCGTGACGCAGTCTTCGCGCAAAATTGCGATAGGATCCATAGGCATACAGGAGGCAGGAAAGCCATTTACAGACGCAAAACGAGATTTACCTTTTTCGGACAGGCCTCCAGCAGCATGTAGACGTTCAGGGTGTCCTCGAAGTAGTGATGCATCTGCACGACGTTCACGTGATTCAACTCCTTGTGAATCATGATTTCGCGAGCGATCTGATTGAAAACATATAGGCAAAGGTATAACAGTATTATTTTCAATGCTGTGAAATTTCGTTGTCACGCGTAACGCGTACGTTCGACAAAACGCACATATAGATTCAGGGAAAGTTAGTGAATGGAAATCGGACTTTTTTCCGTCTGAATTGCCCGCTAAGCGATCTATAAATATTCAAATCCGGCTCTGCAGTCGGAAATTATCATTCCTACCTTTTGCATATGGATTTTCTGCATCTGATGCTTCGGAATTATTTTACAGGCGTACTGTTTTCTCGTCGCGATGTCCGTGATGAGGTAAACTCTCGCGAATCCTCCCTGCAACAAAGAAAATAACGATTATTAAAATTTTTACTCGCGCAGCATGAATGTCATCAATTCGCAAACTCGAGGAACACAAAGCGTCGTAAATTATGTCGACCCTGTCGCGTAAAATTATTGTTATGTTTAGCGATATATTTAAACTGACGAGTGATACGAAATTCGTTTCCAGAAGACTATAAAACGTATTTCTGCACGCAGACGTATAATGTATTTTTTATACAAGCGGTGCGTACGACCTTTACTCTCATAAATATAAGCATCCTCGTGAAATGTGGTGACGGCATTATTTTTGTATTTCACTATCTTTACCAACAATGCGAGATCAGAATTTACAGTTATCCATTTAATCTTAGACATTTTTCAAGCACATTCGTCTATGGATAAGTGGTCGACTCGAACTTACTACGCGATATTTCAATGATAATAACAGAAAAAAAATGTTCCCCCATTCAATTTACACGCATCCTGCATGTATCGCCAACATCAATCATACAAATTATCATAAGCAACTGCACGCAGCGCCTGTGTTTCCATCAGCAAGCGAGACGTAGGAAAAAAAAGGAAAGAATTCGAGCCAGCATGACCCGCAGCTGGAAAGCAATCCACGCTCTCGAAAATTAAAAAACCCCAGAGTACAAAAGCCCGAGTCAGTATATGAGAGCCGCGACGGCAGCAGTGCATTGTCCGTCGCATATCACCCGCATGCTCTCATGCGGCGCGTCTATAATACAAAAGCGCGGCTCGCGTGCCCGCAACAACGCGCGGTGTTAGGGGATCGTGCACGCGGCAGAAGGCGACACAGCGGCGTCGGCGACGAATCGAAATAGTCGGTCAGTCTCCCCTAAATCAGCTCGCGCGCGAAGGCGGCGTATTTTCGAAAAGGTCGGCTCTCGCTCACTCTCGACTACATCGTCGCGGGCCGAGAGCCAAGTAGCTTCGAAAATAAATATATATGAGTAGCGCGCGCGTGCCATCGGGTGCACATCGGGTTGGACCGTTGCGAAAGTATCGCATCAGGGGCCGAGAGAGACACGACGACTGCTCGTCTCTCGGGCACACTCGATTCTTTTTCGGGGGAGAGACCCCGACTACTAATACGCACAGCGCGACTCTGTTAATTGAAGGAAATTTGGCCGTCTATCGAACGCGCCCAAGTCGCCTGTGCGCCGACGGACTGTCTGGTTAATTAATCGCGCAGACGCGCTCTCGGAGGTTACGCGCATTCAAGGTGAGCCCGAGTGCGCGCGCGCGCGCGACCTTTTTGCGTTATACTGCGGACCACATATTATTATAGTTTCGGCGCGTCTACGCAGTATAGCCGGAAGATTATTTCGGAGCCGTGTAGACTTTTTGCCGAGGCAGTTCGAGCGCGGGCCGATTCGACATCGGACGTAATTGAAATAACCGAGTCTGGGTTCGGACTGTCCGGAGTTTCCGCGGGTTAATTATAAAACGGCGAGTCGCTCTGACGTTCGCGCTTTACAAATACCATCCGCGCATAATTGAATTATAAGGCGTGCGCAGTCGTCGTATTTCGGGAAAATTAATCGACGAACGGAGGGCAGTAAAAATTTTGGCTTTTCGAACGCGGCGCTAAATTTAAGTTTGATAGTTTTTCTCTCGACTTTTTACTGTGCAGCGGCGCCTTTTCACAGGCGGAATTCGATCCGTGGATGATCTTGCGAAGAGTCTTCGTAACGATTCTCGGACTAGACTTCCGCGTCATGCTAGCTCTATAACAGCGACGAGTCAATGTTTATCAAAGAGCGGAAATTATGTCACTCGACGACTTTGACTTTAGAACGGTTTCAAGACTTCTTATGTCTGCGATGTCGCGAACTATCATACACGTTCATTGCGAATTCATAGCTCAAACTTTTCGCGCCTTACATAGTTGTGTACAACGCGTTAGCTTTTTCAATTATTCAACGCAGTTTATATGTAGCGCGAAATAGCGCAATGTCGATATGCAGCGAACAATCGACTAACTAACGGGGAAATTTTCACCGCAGACGAAATTGCGCTTTGTACATTGCCGGACACTATACACCAACCTCGTGTATTACATACGCTATGCAGTAATATAAAACTTTCCGCCTGGATTATTCATCGATCGACTAGACTTTGGCACGCTATAGACTGAAATCCAATGATTGCATAACGGTGCAGCTTAAGAAACTGTAACTATCACAACTGCCGAGAGAACTCGAACAGCGTATAAAATGTCGTTGGCGATTTCTTCATATTTTCGCGTATACTAGAACAGCGCAATGTGTTGTGCGTGCAATTAAAACAACCAGTATAACTCTGCCATCAGATGTGAGAATAATCGTGAAAATTCAAATTCGCGCACCTTTCCCAGCAGATGTCCCTTGTAGTAGGCGTTGCCCTTCTCCGAGTCAACGACGTATCCGGTTTCCCGTTCGGCCGCCAGCGAGCCGTTCCACGACAAAGACGAGGGCCCGGTGGACAGCTCGGCCGTCCTGCTCTTCACCACGGCTTTTTTCGGCCTTCGCGTTCCATTGCTCGTCGTCGTCGAGCCCGCGACGCCCGCTAGCCTCGCCGACGACGATACGTCTACGTAGGCTCCGGAGCTGGGCGTCGACGATGACTGACTGGCGCTGCTCGGGCTGCTCGTCTGTGGATTCTGCAAAGGTAGTTTATGATTAGGGTATGCAGCAGAGAAAATTAAATTCTTTTCAACAAGTAGCGATCGATTCCTGCATCTCACCTGATGACTGTGATGGTGGATCTGTGGCTGAGGCACGACCTGTATTTCGCCGCTGATTCTCGGCGACTTGGGCTGCGCTGCGGGTGCTTTGCTCGGGTAGCCCGGATGCGAGGAGTACGACGTCTCCGACTCGAGGGGCGCCGACGAGCCGTAACCGATACTGCCGGTCTCGGTGCAGTCACTCCGTCGTCGACCTCGGCGCAGATAACTGCTCGATACCGGTGGGCTGCTCTTCTTCTCGTGCTGATCATCGCTGCCTGTCAGTCGCAGCGACGACGAGCCAGAGCTGATCTGTTGGTCGGATGATCGCCGAGATCCTGAAACGAGACAAGTCGCACTGTAAGATTACTGACTTTCATGAATTCTGGATAAATTTTGCTCGAAAGATTATTATGGGCGGTTGAGAATTGTTTGTGAAAACTCTCTGACTATATATTTGCGAAAAGCGAATAATGAATTACAAACTCCTTTCCTCAGCTTTGTCGTTCGAGCGCGTGCGACGTTAACAGTCTAGGGGTTTATATTTGTCTTGAAAGCTCTTCGCTGAAACTATTTTATAAATCAACGGTATTATATCCGTCAGTTTGAGCACGCAATAACTTCTGCGTCGCGATCGTCAAGACCAAAATTAGAGAAACAGTTTTGGAATGTCGTAAAACCGAGCCGTGCATTGATTCTTCGCGTGAAAGCGGATTGTTAACAATTTACACGTTGGATAATATTTTTAGCGCGTTTTAATTGGAACTAGACAGATTGATTGTGTTTTGTCTCCATTAGCAAAAGCGATTGTTCCTATGACTTAAAATTTTGCCAGAATCTGGTTCAAACTGACTTAAACTTGGAAGAGCTAGAGAGCAGTTATTTTTATCTCTTCGATTAAAATCGCGATAGTCTTCGAAATATACGTAAAGATGAATTTGAAATATATTTTCAATATACACCTGCGTGAATTATATATTATTTTCGTTTTCAAGCTTCAATATTCAATGAAGAAATAATACTAATAATTATGATTTAATTGACTTTGATAGTGGACATCAGTCAGAGAAGGTAAAAATTGCCTTTATTAGAGATTAAGTTCGCACTTAGGGGTATTATCTTTTACGTCTACCCATTCATCAAGTTATCCCTCGCGCGTAGTTTTGTGTATTAGAGTTTGGGGCTCTGCTTTCACGAGAGCCATTTGATACCTTTCATTAATACAAAATTATCCCCCCTGCCCTGCGGCTCCCTGAAAGACCACGCATCGATTATTTCTTTTATTTTTACCGTACAAATATCATTGAATTTTCAGATCATGCTTTTAAAGAATTCTCGTCTCCAACGCGAGTGGTTTCATATCTAATAATTTTGCATAACAACAGCTTATATTCGCGACTTTTTAAACTCACGAGCTCGAGTAGTAATTGTTCGCGCATTCTTTCCTCTGCGATTAAGTATCCTTAGAACTACTTTTTTGTGTTCCATATTGAAGCCGCACCTCTTCGTTTACCTCTGATTTCTTGCGACTGGAAATCGATCTGGAAATAGGGTGACTAACTGGATTTTCCCACATTCAATGCACGTGCGAGGCTGGTACGTAACAGAAAAGATATTTTCAATTTCCTTCATTTTCTAGCTTTACCGTATTCCGGATCCAGGTTTTTTTCATCTAATCTAATAATGAGCAGTTGCTTATCGCGACGAAATATTGGTAAACACAGCACAAATGTATGTTACGCGATCGAAATTTCTGCAGGTCAGCGGATAAAAAAATCCGCCGTCGTGTTTACGAATTTGAAAATTCGTAAACACAACATTCAGAGGCCAAATGTTATGACAGTATCCTTCGTGAAACCGATACGCGAACACAGCTCTACTTTGTCCAACTTTCACATAATACCGAAATCTATATAGGTGTAAATCCTTCTTACCCCTAGTAAACACGAGCGTTAAAAGGATTATGAAACAGCTGACAAAGAGGATCTGTATTTTTCTACTAATCCTTTGTAGCATTTCGAGTATTTTAGAAAGTTTGATTTGTCGTGTACATAGTCGTGTAAGGTTTGAAGCGATAAGGATATTTAAAGACTTTTTATTAAAATAAAATTGTTCAAACATTGACGCTTTGACAATATCGCATACATGCGTTACGCACCCAAACTCTAAAGATTTGGAGATTATTATTTGGGATTGAAATTTGCGCGAAGGCAGAGATTACAAATCGTGCGCTTCTCAACTAAAAACACAACGTTACAACGACTACTTTTATTGTCATTTCTTTATTAAGATGGACAGTCGCTCAATGTTGGTTCAAGTTCAATTAAGAAAACGTATGCTTCGAAGAGTGGTCACAATTTAATTATACAATTCTTCGCACGCTCCATTCAACGTTTGAGACTCGGTCACTCAGAAATTTCGCGCTCATATTCCGCTCCGATTGTGAAAAGATAAAAATAAAACGTAAGATCAAAGTCACACAAAAATAAATTGGTAAGACCCGTCATTTTTATTTACAAAAAAAACATCAAAGCTCGAACGACGAGACGCGTTCGAAGACGCTAGCAAAACAAGTCTCGGAATTCCTCGCGAGTAACCAAGTAGTGGGTATATTCCGAGTCGAGCCAAGCTCGCTTCACAGCGCGTAACCAAACAGAATTTAGGCAACAGTCCTCACCTGAGATCCTCGGCGGGCTCGGTGGCTGCGCTACGTCCGCGGACATGTTTCCCAGAAATCCTTGTCAGCACCGTACACCAGCGCACTAACAACAAAACTGTAGCACACCAACACTATAACAGCTCGCGGGGAGTTACGAGTTGTACGTATAAAAAATAGAATACACTCGGCGCGAGCTGCGGTCTCTGATGTTTCAGAGGACGCACTGCTGCTGCTGCTGCACGAGCACGAGACTCATGTCGTTCTTGGCCGCTGGTAAACACGGCACTGCGCGCGCGATTCCGATATCGATCGCGAAAGCTCTCTCGCACACTCCCTCTCCTTTCCCTCGCGGCGGCGGCGGCGGCGGCGGCGACGACGACGGCGGCGACGACGACGGAGAGCGGCTGTGTGTGTGCGCGGCGGGAGAAAGAGCGGATCCTCGTGCGCTGTGTGAGTATCCGCGTATAGTACGCAGCTCTTTGAGAAGACGGATCGAAGGGGGCTGGAGAGTTATTGTCTCGCACGTGCAGCGAGGGCGGCGCGGATGATGATTCTTCTTCGGTTCTTCTTCCGCGCGGACGAAAGAATTAATAAGTTCGCAAGGTCGCCGTTTCGCTCTTCTTTCAGAGGGGCCACTCGACCTTCCCGCTCTCACTCTCTATACTATTCTTCGTTGGACGTTCCCGATGTGGATCCGGCGCTGATACTCGTCGGCCGATGCATCGCCGCCGCCTTCGGCTTATACTCCACGTGTGGCGTCAGTTCCTTCGACATAATAGCCGCTGAATGTCACGACGAGCGAGCATAAAAGGGCTCGACCTCGTTCGCGCAGCCTCTTCTTTTTTCACCCTTTGTGCGATGCAGCTTAGCTACGCTTTGATGCCGCACGTGTGTGTGTGTGTGTGTGTGTGTGTGTGTGTGTGTGTAGATTTGTGTCTCTATACCTGTGCGGGAGCGTGGGAACAGCGGCAGGGCAGAGAGAGAAGGTGCAGCGAAATAAAAAACGGAGCTCCTCCGAAATTATCGCAGCAAGAGCGCAGGTGCAGTGCAGCTTCTTCTCTCGCCTGCGTATAGCGCTTTCTCCCTCTCTCGCTGCAAGACTCGGCAAGCGTGTTTGGCTTTTTTCTTCGACCAACCGCATCCGCTCTGTCACTCGACTATCCAGTTCTGCTCCCCTCCCGGCGGCGCTCCTGCGCTGATCTCTGCAGCAGCTTTGCGTCTCAGCACGTTCAGCTATACTCGGAGTAGCGAGAAGTGCAGACGAATTTAGCGATATGTATGAGCAGCGAGCGAGTATAAGTGAAGTATAGAACGCGCGAGGAACGTGAGCGGAGCGCGCGCAGGCTCCGGCGCGCCGAGTCTCTCCCGACGAACTGCCGAGGGTCGAGCGAGTGAGCCTCTCGGCGCCAGCCAGCCAGCGATATACCTATATATGCACGCCGGAGTCGTCCCGTGCGCTCGTCCCTCCCCGCCGCGCGTGCAGTTCGCACTCGCGCAGCCGTCGGTGTGCAGTGCTGACTGCTGCGGGTATCCATGAGCTCGATCCCTACTACTCGACCCTCTCCTCCTCTTGCGCTGCTACTGCTGCTTTTCCTCCAGAGAGAGAGAGAGAGAGAGAGAGACAGACAGAGCCGAGCTGTATAAACGCGGACGGGGTTACTTACCTTGGCGTGCAGAGGTTAATTCACACCGGTGCTGCGGAGAGCTTTTATGTATGTATGATGGCTTATGCGTGCGCGTGACTTTTGGGGGGCGTCTTTGTTGGATTTTTTACAGCTTCACCGAGTCATCGTAACCGCGGCTCATTGAATACGAACATAGTAGCTACGATCGTTTTGTGAGAAATATTCTTATGAAAGATTTACAATGATTTATGAGAGATCGCTTTAAGCTCCGTCGTTTTTATCGTTATCGTCGAGATGTAGCATTATTGTGTTCGCATCGTTAAGCTGCACAGTCTGGTAGCAAATGGCCGATAAGTTCTGACCCGTTCCCTAGCGACTCGGTAAAAAATGAAACCCAGAATCCGTCGAGAAATATGCGTAGTTTCTACGCTGAAACCCGAGTAGCAGAAGTTCTCTTAATTTTTTGCGCATGCGCGTACGGTTCGGGCCAGGCACAGGCATACTAGAAAGTATATGACGCGTATTGTAGAGGCTGTCTGCTATGTTATACAGCAGAATAGTATAGCAGACAGAACTACAGTTTTCACAGTTTCAGTCAATGTTAAATGGTGAATATTTAGCCTATTAATTCATCTAGAATGATTTAAAAGGGGAAATATGATTTTGAAAGTGCCCATTAAGAGTGAAAACCTAACCCTACACATGCATACTCTCATAAATGACAGTATGTACAAGCATGCTGTACTGACTGACTTTGTGTTGTTCAAGTGCAATTACTGTGTAAAAAGTGTCATCGATGTGCTCAAAGTCACTTACCAATGATGAGGTTTGCACAGATATTTCCACCACATGAGTATGCGAGCCAGTCACCTTCAACCACCAATTCACTCAAAATCATGCTAAATCCATGATATTGGAGTTCGATATCTGTTATTTTGCATTAAGACTTGTTGAATTATTTAGAATCGGCAACAACTAAGGCACAAATTAAGTTGCAAAATTTCAGCTGTCTAAGTATGATAGTTTTCAAATGGGAGCCAAAATAAAATAGTGAAAAAAAGTAATCGAAATCAATAAAATTTGATTTTGCTCTCACTTGAAAACTATCATACCTAGAGGGCTGAAATTTTGTAACTTGATTTGTGTTGGCTTATTGTAACATTATATTGAGATGAATTCATTCTAGCTGATATGAATTCGACTTTCATGTATAGACCCACCTGCATTTTTTGACGCTGAAGCCATAGGGTTCAGGGTGAAAAGTCGAACCAAGACTGTTAAGTAAAAACTGATATGGCAGTCTGTTTCTTAATATTTGAACAAGTCTTAACGCCAAAGAACAGACATCCACCTTTAATATCATGGACTTACCATGATTATGAGAGATTTAGTGGTTGGGAGTAACTGGCTTGCATACTGATGAGATTAAAATACCTGTGCAAACCTCATCATTGGTGACTTTGAGTGCATCCGTGACCCTTTTTACACAGTAATTATACTTGAATAATACAAAGTCAGTCAGTACACAATGCTGTACATACTGTCATGTATGAGAGCATGCATGTGTAGGGTTAGGTTTCCACTATTAATGTGCACCTTAAAAATCATGTTTCCCCTTTAAAAGACATTGTAGATGAATTTATAGGGCATATAGATTCATCAATTTATGAATGTTTTCAAACAATGTCAATGAAGAGCAGCATCATTGGTGTGAAAAGTAAGGTTATATGAACAAATCATAGTGGAGAAAAAACTCTACCGAGATTTCTTCCAGAAATCATGTCTGATTTGTCGGGGTTTTCATCTAGATTCTAGTCTGGAAACCTGCTAGATTTTGAAAAATCTCGGTAGTTTCCAGGTACTTTCTCGGGAACGCTGCTACTAGGGACGTGTTACGCAGTTATTGACGTCGCTGCGTATATTTTCACTAGTTTATTTAAAAAAATATACAAGAGCGTAATATGGCAACGCGTCACGAGCAAAACTTATCCCTTTTCACCTGACGTCATTATATTACTATGTCGCAGATTTTCCAATAAATTTTTCTTGTTGTGAGCTTAACGTCATTATTGACCTTGATGATCCACAATCTCTGCGGTTGTTTATTTTCAAACACATTATACGTTATTTAATCATGATTATTAAAGCTGGGAAAGCACGAGTGTTATTTCCCCCTGGGGAAGCTCGTTAGCACAGCGAGATATACCTGTAATGACCGCCAGATCATCACTGCAGTACAGTATAATTATAATAAGCATCGGCACACAGCTGCCATAACGCTTGAATCATAAAGCAATACGAGCAACAAGGAAACGGACGCGGCGACAAAGGTGTAGGAGCTCGTTATCGTATCGTTAGCCGCGAGCTCTTTTTTTAATCACGGCTGTCAGCTATTATAATACAGAAAAGCATCGCGTACTCCCGTACTCAGAGATTCTTCATTTTCGAGCGTGTTCAACCTATACGCGCACATAATGATGCGTGCGTATATTGTCCATTCATTCGCTCTCTGGCGGCGCAGCAGCAGCGCTTCCCTCCGCGCGCCGTTCGTTCACCTATGGCCAAACGTGTTTTTCTCCCCGTCTCACTCTCTTTCTCGCTCGTCCATAGATATATAGAGAAGTGGAGCATACATATAGGGCGGAGAGCTGCTGCTCTTTCTCCAATCTCGATTCTCGCTTGTCCTTGTCCACCCCGCGCGTCTGCGCGCAGGGCCAGATATAGTTATATCGCTGTATCATGCTCAACAAAACTGGCGCCCGTAGTTATTGGCCAACGTGATTAGAAGCCGAAAAGGGTATATAATATGTCTACACGCATTAAAAAAATATAATTTCCACGCAACAAAGGGATCCCGCATGTCTGCAGAGAGCGATGATTAGCAAAGCACGCGTAAGTAAGCAACCGTCCCGCGAGTGCTCATCGCAAATGCGCAGTCGAGTGCGGGGAGATGATCGGATGAAGCGCAACTAGACGAGCTCGCGCACGGAAGACTTTTCAATGTTACCTGCACAGCGACGTACAGCTAGTGTATAGCAGGTATGCGCGCACAGGCACACACGCACACACGCGCGGGGCTCGATCGCGTAGGATGAAAGCTCTGTCTCGCTATCTCCCTCGCGCCGCAGGTATTCAAGCGCGCGTTATATTCCGCATGCCGCTCGGCTCTGCAGCAGCAGCTCGCTTCAGAGAAAACGCAGTGGGGGAAAGGGAGTAACGATCATTCGAACGTGCCTAATGTGCATAGGCGGACTCGCGCGAATAGCTGTAGGTATACAGCGGCGCGGCCGCGTGAGAAAGATCGAGAGGACGGACAGCTAGAGAGGCGTAGGCTTCGCCTGCGTTTGTATATAGCTATACCTGTATTTCCTCCCGTGACGACGCCTCATGCATATGCAAGTGTGAGAGAACGAGGAGATATAACACACAACGCACTCCGGCGGCTGATGAAGGGAGAGAAAAATACCAGAGAAAGAGCTGTACGCTTATAACGTATGACTTAAGAAAAACGATGAAAACGGAAAAAATCTAGCGGGGCAGCTCTTTGGTCCTTATGTTCTCTCGCGCGCGCCGCAGTTTTATCTCTCTCTCTCTCTCTCGGCTGCTTCAGCGCGACGAGAAGAGTTTGCTCTCGCCCCAGCCGCTGCATGTGCAATATTGTATACAGCGGGAAATGAGGAGCGAGAAGCTTTCAGCGCACTGGAGATAGATATTATCTTTCCAGTCGCGGTTGCCCACACTAGTGCACCACGCACGACAAATGTTTCGTATGAGTATTCTCGCGGCTGCAGCCGAGGTGTTATATGTACACACGGACTTGATTTTTTTCTCTTCGCGTCTCTCACCTCGACGACAGTCGTCAAGGGTTATTATCATGTGGGCACACAATATTATATACCTGCACGCGCGCTCCTCGCTGCTATGGGGGCTTTCTTCGAAATATAAAGCTCCACGTGACTCCAGATTAGTATCTTGCACGGCTACAAGATACTAATTCTGTCTGATCGCAGTATAATGTAGGCATGCCGTCGTGTTACGCGAATCAGTGACGCATCCGAATGAAAGAAAATTACCTATATTCAACCTGAAAAATTTCCATAGGTGACTACTGAAATGCAGCATTACTTCTGGGCACCAAATACGTCATTGCACTGAGAAAGTAAGAATTACCCGGCATCAGCCATCAGGTATAGTAGGTATGGTACTCGCAGCTCGCTACTTTGCTGACATGCGCTGTGCGCGTGCGCAGGTAAGCGAGTACGTGAAACTTCCGCTAGGGGGGAAATCGACAACACACAACACTTCGAGCGCCGGTGAAAATTCTGAGCTTCATGCGACTCATCAGTGCATAGGCGAACGTCGTATGGCGTACCTGATGTGTAAGCGTGCCATACTGCAGAACAGTTTAGTTTTATACTGACTTGAAATACAGTTGTTTGGTGTAACGGTTTGAGTGACAAATATTGTTTTTTCAAATAAACTTGTGTAAAGCGCACGAACAAAATGACGAGCCAAGGAAATCATAAAAAAAGTCGTCCGTATGTGAGAATCATCGAACAACCTGCCAAAGCTATTAGATTTCGATATGAACGCGAAGGAAGAGCTGCCGGGAAACTTGACGGAGAGATGACTACGGATCATCAAAAGACATATCCTACGATCAAGGCAATATTATATAAACAGATTCTTCGACTGATTGGTTGCCTAGGCAACGAGATCAGAACCGCGCTTTAAATTCATAACCCTCAAAACAGTCATAACTCATAACCCTGGTAGAAATGTATAAAGTGTTTACAATGAAATGTGGAAATCTTGATAACAGATAAATTATATGTAATATAACTAGCAAGAAATTTTAGTAAAAATTAATCATTACCAAGAGTGTGTAGTATTACAACATGTGTATTGAAAAGTGGCACCCTAACCCTATTTGAAGTAGTAATAAAGTGTGTGAATATTATTTAGTTTTTTTTTAAATGTTAGTGAGAAGTTCAATTAAAAGAATAAAGAATTTGAAGATATACTGTGTCTCTGTGCCCAAAATCGCCCTCGGTGAGGTTTGAGGGGTGAATTTAAAGAAAAGTTCAGTATCCGAGTCAGTAAGTTTAAGTCTATCATTATACAATGCTCTTTGAATTGTAAAAAGGCTACTAGACATGTTACCTAGAAAACATGTAACCTACATGATTATGATTTAGCTGTTTTCATTCATATTTTCACATCGAGGCCCATATGAATTTTTTAATTTAGCGTATCAAATTTTGCTTGTAGACAGTTACACAGAACCATCTCTAGCACATTGTATTTCTGCTTTCCAGTGTATTTTTACATGAAGAAAGTGATAAGTAGTTTAGCTTTTTTGTCAAGGCATTAATTAGAATTTTTACTTTTAACAGTTGTGAGAGATTTTGACACCGATACCTGTTTCTCCATTTTTGCATTTTTTCTCATTCGAAAACTAACAGTTTCTTTTGTGATTGTGGAAAGATATTTAAAGTTGAATCAACTTTAACTGAAATACTTTTGTGTTCGACTACAACACCCATGATAATTATTTAGTCGTACAGCATGAGTTTGCATTCACATCAGTGTCGGAGTCGAAATCAGAACTTTTTCAGTTAAGGTCGATTCAACTTTAAATATCTTTTCACAATCACAAAAGAAATCTAAATGCAAAATATGAACTTTCTAGACCTGTTAGTTTTCGAATGAGAAAAAATGCAAAAATGGAGAAACATGTATCGGTGTCAAAATCTCTCACAACTGTTAAAAGTAAAAATTCTAATTAATGCCTTGACAAAAAAGCTAAACTACTTATCACTTTCTTCATGTAAAAATACACTGGAAAGCAGAAATACAATGTGCTAGAGATGGTAGTTTCTGTGTAACTGTCTACAAGCAAAATTTGATACGCTAAATTAAAAAATTCATATGGGCCTCGATGTGAAAATATGAATGAAAGCAGCTAAATCATAATCATGTAGGTTACATGTTTTCTAGGTAACATAGTAAGTATCTGTGTAAAATTACAGTTGTATAGCTTTGTTATAATGCAAATAAATGGCATTGTAATGATAGACAAACCAACTGACTTTATACTGAACTTTTCTTCAAATTCACTATTCAAACCAATGATGACGACATTGAGCATTATTAATATATTTATTAAAAAATAGTTTTGAGGTATTTAGTAACATGTTACATGCTTATAAAATATTAGCAGACGTTAGTGTGCCGCCCAACACTTATAATAGATTTTCTACCAGTGTTATTAGACAGATATAGAATCAAGAGCGAAGCGCGCCTTCATTCCTGACATGGCTTGTAAACTCGTTTTACAGATAGAAAACTACAAAGGTCCCGCTCAAGTAGTTGTATCTTGCGTATCGAAAGATCCGCCTTACTATCCTCATCCCCACAATCTCGTCAGCACTGGCAAGCAAGTCTCAAATGGAATTCGAAGCTTTATAACCGACACCCAGGAAATGATCGTGCGATTTCAGAATCTCCGTATACAATGCGTCCCTCGCAAAAATATGGAAAGCTCGCTAGAGGTGAGAAAGTCGTTAGGAGTGGATCCCTTCAAAAGTGAGTATACATCATACATTCGAACTCGATCGAACGAGCTTTATAATTGCTGTGAATCTTTCAGCCGGATTTGACCAGGATCTAGACGAAATCGACATCTGCTCCATCAGACTGTGCTTCCAAGTTTTTCTGGAAGGAAAAGAGAAAGGAAAATTTAATGTACCTCTGACGCCCGTTGTATCCGAGCCGATTCAGAACCGTCGTAAGTAACGCTCTTATCTGTTCGCTAGTGCAGTAACAACCTGTACTCGAGTATATTACAATGTTTTAATTTCAGGAGCTAAAGCGGCGCCTTGGATAGACTACATAAGCCACAGATCGGCAACTGCTGATGGCGGAACCGAGATGTGTATACTCTGCGAAAAAGCGACAAGAGAGGACATCGAAGTACGCTTTTATAGACAGGAAAATAACTGGGAGGCAATAGCCGAGTTGATACCGCCGAACGTTTACAAGCAGGTTGGACTATCAGCGATTCGATAACTACATGATTATCGCGATGATTTGACTCAACGAAAAAGATTTGATTTTATATTTTCAGATAGCAATTGTATTCAAATCACCGAAGTACCCGGACACAGAAATTTCGGAACCGGTGATTGTAATGGTACAGTTGCGACGCATCTCCGATGGTGAAATGAGTGATCCTCTTTCCTTTCGAATCATGCCGACAGAAAAAAGTGAGCAATATTTTGCGATCGGTATATAGTAGTTGTCAACGATGCATTCAAAATTATCGAAATTTTCGTTTAATCAACAGATGCACGCAATCAGGCAAAAAGAAAACGGTCCTATGAGAAATTTGAGCTCGCTGAACAGATCCAAGCTGAAGCTTTAAAATGTAAGTATAACGATACAGCCCGTCTTCTTGCTTTCATTTGCATTTCGCCACACTATAGCTAACGCTTGTGATCCGAATGTTTCATAGTCGACGCGCATCTTCTAGTCGGCCCAGATGATTCATGGATGCAGCCAGAAACGAAAATTAAACCAGCGAAACCGTTTATTCCCGTGGTAACCATAAAAAACAACGAACTCAACGAAATGAGGTATAAACATTTTCACCATACGTGCACGAAAAAGGCCACTTTCCATGCATGTAAAATGAATGGAAAATCAAGTTTTTCTTAGTAGCGGGAAAAAAATACTCTTTTTCTCCCAAGGGAGTAGTTTTCCTCACTCTGCAGCCTATCCGATGGATGGGTATGTCTATATAAATATTTTCAAAATTTTCAAACTTTTCAATATTTTCAAAATTTTTGAAAGTTTGAAATTTTCAAAATTTTCAATATATTATTATTTTACTTTGAAAAGTCCTCGAATTTCCCATTCCTTTCATATGCATGATAAGTGGCCTATTCGTGTACTTATCATAAAAAGTACGGTGTGCAACAAGGGGGGAGTGGCTTTTTCAGACTCGGGTGATATTTTAAAACGTCACCCTCGCTAGAAAAAGCCAATTTCCCCCCCCCCCCCCCTAGTTGCACAATATACTATTATTGATCGTCAATCCAGTAATATCGATAATGATATATGCCCTTCAACTTGTATGAAAAAAGGAATCAAGCTCTCATGCAGCCTGCAACTTTGGACAATGAATTGAATAACATCAATAATGTAGCATTCGACTATTCAAATTACACCCAGAAAGCCCAAACAAACGGCGTGTATGAACCGCACTATTCGCTCAACAAGTCGCAACAATGTCAAAACTCTGCGGAGCTTTATTCGGATACCCTTACTGACGGTAAATAATTCGTTTACGGTAAATAAACAAATAGATGAAAAGAAAATTTAATTCGATCGTTCGTTGTGTCGACAAACAGATAGCTGGATCAAAGACATAATCAGCACACTAGATCTGCAGGAATTTTCACTACCGACGCCGCAGATCGCTTCAAAATGTACGGACAACTTTGCTTTCGAGCTAGCAACGAAATGTATGCATTTCGAGCAAATGAGTAAGTCGCATGTGACATCCGCCGCCTATAATTTTAATGCAGTAAAAATTATCACGATTCTAAAACTATTCTTTAACTTTTGTTGTAGCAGCACAAAATAACTTTGCCAATGACCAGCAAATTTATGTTAATTCGAGGAATCAATGTAAACAGAGGCAAATGGATCAAAATATAAGCGATTTGGCTGCATCCGTTTCCGGAAACCTATCCAACCTAAATTTTGCTGATCTTATCAAGGTAAGTTGATTATTATTATTTTTAAATCTGCTATTCATAAGAAAAATGGCTACAAGTGACACTCACTCTTTCAGATAGATGATATGGATAATGTACTAGCGGAAACGAACATCGATAAAATTTTCAATCGGCTGCAGGTAAATATAGAACTGAATTTTTTACATTACATTGAAATGACAGTACTGCAGTTTTATTTTAACAGGGCTATTTGTTTATTTATGTTTTATTAGGACATCGACTATTTAACTCCTTTGATGGAAGAGGAGAATGTTGCACAGAATATAAATCAACCAATAGAGATGCCAATCGAGACTTTGATACCCCCTCATCTCTTAACATAGGGAAGTCGGCACTTACAGCTCGCATACAGAAAAGAGTTTAAAAAATTTTGTATCATTTCGCCTAAGCTTATAACTGAATCAACACGTCTGATACGTAAACTCGCGATCATACCGCACAAAACTGATCTGCGCGAAAAGTTAAAAGCAAAGACATAATTGTAACGGTGATATTCCTATGAGCAAACAAGAAAAACTAGCGGGTGTGCAGTATATCGAGTAACGGTACACTTCACGCGCGATAAATGATAATGTTATAAAAATGAGCCTCGCTGCTCAGCAGGTATATATATATTCTTATGGGAGGAGCCGTTGCCGCGCGCGCAAGCTGCAGGAAAGGTCGTCGCGGAAAATACTTGCCTGCGCGCATATTACATAGCCGAGAGGGGAAACGCTGAAAAGAGAGGAATAAAAGAAGCGCAACGGGAGAGTGGACTTATCCCATAGGTATACACACTACCTGCGCACTGCTCTCTGGCAACTTGTTCGTACTCGCTTACCTCAACCTCGTGCCTGCGAGGGGAGAAAAATGCCGTAGGTGTGGAATCCAGAGGCATTCGCGCGCGTCCGCAAGAGAGTATTTACCTTAAGCGTGTGAAAGGTTGCGGCCCACGGGCCTGATCGGTGTGCAACTCATGATGCTTTCGTTATTTTTAATTGCATCTATATACGAATTTTCTGGGCGGTGCGTACTTTGATATTTTAATAATACATTTGACACAGTTTAACGCAAAAGTATACATATCCAGCTGCACAATTAAAATTTTGTTTAGACGGAACGTAATGTGTGCACGCATGTCTACTGAAAATGATCGTGTAAGAAGAGCTAAAAGTGCTGAATTGGTTGCATTATTGAATTAAAACCTGATTGGTAAAAATCGCATAAGCCATATAGTTGAAACGAATTAGTTTTCATTGTATTCGATTGTATTTGGTCAATGTTTTGCTTTCTTTCTCGGAAGCCTAGTAATAAGTAGTAATTGTTTGAGTTTGTGTAAAAACATATATAGGAAGTGTATTTTATACATTTTTGTCGAGTGTGTGTGTGTGTGTGTGTCCGTTCGTCTATATTTTTCTTGCAATCTAGATAGTTCTTATAAAGGCAAAATTTGTAATCAGTTATTTTTACCCGAGCATTGCAAGAAGGTGTAAAATATTTGGTTTAAAAAAAGGAGAAATTAAGGCATCAGTATTGAAAACCGATTGATAATGTAGGTACGTACATTGCATAATGTACTATGATATTAAAAAAAGAACCAATAAACTGTTAAAACAAGATTGCACCTGCATTTTTATTATTGTGAATTAACCTTTACTGCAATCAACGCACGATTGTTATTGATGTCATTACAATCATTCTTTCATGCGGGGGATAGGGCCGATAGGGGTTGAATGAAAAATGCTTATAGTTATAATTAAAATTATAATATTTGTGAACATGACAAATTATTTTTTATTGAATCGGAATAAAAATAGCTGAGCATCTACATATAATTTAAACATAATTTTAATCTATAACGTGTACAATTGCTCTTTATATAACAAGTTATCCATTTAAAAGAAATTACAACACATACGGATGTCAATTAATGAAATCACATGAAACGACGTTATTCCAACAAAGACTAAAAATATAACAATACACAAGCATGTACGTACACACTAAAAAATCTTCTTAACAGAACTACTATACAATTAAAAGATACGTCAAGTACGTTGATTAAAAATGCAAAATTTCTCGAAAATTACAGCAACAGGCTAGCTGATAAGGCACGCTTATACTACAGAATACTTCTATTACAAAAAATAAATATTTTTCAAATCCTCACCGATACTTATGCATGACTTTTAAGGTAACCTATTATGTAACTTTATAGATAACTCCGCTGCTCGTTGTGTCCTTGCTGCTTCTTCCTTTTCTACAAAATCAAGAAGTTCCATAATTGATTTATCCGATATAGGCCTTCGAAGCTGTCGCTGCCGATTGATCGTAACTATCGTTTGGCGGATGAACTCACGTTTGTCGGTATCGCCGTTTCCGTCTTCCAACAGAAGAATCAATTGGTTTTCGCAATGATTGAGAACCACAGAAGTTGGCCAGGTCACTCCGAGTCCGAAACGCTCACGCAGCGTCTTAGCCGAAGCCATCGCACGGTGCCTTGGAAAATTGGATTTTTTTTCCGAAAAAATAGGAAATCTCATTCTCTGTATACCATGATTCTCGAAGTTTCGTTTTGGCATTACAGCTGTCAACAGAGATAAATAAGTATGATTTGATCATATTTACCGTTAAAATTTTCACGTGCAGGTGCCCACGTTAATTCTACTATTCTTACATAAAATAATAAATAAATTTAATCATACTTACCAGCCGAAGTATCGATTATTCGGTTAGACCGTTGGAGAGCTTGCAGGAGTCTATAAGCCAGAATACGGTTTTCTAATTGAGCTTGCGAAACGACCCGTCTCTGCTGCTGACCATCTGGCAGATCGACCGAGTTTTCTTCTTCATTATAATACGACATACCTAAGAACTCATGAGCAAATTGAATATTGGACAACATCTTCTTGAAGAACGATGGGTATAACAAATCGACGGGTCTCGCAAGATTGGCTTTCTGCGGCAGTTCAATGTCTTTGTGAACGATAGGAGTCGTTTTCTCGTCGCGAAGTCCATCGTGAGAGACTGCTTGTGTTTGATTTTGATGATCTTGATGATCTTGATGATTTGTCGAAAAATCGTTGTCTTCTATCAACAATTCACTTCGGCTGTGAAGACTAATTCTTCTCTTTGTAATCTTCTTGGGCTTTGGTTGTTGGGGCTGATCCATCTTCGCCGATCGAAAAATGCACAAGCAGTAGTATAGGGCAACCAATATATCCTGCCCTGCACTGAATTATCAAGACAAGTCGATCAGCGTGGATTGAAAGACTTGGAATGTGTCAACGGCCGTGAACAAGTCTTTGTTGATGCTTGCTTGACTGATATGGCATCTCCGAAAATTATCCCCTCTCTATTGCGACTGTGAAATCGCAAAGCTTTTCTCCTTCTACGATCGAGGCAGCGCTTACGTCGCGTGAATTCGATTGTATTCCACCCTGGTAGAAATCGATATCAGTTTAAAGCTACAACAGACCACGTATTACTATAGAGATGGGCGAACAATAGGTCCATTTTTCGACCAGCGATGAAACGCTTTTTCGGACATTTTTTACGCATTTATTGGAGTAAGAATAGAGCCATACCGTATCACAAGGAAATTTCAAGCTTGTAAAAATAGATTTCATTGTCTAAAGCAAAGCACAGGTGATAGCTAGTTGATGGCTACGAAAGTACTACGCAAAATAAGTCGGGTGAAAAAAGTGAAAAAATAAGAAAATCACGAATATCTTCGTATGTCCTGCTTGTATAACTCTAATTGACTGTTAATTGTGTAAACCGTTTGGAAATCGATTAAAATCCGTAAGCCTCTTTGAAATTAGTGTACGACACAAAGACTAATATCAATACGAAAGATTTAAGGTTATGTTCATTCCAATAAAAGCTCAATTATGCCTAGGCTATTTCTCATAGCCATTTCATAGTTTTCAGCCCATTTTAAATATTCGAATTTCTACCAGGGCAAATGTAGCTTTTTAGGACTTTTTTCTTAAGTCGTGTAAACCGTTTTAAGGTCTATATATGCTAGAGCGAGCGAAACTTTGTAATTATTTTCATGAAAAGGCCTGACGTTTAAGGGGGCACGAAGCATTTTGGTTGAATTTCGAACTCTCAAAATATTGCAAACCATTGTTTCTGGCGAGTAAATGAGCTGCATAGCATCTGTCTTGCATCTAAACACACTTGCTACATGTTTTTACAGAAATTCCAAAAATTACTTTTACAATTATTAGCTCCCTTAGGAAAGAAGCAAGTAAGTACAACCAACAATACTTAGCAAGCGAGCAGTTGTCCAGTCGAACGCTTCACTAACATCTGACTACGCTGTCATACTTGTATTAATTTCTTGTTCTTTTTTTTATTAATAAATATATTCACCGTAAGAAGCTATACCCTGCTTGATTTTTATTTTTCAACAAGTATATTACGATACAAATGGCACAAATAGTCCATTACGGCACGGCGTATATGTAGCCGTATCGGACTATTTATGCCACGAGTATCGTTCACTATTTTATAGCACTGACTAGAATAAATCCGCTGTCGCGCCTATTTAGGGATTTTTAGTATAAATACCTTTAACTTTACCGTGCTAAAACCTTAATTATCCCTGCTGGCCCATTGTGGCACTCAGTGCAATGCTTTGTGAATTTATTCACTGTATGTATAGGATTTCAAGTGAACGAACGGTTCTTTTGGGCTCAAATTCAAGGAGGATACTTTGTACACCTGCAGTTTTAGTATGAATGCAGAGATTTTGATTTGAATCTTTAGAATATGTTTTATACACAAAAAGTGTTATCCTACTCTAAAAAAGAGAGGGACACCGTACAAACTCTACACAAAAATAACCCTACACCCTACACACATATTTACTACACGAAAAAACTCTACACAGATATTTACTACACACAAAAACTCTACACGCATTTTTGATTATTTAACTACACCGTAAAACTGTCTACACAATTGTATAACATATTGTTGCAACAATAGATAACAATAGCTTATACGATTGTGTAGAGTTTGACGGTATAGTCAAATAATCAAAAATGCGTGTAGAGTTTTTGTGTGTAGTAAATATCTGTGTAGAGCTTTTTTTTGTGTAGGGTGTAGGGTTATTTTTGTGTAAAGTTTGTACGGTGTCAAGAAAGGAATCATCATTCTATTCGTTCTCTGATTGGTCGTCGATTCGTCGATTGGCCAATAAGATTACGAGATAGATGGCGGGACGCGCATGATAGTTTGTTTCTCACCTATAAAAATGTTTAATATAGTACAGAAAAAATTCAGTATTTTCATCGTCAAACCACATCTCAGCATTCAAATTTCAATCCCTGCATTCATAAACATTGCACCGAGTGCCACAATGGGCCAGCAGGGATAATTAAGGGTTTAGCATGGTAGAGTTAAAGGTATTTATACTAAATATCACTAAAAAAATTAAATGATTTACTATAATTTTGTCATTTTTACTCATAATTATTTTTTTGAGGATTTAAAGATGTTGTGTCCCCCTTTGCATACTTTTGCGCAGATCTTCTTGGAGATTATGAACTGAATATTACTAAGCTTAATTGAAATTTGTTACATTTGAGTTTTAGTGCACCATGCAAAAAACTAAACCTGTAGATTAAGAACTATCAGAGTTTTCCTTAAATTATTAGTAACGATAATGCTTAATAGTGACGCGGCAATATATCCTGACAAATTATAGAAAATAATGTTTTAGATAGTAACGTAGAATGTATACTGACAAATTATTTTAAAAAATAATCTTTAAATAATAGTAATGGAAGTAAACAAATTAATAGATTATGATTTATGTTTATATTAGCATAACTGACTAAAAATATACTTATTGGAATTTTCATTATGTGGTTAGTCTCGGTGAGATGAAAATTTTGAATTTTGCTTGGTATCGGTGATCACGGCTGAAATCTTAAATCAGCCAATAAAAATGACTTTTATATTTCATTCAATCCGGTCAATTATAGAATTTCATTTGAACTTTATTTATCAGTTTTTGGCATTTCTTAAAAGAGTAAAGCGAAGTCTATAAACAAGGTTATCCGCGCAAGGTAAACCAATTTCCATCATTACACAATAGAGTCAGTGGATTACAGGTGAAGTGACTACCTGAGAGTAGTGAGTAGTGACAATGCATAATGAGGAGTAGAGCATCTTGCAATATCTTAAATCGCGAGATGCAACCCTGGTGGAGTCTCTATACCAGAGTGGGAAAAAGAGTTGCAAAAAGATTCGTTGCAAAAGCATCTAAGACCCGTAAGGGAGCAGTTACAAGAGGCTATGAGTGCGATATACGGTGTGCGAGATTTGCGTGCTAGATTTGCGTGCTAGATTTGCGTGATACACGAGGTATGTTACGTGCAGTGCGCTAGCGTATAGGACCTACGCAAATCCTTCTAAGCGTAGGATGTGTGATGCATATTCAGGTATGTATGAACAGCAAGTCGGTCCGCGGAATTGGATGCCGGCTCGGCGGAAAATTAGAACGGACGGACACTTCGTTCGCAGTTCTGACTAAGAGCAGTGGACCTAATAACCTTAGGCTAAGGCGAAATTGCGAAGAAAACTTTGTAAAATATTGAGACTTATTGTACCAAAATAAATACTAAAATAAACTGATTCCAAGTTCTGCCTGAACTCCAGAACACTTCACTCTTCTGCTCCTAACCCGTACAGATTCTTTGAGTATATAGCAATATGAGATGTAAGTAAGTAAATGCTTTGTAAAATATACATTTAAAAAATCGTTTTATTTTTCAGTAGGCAGTTTTCGATCGAGGCAGACGGGGTACTCATTATGAAATCTCCTCAATCTTGTTAGATTGATATGATTTGAGGAAATTGATATATGGTTTGTACCGGATTTCCCTGGTTGCACGCCCAGAGATCTCTATGAGAGCCGACGAAGACTTTATCATGACAGCTATTAATACGTTGTATTATTTCATGCTAGTTCCTGATGATTTTTGGAAGCCACAATTGAATGTAAGTCCTGATCCTGATTCGGATAATACTGGCAATCTGCTTTATATTCAATGGTGTGCTGAGAACGATCAGAAGTTTGAGATTATATTAGATTTTTATAAGATTTGTATATCTCTAGAACTGTCACATCTGGTATTTAGACCCAAAAAGCCGATGAAAGACAACATTTTGAATTTTGACATTATATCATCCCAAAGACACTTTGCATGCTTCCTTGGGAATATTCAGTTGCTTTAGTTCTATTATTAATGATTTATTGATTATTTATGATAAATAAACCCTCAAGAATATTTTTTGTATGAAAGAGGATGACGGATTTTGAGGTTAGGCGGTACGAGAGAAACGCCATCTGCACGCAACACTACGCACGATAGCCATGAAATTTATATCTTAACTATTAATATACAGATATTACCCGCAATATTTTGTATGTATACTATAGAAATCTATAGTATACATACAAACTGTTTTAGTTTCATATAGAATATTTGTAAGATGTACACGGATTATAAGCAATCATTATTGCTCCTAACGTGTGTACATGTTTACGGCAAATATAGAGGTGGATATTTAATGGATGATCCATGTGGATAATCCATATGGATTTATATGGATTCCATATAGATTTGTATGGATTCTATGCGGATATTTTATGTGGATTATACATATGGATATCCATCAAGTTTTTTGAAAAGTTTAAAGTTTTAAAAATTACTTATGCGCCTGTTATATATAGGTTAAACTACCATTAATGGAAGTACCATCCGGATGATAACACCAAAACTAGGGTTGCGAGCTCTAAAATTCCGCATCAAGAATATAGTTCCTGGTCATCAGCGAGCGAGAGGGGAGTGTGCATAACGCGTAGCAGCAGAAACGTATAGAAAATCTCGCTCTGTTCATGATTGCACTTATTAAATAAGTAAATAAATAAAACGTTTCTGTTGGACGTGAGATCAGATCTCACTAATGCATTTTTATCAGATGCGTAACTCTTTCTATGTGGGAGCACGATTTCACGTGGGCTGTAGACCCGTGGGTGTAGATTGCTAATGGCTTAATGAATTTCATACGGTTTTACACCGAGCCGAGCTTTGTAGAATGCTGTTCAAAACGCTCGTGCTCTTAATTTTTTAAATGAATTTTAATCGACGTTCGAAACGGCACTTGAAAGGTCGTATAATTAAGTATCGTGAAACTATTTTAATCTAAATTAGGTATTAAGAAAAAAATATTTAATAATAAAATGCAGCTGGACTATAGGAAGCGATTTTTTGCGAACGAGCTCGCACGACATTTCGCTGTACTTTACGAGGAATTCGACTTTTTTACGGTCTCCGCGAATCGTCGAACAGAGAATAAAGACGTCATCTCGATTGACATGATTGCAGCAAAAACGAGAAATCGAAATCAGAGCTGAAAACCGGATCGGTGAGGAGCGTGCTACAATAAGGGCGCACGTTATTTTCACCGGGCTTGCGAGCTCCTTACTCACGAGTTTCCTGCATGCGATTACGTCGTTAAATGCTACGGGAAACCTGAAGGATCATATAGTTCAAATGACGTTTCAGATTATCTTACATCGCTCGAGCCGCGACGTGGATTATCAATCACTGACGCCAATAACGCGTTACAATAGTGGCAGCCTACACTCACGAAAGCATCGCAGTCAAATTTAATTACACGAGGCACACAAAGTGTGTAATTTTGAAAAATACCGTAAATTGCGTGCACAAAGCTAAAAAGGAAAAGAGAAGCTCGAACCAATATAGAAAATCGTTAAAAAAATAGGGATGTGCGCATCGTCGAGGCTCTCTCTCTCTCTCTCTCTTGGAAACCTGAAAGCTAGCGGGACCTTCCGCTCGCAGCCGAGTGGGCATTTAAAACCACTGTCGCTCGGCGTGTAAAGTTCCACACGTCTCGGCGGGACGAAGCACAGAAAAAGAGACGATGCGAGCGCGCGCCTGACGACGAAAAAAGGCACATCCTCTGCGGGGAGAGAATACAAAAAAAAAAACGCGACCAAGAGCCTCGGCAGGCAACAGCCGAAGAAGTACGAGGGGAAAGAAAAAGAAGAACGAAGCCGTAAGGTATTTCCTGATGGCGTTGCGAAAACCTTATCGCATTCGTCGTTATAGTGTCTCAGCGCGTGGCCTCTTTTGCCCCCGCGAGAGAAATGCGCGCGTGAGTCAGGCGAATTCCGCTGTGCGCATTGCAATCTCATACGCGCATAACTCGCTGCGGCTTTCTTTTACCTCGACGATTTGTATTGGGAATCACTTGTGTTTGCGCGCACGGGAGACTACCGTTTTTTTTTTCTGGATTGCGCGTATACGCGATCTGTTGTGGTTGTTATTGGTTGCAGAGGTGAAGCGTACGAAGTGCGAGTGTTCGACGCCGGATGTAGGTTATATCGATCCGTTATCACTAGTTGATGCGCGCATTTTGACAGCTCTTTGTTTCGTTTGTTTTTTTATTTATTTATTTATTTTTTTTTTGTCAATCATACCGCCTTTATGTATATACGAAACCCTGGTAGAAAATTAACGGGTGAAAACCGTTAAAAAGTTAAGTTTAGTTGACCTGCATTATTATCAATTAATTTGAATGCAAAAAAATAAAGCAAAATGTTGCTAATATTTTAGTGATGCATGTCTATTATAGCAAGAGAGTATTATTTTTAAGTTAAAAATAGTTTTTTCCTTTTTTTCTTGCATTAAATCGTTTGCATGTTTTATTACAAATATTTTGATTTTTCATGATTGCAAGATGTTTTTCTATAATTTCATTTGACAAATTTCAAGCAAATGTTCTGTTTTATCTTGAGTTAATGTGTATATCTATGCATTTATAATGTTTAAACTCTTATTTATTTAAATTGTTAACCACAACTTCGCTAAGTGGCCCAAAACTTAGCTTATTAACCGTTAACGTTTCTACCAGGGAAGTAATTGTAATATAACGCAACAGCTAGAGAAGGCATTGAAATAAGCGTATATACAGCAAGTACTTTACGCGAATCTAACGAAGACAATACACGACAAAATCTGTGCTTGATTGAGAGCATTGCAGATAGTGAAATTTGCTAGTAATAGTAAATCATGAAAAGCATATTATTTATAGCTCGCTCTACGCGATACTCGCTTGAAAAATCATAGAAATTCGTCTGATTCCTTGAAAACTTAGTTCTCGGCATAAATGCGTGTATAATAGCACGAGCATAGCGACTGCTCGCATCCTGCAGACCCTGCCCCATAATAATCGTCGTACAGGTCGCCGCTTAGAGGCTGCAGCAAACAAAGCAGCGGCAGCAGCAACGTGCTCGGTCGTTCACTGCAAAAGCTCTCTCTCTCTCTCTCTCTCTCTCTCTCTCTCTCTCTCTCTCTCTCTCTCTCTCTCTCTCTCTCTCTCTCTCTCTCTCTTTCTCGTGTGCACGTGTATAAACGTTGGTCCGCGCGCGCAGCGACTGCGCATTATAGCTCCTTTTTCCTTCGGCTCTTTCTGTACACAGACGCAAGGCCGCCACTTCCTCGAGCTCGTCTCGGCTTCTACCTTTTTTCCCGCGTGCGCTCGCGCCACTATTTTTGCTCTCCACATCCTTTGCGCGCGCACTACAGTGGCACATCACCTATGTCTGCAGCGCCGCAGGATCTTCAGGCGCGTAATAGGGCTTCTCTCGTTTCCTTTGTCGCCCGGGATCGGCCGTAGCCCATGCAGAGAAAGGGGAGGTGGAGGTAGCAGGTTTTCTGCCCAGGCGCGCGCGCGCGCGCGACACAAAGGGATCGATGCGACTTTCGACGCGGATTTTTTTCGCTTCCTGCCTCCGTCTTGTACGGAGCTCCTTTCTCTGGCTCTGCGCATTTCCTACTCTCTTTGGGTTGGCGGCCAGGAGATGGACTTGTATTACATTCCGGGAGTGGCGGAGGGTATCGAAATTGGCAAGCGGAACGCCAGCAATATATAGCTGGGGTGAGACGTGCGGGCCAGATATTATTAGGTGTATTATGCGACCAGATAAATTGTAGCCTGCGTGAAGGTTTAAATTTTGCGGAAATCTGCGCGTTTCGGGACTGCAGTGATTGCATCTACTCCACGCTGCAGCTGGATGCAGGAGACTATGAAGATGAACTTTTTGAGAAAGAACAATAATCAAATACAGATTTATACTTGATTGTGGAGTGCTTGTTTGAGTTTTGAATACATTTATAAAATAATTAAATAAAGAGATCGCTAAAATAATGTTAATAAGTAATTGTCCCGTAACTTTTTGTTGGCATATGGTTTGAAGGTGGCATCCATGTGTTTTGCATATACTGTATGACCAAAAGCATGTAAAAAACTAATTGGTCTGTTGAGTGTGCCTTTAAAAATGCAAGAACTCGATTTTTCGACTTTAAAGTGTCCGACTTCTTGTATATAATGATTCATATAACAATTGAATCGTTGATGGTTTCAAAAACACACACACACACACACGAACTTCCCACTCTGTCCCCTCACGCATACAGCGGTTCACGACTATAGATCATTAAAAACCCGGGGAAAGCGCCGACGCTCACATCTAAGCTGTCCCTCTAAAAAAAAAAAAAACAATAATTAGGCCCCGAGCTCAAACAGCGCGCGCCACTCAGCCAAACTCGAGCGTGCTGCAGCCAGATGCCGGCACTTGAGAATCGAATCCGCGAGCTGATACACTTGCCTCCAAGGAAAGGCCGCAGAGTCTCACATTCATCTCTACAAAGCGAAATCCTTTTATTACTTAAGGTGGTGTCGTCCCAAAAAACACTGTTTTTCTATTACATAAAACTTTTTGAATAAAGTTTGCAAATGAAAAACCGAGTCTGTAGCGCCGTAGTGCTAAGTTTAATGAATCGTTCTGTCGAATGAAAATTTCGATGGGACTTTTTATTTTTCTAGAAGTTTGGAAATACAAAATACCCCGTGGCGGATTTGCGAATGCATCCCAAACCCAAACGCATACCATACGCAGTTGTAAAATTACAACGCGTTTGCTGTTCTTATGCATTTGTCTAAGCCGAAGCCTGTGTGTCGTGGAAAAAACTCTCGTTTCGTTTTTTGATAAAAAAGCCACGTCAACAGTAGTGCGATTACGTTTTCGAGGGTAAAAAGGCAATAATGAATTTAAATTTTTGGAATATTGGTTCGTCTCTATCGGTCTTCCCGAGGCAGGTTGTGTGGTGAGAAACGAGAGAAAGAACTTTAAGACATTTTTTCTTTTCTTCTCAACGTTTCGACGGACAATACCGCCCTCATCAGGAGACTGATGTGAAAAATTTTTGTTAAAAACTTGTTGTATAACAATATCTAAAAAAAATTAACTTTTAAAAAAGTAAAAGGTTAGGCGAGTTTGATATATTCTGCAACGAAATTACAGATAGAAAAGAACTGAGATCTATAATTATACGTAACTTGCCATGTCCGTTTCATTGTACTTATGGTGTTTTTGTATGACGTTCTAATAAATAAAAAGAAAATTTCAGTTGTTAACCAATAAACCACATGAAACGGACATGGCAAGTTACGTAATAATTATATTGAGAGTTGTTCCTCGCTTTATTACGATTGAATATAATAAACTTGACTTTGTTTGATTGATCTCAGTTCTTTTCTATCTGTGATTTCGTTGCAGAATATATCAAACTCGCCTAACCTTTTACTTTTTTAAAAGTTAATTTTTTTTAGAGATTTTAATCCTTTTTAGTAATTTTTTTTGAGTATTTCATATTCGATGTCGTAAAAATCAAATACAAGTATCTTTAGCATCTTTCGACCACAGCTTTTTTGTAACATTTTTATCACTAACATGAAATCACTGATTGTTCTGATATACACCACCCTCGAATTATTTCTACGCCTAGACACCAAAAACCACGGCGCGAACTATCCAGACCTCGTTATCGGCCACCCTGTGCACCTAGACGCCGTCATCGTATGATTTATTTACCTAGACACCAAAAACCACGAAGCGCACGACCTAGACCTCGTCATCGGCCACCCTGTACACCTGGACACTGCCCTCGAATGATTTATTTACCTAGACACCAAAAACCATGGAGCGCACCACCTAGACGTCGTCATCGGCCATCCTGTACACCTAGACACCGTACTTGAATGATTTTTATACCAAGACATCGAAAACAACCTGAACCTTGTCATCGGCTACCCTGGCAAACTAGTTACTGTTACTGCTCCGGAACGCAGAGTATGCAGCGGCAACCTCTTAATTCTAAATATTGTAATATATTATTATATTTTCTTGAGAAAGCAATTCCCATCTGTATATAGCTGTGCGGCCAACTTCACGGTCCTAACACTTCTTGCGGCTAACTTAACGATCCTAACACATTTCGGGCTGAAGAAGAAAAACGTGATTTTAGCATTTGTGGATTATACACTTACATATTATAAAAATAAGCAGCCTTTTCACTAATATTTTTGTTGGAAATCATAGTTCAGCTTCGAAAACATTCTAATAAGCCAAAAAACCTTACCAACAGTAATGATGAGTATTTTTTTTGTATAATGAAAAATCCGAACTCCAATATAGAAGTAAATAGTGTCACGGGCGCCGCGTCTTTGTCTGATTCTCAAACTCGCCTTCGTGGCGCTACCGCGCTACTTGGTATGTACAGTGTGAAGAATAGAACTTACAATTATGGAGAAGATCGGTACAAAGTTTTTTGAGAAGGCACTTCTCCGCCGCGCGGCAGGCGAACGTAGGTGAACAATGTTTGTCTCTCAGCTGTTCGATTCTAATTCGCGCGAGTCGAGATTTTCGTCGTGTTTATATATCGCGGAGCAGTGAGAAGAGAGTCTGGCTTATGTTTGTTTTGTTTTCAGCTGGTGTATAAGGTGTGTGTATACTGTATTTAAATTTTGAGTGTCTTCCTTCTTATTAATACCGTTTTCTTGTAGGTCTATGTGTATAGCATTTCGGAAACTAGTCTTTTATTTAAATCTCGACTCGCGCTAATTAGAATCGAACAGCTGATGAGAGAGAAGTTCTAAGTTATATTCTTCACACTGTACATATATTGTTATACCACAAGTTTTTAATACAATTTTTTCACATCAGTCTCCCGATGAGGGTGGCATTGTCCGTCGAAACGTTGAGAAGGAAGGAAAAAATGTCTTAAAGTTCTTTCTCTCGTTTCTCACCACACAACCTGCTAGCCCCGGGAAGACCGATAGAGACGAACCAATATTCTTGATCACCACCGAAGGACAGTATCAGATAGAGAAAAACCAATTTTCTCTAAAAATATTTTTGTTTTAATTTTTGGATTTAGCTAGCATTATATAGCACCTTAATCTCTTTCTTTCGGTTGTTTATGATACCAGTTAGTTTCAAATATATTAAGCTTCAAAAATTTTTTTCTCACCCTGTATTCTTTGCATAATTGCAAACTGCATTGCTTATACATCTCAGCTTCTATTTAATGGATTTCAATGTATAATTCTCGTTTTTTTTCTCTTTTTTCAGTTTAAAGCTACAACATACCACGTATACTAGAGATGGGCGAAAAATAGGTCCATTTTTCGAACAGCGATGAAACGCTTTTTCGGACATTTTTTACGCATTTATTGGAGTAAGAATAGAGTCATACAGTATTACAAGGAATTTCCAAGCTTGTAAAAATAGATTTCACTGTCTAAAGCAAAGCACAGGTGATCGATTCATATGTCGTGCTTGTATAACCCTAATTGACTGTTAATTGTGTAAACCGTTTGGAAATCGATTAAAATCCGTAAGCCTCTTTGAAATTAGTGTACGACACAAGGACTAATATCAATATGAAAGATTTAAGGTTATGTTCATACCAACAAATGCTCAAGAAATGGGAGAAAAAGCGTTTCATCACAAGTTATGACGAGGCTATTTCTCATAGCCATTTCATATTTTCCAGCCCATTTTAAATATTCGAATTTCTACCAGGGATTCGTTAAAAACAAGATTTTTTGCGACGCGTGTGCGTTTTTTCGATTACTAGTGATTTTAGATGCGTTCCGCGAACTATCCTAACCATTATAAATCGGAAACTAAATGTTGAACTTTTCTCTAAAATATCATGATCGAATGTTATTATAACTATAGACTACTTTCATTTTAAATCATTTCATGGAGCATATCCGGGGCAAAACGGGAAAAAGAAATTTTAACAAACGTGCGGAGTTCATATTTCTGTTTGTTTCTCTTTGGAAATCGGCGCGCGTTATCGTCCCACCTTTACCACCCATTAGATGGCAGTACATTGCACAGTAGAAAATACTGCAAGCTAAATAAATACAATAGATAACTAAGAAATTTAATAATAAATAAGAAGTTTACAAATTGTCTTTTCATGCTGATGGCATGCCGATTATAAGGCCGCCCTGATCATTATAAATTTTAACGCAACCTAGACAAGCACGCATCTTGGTCGCTAGAAAAATTAATGGCATATATATATATATATATATATATATATATATATATATATATATATATATATGTCGACGCTCCTAACGAAGACTGGCACCACTCAGCTAACTGCGAACTCTAGCTCATTTCACGACTTGTAACGAATGATCGCACGAAAACCAAGATTGCCGCGATGACTAGCTCGCTAAGAAACCTTTGCATCGAATAGTAGTATGTGTTGCGAGCTCGCAACGAAAACGAAA
The DNA here is from genome assembly GCF_009193385.2 of Nasonia vitripennis. Taxonomy (NCBI): domain Eukaryota; kingdom Metazoa; phylum Arthropoda; class Insecta; order Hymenoptera; family Pteromalidae; genus Nasonia; species Nasonia vitripennis. Next base: position 13,754,153 of record NC_045761.1, on the reverse strand, counting down.
ACTCTCTGTCTTCCATGCGGCAAAAACTAACTCCAAAACCGGGTTTCAGACGAAGAGAAGCACGCTCTGTCGTTTATGCGACAAAGACTAGAGCGTGAACCAAGACGCGCCGAATTCTAGTACGCTCGCCCGTAATCCTAAACACATGGGCCACATTTACGAGGGTCGCTACGAGACTCAAAGGGTCTACCCTATTTTCACATTGCAAATGCCGCATTAAGCCCTCATTTCATTCTTGTTTTCGTCACAGAATAACTTTCGGTGCTGGCGTTCGTGGTTGTCCCGAAACGCGTGCGAGTCTTCGTTAGGAGCGTCGATATATCAACTACTAGAACTGACACCCGGTTACAAATATAATATAGGTTGGTAAATAAGATGTCAGGTAAAAAAGGGAGGGTGATATCTCTCGGAGCTTAGTTAAACAATTGTAGCTATGCGAGAAAAAGAGAGAGAGAGAGAGAGAGAGAGAGAGAGAGAGAGAGAGAGGCAGAGAGAGAATTAAAATTAATTATGTGCATATAATTGATTCAAAATAATTTTATCTATCAAACGAAAAAGTACAAATACTTTATAGAATTGTGTGTGTGAGTGTATATATATATGTATAAAGTAAAAACAATTCAGATATTACAGCAGATACATAATGTTGAAGGAAACTACGTGCCAAAGAATTGGCAGCGGTTTTTATTTTTTATTGTAGCTAATTAGCGATGATAAATACATTTATTCTCGCGCAGAGACATCCTCCAAACTGCGAGGAGGTGTCGACGGGCCTTTTCTCGGAGAAGAGACGAAAAAACTAGATATACTGATCGTATCCAGTGTGTCGGCGGTCTTTTTCCCTTTCTACTTGAGATGAGCAGGAACGCTCGGGCATGCACTTTTTTCTGTTCCGTGTCGGTGTGTAGATGTACGATGCGCGGATAGGAAAAAAAGAATGACTTGCTCAGAGTACTGTACCTCTCCTGCATCTGCGAAATTCAGAATTCTTATTGGTCGCGTAGAGGCAATTCGAGTTATCCTCGGAATTACGCACTACTGCTGCCCCGAGACGCGCGCACCACTTCTCTGAGTGCACATTGTCCGCAGCCAGTCACGTAACGAGCCACTTTCCTCACAGTCATATGAGGCCAAATATTATAACTAACCTCGTCGATCAAGTCCTCGCTTTGCAGCAAATCGCTGTAGTAAGCACGCGCGGCATCAATAGCTTCGAGCAGGTATTCGGCGTACTTGGGAAAAACGTTGATGTGCTGACTAAATCTGCTCTCGAATTCGCGGTTCCGCATGGGCGTCGCTATCTGGCACTGGCATTTAGTTATGAGGTCTAAAAGTGAGCAAGTCCCTATAAATCTTGTAGATTTCATCCTGTTGACCTCTTCGATGCAGTCTCGATAATATTCCCACAGCTCCGAGTGGTCCTTGATGCGTCGTTCGTCCTTCAATTCGATCGACGGCTGCATGCGAGTCCTCTTCAGTGCCAGCATCCTGAGCATCAACTGGACGCTTGAATTGGAATCACCCGATGATACGTTCATCAGAGAGAAAGGTGTTCTACCCTGGAGGTCCTCAGCGAGGATATCCGCCCCGCCGGAGAACAGCAGCAGTTCGATTGTCTTATTTGCCTGTTTGCTGCAGGCGATGTGCAACGCGGTGAGACCTTCGCTCGTGCTCTGGTCAACGTCCGCGCCGCGTTCGAGTAGAGTTAATACCACAGTCGGCCAATTATACTCAGAAGCGTAGTACAGTGGAAAACAGTCCATCGTGTCTGCTCGTGAATTCACGTTTGCCCCGTGGTCCAAAAAAAGCTTTATCTGGAAAACAAACAAACTTTTCATGGAAATCCGATCGAATTGATCGTTGAATTCGATTTCGTGGTTTATAAAAGCTGTAATTCTTTTGCCTACCGTTTCAAGATTTCCAGAGCGCGCAGCAAAGTGTATCGGCTGATGATGATATACTCCGGTCGACCTCAAATAGCTTCTGTCGTTGACCGAGGCGCCATTCTCGATCAAGACTCTGGCCCAGTTAGGCTGATCAGCAACGGTAGGCTTCCAGGCCGCAACGTGGTGTAAGGCGTTCCATCCTCTGATTTCCCTGGCGGTAGCATCTGCTCCGTGTTCCAGCAGCAACATTAGTAATTCTTCGTCATAATTATTCTCGACTTTCCACAAGACCGCCGTGATCAGCGGTGTCTCGCCGTAATCGTTAGTGGTATTGACTTCGACTCCTTTTGAGAGTAACATTTTAACCTCCCTGACTCGGCCTGCTGCTACCGCGGCATCCAGAACGGTATTTTCCATATAGTCACGAGCTTCCAAGTCGGCACCCTGCTCCATTGCCAGTTCGAACAATCGCTCGTTCCACGAGGAAGGATACATCTTAAGAAGGGTGTGGAGAATGGACTCACTTAAGACCAAAATTTCACCTACTGAATTGACATCGGCGGCACCTGAGCGGAGGAGCATTTCAGCTGATTTTTGGTAGCATAATGCGACAGCGATCTTGATGAGCGAGACCTTATTTCCATTTGGAAATATCTCGCTGAGGGCGGGCTCCTGCTCCAGTATTAGCTTGACCATGGATTCCTGATCGGCATCCTCGGAGGTACGAAGAAGCTCCTTTATTTGGCCGCTGGTGAGACGGCGCTCGTCGATGATCTTGGTGAGTGTACTGTGCAGCATGCTGTCATATGTTCTAACGTCTTTGTCATCGTACGGATCTGATTTAATGAACCGCGGCAAATAAGAGCCACGACCGCTGCTACAGTATACGCAGTACCTTACATGCATCTTCCTGTATAAGATTTTTTGGAAGAACGATGAACTATGACCTGTGCCTTTCTGCTAAGAATAGAGGCACCATACTGTATTGCTGATGTCCTGAGGATAATAAGAACGTTGTAAAAATTAATCCTCTCAAAAAATATAAGATTACAATATAAGAGATATAAAAAATTTCAGCCGGATATTTTATGAAACAACTTGCGTAAACCGAGATTGAGCGAGTGCATTTTCGTACGAGCATGCAACAAATCGGGGTTTACGCCACAGCATGTCGCATAACAACAACAGAGTAGATCAGAAAAGTATCCAAGAATCACGTAATTCAAACTTTACCCTGAGCTGGGATATTGACTTATTAACTTTGAGCTTTGTAAAATGGCGGATAATTACGAATTATGTTTTCAATAGTTGCGCTCATAACACAATACCTACAACATTTTTTAAACGTTTAAAAAATTTCTAAAAATAAATTCTGGTGGAAAAATTTTAAACGTTCGTACAACACTTATATATAACGTTATTACACCGTTTTAAAATGTTGTATAATAATTTAAAAGCATTTTAAATAATTGTTTTTATGAATTGTTTGTATGACGTTTCATAATGGTTTTTAAAACGTGCATATGACGTTTATAAAAGGTTACTATATAGTGATTAACTAAAAATTATACAAATAATCATGAACAAATGTTGAAATAAAAAGTTTAATGGGGAATGGTTGCCAAAATTGGAATTACCATTTGGATGGTAAACATTTCACATTTCAATATTATTTAAACATTTTATTTAAATTGTTTAATTAATTTTTATTTTTGAACGTTGTAAAAACGTTACATAAACGTTACAAAAACGTTTTCAATGTTCCTACCAATTTTTCCCCCAAATTTTCAGGTTTTCAAAACGTTTTTAAAATATTATTATAACTTAAAAGATAAACGTTGAACAGTTTTTAAAATGTTGTGTTATGAACAAATTAGTTGCGTAATTTTACTGACTAGTGAGAGTTCTGCTACAGTGAAGCGAGGATTGTCAATTTTTTTGAAACAAAAAGGCGATTCAAAAGGACAGGCTAGGGATTTTCGTGAATGAGCACGAGCTAGTTGAACAGTTCTGTAGATGTTCAGCAGTTCTTCAATCTTGTATTGGATTTTCTGCAGTGGCTCATCTGCAGCCTCGCATGGCTCTCTCAAAACTGAGGTCCCGACGCTCTGCGAAGAATTATATGTTTGCACGGAGAAAAAAACGTTGAGGCTACTCAAAACTTCAGTAGAATCTACTTGACGACTTAGGTAAAGAAAATCCTGTGCGGTAGACACTTATCAAATGCGCAGAAGGGCCTAAACTCGTCTAGCCCCGCCTACCGCCACTGCTGCGCTTCCCCCACTTTTCTCGCTCGGAAATTTTGTGCTGTGCGAGTCTATTCCGGCACATTTTTTACTCAAGTAGATCCTACTGAAGTCGCTTCGGTAGATTCAACATTTTTTTCTCCGTGTGGGACAAGATTATATCAAGGTTCAAAAATAAACTATGGAACCATTATTGATCAGATATTATGGCTTTACTGAAATATTCTAACCACAGACTTAGTATAGAAGGACGGTGCGCTAGCTCCGTTTACAGGCGAAGAGAACAAGCCAAAAATGAGGGGAAACTCTCCCCTCTTCTCTGCTTCTGTGCGTTCGGATTGTACGCATTGAAAGAACCTTCTGCGTACATGAGCTCGAGCGAATTCCCGATACGTAGGTGTACAGCCTACGAGAGCTCGGCAGAATTCAAGCATCATAACAGAAGTGAACGCGCTGCTTTAATGCTATTTGACAGATTTCTTTAAGAATCATAATCAAAGAATGTATCAAAAATTAGTTTTATTTTTTTAGGTTTTTTAAGTAATGCCTACTTGAATAATGAGATATTTTTCTATTTTTGTTTAGATTTTTTTCATCGGAAAAGTTGCAACTATCTGCATTACGCAAATTTTAATAAGTATATTTATCAATGCAGTGCAGTTACGTTTGGAAGAAATCAAATAGAGCTTTAAAGCAACTTAAGTATATTTTTATATTTTGGCATTTTGTTATCCACTGATTATACATTGAAACGCATACATTAAATTTTGTTTAGGCGATATATTATCATTATATGTGTGTGTATATACACACACATATAATAATATCGCCACACACATAATATAATGAATATTGCTTTATTCGATAATCATAGTAGCAAGTATGCCTATTTAAAGCCAGAGGCAAATAAAATCAACCAGAAATGACACTAATCAGTTTTAATATGAGTTTATGAAAAATTTAACTTATTTTTAATTTTATAATAGGAGCTCCGAACGCAAAGCAGTGTCTGCTAGGCACGTGTACACAAGCAGCGCTTTCTTGTGTCGAGAACACCGACACGAGCCATCTTTCGATGTATGCCAACCGAACGCAAGAACGGCGGAAAAGTGGAGAGAGCTTCCCTTCATTTTCGGACTCACTTTTCAGCGTAAACGCACCGTCCCTCTACACTGAAAAAAACACAGTTATTGCTGCTGTAAAGTCCGGTAGTTTTAACCGTTCTGCCACCGTAACGACTGTTCAGTAAGAACAACGGTGTGCCACTGGTAGTTTTGTCGAGTCGCGCCTCGTAAAATTGGTCGCTTACGCGGGACACCAGCAAAAACGACCGAACTGATTCTTTAAAACTACTGAACTCTACGGTAATTTTGGCGAGTCTTCGTACAATGACGGATTACTGGTGCGATTTCAGTTAAAATGGTTGAGTTTTTTTTTTCAGTGTATACTATGTCCGTGCTCACAAGTCGTCGTCGAGAACTGACGCTCTACTCATTATAGACGCCAAAAGCGCTTTCCCGAGAAGTACCGAAGGGACTCGAAGCAGTGCGCGCGCTCCTCTATATCTATATAGCTATACAAGCGCAGTCATACATCCGCGCGAACGCCTCCCACCACTCGACTCTCTAGCCTGGCAGTCACAGATCGGCCCTTTAGCCTCTCCGCACTGTAAAAGTGACATTCAAAATCCGTGGAGTAAACTTCCTGCTGAGGTCGTGACAGTCTAGGAATTATTATAAAACCACTCCTATAACCGTATTGGCCTGTAGCCACGAATCGCCTTGTCGATTCGCGCATATGAGAACCAAGTGACGGAAAACGTTCGCTAAAACTAATACTAAACAAAATTTATCTATTTAATTATATGTATTTCATTCATCCAGAGTAATAAATACATGTTATAGTTAACTCCAAGATATACTTGGTATATCTGGGTTAACTGACAGCCTATAGTGGTAGACACAGCTACCTGTACATAGGTCTGGTATATACTTAATAAAAAGATCTTACAAAACTAACTTACAAACTAAAAAACTAACAAAATGAAAATCTTACTAAGATTGCACTCTTTTTTTTGTTAGTTTACAATATATGAGTACTGATCCATTTCTTTACCTTTTTCTTATTATAATTTTTCGAGATATCTAGATGTTTTAGATTTGGATTAGATTTAGGTAGACAATTAAATACTTGTATCGCTCTAATGTGATTATTCTTATCACTAACAGCTTTAGAGCATTTTGGCGGTTTAATAAGTTTGTTTCTAGTTATACTATTTGATGTCATATGCTGATTCTTAAGTTCATTATAGTGATAGATAACTCATTCATAAGCGAAAATTTGTTTAAGTTTTAATGGATTATTTTGATCAAATTTATTTTTGTTTATAATTTTTAATATTCTATTCTGAGATCTTTGTAGTAATTCTAGGTTGTTTTTGTACGCACCACCTCATGCAATGTTTCCATAGGTTATTATACTGTGGAAAATGCATAGTATATAATTTTAAGAATATCGGTTTGCATGTACTTTGACAATTTATATAATATATATTAAATATTTAGTTTTCTTTATTATATATTCAATATGCTTATCCCATTTTAAATTGAAATCAAAATTAATACTCAGATACTTATACTGTTCAACTCTGTTCAGTTCATTACCCTGTATAAATATTTTTATATCATTCTTTCTTGGAACACTATCACAGTAATTGCCGAATGTCATATATACAGTTTTACTTATATTAAGAGATAATTTATTAAGCAACAACCAAGTAGACATATCCTCTAGGTACATATTCATTTTATTTTCGACTTTGGTCCAAGTATCATCAGTTGTATAAATAGCTGTATCATCAGCATATGAGATTGTACTTTCAGTCCTATCTACAAGCAGGTCATAATTGACATATAATAAAAGTGCACCAAGAATTGTCCCCTGTGGCACTCCCGTAATTACTGTCTCATAACGGCTGTCCGCTGTTCCTATTTTAACTTTTTGTTTTCTATTATATAAGTAACTAGTTATTATTTTGTGCGCTTTACCTCTTATACCGTAGTTATACAATTTGTCTAGTAAAATAGCATGATTGACCGTATCAAAAACTTTAGCCAGATCTAGAAAGGTAATTGCTATTGGTTTGCTTTTGTCTATTTTACTGTAAATTATGTTCGTGATATAACTTAGAGCAACTTTGGTCCCTATATTTTTTCTAAAACCATATTGATTTTTGGCTAGTAGATTAAACTTGTCAAAAAAGGATTGGAATCTGTTATATATTATTTTTTCTAATATTTTTGCTAAATTAGATATTAACGATATTGGTCTACAGTTAGTTATCTCCATTTTGCTACCAGATTTGAAAATGGGAACTACCTCCGCTGATTTCAAGGCATCCGGCCATATTGATTTATCTATACAAAGATTAAATATGTGTGTTAATGCATTAACAATTAAAGGTGATAGCACTTTCAGAGCTTTTGAGGGAATATTATCAATTCCACCATTTTTCATTTTCATATTCTGAATAATTTGCGCAGTATTTCTGAGTTATTAGTTGGTATGATAAAGATTGTATTATTGTTTATGGGAGGTTATTCTAATTTTTTACCCTGTGGGTTAATAATTTTGTGGCTTAGGTCTTTTCCTATTTTACAAAAAAAGGAATTCATGTAGTTGGCAATTTGTATTGGTTCTTCAATTGTACAGTTTTTATCTATCGCTATTTTATTAATTGTTGTATCCTTTTGCGAGTTTGTTCCTAACTTATTCTTAATGTGTTTCCAAAGTTGTTTAGTATTGTTACTGTTATTTGTAAAGAAATTTCTATCATGCCTAAGCTTTGCTTCATAAATCAGCTTATCTAGCCTATTGGTATAGTTCATAGTTCTTATACTCTACTTTAATATTATTATTATTTGGTTCTTTACGCATTTTTTTGTATAATTGTTCTTTTTCTCGCACGAGACTATGATAGCTTTAGTGATCCACTCCATTCTTGGAGTTTTTTTACTTATTTTCATATTAATCAGACTTTTAGATTTTTCTAAGCAATCCTGTATCTCGTTTATTAAGTAGGCTGTAGCGGAGTTGGGATCATGCATTGTTTCTATGATATGCCAATTTTTACTGCTAGCTATCCTCTGTAGTTTAGTTATCCGCTGTAGTGTAATTATAATAATGGTGAACAATCTCTTTTTTTGGTTTAGGTGGTTTATTCAGCTTTAAGAAGATTGGGTAATGATTTAGTTTTTGTATAGATATTGTCAATGCATGTTCCGTTTCCACTACCGTTCTTAGGTCTTGTCGTGTGTCTAAATCATGGGGCAAAACCATTTTCTAACATGTTATTTAATAGTTCTTGGCTATAATTATCTTCTTACATAATATCTATGTTAAAGTCACCAATGATTAAGTAATTTTTAAGATTTTTTTTTATATTGACGTATGTTTTTAAGTTTGCTATGAATTCTAGAATAGAGAGATCATGGTATCTGTATAAAGATGATAATTGAACATTGCTAATGTTACTTAACGTTATTCGTGTGTTTAATATTTTGAGTTTACCTATTTCTATCACTTCTGTTGTTTCTGATATACCATCCTGTATATAAACTACTACCCCATCATTTTGATTTATTTTACCATTATTGTAATACAATTTATAACCTGTTAGTGCAAAAATTTGGCAATTAAACATCTACGTTTCTGTACATACTATTATGCTAGGTTTAATCTTCAAACTCTTAATAAAAATTTCCAATTAATTAAAATTGACATTTAGACTTCTGATATTTAGATGCAAGATATAACTGTCATTTTTGTATAAATTCTTATTAAGAGTTTTCAGATCAGGATATGATATTTCTTCCTGTAATACTTCCTTTTGTAGCTTTTCAATGAGGTCGATGTGTTGCTCCATTATTTATCTCATTGCGTTTTTGTCCTCAAAGGTAGTATTGGTGATTTCATTACTGTAGTGGTTTCTTTGTGGATTTCTACCTTAACTAAGTATTTAGGTAGAGTAGGTCTCATAGGATAATCAGTCATATCTATGTATCTGTTTATCTTACTTTTTAATATTGCACATTTCTCTGTGTCATATATTGGCCATATGATTAACCTCAAACTTTGTCTTATATTTAGAATTGCTGAAGAAACAATTGATACATGTAGAATTACTTGAATTATCACATTGCATAGTTAAATGCTCTCCTGCGCATTTTAGACAACAGGGTTCATTTCTACATTTTTGCGGATCATGCCCAAATCTTCCACAATTGTAGCATGGCTTGATGTTTATGAAGTCCCACACTTTACAGCTTTGATGACCAATAAAAATTCTATTCTGAGTATCTTTGATGTGTTTATATATTATTCTTGGCACTTCAATTATTATACTAGATGTTTTTGTAGAATTATTTTTATTTATAAATATAATACTTTACACTTTTCATCATATTCATTAAAATGTCTATTATTCAAGTCCTTTTCCAGATCTTCAAGATTCATTTTATTGTAGTTATCCACTCCAACTATTTTGAATTTAGGTGACTCTATTTTTTCAATCGTTGTTTTGTAGTTATTAGATAGTTTTCTACTGAGTAACTCTATTGTAGCCTTGGCACTTTTTTCATTCATACTTTTTATTTCTATCTCACTATCATTTATTGATTTTACTTGTTTTGTTTGTATGTCTTTTTTCTCTATTAACAGATTGCATACTTTTTTCGAAAACTCTTTTGGATCTTTGTTTTCACTCTTAAGACTCTTGACAATTATTCTTGGTACTCTTTGACTCTTGATAGGTTGTCTATTTGCCATTATATCAGCATATGTTTTTTGATTGTTTCTTACAGGAGCTGTCTCATCCACATTTTTTCTCTTTTCCCATAGTTCTTTTATTAGTGCATTTTTGTCCATTAATTCTTCATTCAGTTGTTTCAATAGTTTATTCTCAACATGCAAATTTTCCAGTTCTGAATTTTCCGAAAAGGTTGAAGTGTTGGTTTTATCACTATAAATAAATATTAATAAAAAATAAATACGTCGCATTTGCTCTTATCCCTATAGTAGCCCTCGATTACGCCCGGAAAAAATGGAGAGGAGACACCACATTTCTCCCTCTCTTCCTGATGCATATACTCCCAAGCGTCGACTGGCCCGATCTGTCCTGGCATGTACCGCCTTAGACTTGGTTAGTTTACGCACTTTCACTGCGAAGACAACAAAAACAGACGAGAAATCGAGGATTAAAAGAATAAATTTGCCATATTTTCAGATATTTTGAAATCTAGAAAAAGAATTTAACTTAATGTCTTAATGAGAAATTTAAAAAATTCTGTGGACTTTAAAAATTGTTACTATAAAATTCCGTTTTATCTCGAGACTTGCAAGACATTTCGGAACGTTCCGACAGGCTGTGGCATCTTTGTAACGATAATTTTTAGTGGCAACTGCTTCAAATTTTCATTAGAAAACGTTCTAACGCTAGTTTTCTATTTTTGATATCGGAACGTTCCGAAATGTCTCGCTAGTCTCGGGAGACAAATTTGGAATACACCATATATAATATACCTATAGTGTGTTATCTGAAATGATCGAGTTCATGTCTCTTATTTTAACATAAATAATATAATAATATGACAAGATGAAACCACTTTCGCGTATGTGAATTGAAAACATATGTTGAGAGTGGAATAAAATAAGTACTATATGTGGCTCCTCACTCATGATTGGTGTTGTTGACAGTTGGATATGTTCTGATGTGGAATAATCATCATGACCAATGACCATGGGCTTACTCATTTTTTTTCAGGTTACGTACGTGCTAAATTTGAAGTAGATTTTAATAGCATCCTTTTTCTGCAAAATTCTTTTAACTTTCGCGTCGTTGAATTTGCATTCTGTATAACAATAAGTTTGACTTCAGTGCGAGACAGGTGCGAGATTCGGCGACATTCGACGCTCCTGACCTGATCGCTCGGCAGATGCCAGCGCCGTACTTATAGGTATACCGAAACACAGCTGACCAACGGAGCTGAGCTGCTGTAAACGCTTATCAACTGCGTTACTCAGTCGCGCCTCTTCGTCTGGCATGCGCGCACGTAAGTTATAATCGTATCGTGACAGTGTCACAACAAAAACATGTCGTTTCTCCAGCTCTGATAATCAGCCCCTGCTGCAAAAAACTCCTGGAATGTATTGCGTCCATCGCATTGGAAATTCCAGCGTATCGTACATGCGTAAGTACAATTATAAGTATGTATAGTGACAGTGACAGTGATAAAATTTATGCGAGCATTGTGTAACATGCGACAGACCTAACCTCAAGCTGTTTTGTTCCTCTGTCGCGATAAGCCTGAGTTCTTTATACGTAGTAACATTACGTCGTCATCGTTTCAGGTTAAAGTTCGCGTGCAAGACAGTGGCTCACTTCCTCGTCGAGATAATTTAACGCTTGACAGTGCCGTGAGACAGACGTTTTGTGTGAGCAGAATGTCGATGGCTCCTTACGTAATTGACGATCATTCACTAAGTGTCAGCGTATAAGAGATGCATAATCGTGGAGGAGGATGACGAAGTTAGTATCCACTGTTGATCTGCATTACTTTTTTTTGTAAAATGGTGATTGTTGCTGGTAGACAAAGATAGTTGGACAAAGCAAGTGTGATAAACTGTGTATGCATCGATGACAAGTGTTTTTAGGTTGAGTGAATAATGACATTCAACAAGTTTGTGATTCTGCTTTTTTTATATTCAGCATTTTTTGTTGTTCAAACAAAGCTGCAGTAAATGTAGATTTTTCCAGTGTAACAGTTTTAGTTTTTTCTTTCTTCAAATTCTCAAGTACGGAATGTAATCTGATCTCAGAGATATATCAATACGTGACTGATAAAACAAAATTATATGGCTTAATCATTTGAAACCTTGTATTATCACTAAAGTGATACCTCCTATAGGGTGAAAAAATTCTTACATTTTTGTGAAATGGAATCGAGTGCATTTCTGGGACACTTGTAAAAATACCAAAACTTCAAGATACAAAACATAAGAGAATCAACACTTCATCGATAGCTTGTACTTGATTATTTTTGTAAATTTATATCACAAAGCAAAACAAGTTTAATCATCATTAGCTGTGTGTCATTGCAACTTTGATTATTTCAAAAGTAATGAGTCACTTGTGATGTTCTCATGCACAACTATGTCAAATTTAACAATTTCTTGAAATCGTATAGCAATCAATATTTGCATGCATGTCCATGCAATTCAATTATTTATTCGTAAAATTATCCTCATTTTCAACAATTATGTAATTCATTATATTAAATCTTTTAGGCAGCTCATTAAGCTGACCGGAAAATGAAGACGACAAGGACGACTCTCAGGAGGCCGCAGTCACTGAAAATCTCTAACACCAGTTCTCAAAGACCAGCACATCAAAATGAACTCCTTACTTCGAACCGTGAACTCGATGTCCTCGAATCATCGGCGGAATATGCTGGTGCGCGAGTCCTTACAGCAACAGCTGAACACCATGGTCATCGAGATGCAAAGCGCTCCGGGTGTTCTCGAGGATGCACCTGTCGAAATCTGCGACGAAGCTCTTGGTCTCTGTTCTGCCCTCGAGGCTATCTTCCTTCATGGACTCAAGGACAGCTTGCTCAACCGTGTGACCGAGGCCCTCAGCGGACCCGACTACGACGCTATGCCTCAGCCAAGCTTTTGGGGGCCGCTGCTCGTCTTTTCTCATAGGGGGATCATAGATCAAATACAGGCACTGAGCCAGGTTCGTTGTTTTGCTTGGACAGACACTTGTTGATTTAAGAAGCTCATGTTATATTCGCTGTTAGATTCGTACATTTTACTAGGTTGTTAAAATTAGAAATTTTAAAGATTTTCGTTTAAGAAATCGGTTGAAGCAAAAAGTCGTTTTGTTTAAAATAACTGCAATTAAGATTGATAAAAAATCTTATTTTCAGGTAACAACGGAGGTCGGCTACTGCAGAGCCTGGATTAGGCTAGCTCTCAACGAGGGTTTACTCTCGAGTTACCTGGCAGCCATCCGTCGCGATAACTCAGCTCTCAAGCCTTACTACAACCGAGCCGCCTTCATCCGGGATACGGATCTGGTTGAAGTAGCTCAGTTGCTGATGGAGAGCATCGACTACATCCGCTTCGAACTCGCCTCCAACTCAAGCCTGCTCAACTTTTGGTCGACTACTCCTCTGTTGATGGCGGCTATCTGGTCGCCGCCGATGAAATCTTGTCCGGTCTTTAGTGCTGTCGACATAGCCAAGACGATCAACAGCGAGCGCATCGACATCGAGGATAAATACGATGAGATCGAGACAGCGAGTTCGATAGGTAGCCTTAGCTCCTTCAACTCATCACAGAATAACCTTAGCGGCTTTTCGGAGGATGAAGCACTCAGAATTATTCTGGCTAAGAAAACTCGACGGCCGGATACGCTGGCACACAGCAACAACGTCAAAGTGGTCAGAGCTACTTCTTCAGCTATTTCTCCGACTGTCAAGAAGATGGCTCAGGAGAACGAAAAGCCGATCGAAGATGCTCGGTCTGCCGGAGAATCCTCGCAAGAGAACGGTTCCAAGGCTGAGAAACCCTTAAACGATGTTGCAACTACTAGCGAGGATAAGCCCGAGGAAGCAGCGAATGAAGAAAACAAGATGAAAATAGATACCGCAGCGGCAACAGTCGGGAATTCCTTGATCGGCAAGCTCGGTTGGTCGACGTCTTACGAGGATTGTGAATCATCTATGACTTCGTCGGTGATCTCGAGGGCTTCCGATGCACCTCAAACCCCCGGCGAGGGTCCGACTTACGATGCTTTGCTCAAGAGCTACCACAACGGTAACTACAAGTCACCCAACCTAGAGGAACTGTTGGAGAAATATCCTGCCTACCAGCCTGTTGTAGCGTCGACGACAATGGACGCGACAGAGCCACGCGAACGTAGGAGCTTTGATAAACAGTTAGGCCGGTTGGCGCGCGAAAAGGGCCTTGACTTGCAAAACTACAACTGCATGGAGTGCGGTCAGTTGATCGGACTCTCCTTCGCCAAGGCCAACGTCTGCTGCTTCTCCGGTGACTACTTCTGCTGCAATTGCATGTCGGGTGAGGAGTACCTCATCCCCGCGCGCGTTATTCACAACTGGGATCTCAAACGCTATCCAGTCTGCATCAAGGCCGCCAAGTATCTTTCAGAGTGCTCGACTCTGCTGGACCTGAAAATTCTTAACCCGAGAATCTACTCGGCCGTCGACTCGATGGCGCAATTGCAATCGTTAAGAGTACAGCTGAATTTGCTCAGAGCATATCTTTTCACCTGTAGGGAGCCCATCATAGAGTCGTTCCAAAAGAAAGTTGCTCCCAAGGATTATCTCTACGAGCACGTACATCAGTATTCGGTGTCAGATCTGCCTGATATTCCAAATGGAACTCTGGCTCAGCAGCTACAAAAAGTCGTTGAGTTTGCCAAAAATCACGTGATGAGCTGCTGGCTCTGCAGTCAGAAGGGATTCATCTGTGAGGTGTGCAACAATCCGAAGGTCATTTATCCGTTTGACATTCAGTCCACCTACCGAGTGAGTGTGCCCCTCTTACAAAATGACCAATGTTTAAAGACACATTGATACGTAAAAATTGAAGACATTGTTTGCACATTAAAATAAAATTTTTCAATTATGTTTCAGTGCGGGGCCTGCAATGCAGTTTTCCATTCGGATTGTTTGAATGCAACCAAACCTTGCCCGAAATGCGAACGTCGACGCAAACGGATGGATCTGCCGTTGTTAGACATGGGTAATCCAGACCTTCTTAATGAAACTACATTATCGCCACCAATCGCTACAACTTAAAATTTAAATTGTCGGGAGTCAATGTAATAACAGTATTTTAAAAGAAAAATCATAGTTAGTCATGTACAATTGTATAAAGGAATTTAACTTTTATTCGTATTTTTAGCGTTGAATTACTTGTCGATGCAAGAAAATCAGATTTGCTTCTTAAACACGCATTGCAAACAATGCAGTTGATGCTGCTCTGAAGATTTTCTAGTTTTTGCTTCGACACTAATTATAAAGAAAAAAAAGATTAAGACATTTATAATAAACGAAACCTTAGCATAAAAAGGTGGAGAAATTTTTTTATGAATTAACTTTGTATAATAATAATTATATTTATTTTAATTTTATGTACAAAAGTAATAAAATAGACACGGCTGCTTGCTACAATAAAGTCGATTTTTTCAAAGTTTTTTTCTATACTTATTATACTGAATGTTACAATTAATACTGTTGCTCTGTAAAACGTATACTTAGAGAGCATAACTGAGTCGAGTATTTGACTCAGGATTATATTAATTTAATACATTTCATTTCGCAATCCAATCAATAGTTCGTATAAAATGTAATATGATAATTTTACAAAATTTCTTATCCAGGTACTTAAATCCACTTATCTTTATGGTTTATCACCGGTAAAATAAACAAGAAATCTCTCAAATCTA
The DNA here is from genome assembly GCF_009193385.2 of Nasonia vitripennis. Lineage (NCBI taxonomy): Eukaryota > Metazoa > Arthropoda > Insecta > Hymenoptera > Pteromalidae > Nasonia > Nasonia vitripennis. The sequence goes on along the minus strand of NC_045761.1, from coordinate 13,738,485 downwards.
CAATTATGCTAAGTGAAATACCTAAATGCCTCTCCTTTATTTTCGCTTTGAATAATCTCATTCTTAACTTTACTTAGTTCAAAATTCAATTCAAAGGATATATAAAAAATAAAGTGAGAGCTACAAAAAATTTATACAGCATTATCTTTTCTTATCATTGTATACTAACGGCAAAAGTGGCAAAAAGGCTTAAAAGTATACTTTTCCTCGTAAACCACTTTAAGATTTTCTTACTCAGTTGTTGAATATCATTTGTACTTTATCATTTGTTCAATGAGAAACTTTATAGTTGTTTCTGATCATTATCGATTGATCTCATAAATTGTTACTTTTGTATAGAACTTTGATTGTCTATAAACTTATTTTTCGGATTCACCTTAAAATTTATTTAAAAGTTTGATCAATTATTGCAAATAAAATTATTAATCACTTACAGCTTAAAATTATAAAATTTCAACACATTTAACTAGCAGAAAATAAAGTTTTATATCATTCTACTAAACCTAAAAAACAAATAAAGATATATTTCTTTTCAAGTGCTCAGTCACTCTACGGGAGTAAAAATCACAAGGGGACCATCATAAGTGTAGGTTACTTTACAATTACTTTAAAGATCAGTTTTTTTTTAACTACATGCAGAGATTCAAATCTTTTAGATTTGCATAAGATAATTTATCAAAGTTATAATTACAGACTTAAGGTCCCTCTCCACATTCGATATAGTACTACTAATATATTTAGAAAACAGGGAAAAACTTCGCTCTCGTTGCTCTGATAAATCTCGACAAGAAAATAATATTTCTGGTTCAAAAAATTTTCAGTTATCGAGTATGATGCATGCATACCGCAATTCCGAGCTCAGAACGTAATTCGTTGGAAATATAATAGAAAAAAAATAGATAAAATATGCTTCTTGACTAATACTTAACTAATCAACCAAGATATCTATTTCAATGACTTTTTCTGTTAAATTGGCAGAGAGCTGCAGTTTGCATTTGCGGAATCTATGTATCGTAATCTATTTCCTCGCTGAGATTTATTGGAACAACGAGGCCGTGTTTTCCCTCGTTTACTATATATATATTTCTTTGATAAATTAAGCAAATATTGATATAAAAATAAAGCCTCCAACTATCATAAACAATGTGTTTATGCAAACAAAAGTAGATACATACACATTTACGAGACAAAAAATATGGGGATCATAATCTGATATTTAAATACACGAAAAATCGACAATGCTCTTAATAACACCTAAAATTATTTGAAAATAATCTAGTAAGTCAGTTATTTTCAGAGTTTATCACTATAACTTTTAACGCATTTAGTCTAAAAAGTTGATTACATCAAAGATGGTGCCATTGTCAATTTGATAAAATAACTGTCTAATTAAATTTTAAGGTGAACCTTATTCTTTTGTTGTCATTGATTATGCAAAGTTTTAGGAAAGTAAGCCGAAGGTAACAGAGGTTTGTCCATAACTGCACGTCTTAAGCCACCTTGTAGCGAGCTGCTAGCGCTCTTCGGTTTCATACCGTTGATTGCAGGTGCTGGCACATTGTTGTTTTCGATTATCGCTGGTACCGAGTTGGCGCTCCCGTGATTGTTCGATATTTTACTCTGTGAATTAACTCGTTCCATAGGTGTACTGGTGCTTGAGATCTGGCCGGTCTTGAAGTTGATACCGGTAGAATTGTCGGACACCCCTACTCCCATTGACCTAGCCGTACTCCTCGCCGTCTGGTTGATGTTGGGATTCTGCACAATTGGATTGCGCAGCGGCAATCCGGACAACGACATGGGCTGTGAACTGTTCGGGGCCGGAGTGCGCGTCTCGAATCTGTTGGCATTAAATTTGCTGGTCCTAGGCAGTGTCAATTGCATCGACTGGGGCATGGTCACCGCGGTTGTCGTCGTAGTGGCACTTTGTTGTGGTGAATGCACGTCGGCCAATCTTCTGTTTAGCCAACTTATAACATTGTCGTTGTTCTTGATGGTCTTTTCCTTCTCCTCTAGCTGAGTCTGTAGCGTCTTTATTTGCTCTTTGAGACTGTCGACTTGCGCCTTAGCCTCTCGACTTTCTTTGGCATATCTATCCATTTTGCTTTCCAACTGGCCGACTTCTTTTTGTTTATTATCCAAAAGTCGCTCCTGTTCCAGGGCAATGCTCGTTCGCAGTTTTAGCTTGGACTTGGTTGAAGCTAATTCGTTCTGTAATTTACCTAAGATCTCATTAGCCTTTACAAGTTCATCACTGAGATTTTTTAAAGACGCCTGCTTTCGCTGCAGTTGCGACTCCTTTTCGGCAAGTAGTTCTTCTAGTCTTTGCTTACTTTCTTTTGCATTTTTTATCATTTCAGTATGCTTATTTATTAGTATCGTTTTGTCTTTTAATTCTTGCTCAAGTACTGCGACTCTAGTTGACAGTGTATTGATCGATTTTTCCTTGTCATGATAATCAGTTTCAAACTTGCTGTTTTGTTTTTTAAGCGTAGAATAATCACGCTGCACCATATTCAGCTCTTTTTCCAACGCTTGCAGTTGTTTTAACTGTTCTTTGTTGGTCGCTTCCAGTAGCGACTGCTTGTCTTTGAAACTTGCATTTTGCATTCTAAGCTCTGCTATCTCAGTATGTAACTGCTTTATTGCCTCGCTATGTCTGTACTCTAGCTCCCTTTTTTCCTTTTCAGTCTGATTTTGCCACTCTAGCTTTGCTTGAGTTAGTCTGTCTTTTTCTAAGGCAACTTGCTGAGAAAGGCTCATTTGTAGTTGGGTCTTTTCGGTAATACATTTTTGTTCATACTGCTCCAGTTCCTTACACTTTATTTCAAGTTTTTTTGTTAATTCTGATAATCTTGATTCTAGGCTGGCTGCATCTCTATCTTTTTGTACAATACTTTCCTTTAGGCTTTTTATCTTCATGGCCATGTGGGTCTTTAGATCTGAGTCATTGGATGGTGCAATGTTTAAACTTAAGTGGCACAAATGCTTAAAATTATTAGTCTCTACAAGCTTGAAGCTCCAGTCTCCAGCTTCCTCGGCCAAAAGTAGCAAGAATTTTGGCGCCTTGGACAAACTCGTGGCTGGAACTTGGCATTGCTCCAGCAAACATATTAGTTGTGTTGCGAAATTGTCAAAGTCTACAAGAAGGCCTTGTTGTGCTTTCAACACCTTGAAGTCATCGTCGGTGATGAAGAGTGAGTACAAAAAGCATGGGTCGTCGTCATCCGCAAGTAGTACACACAGGGCCTGCAAAATAGACATGCGTCAATTACTTTGACAGGTCTTTAAAATCATAGAGATTAATTTATTCCAAGTTTAGTGAATTGTTTGTGCCTGTTACTCGGTATACAAACAAAATCAATAACGGTAAGTAAATTATGGATGCCCTTCCTCTAAATAATGCAGAAAATCAATGTTCGTATGAAACGGTCTATTAATAAAAAAAAATCGTATCCCACTTTTTCATTATTATGCCGAAAAAGCACGAACGAAATCGGAGCACCGGAAAACTTTTCGATTCCAAAATATCGAAATCGGTAGATAAATAAGTCAAAAGACGCCATACTCTCGGACTTTGTTTACAGACAGTCCGTCCGTCTCGAGAGAACGGAGTAAGAAGTGAGGTTATAAGGGCCTTCGAGAATCTCGAGGCAAGAGAGAAAAAAGAAAATTGTAAAGGGCGTAAGCAGAAGAAGAAAAAACGTGGCAAAGTTATACCTTGCGACAGACGGGACTGAGACCGGCGTGAATCTCTACGTTGACCCTGAGTTCCCTCTGTCGCTCCTCCTTGTGCTGGGGCTTCACGTAGACCCGCTGCACCTTGGAGTATATGACCTCGACGTTATTGAGCTGAAGGGCCGCGTCGCTGCCGGCTATCGCGCCCACCGCGATCGTGTTCAGAAAGTTCATGCTGATGCTGCTGGCAGCTCTAACTGTCCCAGATACGGCGCGTCACTTCGGGCATTATTCCTCTTCCCCGAGGAGGTCCAGCTTCCTTCTCTTCATGCTAATGCAACGAAACCTTTCGCAGACCTTTTGCTGTATGCGACAAAATAACACACTCGGAACTTCACTCTATTAACCGATGCATCTGCAGCGCGAGCAGTGGCAGCGCGTATGTTGTATCACGCGCTCGCGTATAGTACGCCGTAGTAAATATGCGATCGTAGTGCGTATACTCCGAGGCTGATGATGTGCGCGGCCGTCGTCAGCGTAATATAACACGGAATCACGGATACGGTAGGAGGTGGAGGAGGAGGAGGAGGAGAGGAGAGGGCTGAGAAGAGGCTATAAGTACTGCTCGCTATACTCGCGTTATTGCCCGACGCGCCGCCGCGACTGCATGCACTATTCTGTGTCTCCACTATGGACTATCGCAATATGGCTTGCTTGCGTCCCTTTCGTCTCTCTTTCTCTCTATCGCTTTCTAGCGCCGCTCCCTTTCTCTCCTCTGCGCGAGCGCTGCGCACTGAGAAGTGAGAGAGAGAGAGAGAGAGACTGACTGAGAGATCGGCCCCTTCCTTCCTTTTCTCTTTCACTTTTTTAGCGGGCTTTCTCGCTCGCCATAGCTCGCGCGCGAGTGACTCTCTGCGCGATGGGATTGGGGATACTTACCTTACGGGCGCTGCCCTGGCGGCTGTATGTTATATAGGTATAGTTTATGCTGAGACTGACCTGCGAGACTGCTGAGTGCTGACCGTCGCAGAGGCGCTTTATACATATTATAGTGTATAGTGACGTAAGACGTTCAAAAATGTTCTGTAAAATAATAGTACCTATAAATATATATAAGTCGCTCTAAATATTATACTTTGAATTTGCTATTTAACCTCCAATCATTTCTTGTCTGTAATGTGTAATACTTGAAATTAATTGGATTGACATTGACTGTGCGATGTTTTTCAACAATTTAAAGTTCCGTTTAAAGTTTGGTACGCGCGTATTTGAAGAAAAGATTTTGTTACGGTCGCGGTTGAAATGTCTGGACCTGCTGCTGAATTTAGGGGGATGGGGATCCCGTTTCTTTCGTGCGAGCTGCAGGTACGATCTTGTTTCACCGCATAAGATTACCGAATACTTTGCTTATGCAGCAACATAATATCACAGTATACCTAATCTCATAATCATAGTATACAATGCAGAATGATTAGCCAGAATCTCTTTTCGAATTAAACAAGTCATAGGCATAGACAATAAGCGTGAGGCATCAGAATAAGTTTGAAAAACTGCATGCCAATCGCGCGCGCTGCATTACCGACGGCTGATGCTCATTGCTCACGTCCTGCAGTAACAGCTCGAAGGCGGCGCCAACTCACTCTTTCTGAGAACAACTAATAAGTACACAATCTTCTGCACTGACGCGATGTCATCTCCGCGCGCGGAGAGCGGCCGTGTGTGCGTGCATACATGTGCCCCGTCGGCGGTCGCGCGCCTTTTTCCGGGGCTCGTGTGTGTGTGAACGCTGTACGCACGCGTGTTTCCCCTTTCCCACCCTTACTGCGGTTAATTTCCGCCTCCCCCTCGCGTACAAGTGTCAGCGGAGCGCGTTCGTGTGTTTTTCTTGCATGTTGCATCGGAGCCGGAAGAAAAAAGGGCGCTGTGTGTGTGTGTAATCAGTGCGTGATGTTGATGTGCTCGTGACAGTGCGCGTTCGCGCTTGTTTTGCACATTCGGCAACTTTTGAGTACAAGAGCTTTTTTCTGGAAAGATCTTCTTCGAGGAAAACTCGCTGCCAGATGAAGAAAGAAGCGCGGAGGCGACTGCAAGGTGAGAGAAGGCTATTTTTAGAAAAAAATCGTTACGACGCGTGGCACCATCGAGGAGAGATAACGAAAAGCCGGCGACGCTTTTTTTGCTCCGCGCCTTTGTTGTTTCGTGCGCTGATTTGAGGTTAGGGTCGGGAGAGAGCATGCTGCTCTGCTGAATGACGGTTATACGTGGATTTAAAGGGAAAGTCGTCTGGTGCGCACCGCCCACGCGATTCTCGCACCGCGCGGCTGTTGCATTTATGTCGGGGATTCGCATATCCTTCGTCTTGCTCATCAAGGGAGCCTATAAGTTCGAATGTGCAAACGTGCGTCGTCTGGACTATTGAAAAATTATCGAGTTAACAACTGTTGCGTTCGCGAATATTCCTGCGAAATCTCGACGGGCATCGAACTTGGTCGGTCGACAAGCGCTGCCCTGCAGCGAGCTGAGCTGTCAGTGCCCGCTGCCCGCAGTGGTCCGCGCGCGAGGCTTCATATTGACTGAATGTTACCGGCCGACGGCCGAGTGTCTTTGACCTTGCGTAGGTTCGCCGTCTCGCGCGCTCCCTGTCTGGCCGGGCGCGCGAAGCTTCTTGACAGGTGGCGCCATCTGGCGCTGCTTCTGTATCCACTGTGCTACTGCAGATTCCTATACCTGAAATCTGAATGGTATTCTCGTGAATGAATGTTTTTTTCCTCTTATGAATTAAACGGTTAGATCAACGGGAGCGACACGTTTTGAAACGATCACTATTGCGCTCGTTTGCGTATATCGAATCGCATGCGGAAGCAAAGTAGTCGCTCGACGATGTATTTTAGACCAGACAGTGGCTAATTTCATCGAAATTAGCGAGCGACTATATTCAATTCCAATAACATTAGCCATTGAGTGCATCTAAGCGAGACTATAATTATGTTACGAGTGGCAACTGCTTATCGATAACGCAATAAGCTTTTCCTCGATTCTATTCTTAGCGATGATGCATTTAATTGCGAGTCCGCGAGCACGAGAACACTTTTTGCGTATTCTGACATTCAGGATTCGTCATTTTAATCCCCGTCGCCAGACAAAACCCATCCGAAATGTTGCTTTACAGCCGTTTAAGGATTTGTAAGTGGCGACTTACGAAAGCGTTGTCCCACTTTTCATCCATCGTCTCGAAAACCTGCCGATCGCGAGAGGCATCATCTCGTCAATGTCGAAACACCTATACAGTAACTTGAAGGTCTTCTCTCTCTCCCTCTCTGGTCGTGTTTTAAAAATTAGCGTCAACAGATGCAAAATTACGCGAGTCAACGTTCTCGGAAACACATCGCGAATAATTCGGTCTCTCTCTCCGATATTATTTGTCCTCTCTCTCGGATAGGTCTCGTAGAAAAGTTCGCTAAATATAGAAACTCGCGAGTGCGTTGATGGTTTTGTTATGCAAAGAAAACCGAAACGGTAGGCAGTCGTTCACTTCGATTTATTTTGCTCTCCCTTCGCGGAGGTTACAATAAAAGTGAACTAGAAGCAGCTGCAGCAGCAATAGTAGTCCAGGCTGTCTTTCTCTCCGCGCGCGTGTGTGTGTGGGCACACAATCGTATTACATAGACTCTTGAGAGAAGGAAAGAGAAAAAGCGACGCCGCGGCGACGATTAAATTGCTCTCCCGGGTTCGTCCAACCCAACGATCTTGCGTCACTACGACGACGACGAGATCTTCTTTGTCTGACTCGAGTATACGCAAGTAAGAGCGACGAGTTCCGCGTAAATACACTTCACAAGTCGTTGGACGACGAATCATCATCGTGCGTGTACGACGACTCGTTCGTAACCGATGTTGTTGCTGCTGATGCTGACTTGGCCTCTCTCTCTTTTGCCCCTTAGTATCTCATTGTCTCTACAAATTGTACTCGTAGTTCTTGTTTACAGTTACAGTACGCCGCAAATGAGTGCGGGGCTGCGGAAATCTTATTTGTAAGTCATAATGCTTAAAATTAGCGCTTTCATTGCGCTGCACCGCCATTTGAATAATTTATCACGCGCGCGATTTCTGTATTACCGATTGAGCTAACATACGCGGGCTCGGAAAAAATAATAGTAATAAATAATACTCGGCTGAGTGTCAATTGGCATTTGGCCTCTGCCCTGTGCGTGCTATGCGTTCTCTCGTGCGCCCAAAGTAGATATATATATATATATATATATATATATATATATATATATATATATATATATATATATATATATATATATATATATATATATATATATATATATATATATATATATATATATATATATATATATATATATATATATATATATATATATATATATATATTATTCGCGCCTTTTTCTCTTCTTCAGCCAACTCATTCCCTCTCGTGCTTGTCCCTGCGTACTCTACAGAGAGCTCGCGTCATTCGTTTTGCTTGACCCCTTTACCCTCGCTTATAGCCGTCCATTCATACACTTTTAATGTTCTCATCTCTGATGCTGTGCCGGAGCCTTTTTATCGCAATGCGAATCGGCGAATAAATATATCTTAAACACCCGTGATAAAGCGTATCTTCTATTTTTTTCTCTTTCTCGCATTATTTTACGTGAAACCTTGTCCTTTCGTGCGATTTATTGATCCATATAACTTTTGGAAGTTTCTTGTTCCTTGTAATACGCAATGTGATATTGCAAAAACGACATTATTCGTATGATCTGTTGGAAAAATTAACAGCATATACAACACACCTTAAGGTCAAGATAGTCAATATTTAACGTCAACCTTTAAAGCAAGGTATATTACACGCTGATATTTGCATATTTTTAAACGCGAAATATGACGTGGGATTGATTTCAGCTGTCTTAAATTATTAAAATACGCTCTCTATATATAAGTATCATATCTTGCATCATATGTCTATTCGAGAACGTTAATGAACCGCGAACTTATGCCACAAGATTGTTCGGGGTCACACGATTCGGCCGAAAATCACCTGCAGCGAGTACTTGCCATCAAGAAACCACAGCGTTCTATCCCTCCGATGGAAGCATCCACCTTGCGAAACACCTTGCCAATTGCCCCCCTGAAAAAGTAGCCATAGTCCTCGAGGCCCTTCGCCTCTTAAACGCATTGCAAACACGGGTGATTCTCGACAGTCCGCGTAAAGTCCGTAGCAGCAACAGCGATCTGTACCTATATTTCCCCTCGAGAAAAGGACGAGAAAGATGGAGCGAGAAAGAGATAGCAAACAGAGAAACCAAGCTTCCCCTCTCGAGACGCTTGCTGCCCTTGGCATCGCAGGCAAACAGGCGCGGCGGAAGAAATAGAGAAAGAAAAATCCTGCAGCAGCACCTGCCCTCGACAAAGAAACCTATGCGTGAGACCTTCTCTCCGCACCAACACGCCTCGGTTTTCCTTTTCCCTCGTACTGCTGCTGGACCTTGTGGCTCCATCATAAGAAAGGAAAACCGGGATGATGTTTTTTTTTGTGCGGAGGAAAGGAAAGTACCGACCTGCCCCACTGGACGAAAAATCGATATTTTATTTTTTTTACGTTCATGCTAACTGTCACCCACGATTTTCTAGACCGGGTCAGAGGATGATACTGATTTATCGCTTTAGAATCATGCGTACTTTTTGTAAAGGCTTATGCTTTCGAGCTGGTGCAAGCGTGACGTAAATTAGTGAACAAGTATATATCGATAGTACGTATGGATAAACGGGTGTGCGCGGAAAGTGATTACTTAAGGGGGGCCTTTACACCAACATTATATGTTGAAATTATGTATACATATAGTAAACTGGAAAAACATGGGTGCCATTGAATTTCCGTAACGAATACATTTTTGGGAATAAAAACAATACAAGACAACTCTTTAGTGATATTGTGTATCCGACTGAAATATTTCTATAAAAAAAAACTTAAAAATTTCAAAAAAACTTCATCTGCTTATACCGTCGAAAACAATCAAAGTCAACATTCGATCTTAGTACGTGACCTTAAATTAAATTGGCATTTGCATAACTCATGTACTATATCTATGTGTATATAAAAAATTAAAAGAATTTGAAGCTGTTTGTCGTGGTTTTCAATTTTAGAAGATAAGAATTTTCTAATAGCTTCTGAACTGTAAATCAAAACCTATTGATATGTACTCTTTTTGGAAATGCCAAAAGCTGATGAATACGTTTAAATAACCTTCATCATGTTATCACTATAATTGACTGATTTCAGATTTTGACCCTAATCACCGATGCCAAGCAATATGTGAAATGTTTATCTAATGTACTCGACAAGTCACAATGAGTAAGGTTATAATGGAGGGCTGTTTTGAATGAAGCAAATAGGAATACTAAAATAATAGAACTGATTTATTAGCAGAAATTATAAATAAATGGAGTTATCGACTTGTAAACAAATCAATGTGTGCCTGGTTATCCTAACATTCTAACCTCAAATTGCCTTTCTCTATCTCCGCCAGAAATTTTGCCAGAATTCTGCCCAATAACCGTTGCAATACTCCCAAGCTTTCTGGAAAGATTCTGTCACAGATTTTGCCAACCCACCAGAAAATTCGCCAGGATTCTAGGCAATATAGCCTCAATTTTCCATCAGGAGGATTACTTGACTGAAAAAAATGTATAGAAAATTTGTCCCACTACCCAAGTGCCAAAAATGCAAAATATTCATGCTTAATTAATATATTTTGCACTTAAGTACCAAAGAAAATTTTTTTGTAATTATGTTCAGTAAAGTAATCCGTTAAGTCAGCAAAGGAGCACTCAAAGTTTTCCCATGAATTTAAACAATAATTTAACGATTAAAAGCTGAGAAATCCCGTGACAAGTCATCAATATAGTAATTAAAATTTAAGATTTTTGAATATAGACGATACAATTGGCCCGTAATACTTAAAAAAAAAACTCATTTTGGTGTGAAAATATTACACTGAGAGAAATACTATAATAAAAATTATAATAACCCTAGCAAAAATTACTATATTACATAGGAATGGACGGACATACTCGCATTATAGCGTATTTCACTACAGTTTCAATAATTATTATTAGACATTTATTCATTTTTTCTACGATTTACAATCAAACAATATTATTATATGTAAGAAAAATTGATATATAATATAGTAAAAATCATACTTAGCAGTAGTTAAACAAAATTTTTTCAAAATATACTGAAATAAAATATAAATTTTATTAATATATTGACATATTTTACTATGTAACGTAGTAAAAATTGGTCATTTCGTCAATAGCTGTGCGTTTTACTATGTTATATAGTAAAAAGTATTCAGGTTTCGAACAATATTTACCGATGTGTCCGCTCGGGGGTCGCGGCGCTTTAGCGAGTGTAGTGAGATGAGGTTAGGTACCCGAGCCGAATTGCGTGCACAAACGACAACGCTCGTCGCCGGTGTGAAACGTGGCCTCTGCGTTTATTGGCATATCATTATAAACTGTAAGTACATTTTTACTGTTCAATAGTTTAGTTCAATAATTAGTTCAATAATTTAGATCAATGTGCGGCTGATCAACCTTTCACATGAAATATTATTTGTCAATTCTAAGCATATGTTTATTACTAAAAATTTAACAGACTGTTTTTATGATGAACATCTACAAGCATTCAAAATTTACGACTTAAATCATTTTGAATGGGATATAGTAGAAGAAGAAGATTTTTGCTAATCTTGTATTATTTTTTTATTAATCAATATAAATATTTTTTTATTAATCAATTTTCAACAAATTTATTTATCCCTACCTTTACAATGTCCTACAGATTTTAAATCATTATAATTCTACTCCGTAAATCTCATGTAGATGGCGTACCGAAATTCATCGCTCGCAAGCGGTAAGAATTTCGTTGATTACTATATAAGAGAAAATTCTTTCTATAGTGAGTACAAGCGATTAGCGTTGCGTGCGTAGTTAGGTTAGATAGGTTTGCGTATACATTAATAAACTGGCGTTAAAAAATAAGTTGCGGTAAGCGTGAATTGAACATGTATGTAATGTGATAAAATCATATCTGTAGAAAGGTCAAGAAGAAGTAATTACAAGAGTAAACTGAAAGCGTTGAACTTCTTTTTTCTTCAATTTATCGAAAACAACGATTAATAAAATTAATAAATATTGTTGTTTTTAAATAAAAAATTATTATGTCACATAGTAAAAATTAGTATATACAAATTTTACTATGTAACATAGTAAAAATTAGTATATACAAATTTTACTATGTAACATAGTAAAATTTATTATAATTCGAGTATGTCTCTGGATTACTATGTAACATAGTAATTTTTGCTAGATTTTTTACAATTTTTATTATAGTATTTCTCTCAGTGTATATATTATACATATGCTGCAGGTACTAAAAATGTTATTTATCATATATGTATAATACAAATTTTACAGGGATTGTAGCTATGTCATTTTTTGTCAGCAGTTAACTCAGGCTGGTCCCCTTAAGAGAGAGTCGTCCCGAAAGCTTCGCAAATCCGTCACGGGGTATTTTGTATTTCCAAACTTCTAGAAAAACAGAAAGTCTGATCGAATTTTTCTTTCGGTAGAACGATTCATTAAACTTAACGCTACGGCGCTACAGACTCGGTTTTTTATTTGCAAGCTTTATTTAAAAAGTTTTATGTAATAGCAAAACAGTGTTTTTTGGGACGACATCCCCTTAAATGCGATTACAAAAGTAAATTCTTGTGATTAGAGGATGTCGTCTCAAATATGGCTCAAGAAGGAATTCTTTTGGTAATTGTATTAAACGATTCTTCCATAACAAAAAAGATTCCATCATACACTCACAGAAATGACCTTTTGAACCCAAAGGAAATAATCTTGAATATGCTGCCAAAAGGAAGAATCGTTTTGGAATCATGATATTTCTCATAATTTAAATGGATTCTATTTACTTTAACTAGAATCATTTTCTTCAAACTTTTTACATAAAAATGGTTATTTCCATACGATACAGAAAGCTAATGGGAAAAATTAATATCCCATAGGATATAGAAATTAAAAAGAAAATCCTTTTGGCAAAAATTTTGATTCAAAAGGACCATTTCTCTGAGTGTAAGAAAACTTCTGACTATTCTAAATACAAATAGAATCTTCTTGGTTATGGAAGAATCGTTTATACTACGTGATTTTCTTCTTGAGCCATATTTAAGACGACATCCTCTAATTGCAAGAACACATTTTTTACAACTCAGGCATAAAATTGACCTCTTTTCATGCCAGAAAGTAGCGTAGAAAATCGTCCTCTCCAAGCGCGTGTAAAAAAGTTCGAACTCGAGCGGAGAAAAATGATCATTTTTCCCCGCTATAAATACGTGTTTTAAGTTATAGCAAATTTTATAAATTTTTTTATATTAAACTTTAAACACGAAAAATTACAACTCTAATGTGCACGACTTGAAATGCACGATACGCTAATTTCTGGCATTAAAAAAACTCGTTCATGCTTTCGTTGTAAAAATACGGTGTGTACCATGGCAAGAAGGGCTATTTCAGACTCGGGTGAGATGTTTTCAGCTCTCGCCAACGTCTCGTGCTAAACACCTCACCCTCCCTTGAAATATCCTATTTTCTCCTCTTGATGCACACAATGTACTATTAAAATTGCGATATTACTGTCAGGCATATTATTTTCGCGCTCATTGCAACAATGCCGGATCATTATATTGAATAAAACGCAGTTAAATTTGAATTCTTGCATAGATATGTGGCAATTCACGTCATTATAGACAATCTTATCGTATTGTTTTTTTAGAATGTACGTCATTGCCATCACCGAAGCGAGATGTGCTTTCGTTGTCACAATTTCTCGATTATTTTTAACTATATAACGTGTTTCTTTTTTATAATATATATATATATATATATATATATATATATATATATATATATATATATATATATATATATATATATATATATATATATATATATATATATAAAATTAGAAACTCTTTCACACGGCTTTTTTCATCTGCAAAAAAAACGCGCAACCGCAAGAAAGAGAGATAATTATTGATTAGTCTTCGCGAGTGATAAAATAACGATGTCAACTGCGAATTCAGAAAACGGGAAAAAATATTATCGTCAGCAGCAGCGGCTGAGGCGAGTTGCACGCGTACACTGCACGGAGAAGTATAGCCAGGGGAACAGCTCGATATACATTTTGCAATAAAAGTCGTGAGCGAGAGGCCAATAGACAGCATAACGTTTTACGGGTCAGGGCTTATCGATATTTATCCACACTCGGCTCTGTTTTTCCGCGGACCGAAACTTGATTTGCCGCATCGTTGGTCTTTTGAAAATCACAGCTCAGCTCTCAACTCTACTCGTATACCGAAAATGCAAATTGCCCGTTCGCGCGGGTATGGCAAAAAATCTTCGTTTATTTTTTCCATGCACACGCACATGTATACTCTCGATATTGTTTCTTTTACGTGCGTTCCGCTCTCTGGTGCAGGGAGGTATTATAGCGCATGTAAATTTTGTACTTAGCTATTTGGAAATTGTTATTTATAGTTCCAACGTTTTCAACTCGCTCTGCAGCATTTTTTTCGGAATCTCTTAGCATTCGTTATACGCCTGCGCGCAAACGTCCGCGACAACAAAATAATCTTGACGGGCTGCAGCATTTTTTACTGGCTGCTCTGCTAAAATTTCGAATAAATCTCCCGAGAGAGAGAGAGAGAGAGAGAGAGAGAGAGAGAGAGAGAGAGAGAGAGAGAGATGCACGTAAACAACGCGCAGGTCCTTCTCCTTTCAATTCTACAAATGTTATGTTTACATCGCGCGACAAGTTAACCCTTCGCATGAAAGAAAAGTCACGCACACTACGTGTGGTGACGCTGTCTCTTGTCCATGATGAAACGAGCTGGTAAAAAGGAAGAAGACAAAGCAGGCACATAAGAGCCTTCGCGCATAATCGCGTATCTCTCTCTCTCTCTCTCTCTCTCTCTCTCTCTCTCTCTCTCTCCCCCTCGTAACAAGAGAAACTTGTCTCGAGAGAGAAGAGGACCGAGAGAGCTGTGGGCGAGAGACTGCTGCGGCGGCGGAATTTTCTCTCTCTCTCTCTCTCTCTCTCTCTCACTCTCTCTTTCGCGGGCGCGCAATTATATCCGAAAAACGAAAAGGCCGAAAGAGGCGCGGTGGGGGCAGACAGGCTAAAAGAAGTTGGCCTCGAGCAGCGACGAAACGCACAGCCAATCTCGAATTTGGCAATGCCGTGGCCTCCGACGCTCTGATGGGGCCCGCTCCTCGCGCTAACTCTCCAGATGTGCAGACACTATATTACTCGCTCTTCCTTTGTCCGATGTTTTCTCGCTGCTGTCGTCTTCTTCTGTCTCCTCCGTATAGTACACTCTACACTTATTGCAACCTCTCATCGGAGCGGCGGCGTTTCGACTCGGGATTGTTATTATGCAAACGTGCAGGACGCGCGGGAGTCGAAGGAAAATTATTCGAATATGCTCGCTGGAGTGGAAAGCTAATTTTCGCTACCTCTGAAGTATAAACCACACCGCTTGAATGGTAAAACAGAATAGCTCTTTCACTGATGCTGCGTTATGCACCTGTAGCTGGAAATAGTTTTTTATATTATTATATTTTTAATGCAACATCCATGTTTGCTTATTTATACGCATCACCTTGAGCTCACAGTTTGCGCGCTCACGCGTAACAGGGTTTAATTTTAATTTTTCAACGATGTGTGCGCACCCGAGAGTCTATATAGCTTAAAAATAACAAGCCATGCCCCCGGGAGAGTACACACATGCATCTTGAAAATGAAAATTTTAATATCATGCGATATTTACAAGAGAAACATTTTTCGAAACAGTTTTGCACTGCTCTAGATTTTTAATATTACATGTTATGAAGTCGTTTTGAAGAGAAGCTGAATAATATCGAGAGTACTTTTGAAATCAACAATGATTGCTTGTAGCGATGGTTCAGGCAGATTTATTTGACTCTAAATATGGTGTCGGTATTTGCGTTCCCCATCTCATCCTTTCATCTTCTTGCGTGACAGTAGTCTATTTCGAAATGATTATTTTAGGATTCCAATTATCAGGGCTTATTATTAACTCCGATACGGCGTTGTCTATAAATGCAAAGTCGATCCAGCTAAAATGCGAAAATCGCGTTATCCAACTCGTTGTGATATAGGTATTATATACGGGGGGGGGGGGGGCAATCGAAACACCTGCTGACAATTTTCCCTATTTCTATACCAGTTATATACCTATCACCCCCACTTTCTTTCAACAAAGTAACAACGAGAAATGTTCTCAAACGCTATATTTAACTCGCGGACCTGCATAGTCGTAAAACAAATGTAACGTAATGTATACAACAACAAAAATCACGACCTTATTCTTTCTTTTTTCTTCCTTCTGAGTTATGTAGACCATCAGACGGAACGTGTTTGCGTTCTTATTCAATAATTAATTTACCGCGTCTCAGCGTGCAAGGTGTTCGAAACGAATCGGAAAACCAACGCAATTTCTCTGTACGAACCCTGTAGGATTATTTTTATATACATTCGCGGATTGCCTCGCACGCAATCTCACCGCTGTGTCTAAAAGAAACAGCTCGAATTTTGAATTTCCGTCAACTCCAAGCACGCATGATTAACGAATTCGATATGTCAAATAAAAAAGAAGAACACGCCTCGAATTTATCTGGCTGCTGCAGGAAAGAGCAGCGCAGCGCGGCAGAACCGGTCTCACACCTACAAACTGCAGCTGCAATTATCATCTTATAAATAATCGTAAAAACAGTTAATAATTACGCGACGGTTTAATGCGCGAAAATCAGAGCACTTGCAAATTGCATATTAGCATCAAGGCAGCACGAAACTGCGCGCAATTCCACATAAAAATCCCCGTCTTCGTACTTATATACCTGTACATGAATATTCAGCCGCGGTCCCGACAAAGAGATAAGACAATTCGGCGTAAAAATTTCTCGGCCCTTAATTTCCGGCCAATTTCTTCATTCAGCCCTGTACACACCGCGGGGTATATGTGTATAGATTCACGATGCGCGGAGAGAGAGAGGCAGCGAGAGGGAGAGAGAGGCACCGCGAGTCGAGAGAGAAACAAACAACGAGAGCAAAGCGGCGCTGCTGCCTAGTTTTCGAGCCTGCGACGTTGCCGTATCTCCGTTGGTTTTCTCACGCCGGGATATGGGCATATCCCTCGTTTAAAGAGCCGGCTCTGCTCTATCGCCGACGTGTACGCCACCGCGGCTTTTCTTTCTCTCGGCGTCGTTAGTGCGTCGCTGCTGCGGATAAGGGGACGGCTGCTGCTGCTTTCTTTTAAACGAACTTCTGCCCAACCTTGTTCTATTCTTTTTCACTTCGACAGCGACGTTGTGACGACTTTTTTTGGGATTATTGATGGATTTGCAAATTAATCGGCCAGAAGAGAGGAAGTATAGGGATTCAAGGATCGAAGTTTGCCTGATGTGATGGAGAGTAAAGAGACGTAAAGTTTCGCGCGCATGTGTAGTCGAATGACTTTTATGGACTTGTCTCAACATTCGGTTGATGTCACAAGTTGTGGAGCGTCACGAGTAGACGGTGCAGGAATTCTAGGAGTAGTAAAGTTTTTCCCGCGGCGCATACTTATTCTCTCATCGCTTAGAGCGTCATACTATACTAGGATATCATCATTGGGTGCACTGCTAATTCATTATCTGTTTATTGCTGACTGGATTGGTTTTTTTAGGCTTACAAGACGTACAACGGTAATAAGTTGAATGGTAGGATACGTCCCTAGACGCAAAGACTGAAATACTTATATTTTCCATTGTATGCAACGATCGTGACTATCTTTATCTGTACTTTCCTTTAAGACCCTAGCTCTCTATATCTCTCTTAAAGTACCTATATACTGCAGACGTTATATTATTTGAAAGCCCTTGTTTATTAGAACATCTAAAATAAAAAAATCTATACTTTTACTCCTGTAGCGCAAAAACGAGTCAATCGACGACTTTTCCTCGCAAAGTAAAAGCGGATTCGAATCAAGCGAAACGCTGCCGTGCGATATTCGCTGATAGATGGGCCTAGAGAGTAAGAGATTGAGCTTCTCTGACCGTGTGGAGGAAAAGATGTACGACCCCGAGGTTGCTTGCGCATGAACTCGCTCGCGCGAAAGAGCACGAACGTGTCGTAATATAGGGTCGGTGTAATTGTTCACGCGCACCCTTCTATATATGCGCGCTGCTGCTGCTGTTGCTGCTCATGATGCGTCAGCTGCTGAGCTCTACAAAATGATGATATTGATGATAAGACGCGCGTCGTGACATCGCACACTGCTAGCTTTGTGCTCTGGCAGAATTCGAACTCTGCAATATAGAATCTATTTATCTGTTTTTGCGGAACATACGTCGAAAACATGCATTGGAATATCCGCAGTTAAAATTCTTTTCTAAGTCATATGTGGGTGAAATTTGCATGTTTTTACATTGTGGTAACAAGAAGTCATACCCATTACAGCGTTTTTTCGTAAGATGTTTGCTGAAATTGCGGTAATTGTCCCATTGAGAAATTTGAAGTTGTGCTATTATTTTGGCATGAAGCCATCTTCTTTCAAATCCTTCTTCTGAAAAAAGTGCATCCAATCTCTAGAAAAACAAATCTTATTTTTTTTTTAATAATGCATCTGATAAAGCAATCGATTTATTCATTACATATGTTACATTTAATAGAGTTAAGACGCGTTGAAATAAACGCATAAACGTACATTGGATATTTTTAAACTGGAAATCCAAGCGATTCATCGAGCCTTTACCTCCAACGTTTTAAAACATAATCATATTAAAATGACGGTCTTGATGGTCTTATTTTTCTGAAACTCCCACGCTATCTATTTTTTACTGCTCACGAGCATATCTTTCTCAAAACACGCAAAACTACATACAATCGTAATTTCTTAATAATTACCTTGTTTAACACATTCTTTGATTGAACTAGTATAGCAACCTGCTATCGATCATTAAAAGAGGTACAAAAGAACAAAAAGTTTTCGAATACAATTGCCGGCAAACTGTTATAGCATCGGGCTTTCTCGCGCGCACATTTTCTTCGAGCTCGAACAAAGGATTCATGTTTACAATTAAGAAAGGTTAATCAATTGTCATTCATAGCGCCTCGAACACAATCGGCACAATTTTGAAAGAGGAAGATACATAATGAGAAAGTGTCTTATTACGTCTGTTTAGCCTCGTCTACCTCTTTTTTTTGTTTTTTCGTTCTGCTGTTTCAGCTGAGATTTCACTTGAGCCTAGAACGCGACTTATATTGCCAACACTTGGTTTAGGAACTAGCTAACACATCAGTTCCGTTTTAGACTTAACTTTACGTAAGAGACATGCTAAAAACTAGCGACTCGCTCGCTACGTGACACCTACACTTATACCTTCTCATTTGCCTCTGATTTGTGTCGCTCGCTGAAACCTGAGATTTCCGACGTTTTCAATCGTCATTACTTTTATTACGGATACAAAAAGTGTAATATTCGGGTTCTATCTCTGTGTGTGTGTATGTGCGTGTGTGTGTGTGTGTGTGTGTGTGTGTGTGTGTGTGGTTCTTTTTTAATTATGGATGCGTCTTTTCTTTTAATTCTTGGAGTCTTCATTATTAAGAAATTCTGTGAAGGTTCTATCTTTAATTTGAAGGAAATTCCGTTAGTTATCTCGTCATCACTAAAGGTTAACACTGAATATTATTTTTGCAAAACGCTGCATTATCACCAATATTTGAATCTCGCAGTGTGTGTGTGTGTGTGTGTGTGTGTGTGTGTGTGTGTGTGTGTGTGTGTGTGGAAATGTTGATTGCAAGCTTTGCCAACGCTATCCGTGAACCTTCTCTCTTAAAGTTTCGGTGTGATTCCTTTGTGTGCATGCGCGTCATTTCTTACGAGATAAAAGATCAATTTACGTAAATGAGAATGATGCTTCAAGACGCGTCGTGCAGGTGCTAAGAGTTTTAATCTCTAATAATATAACTACTTTATAAGTGCGCAGCTTTTCTTTCGCACAAGTAAGGCGTTAAGCCTGTTGCGCCACAGAAATCAAAGGCACTTGAAGTTGCCAATGTGGTTGTAAAGTTTAATCCTACGGCGTTGATAAGTATTTTGCAAGTCATTATTAGTCGAGAAAGGTGTGTTGCAACATAATTTTTTTGTAACAAAGAGCTGAAGGGTTGTAAATATTTTCAATCGCTGATAAATAATCTCATTGGCTCTTTGGCTTCATTATAAATATCAAAAACATGTCGTATAAGTGAAAGCTGATATTTAAATTTTATAACGTCATGCATCGGAAATCGGCACCTCTCACAATCCGTACCGTAATTAACTCTCTTCTCATCACTGAAAAAAGGCGAGAAACTCGCGATAAAGCAACTCAAATTATCGTATTACCGCAGCAACGACGTGGTCCGAGTAATTCGATTCAACAGAGCTGGTAAGCTCCGCCGCTGTGGGACTCATCGAACGGCTTTTGTCTTCTTATTCATCTTTTTGTTCTTCGATTTCCTCGAAGGCTAAAACATAACGCTGGCCGCAGGCCTTGTATTTCTCGCCGACGACTCGCTACTGCTGCCTGATTTCTGCTCTCCGCATCTCTTTCTTACGCGTTACACAATTGCGAACGTGATGCGATATGTGTAATGAGCTCGCTTTGAAACGCGGAAAGAGTTGTGAATTGAAAGATTCGCTGGCTGAAATAATAGGACTAACACTGACTTGAACGGCATCACTATAGTCTACGAAAAGTATATTATGGGTAGGCGCTAACTCTGCGTGTGTATTGCTACATCCAAAATTTGAGCCGAATTGTTTGCGATGTTACAACTCAGAACACATGCCGATTACAAGCTATGTCAAGAAATAGCGAAATTAAAAGCAGATAAAGTTTCGTAGAGTTCTCGATCCGATTTATCCGTCGCCGTCGCTGCATATCTGAATTTTTGCAGATTATTTAGTTTCCCGTCCAGCTTCCTTATTCCTTTTAAAATAGTTACGACTATTGGCTTCCTTTCACGGATGTGGCCAAATATACGTCGCGGCGGCGGCAGCGGAAACGCATTCGTTCATGCACCACGAAATCTTATCTATCGGCTTCCTTCATACGATTAATTATGTATTACGCAGCCCGCTGAAAACGTTATCAGTCAGAGGCAGTAGTAAGAAAGCTCTCGATACATCTAAAAGTATAATCGGCGATTTGAAAGAGTTGGATAAATCAAGCCATGAAACTCCAGCAAGTATACCATCTGCACGAGGAATTAATTTCTCAACTCGCGCGCGTGCACACCCGGACGCATCGGGAAAATAAAAACTGAGGGCAACAAAAACACGGCACTCAAACGCGCAGTGAATTCATCCGCTTCTCTCTCTCTCTCTCTCTCTCTCTCTCTCTCTCTCTCTCTGAATCGTGACTTATCCTGTTTTGACTCGGAGCCAGCAGTAGCGACGACTCCAAGATAGAAACGCAAGCTCACGCGGAAGCCCGCGTTCGGCATCCAAATCCCAAGTTTTATGTTCCATCACACATGCACGTACACGCACACACACTCTCCGTGCGTGTGTCCCACACCCTCGCACGTTGAATGCCAGTGCTCTTCATTTATTAACCTCCTTTTCTCCGGCTTTTCACGTCCATCCTGCGATACTCGCTCCGCGTCTATATTCTTACTCGGGCAGTCCTTTTTGTCGTCGTCTCGAGACCAGGGGGGAAATAAGAGAATCGCGGTTGCGCCGCCGCCGTGCTCTTTCTCTCTCTCTCGGAGAAAACGTGCGTGACGATCAGCGATTTCCGCTTGGCAACAGCGCCAGCAGCAGCAGCAGCAGTACATACGTATACGTGTATATAACACATCACGCTCGTCGCGCAGCGGCCGACTTCACTCCCACCCTTTCCACTTGGTTTTTCTGCTGCCCCTCCGGGGCCTCCGCTTCCCCGAACTGAAACTACTGCCGCAGCTATTTTATATACCCCCTTTTCCGCCCGCTGCTGCTTGCTAATCTACTTGCATTGCTGAATAAAATTTTCGCTTTAAAACCCCTTATCCCTCGAGATGGAATCGGCGCGGCCCAGAAATTTTAAAGGGCGCTGGCTTGATATCTCCGACGCTTCCTTTGTGTCGGCTGCAGAAAAAGAGAGTAAACGCGTGCGCTGTTTTATCTTTGAGATTTTGCGGGATCTTTTTTGAGAATTGATTGCTGCGTTTTAGACGCAGATACCGAGCGAGAGAGACTAATTAAGTCATCAGTCATCTATTCTTGCATTGCCAGTTATCAAAGATAGCTTTGTTGAAATGCTCTTATTGTTTAGTAGTATACTATTCGTAATTTAGCCAAAGAGCTGCAATGAATTCTCAGGATTAACGTACGACTGGAGCTTGTGCGAAGCTGATGATCTTCTGCGTCAAAATTAAAATCTCTGTTACAAAAAGGAATTTCAATCACTCACCTCGCCACACATCACAAGCTATCGATGCTCCGTAGGCATGAAAAATGCCAGCGATCCTATTGTCCTAAGACCGTCGTCTCTTTTTTTATTCAAAAACAAAAATTCATTCGCATCTCGATAACACCAACGTTATAAAAATGTATTACTCGCGTGCAGGGTTTCCATCTCTGCGCTGTTGCCATTACTCTGTGTGCAACGATTTCAGTAATTCCGTATTCGAAAGGTTCTGCAGTTCTCAGTATGCGATATTGCTCGAGGTTTTTCGCAACTTGGTCCCGATTCAAAAAAGTTCAGCCTCATCTCCACACTTCAATCGTGTACCTCGTTTTCGGATTTCCCAGCCTTTTCTCGCTCTTCCTCTCAGCAGTTTTCTTTGTCTCCGTCCCTGCTCCATCTCTCTCGCTTTATAATTCTCTCGAGTTTTATCTCCGTCTGTGTCTTTCTCCAGCACAACACCCCCTCGCGAATCTCTATTAACCGGATCGCCCACCCCCTCCCCCCTCTCACTGCCGCCAACATTGTGCCCCGTCGTTCTCTCTTACGTCGGTCCTTCTCGTTTGGCCCTTGCTCTAATTCTCTCTTTGTCTCTCGAGCTGCGCGTCTGCGGGCTTGCTCTCTCGAGCGGCAAGCCAGGCGCTGACGCAGGCCATCCGAGAGCAGTGCTCCGCTCTTCTGAGCTCCTTCCCCTCTTTTCGTGAGAAACATGGCTATCGCACGAGCACTTGGCCGGCGTTCTGCTGCTGTTGCTCGAATATTCGCCATCGAGTTGCTACTGCTCCTCTTAAGAGTTCACGAGCCAGAAGCATCGACGCCGTTGCATCAGTGCTCTCTCTTTGTGTCGGTGATGGATCTATACATTTTTGCAAAATACAAGGCTTTTGGGATGTACTTATAAGGCTGCTGTTGGGGCTTCCAGTTTTTTGAAAGTGTTTTCACGGAGATGCGACCATTCTCCAAGTTACTGCTTGACGCGCACATGGTACAACAATGCAGAATATAGAAAGTTTAAAGTCGCACGTCTTGTTTTTAAGACTTTCATAAAATGGACAAAGTACACACACCAAGAAGTCGATGGATAATTAGCTGCTAAGAAACACTCGATAACTGAATGAAGTGGAATACCTCAAAGTTTATCATCAAGTTTATATCGAGCATTTCTGAAGAAATCACGCGTGAATACTCGCAACAATATTTCTCCGTGAAAATATGCGAAATAAACGATTATGATAGGTATGCGGCGATAATAACTGTTTTAGAATGCTTTATCTGTACGTTTTCTCACGTTTGCCATTGACAAAAATAATATAATTTGTCTGATTGTCATAGAACAGTTAGCAGATAACGAGCAATTGTTACTCCTCGGCAATAATGCGTGAGTTGAAACAAAAAGCGGCGGAAATTCGGTATTAAGCAGTAAAAAGCTTGAGGGGATTTAATAGAAGCACTTAAGAGAATCGTATATTTTTTATATGACAGGCATAGGATTTGGTTGTCAGCTGGACATCTAATTGATGCTCGAGCACTTTGAAGGGTACATAGAACATTTGATTAGAGTTAAAGAAGAAAGAGAGGATGTTTTTGCAAACATATATGTTTCATTAATTTAATGCCGTAAAAAAAACTTTTGGCTTGGTTGACTCTACATTTTCCCAAACACAAAGACCCCCTTCTCTCTGCGGAATCAAGTACTTGAAAAAAACTATAAGCTATTCAGTGCAAATCCTGTCATAAACTGATATACAAAGTTGAGAGTAATATACTGATAAATGCCCTTATCGACGTACGGCTGGTAAAACAGTTTCATAGATAATCAAAGGCGTATGTAACAACCTTAACACAGTTGTGTTCGTTACGTACATGTTAAATGTGATATTTCAAACTTTTTCAGTATGTGTATGTGTACCAACGCAGAAAAATGTGGGTCTCGCCGACGAGAAACGATTTCGATAAAAAAGGACCAATCTCGAAAACAAGAAAAACATTTTAAGTGAAACATCGCAACCAAGATCCATACATCATGCTTTTGCCAGCAGAAAAATTGCTTCTATATGAACACCCAACTGTTTATCTTACTTTTCAACTGTATTTTCTTACGAAAAAACGAATTCTTCCTGATAATTCGGAAAAACTAGCACTGACTGCAATTTTATCAGTTCACCAAAGAGAAATAAGAGAAAAAAATGAAACACACAACCTTAACACATATCGCTCTTCCTGCTATTGCCTTCCAAGTCGATACCACGAGGAAACGTTCATCTTCCGATCCTCCCTTTTTATCTCTCCGACACTCGTATACTCGCGCATTATCGCTGCGGGAAAATGCTCGATTTCGCTCATATCCCCTTGCTTCACCTTCATTTTTTGCGCGATCCGCGATAACAGCAGCAGCGGCGCCGTCTTATCGAAAGGAATCGCACAGCAACAATGCGAAAACGTGCAATTTACATCTGAGAAATTCGATTCGCTCGACGTATTCTTACTATATTTCTTACGTCTAATTTTTACTGCCGACATTGAAGCGTTTGCCACGTCTCGCGAAAGCGACTTTGAGGAATCGAGGCGAGATGTTCGCGGCTCTCTCGCGCACCGACTCTTTAAATATATGAAAGAAATAATCGTCTATTTTGTGCGCGATGTGCACGAGGGAACGGAGTGCGGAGTTTTCAGGGTTTCGCGATGAATTATACCCACAATACTGTGTTTGGCTTTATTGAGATCACCCACACATGAAGTTATCGCCTGAAATGACGTTTATGAATGCAGCGATGCTAAACTTATATCTAATTCGTTTCAGCTTTAGTGCCGCGAAATTTTATGCGACGCTGTAAAAAGTAACATTCGGCTCTTTTGCTTTACGATGCTTTTGCGCTTCGATATTATAAGCGACTCGTAAACATTTTTGTTGGCAAATGATGATTTCACCGTTCGAAGGTACGCGGAACAGTTTTACATTCTCCATCGCATTCTGCTCATACAATGTTCGAATGCTTAATCATCAGATTCATCATGAGTCCATCAAGAGATTTGTCTTGACATGTACCTAAAACGATTCGAAATTCGCCAAGTGCAGATAGTACTGTTAGAAAGTCCAAATAATAAAAGAGAACAAATCCAGCTACTTACGTAAAAACCATCTGACTATTCTACTTCTTCTTCCCACAGTGGTAGCATAAATATCGTATTATCATCTCAGCATCGAGTTAACGCGTGGGTATAACGAGTACTTAGATCTCGCTTCCTTCGCGTCCTCGAATATCCCTATCTCGGCATTCGCGTCACACATCTACCACGGGGCATTAGCACTGCTATCGGGCCCCTGAGCTCTCGCATTTGCGTTTCGTACGGTACACGAAGACAAAAGTGAGAGACGGCCATGTGTGCACGCGCTACTTGGTGTACACACCGTAGAGCTCGAACCCACACGTTCACTCGCTCCATGACCCAGAAAAGTCGGAACGGGCAATCGGCCGATAGGCCCGCATCTACGTGCCTACGATCACACGATCACCGATCTCTCTGTGTTCTTCTTTTTTTCTCTTCTCGCACTATGAGTTCATGTACAGATGGATCCAGTCGGTGCTGCTGTTGGGTTCTAAGGTCACGAGGCGTCGAGGTGAACGCGCACAAACTCATGCAGGAAAGAGGTTAGAACGGAATATAGAACCTTGGCTCAGAAGTAGGAAGAGGCACATATAGAAAGAAAGAGAGAGGGAGAACCGATAGGTTAGAGTTGAGGGATTAGTCATCGGATCGTGATTCAGCGCTGGTATTAATTCATTTTTGATTTAAGAAATTCATCGTGACCTTTTTTCCCTTGTTCCTATGTTCGAAGCGAGGATTTCGATTCTATTATGTGCAAATTTTATTATCCTCGCGTGACTGAAGATGATTTGTATGTATACGCAATGACACTTATGCATAAACTTTGATTATTAGCGCATTATCGCGACGGTATTAGATCAAATAGGGTATACGACGACAAAGACAAATCATACTTAAATCATCATTTTTTCTTTCATCGATCATTTTTTTTTTTATATAAAACTTGCACATCGTTAGATCCGCGTATAGAAAATCCTTTTCCTCGCATGAAATATTCATTGCATTACCATCAATGAATTTATACCATAGCAAACATTGCGATGAGTCAACTAGGTGACATGTAAACAATAACGCAATAAGAGGTGGCGTGACTCCTCTGTTTTTACTTTCAAAAGAATCTGGAAAATTCCATGATGATTCGTTTTACACATCATTAGAATAAAAATAAAATTTTCTATCACAAAATATACTCTAAAATGGTTGATTATTATTGCAAAAACACAAGAGTTCGTTCGGCAGCATAATAATAATTTTAAACGTGTAACAAGAGGAAACTCTGCTTTCAAAATCTATATGTAATTATTCAACATTACCATCGTGCATTTTTCCATTAAGCTCATCGATCGTTGCATTAGTGGCGGAAGAAAAATTGTTAAATACTCTGCCATATATGAACAGGCCAATAAATTACATCACTCCATTATCAAATGTATTTTTCCTCGTATCATAGAGCTAAAAATATTGTCATTTTACTACTTTTTCACAAGAATAATAAATTTAAGTCTTTTATTTCTTTGTTTGCAGGTAGGTTTATTTAAGTAAC
This sequence comes from Nasonia vitripennis, assembly GCF_009193385.2. Classification (NCBI taxonomy): domain Eukaryota; kingdom Metazoa; phylum Arthropoda; class Insecta; order Hymenoptera; family Pteromalidae; genus Nasonia; species Nasonia vitripennis. The sequence continues at coordinate 13,711,580 of NC_045761.1, read as the reverse complement.
GAACCGTATACGTTCAGATGATGGAAGCGATAGCTGGAAATATGAGGTGTAAACACGAAAAATTTCCAGGGTTCATATCGAGGAAAACAGAAAGGCGAAAACATATAAACTAGTGGATATTAGTAAGCAAAGAGGTACATTGTTTACTATGCCTTACGTTCGACACTGAATCGTTCCATGGTTATTTTCGATACATATAGAGGTTATTTTTAAATGTGTTTGAAAATTTCAGGCTCGATTATTGCTCAATTTGTTTTTCTGGCGTTTCATTGCGCTCGCCAGTTGTTGAGGTCGATTTGGAGATTTATGGGAATCAATTGAGGTCGATCGGTTAATGCTTTGTTGACGAATTTGCTCTCATTTCAATGCTTACTTTGAGGAGTTTTCGCGTCGGAAATACTGATATGCAAAATTAGAACACCATAAACAGTTCGATATAATTGTGGTTTTCGGAGATGCGCTATAAGATAAAAATTGAATCGTATTTCCCGAGAAAAGAACTATATACGTATGGCTGTATTGTTTGAACATCGAAGAGACTCTACACAGATAAAAACGATTATATTGGTCTAGAATATATCAATAGAAAAAAAGAAGTGGATCCAATCCCAACTTTACCTCAACTGATCAAACTCAACTGTTATCTGAAACAACATTGTGGTGTACATACAAGCGAAATCCCCACGCATTTAATTAAATTTCTTTCCTGTGAAGTAAAGTTGTGGGTAAATCCAAACGCGTGATTCTGTACTGTACTACTTTTAACAATGAGAAAAGATGACGTAGAGGTCTTGTTTTTGTGGTATCGTTGCAGAAACAAATGTTGACCTTTTTTCTCAACGTTGTTAGTCGTTATAAAATTTTGACAAACATGACAAGATATGAATAACGAAACGCTGGCTCTAATGTTCACTTAAATATTCATCTAACTTGGAATCAGATTGTTTAATATCAAGATATTTTGGTTCATTGATACATGATTGTTAAGATGAGAGATAAATTTAAGTTGCCTCTGACTACATCACCTGCGTTTTGTTACCAGTTAGTGCGCTATATAATCATAACAAAGCTTGAAAGTTTTTAGATGATGAACATAATCTAATATGATTCGATTGTACTAAACAATTCTGAAGTATTAGAACAAAGGTTCACTCGGTTGATATAACTCGACCAATAAAGGCCAGAGCATCGCGAGTGCAATTTTCGAATGTCGTGAGCAGCGTAGTAGAATGAAAAAGGCATCTTTCATTCCCGATTTCCTTGAATCACTTGAGTTCCCGGAGCATAGCGTCAGTCGTCGATCTTCTCTTGGTTCTTCCCAGGCAACCTCATGCTGCCAGGAGGCAGAAAGGAAGAGAGAAAGGGCGGACGGATGGCGACGACGAAAGAACGATGATAAAGAGAAAGATGTACAGGCGAAGAAGACAATTTTACGCGATGATAATAATTCGAGGGGTACTGTGGCTCTGGAGTCTATATTTATACGTGTGCCCTGGCCGTATGCGGAGTTCTTGCTGTTTCTCGAGCCAGCTCCGACCTGTTTTAAAGTTCCTTCGGCTCGATTCTCTCAATTGACTGACCCAGAGGAGTGCGCCGCCGCAGCAGCCGAGGAGGGATACAAAAAGAGCAGTACAAGACGATGAAAGCCAGCAGAGAGGAACAAAGAGGAGGAGAAATGCGAAGGTAAAGGTTGAGGTGAAAAAGGAACCTCGAAGAAAGGGAAAGATAAGCTTATATTTTTTTCTCTACCTCATGGGCTTCTTCTCTTTCTCCCCCGCCCAATCTCTCCGCCAGATGGGCTTTCTTTGTCCGCTCGCAACACGTCCTATAAGTATTCAGATTGTTTTGGACAATCTTTCTACAAGAATTCTGGTATTTTTAGTGATGTTTTCACTCTGGAATCAAAGAACTTCTTTCTACGGTACTACCTTAACGGTAAAATAAAGTATTTAATTCAGTCGTGGTTGCGCAAATAACCTTTGCAAAAACCGGCCAAATGTAAAAACAGTCCGGCATCGCGTGTATATCAACAGAGGAGGAAGTGTATAATATGTTTCGTATGGCAATGTTACAAGATACATACAATGTAGGTTTACGAGTGGACATAAAAATTCAGGGTCGTAACTTATCGAATTAGCCGCGTTTGTTAGTGCATCAGTCGTGAGCTGGTGATAAAGTTGTTTTTGTCTTGAAAAACATCGTTTGCAACCACGAAAATTCATCCGACTTACGTCTTTGAAATCGCAGTCGTAGCTCACTGGCAGCGGAGGATAATCACGTTAAAGCCGAATCAATTAGGCGCGACATTTAAATTTCTATTAAGCTGCATAAGCATGCACTCGGTGTCAACGCGAGCACAATAATTTTTAGCTCGATCTCCAAGCGGGGTATACCTGTATCTTGTTCGGCCTGCTTGCTCTTTAAATCCTTCTCTTTGCTTTTAGCCTTCTCTCTCCCCTTTCTTCTCTCCTCTCTGTTTTTATCCCTCCTTTCTCCTCGGTGTGTATACCGAGGCTCTCTCTCTCTCTCTCTCTCTCTCTCTCTCTCGTTCGCGTATACGTTTTTTCTCTTATTCCGCCGTGAAGAGAGAAAGAGGGAGAGGACTCGAGACATGCGCCCGGGGCCGTGTGAGAAGAAGCACCAGCAACAAACGTGCACGGGAGAAAGAGGAGAGAGAGAGAGAGAGAGAGAGAGAGAGAGAGAGAGAGAGAGAGAGAGAGAGAGAGAGAAAGGGCTGGAGTGAGAGAGAGAGAAGTCGCCGTGGCGGCGGCGGAGGCCAGAGAATAAGAAGAGAGTAAGAAAGAAAGAAGAAGAAAACAAAGAGCAGACGAGCCGGCTCCTTCGGGAAGTGTGCATGTATGCGCATCGTACACACATTCTAGTTGTTATATACGTACATGGCACGAGGGGCTTTTCAGCCGCATTGGGAGCCACGAAAAACGGGTCCTGCGAGCCCGACGAGCAGAGGAAGAAGCGTCTTTTCTTTCTACGCTCTTCGGGCACTCTCGTGTTGCCATGCGCCGCCGAACCTGCTCACGCCGGGAGTTTATTCCACTTCTTCCAGCCATGGTTGCAGCACTTCCTTGGACCAGCATTTTCACATAGTTAAATTTCATCGGCAGACGAGCTAACGCAACCTCACAAGCATATTTCTCGACTGCTATTTCGAGTGATGGTTGCTTCGCTACCTTATCGAGATGTTTGTAAATCGTTCGGCCATGCTCCTTTTGTCCCTTTCGTCGATTTTCTTTTTTACCTGATGTACACACACGCGCGCGCGCATCGACGACGAGGCTGTGCGAGTTTCGCGAGGCTCTGGAATGCGAGGAAGGCGAGCGCAAAAAGTGCATTGTTGTTGCTCTCCGGCCCTTTTAAGACTCGCGTATACACATACACGCTTCGCGTTGAGTAATTGGGCCTTATATGCATCTGGGTATTCTCGCTCGACACGCCTTTTCTTGTAGCGAATTTAAGGAGCCGTATTTTCAATCGACGCTCGCTCGATTTCGGTAGCTGCAGCAGCAAGTGCGGATGCAATACGTCTTATTTTTTTTCGACTTGGCTTCGCAAACACAACGACGACGACGGATCGAGGCCTTTTTCCCGCAACTCGCAGGCCGTTGCTAGGCCACCGCGCCGCCGCCGAGTTCTGATTTAGCGGTGATTTTGACGAGCTGGTGAAGAAATTAACGTCGCCGTCAGTTTGCTGTCATTGGCCATTGTAACTACGGAGAGCTGAGATACGCGGCAGAGAAAACGTGACGATTTCGTGTATGTCTGTTGAAAAACAAGTTGAATTTACGCGCGCATCGTGCAGAGAACGCGCGAAGAATCTAATTTATGTACCACGGAGGAAATTGATCGAAATCGAATCGACCGAATCGTTGAGTCTCCAATTCTAACTCGTTAGATAATTAAACGTTCTCGGATAGTTTCTGTATTTGTTTGCATTAATGATTTTGACTTTCGTAATGCATCAGCCGCAGGAAATGCAAAATAATGCAGCGACCGCAGCAGCAATGTAATTTTTCAAACGAACCACGCTCGGATCTATCATGCGCGCATATAGCGGCAGTAAAATTTAAAGCCTCTCCCGATGTACATTTCAATTTCAAGTGCTCGCGCGCACACACACACGCACGCACAGACAAGAGCAAGATCGCATTACGAGGAGAACGCGCCTTTCTCCTCGTTATCGAACTTTTACTCCAGCAGCAGCAGTGTGGTGGCAGCGATGATTTTTGCTAATTAGTCTCGCACTTTTAGCTAATGGCGAAAATTTTGCAAAACCACACCGTGCGCGGTTCGCTTTCTATTTGTTCGCGCGATTATGAGCGATAGCATAGAGCCCCGTTTGATTAAGCCTTATATTCGCGGGCGTATTGTAATGAGCCGTTATTCGAAACGGCGCGGTTAACGCGAGTTGACGTAAACTGTCGCGATAGCTTATAGAAGCTGCGTTAATGTAGACGTTTTCTCATATGCGGTGCTCGAAAATTTTATTCAATCCTGCGTGACGCACGGGAGTGTCTTTTCTCTTGGTTTTTTCAGCGAGAAGTAAAAAATCCGTGTATCACTATAACGAAATCTGTCCTCGGGCGACTTACGTAAAATATCGATTGTGTTTGCAGCGGAGCAAGGTTAATGCAAAATACACGTATTGGGTTGTAGCGCAACGTATTTTGATGAAAATTTAACATACACGAAAATAAAACGCAACGGTGTAAGAATAATGAAAGCTGTTTTAACATACTCGCTAGATTGTGATTATTGCTGCATTGGCATATCGGCTATCGACAATCGCAAAATAATAAAAACATGGCTCGAGTTGAACCTTGCACTCGAGAAGCGAGTTAAAACAAATTTAATCGAGCTCTGTCTTCCACGTCGCGATACGTCTCTACTTCACGATTGCAATAATCAAGCTCGCTGCTTACGCAACAGCCGTGTCTATTAAACTTCCTGAAACATGCAAATCCAGTCTGCAGCGGCGGCAGAAGCCAGCGTCGATCGCGCGCTCATTAGAAACAATTAACGAGTCTCCATTTATCATTTCGACTCAGCTTGCCCACGATTTTCCCAGAGCGAAACAAACTGCTGTTGGCTATGTGTGTATAATGAAAAAGAAAATCAATTGACGTCGTCGGCATTTCCGCGTCCGCGCGCAAGCGTCGTAATCTCAGCTGCTATACAGACACCCAAGACGTCATTCTTAGCGCCGTACGCGCTCGATTACCAACTGCTGTTGCCGGATGTTACTTACGAGCGATATAGCAGGAATTTTATTCAGAATCGTAAAAAAAATAATACAGCAGTCGGCGATGAGTCAAAGGATTCAGGGAGCCTGGACGGTTTTTGGGCTGAAATTTTGTGGAGTCAACGAAAGTATTATACAAGCGAATGTTGAAGTGGTTTGCTCATTGCTTTATAATGTGATTGTAATGCAGAGATCATTGATCAGAGATTACGGTGTTAATCTACGAACATGTTAGGGTTCTTGCTTGGGAGATTGTAAGTGCTGTATATAGCTGTTACTTTTTTCCAGCAGAACCAATATTACATTTTCAGAGATCTAACTTGCATCTACTATTCCTCGTTGCACAACAATTTATTGCATTAATGTTACTCAACAATTACGTATTAATAATTGAGACAAAAGACTGAGGAACACTGTGAAATGATTTTGAAGAGGATTATATTTTTTTCCTTTATTAACTCTCATAATAATTTTCCAAAATTAAATACCCTGCTTATTGAAGCGCATTGCTTTCGGCGTATAATTGTCATGCGCTAATAATAATTTTCATCTAGCCCTGGAAATTTCGAATTTAAAATTAAATATTCACGTCGCTTTGGAATTTCATTCAACGCGCATTTTACGAATTTTTCGAACAATCCTGGAATTTCAATATCTGCAGTCAGTTTTCACATACCATTTTATATACCATTCTGAAAAGGGCGAATTCCCTCCAGATACACACATAGGCATACTTTCCTTTGATTATAGCAGTTTTCACAATAGCAACTCTAACTTCATAAAAGACAAGTTCGGAAAATCATAACGTGCAGTCGAGCGAGCAGCGCACACATACACACATATAAGTATACACAGAACGCCCGAGAGATTTCAAACGCAATCAAGCACATGCGCATCAACAAGGAAAATTCCGAGAGCTCGTCACGAGCCGTTTGAACCTACCGAAATAAAAAAGCAGGAAGAAAGAAGCGGAGCGCGTCGTCGTCGTCGTCGTCGTTGTCGGGAATAGAAAGCAACCATGCCGAACGGTATTCTATCTTTAATAAAGCGGCATCGTTCTCGACAGCAGTTTTGTCGCTCCTCAAACAACAATGTGTATCTATAAGGCTGCTGTGTATATTATAGTTACAACCATGAAGAACTCGAGGATATTGCAAAGCTCTAATAATTGACAATTATTTGTTATCTATATTATATTGCGAATGCGTCAGAAGTATAAATGTGCGGACTATAAATTTTAGTGAAAGCATTCCAATGAACTCAGGAGAAGCCGTAAAGCTTCAAATACCCTCGCTGTTATTCACGCATTCTATATTTTCATATACGGATTTATGTGCATCTGAATCTGAATTTAGATCAAAATGTCAACGACGCGCATTTCCCACACCGAGATCGCGTGCAAGAGTGCACACCAGACGACGCATATCTGTATAGAGCTCTAGGTAATTTCAGGGAATGATTTTCAATTTTCCAGCAATCAATTAATATTGCGACCGCAACACCTCTCATTTTCATCAATCGCGCACTACATCTCCAAATAAAGCTTCGGAGTCATCCCATGTCTACGTGCGCGCCGTCGCATCCGAGAACGGAGAGAGGAGATAGAAAAAAGCTGACTTGTCGCGGCGGCTTCCAGGAATGTCTCTGTGGCGCGGCCCCGAAAAACGGCTTCTCGCTAGCGACGACGTTTCGACATTATTATCTTGTTTTTCTGTCTCGTTTTCCTAATAATTTGCCTCAATCGAGTGTGTACCTCTTCTTCGACGTGTGCTTTTTTCTTGTCTTTTTTTTTATTGCCGCGGTAGTTTTCTTTTGCGATTTTTCTTTACATCGACGTGATGTCTTCTTTGTCCTCCTGTACGATGTATTTTTTTAAGGTGTAATCTCCGTGTGCGATTAGTTTTGCGCGTGGGTTTGCTAATGCATCATCACTTTAAGTTGTAAACTCTTGATCGTCCAATTCAGAAAAAATCGCACGTGCAGAATCTGTTGGTTATTCACATACTATTAAATCATATATCTTTTTCTAATTTTAATACTAAACAATTTTTATGCGCGTTGTTAGTCAAAACTCGTTTTTCCAATTGATATTACTGATAAATTCGTAACTTCAAATACACTAAAACGGTTTTACAGTAAATCGTTGAAATAATGTGGATTTTATATAGCTTTAACAAAATTTTAAGTCGTCGCTCACGATATGAGATTAAAATTAAATGGCGATGCATATTATTGAATTGAAATAGCACCTCTGTTAGTCTACTAAAAACTAGTTTTTTTTTCTCATCAGGAAACTGTTGATAGTGTTGAGAATCGAGGTGCTAACCTTGTTTTCAGTGTAACTGTAACAAGTGACTGTGAGAATGAATTCACTCTCTGATTTTTCTTGTTTTCGAGTACTTGATTCTTCTAGTCTATTTTTACGTATTCGTGTCACATTAAAATAAACTCTAAAAGGGATTATGACAGTGTCGAGCTCGTCGTAAAGAGAGCGATAATTACGACAAACAACTGTGTCACACATGTATGTAAATTTTTAAAAAAAGTGCGAACTGCTCTTCATGTTGCACCACCAATTGCTTCTTATTATAGCAACTTATTATAAAACGCTTAATTGCGTTTCGTGAGATTTTTATGATGAATAAAAATGAATCATAAGCAGCGAGGTCATTTCGTACACACTTTTCGAAGAATAACAGTTCAACGACTCGTATATACGACAAGTGCGTGTGCGCTTGATGATACGTAATACCGTGCACCTTGAAAAATTTCAAGTAAATCTATATAAGAATGAATGAATCGTTTGTTTATTTCTTTTATTCGTTAATTTTGGCAGTTACATCTGTTAATTTTGCACGTATATTCAAAACCATCAGCTTTCGCATCAACATTAAAAATAACGCTTGAGCCAAATGGAAAGTACTTCACAACAATAATAGCTTAGCATACAATTATTCCTCGCGAGACCGTTTTATTCCTATTATTTATTCATACGTGCGTTCCTATTGTCAACAATAAGGCGAGTGGCCTAATATTAGAAGCAAGCTGATCAAAACAACATTCGGTATAGCCGCATCGAGGACGTTTTGACAGTTAATTAAATAAAGCAGAAGCCCAAATTGAAAAGTTCCGCATTTGCGCAATATTAAAAAATTAAAACAGCCTCAGTGCTACTGGTCGTTGCACAGCAGCAGCGCGAAAACAAAACGATGTATATAGAGGCGCGAGAAAAAATTGCATATCGCGACTACGACGACGTTCGAGTATAATATACCCGCGAAATGCAAAAAAATAAACAAACGAACTGCGCCGCTCGTCGGCGAGCCATAATTAAAGTTGCATAAATCAATTTCAAAACGATCCTAAAATTGAAAACTCGTTAGCCGTGCGGCGCTGGTCTCGACGAAAACAGCGGTAGAACTGCGCAGATTCGAAACCGCAGAACCAACGGGACGTAATTCCTTATCGCTCCTCTATATACACTGAGAAAACTAGATATTAAAATTTACTACATCCCTGGTAGAAATGTTCAGCAGTTTATTAGCAGTCACTCAGCAGTGCATTCAGCAGTGACTCGCCAGTCGCTGTGCCTATTTCGTCAGATTTTTGACACAGTCACTGGCCAAGGACTGGGGAATCAGACTTGAAAATAGAACTAATAACAATTGTGCGTTTCTTACTATTTTTAGCATTGGAAATTAATAAAAATCAGACTTAGAATCAGAAGAAATAAATAAAAAGATGTGTTTTGACAATTTTTCAATGTAAACTTTTAGTATAAAAGGTATGTGTCAAAAGGGTCAACCTAACCCTACAGATGCATACACTCATATATGAAAGTATGTACAAGTATGCAGTACTGACTGACTTTGTGTTGTGTAAGTGCAAGTACTGTTTGAACAGATATTTCAACCTCATCAGTATGCGAGCCAGTTTCTGTCAATGTCCAAGTACTATCATTATCATGCTAAATCCATGATATTAAAGTTGGATATTTGTTCTTTTGTGTGAAGACTTGTTAAATTATTTAAAAACTGGCTGCCATGTCAGTTTTTACTTGACTGTCTTGGTTCGGCTTTTCACCTTGAACCTTATGACTTCGGCGTCAAAAAATATACAGGTGGGCTCATACATGAAAGTCGAATTCATATCAGCTAGAATGAATTCAACTCAATATATTGTTTGAACGTGCCAATATAAATTAAGTTGCAAAATTTAAATGCTCTAGGTATGATAGTTTTCAAATAAGAGCAAAAATAAAACTGTGAAAAAAGTAATCAAAACCAATAAAAATTGGTTTTGCTCTCATTTGTAAACTATCATACGTAGAGGACTAAAAATTTGCATATTAATTTGTATTGGCATGTTGAAACAACATATTTAGTTGAATTCATTCTAGCTGATATGAATTCGTCTTTCATGTATAGACCCACCTGTATATGTTTTGATTTTTCTTATTATGTCTGTTTATTCGTATAATAGTTTTGTATAAATTATACTTGGCAGTTCTTAGCCAGTGACATGTACTTCGTACTGGCCAGTCACTAGTCTGCTCACCAGTTTTGCTGCTCAATTTTCTACCAGGAATGTGCAGGAAAAATTACTATATTATATAGTAACGGACGGTTATACTTGCTTTGTATTAAATTGTACTATCTCAGATAGTCATTTCTATACTGAAATGAAATTTAAAAAATTTTTTTTTCTGGACAATTTTACGTGTTTGTTCGAATATGATTATTATTATTATTATTGATATTTAATGTTATTAAGTGAAAGAAATAAACGAAAGAAAGAAATTTTTCTGCGGCGACGGGAATCGAACCTGGACCTCTGGAATCAAACAGTACTGTTATGTGCTAAATTTTAAATCTGATATGAGTTAATATTAATAATAAATTGACCAAAATTAATAAATAATAGCAGCGAATGATATTTTATCCTTAATAGTACCAGATAAACAAAAAATTATAGATTTTGGTCTCTGATTACTGCATAAATCAGCTTTATAACCTCAAATTCTGGCACACGGAGAAATTCTTAAAATAATTTTTACTATATAATGTAGTCATTTCTAGTAAACACGTAAAAATGTTTATTATAAGTCTAACAATTTTTATTATGAATATAGTAAAAATCGTCATGGAGCGAGTATGACCTGCCGTTACTATCTAATATAGTAATTTTTCCTACATTGTAGTAAATTTTAATATATAGTTCTCTCAGTGTATGCGCGAATACGTCGCAGCGAGAAAAAAAGACGAACGCCGAAAAAATAACAGCGATGAAACGCCAGAATGTCCACGTAGAAGCGAGCGCCGACTTATATGTGCACAATCCGTCGTCAATAATCCAACGTATGTCCTATACGGCGGAAGGCGAGTCGCGTGTCTATTTTCAGCGAACTTTTTTCTACATTATGGGCTGCGTCAGAGACGGCTGTGTTTTTGCGCCGTCTATGCGACGCATATGGACTGGTGTGTGCGCCTAGCAAACGCGTCGATAAGGGAAGGGGCTTGTCGCCGGCAAAACGAGAAAGAGGAAAAAGCGAGTCGGCGTTGCTGCTGCTGCTGCTACTGCTGCGTTAATCAATGAATTTTCATTCTTCATCGAGCCCGCGCGCGCGCTTTCTTCCTGTACGTTTCCGCAACTTGTGCGCGGGCGAGACTTGTCGAGTTTTATGGATCGTCTTTTCTCGGATTGATATTTCCTCGCTTCCTGTTTTTGCGCAAACGCCGTCTTCGTAGATATATGGGAAATTCTATGGGAAAAATGCCATTTTCTGGTTGGAGAAACAGAAAAAAACAAATGTTAGGGCACACTACCGCAACTTTTTTTTTATTATTGTACATGTTTAGAACCATGCAAAACCACGTTCCAACATCGAAAAAGTGTCTTGTGACACTGTTTTCTAGGCCCTTCAAATTCGTCAAAAAATAGCCATTGTTCAACGGCATGTACCTAAAGGATTAAGGCACGAACAGAAAATGTATTATACGGTAGGAAGAGAGTACGGGAAAAGAGCTTGAATTTAAAAAATAATGCGTTGGATATGCTTGATTTGGTCCAAAGTTACGCACAATTGAAAATGCGGGAAAATCATGAAAATTGCAGGATTTTTCAAAGTCAAGAAATTTATATCTTTTTTCATGATTTTTCCGCATTTTTAATTGTGTAATACATTTTCTGTCTGTGCCCTAATGCATTAGATAATGCATGTCCTCGAACAATGACTATTTTTCGATACAAATTTCTTGACTTTGAAAAATCCTGCAATTTTCATGATTTTCCCGCATTTTCATGGCATTTTTCCCGTAGAATTTCCCATATATCTGTATGCGAGCGAATGAAACGTAAAGTTTTGCCTTCGTGTACTTCATATTTTCTGCTGTTCCGCTTCTTTTTGTTGCCACGAGTTCGATTCTTCTTCTTTCTCGAGGATCTTGCTATTCGTTTCGTACTTCGGCTGCCGGACTCTTTCTTTTTGTTTCGGTTTATGCGCTACCTCTCACTTCCTCCTTTTCTCTCTGATAAACTGCTCTGATTTTGTTTATGCCGCCATTGTTTCGTTTTTTATTACAGGCTCAACAAAGCGAAGACTCCCAGAGTGAACTTTTGACCTGTTCGTGCCACGACATTGTTTTACTTTCAGAATTTAATCAATAGGTATAGGAGATAAAGCTGATTTGTTTTCGGGTGACAGACGACAAAAGAGATTTTTTTTCGTAAGCTCTAAATCGACGATTAGACTTGTTTTTGCTTTGGATATGCACGGAGGAGACTGCATTTCATAACGCAGAACGTTCGAACTCGTCAACAATATTACAAGTGCGGAATGCATTATAATTGCAAGTAGTCGGCGTAGAAAAAACTAATCGAAGGATAGATTAGTCTAAAGAGATAACAAACAGGCATACGCGCGTGCGTGTGGCAAACGGTGATCGCAGAAAGAGCAGTCGGTTTGCTTCGCATACCTCAGTATTACTCAAGTCTCGCGCTTTATCAAAGCGGTGGAATGGAGTACGTCGCAATATCGATTCCTGACTTTCTTCATAAAAAGACCTTTGAAAATGATTACCAATTTTTGTTGCTCATGGTAACAATAAATTATAAAACATTGTCAATCCAGGGCTCATCCATCCGTACCACGCAAAAACAATCGCAGCTCGAATTCCCATCAGAGTCCAAAGTTCCGTTTTCGCAGCGAGCCAAAAGTTTAACATTCGAGCGAATAGCGCGCAAGTCTGCAGCAGCAGCGGCAGCAACGAGCTGATTCCAGTGCTCGGCACGCGCATAGCCAGGGCACAAGTTCATTCACTCCGACGCGAAGTCGACCGCTCGATGCGATAGGCCGCGCGGCGCGCGCATTCGAGCCTCCGAAAAACCTCCTCCTCGGCTATCCGCTATACCTCTCTCTCTTTCTCTCTCTCTCTCTCTCTCTTTCTATCAACAAAATAGTAAATGAAACATTTTCCCATCAAACACGCGCGCACGCGTTTCCCCCCTTTCTCCCCGGCGCAGTACACATAATATACGTACACACATGAAGCGACTGGCTGGGCTCGGGAGAGAGAAAGAGCGACTTTCGAGCCAGCCGAAATGTGCATATCGATCCGGGCTACGGCGACGACCCCCCTGTGGTGGTGGTGCCTGGCAGCCAGCCCTCGTCATCCGGGTATACAGTCGAGAGACAGAGAGAGAGAGAGAGAGAGAGAGAGAGAGAGAGAGAGAGAGAGAGAGAGAGAGAGAGAGAGAGAGAGAGAGATAGAATACCCCGCCAGCCCCCAAAGAGGGTAGATTAGACCTGGAGAGAGCCAGCCGCGAGGGGGCCGAGTTTAAATTTCTCGCTTGCCCCTGCGCGCGCGCGTGCGTCGAAAGTCGCCGCGAAAAATGGAAATTGAAAATCGCCGCCGCCGAGGGGTCACTTTTTTATCACATAATAATGCAGTCGATTCAGGTTTCAGCTTTGTTGCTTTCTCGAAGCTGGACAGCTGAGAGGTCGTCGCTCGAGCTACTGCTCTCTCTCTCTCTCTCTCTCTCTCTCTCTCTCTCGCGATTATTACGTAACAGCGGAGCGAGCACGTATTGATTATAATGAAACGGACGCGCGCGCTCGGCGCACCGCTTAAAGCCGATGGATCCGCAGCCGAACCAGGCTCTCGCCTTATTTCGTGTACAGGGGCGAAGGATTTGCTGGCCGTGATGAGAAAAAAAACAAGCAAACGGGAGGAAAGGACCTTGATACGCAATCTGCGGAAAAAAGTGCGTCGACGAGAGCAGGAAGCTCTTTGTTGATGTTGTGGAGAAGCGACGTCGCTGATCCTTTACCTTCTTTTTGTTCAGCCTTTACGAATTCGATGCTGGATACGTTTCGGCGTTTGTAGCTGTAAAATGCACGCGACGACGGGCTATAAACCATACGTAAACAACGTAATCAATAGAAACGCTAACAGTAACGTTTGCGTTCCAAATGCGCTCAAAGTTTCACGAATATAAGCTGTGCCTGGCTGAATTATCGCGTAGCTGTATTGGAAAAACGAAATACATAAGCTCGATTTTCTTTTCGGCGCTCGCGCGACTGATTTCGTCAGCTCTACCGCTTTTTTTATTCAAGCTGTTTAATAATTCATCCGTGCGCAGCTCTCGTAATGGATGTATATGTATATAACTCCACCGCAGATCGCGATCGAATCTGCGGCTTGATTTTGGTTAAAAACTGTATATTATGCACCTCGTGCAAACTATAGCGTGAAGCATAAGTATACGTAAAAGAAATAAACATTCGATTTCGTACATGCGTAACCATCCGAACTATAACCGCGCGATTAGTTGCTGGTTACGTCCTCCCGCGGTTAACAGTATTTTCGATTTTTGCAATTCACAGATAACCGCGCGCGCGAGGAAACAGAACTCGAAACTTTCCGCTCCTGCGCCGTTATTCAACGTAACTGTACCGCGCGTATAAAATTCGCAACGCATCGCTGCTTTTGTCAAAGGAAGAAAAACAAGATAGTGGTGGGGCTCGATAAAAAAACAATTTTCAAAATCAAAACTGCCGAGATACCCACATCCAGCGGCAAAAATGCCCGTGAACTACCTCTGCACACCTCTCGTGATTTCTCGTCGCGCACGACTGCGCGAGAAGTGCGTGAACTCCTGCGTATTAGCGGACTAACTATCGCAATAGCTGCATGCACTTATGCGCACCGCACGAAAAGTCATCGCCGTGGGCTTTCCCATACGCTTCTGCACCGGCCCCGGACGAATATTCGTCGAGCGGTCTCCGCCTCGGCTGGCAGATGGCGGCGGTGCGGGTATACCCACGTATACGCAACGAAGGCGAGGAGAGGACGAGGCCCAGCTGCTGTGTGTGTGTGTATGCGGGCCCTTTGTAACAGCCGCTTTGTGCTTCGAGGGTCAACTCTCTCTCTCTCTCTCTCTCTCTCTCTCTCTCTCTCTCTCACACACACACACACGCACACACTCGCTCTCGCTCTTTTATGACGCCGCAGCTCGCTTTTTATTGTGCTATACTGCTCGCTTCTTCTTCGTATGATACAGAGCGCGGCTTCTCGCTTTACGGCTGCTGCTGCTGGCGTATTCGTATTTTTCATAGTTTCCGCGCTCATTTCGCGCTGCACCATGGTGTCCGCTTTCCTATGTACCGTGCGCGCTCTCTAGTTTCTCTCGTTTCCTTCTCCTCCTCCGCTTCTTTTTTGATGACGCCGGAGCTGTACAGCAGCCTGCACCCGCGTCATTAATGTGTCCCGACGACGACGACGGCGACGAGTCTCTCTGCGATGGTGGTGCAGGCTTTGTCTTCGCTGCTCTGCAGCGAGTCCCTCCGGATTCCCGCTGAATCTCTCGCGTATTTATGGCTCGACTACTGCGCCGTTCGCGAGAAACTTTTAGTTCCCGCCCTCTCGCTGCTTCGGGATAAATGATCCTGGTCTATTTGTATTTATGGCCCCCGAGCTCTTTTCCATGAATAAAAAAAAAAGATCGCCGCGCGTGTAAGGCAACAGCGCTCGTTGGAAAAGTTTCGAGGCGAACTTGCACGCGCGTAAGCGCGATTTTGCACGGGACCGCGTGAATAACGACTCTTTGCTTTAAGCGTAGTGCGCGTCGATTGAGAAATGAAAATCTCGTTGCAAACTATTTTACTCGTTGCTGGATAGACCCTTCGTCGCATTTTCCCGAAGCATCGACGAAGAAAAATGCAAAAACGTCGACGAAGCCCGGGGGCCTGACTAAAAAGCATTTACACAGCAATGACGATTCGAAATATATCCGGCACTGTGCTTTGTCCTCGACCTCGGCTCTCTGCGATGATCCTCTCCTGCCCGCGGCCCCGAAATCCTCTCCACTACGATCCATCAATCATTCGGGGGCCATCATCGCATCACCACAAATCAGCATCGGCGTGTGCGCGCCTCTCTCCCAATTCCCTCGATGCAAAAAGAAAGAATAAATCCGCACACCCAGTGCATTTTTCACGCACCACCGAGTGCAGTCGGCCAACAGCGCCGCGCACACGAGGCGCTCATTAATGTTAATTGCCTGCAGTCGCGTATAGAAACCTTTCACTTTTTTCTCTCTCTCTCTCTCTCTCTCTCTCTCCCCCTCTCTCTTTCTCTTTCTCATCTGGCTCGAAACGTACACGCGTGCGTATGTGCCTAAAATAAAAATCATCGATCGGATGCTTGCCTTCTTTGTGCGCCAGCCGCCCGGGGGCCTTTGTGCCGCGACTACTGCCAGGGGCTGCTGTGTAGCTCTCGATTACGTCCGTGTGCTGCTCGTACACATCGGAGTGTGTTGTAGGGGGCTATAGTACTGCACGCGGCGCTTCGAGATTACACCGCCAAATGTGCGCGCGTAATTTCGTTTGCGTTTAGTTGCCAACTGTCTCCGCGCTTTGGCCAACAAATTATTAATGTTTTCGGGTGGCCTATTATTACGTTGGTTACGATTGTGTCTCTGTAATGCGCTTCACAGCTTATACATGCACAGCAGATGTCAGAGCGGATGAAAGTATATGCATTTCGCTAAGAGTTGTGGAAAAACATAGGATGGATAAAAATATACAAATTCTTTTCTGTATTGCCTATAATATACTAGAGATGTTATACTGCAGAGCTGAATTCTTATAGCACAGGCTAGGTCTATGGTACAAAAATCTATCGGTATATATTATAGCAAAAATATAAGGTGATAATTATGGAGTTATACAAGGGTTAATCCGAGTATGCAGTTTCAACAAGATGGTTTTGGATTTTCTTGTGCCTCACTGCTTGAACTTTTCGCTCTTGCTGTTATCCTTTCCTGTTGCTTGAGAGGTTCACGCCATCAGAACCGCCAGAACCTGCTAAACAAATTCAGATGAAAGACTAGCGGAGAACTATAACAAATAAATTCAACAATCAATCATTTATTTATAGGCAAAGTATGAAAAATTGCGAAAAGCAATGAAGTACATTAGTTTTCAAACTACAAAGAATGTCGGTAAAACAATTTTGCGAAGAACACGAAATTTTTAAAAATGATTCATAACAATAACTATCTCAGCAACGAACGCTCAAGCATGTGGGTTGGACAATCGTAAAGAACCCGCAATAAACGTAAAATCTATAGGAACGAACATACACACAAGAGCCATAAACTTTTTACCGACTCGCCATTTCAAACTTTCAACGATTTGTTTGCGGTTACGCGCGGATCAAAAATTCATCGACATTAGCAAAAATTTTTCTGACCCTTATGCGAATCGTTTCATTATCCGACGTTGCGTTGCCAAGTCTGGCTCTCTCGTGGAAACTTGGCCCTCGGCGCTCACGCAGTTTTCTCTCTTTCGCTATATATGTGTACGGATATGTACGCAATCTCACAAAAACAACAGCGCGTGCAGCGTAAAGTTCGTATAATGGGGCGCCGGCGAGTCGAGTCGGAAACTTTTCGAAATTACGGGGTGAGAAGAGGCGAAGAAGAACAAGGGTGTGGCTATATACGGTAAATCCACGGCGGGAAAGACCGCGGCGGTCTTTTATTTTTCCGAGATTTTTACCGTAAATCGACTCTCTCTCTCTCTCTCTCTCTCTCTCTCTCTCTCTCTCTCTCGCGGCTGCTGCATACCTACTTTATAACCAAGTGAATTTATAGTCCAGCCAGCCCGCGATATACTCATTCCGGGTTATATTCCTTCGTCGGAATAGGATGTGCAGCTATTGTGGAGCATGAAATGCAGCCCGACTTGCACCTGGACTCACTTGAAATTACATAGCTCGCGCGCCGCATTCTGTAACGCTTTATCAACGGCTCTGGCTCCCAATAGGGCTAATAAATATAAGCGGCATCATTTACTTTTTCCGTTAAGCGTCTTTTCCATCGATTATCCGGGATATTTGATTTTTTTTTCCCACTTATGCTGCATGGCTGGATTTGTGATAGGGCAGACGTGTGAACCGCGCGCAGGGGTAATGAAACGGTTTAGTTTCTCTGTGTGAGGGGGTATATGGATCAGTGATTGTTTGCGGAGATAAAATTAATCGATCACAATTGTACAGGAGCCTACGTGTGGAATGATAAAAATTTGCTCTGTTTCAGATGATTCTTGACGCCTACTGCATCCCAATCAGTAAATATAAATGTTTAATTTAAACCCAGCCGCGCACACGTTTCTCAATTTCGTCTCCTAAACTCCGAAGCACGTCGCTCAGCGACTTTCGTACGCGCGCACACATGTATGCACATTCGCGTTTTTGTGCAATCCGCACGACATGGAAACGCGAGCGGCGGCAGCAGCTACGACTGCAATGCGAGCCTCCAGTAGCAGCAGGTATATAACACACGCACACACAGCGGCGGCGCTTTTCGAAAGCCGAGTATCCGTTTCTCTCTATTGCAGCGCTGATGTCGGCCTAGTAGGAGAGAGGGAGACCTCCTGGCTCGAGCGCGCTCGTCTATATACATACACTGCACTCTACTTCTCCGTTTCGAGTCGCCGTCGTGTGATTTTTCTCTTGGAGCACGTATTTTTTTATTTTTCGCCGCCGCCTCGTGCTTTATTGCCGACTTCCGCTGCAGACTTTCGTCTGCGGGCCGCGAAGAGATGCGAGCTTCGAGGAATCGACGATTAGGCTGCTGACGTTTTGCGCTTGAATGTATCAACGCAGTTTCCGTTTTGCCCGAAACTTTGCCCTTAAAAGCTGTGATCTTGACGATGCACTGAACTGCGCTCGAGGCGATTGCTTATCGGAATAAAAAAACACTACTGCCTCCCAATTGCGATGCATGCGCTGCTGCTGCTGCTGCTGCTGCATACGTCATGGAACGCCAGAGGCCGCGTTTCGAGACGCGCGTGCGATATTTATGCGTCTGCGACCTGTGTGATTTATCTCCGTTCCTTGATCTTTTTTCATCTTTATCTCGCATTTTATCGACACCTTCCGGTGGCCCCATTTTCATACTGCTAAATAAAATATATGGCTGCTGCTCTCGCGCGGATGGCGATTTGCAATGACTGCAGCAGTACATATGGGTTTAGAATACCTGCTTTAAAAAAACGGTAATTATAACCGTATAATTCATTACTATTACAATGATAAAGTTGGGCTACAAATTTCATCAACAACTTGGCACTTGGCAATTCAGAAGATATTTCAGGATTAGCCTGCAGATCCCACACAGCAAACTCGTGCGGCCTGCCTCGCAAATCACAATTATCCAATCGCTACCTCTGCACCTACAGCCATACTCGCGCACACGCACAGTAGAACCTTAGAATATCTGATAACGCCGTCGTCAAAGCTGTTTGCGACAAACACGCCCTCGAAATCCCACTGTTTGATCCGGGTCCACATTCGCGCTTCTTATCTCCGCGCATGTGTACATCCCAACGCAGAGTACGCGTGTGTGAGTGTGTGTCCTCACACTGGCAAACAACCTCCGACGTATACCTATATACATATATTCCCGTGCGTCGCTCTCCGAGATCTGCATAAATCGAAACGTGCCCGATCGGGCATAAAGAAACCGTCGGTTCTTTTCTTCCCCCCGAAGTCGCGCGCGTAGCACTCCTCTCTCGGAATTAGCATGAAAGTGGGTTATTACGTTTATTGAAGATTTGCCATTAGCCGAGAGCCGCCGCTGCATTAGCTCGCTCGGTGAAAGCTGCCAGGGGAAACAAAGTTCGCGCTCGCGAGTGTGTGTGTGCGTGTGTGCGAGTTGCACTAATGGCAATGCTGCGCGCGAGAGAAGGCTCTCCAGTTCCGAGCTGCTCTGCCCACACGTATGCATACGCACGAGGTACACTCCATCACAGGGACGTACCCTTGAATACTATCTCCCCGTGTGGCCTTATGGCGCTTTTTCGGACTCGCTGCTCGCTCGCTCTCTGCAGCGCGTTTTTCTTTGTTCCGCGCGGGATCGGAGTTATCGAGACCGCCCACTTCCTACTGCGGCGCGCTGATAAATTTTTTTATTGTTCGGAGAAAGAGGAGTTTTGCAGTGCGGAAATCGAGGTTTTCAGGACGAGTTGAAAACTTTATGTGTGACTTATTGTGCGTCGATCCATCGCCGATTACAAGCAGCGATTGCCGGATGTATTTGATTATGTATTCACTCTATAGCAATAGTATGTACATTATCATCGCATAATATGTAACGAGCTGGATGTGCCTTCAAAACCAGATCGTTTAGTTACGTACTCGGAAAGCAGTGTACACGAGCAGCTTACTTCTACCACGCGCGCAGCAGAGTTCATGGGAAAGTTACCTTAGAGACTCTATGTACGTTTCGGTATTTTTATCCATTTTGTAGGTTACAATCTCACGATACGCTCGCAGAGACGCTTTGGCGTGCAACTCCGAGACTGTAAAATTATCCTTTCAGCGCTTCGCAGTACGTGAAATGTGAGCTACCCAATTTTTCGCTCAAACACGCTGATGAAATTACGTTTTGACTACGGATAAATCAAACGCTTTCGTCCGATCGAAACTTTCCGAGTAGTGCGTCGAAAGCAAGCGACGCCGCGCGAGGCGTCCCTCTCTCCGATCCTTTCCGATTTTATATTAGACTGGTCGTATAATGGAGCCCTCTCCCGGCCTACCTCTCCTCCTAGGCGCATTTTTTCCTCGGACCTATACACTATTAGATTTTCCCTCTTATCTGGCATTTATCCTGGCGCACCTCTTGTGCAGCATCAAGCTTTGTCGTCCTTCATCCCTTGTCCGCTCTCGGCTCCGCTCGTCTCTCCCTTCGTTCCGAGCGCCTCGGCTGCTCGAACAAAGAGCAAGCCACCAGTCGGCGTATAATTCCTGTCCCTTCGCTCTTCTCGCCTTTATGTCCCGAGGGCCTAAATAAGAAACGCCGCTGCGCCCGGCGCGAAGAATGGAGCTGGTGTCGTCGTTTCCACCCCCTAAAGCCCCCTAAAGTAAAAGGAGCCTGCACCCACGTAAAATCTTTCCCGGGTTTCCTTGTCCAGACGCGCAGCAGGTAGACGTATACCTGTGCGCGCGTCTGGTCCCCGAGATTTTCCTTTCACGAGAGCTCTTCTATGTATTGTAACCATATACACATAATACCCAGCCTAGCTGTCGCTAGGCACATAGTCCCTTATACCAGCGATGCAGCAGCGGCGCATCAGCAGACCCCCCGATCAGACAATGAGCTGCGGGCTCTCTCTCTCTCTCTCTCTCTCTCTCTCTCTCTCTCGTGCGCCGGTATAATTAAAGAGGCCTGTGCAATATATACTCGCAAGTTTTTGACCAGCAGCGCCGGCTTCGACGCGCGATACAATGGCTCGGTTTAGTTTTCGCAAATGAGCTAATTATCAGGCTTTTCCAGAGCCAGACACAAAGGGACCGCTCGCCGCGTCGACGGAATGAGATATACAGTTCTCATTGTTCTCTGCGCGCTGGCATAACGCGGAACAGATGCGAGCGAAACTGTTGGTGCACGGTAAACTCTCCGTCGTTAGAGAGCTGGATATGAGAGACGGTCGTGGCGCTTTTATATGGACAGCTCGAGATTACCTGTGCAGGAAGCGAATGGCGCTGAATGGGTGAGATGGCTCATGTTGATTTAAGCGTTTTTATAGGCTTCCTTTTGGGATAAGGAGTAAGGTTACAAGAAGTTTGTAGATGGAAGACAAAGGCGTGTAGTTAAGAGGTATTTTGAACCAATGCGATGGAAAATTAATGCAATATTATCTCATCTTTATTCTAGATAAGTTGAGTATGGATCGGAAAGTAATAATTATGGAAAAGGATTACAAATAGGATAACGATCTTAATCTCTTACTTATCTAAGAAGCTTTAATTATTGCTTCATGAAAAAACGTTCGAACAATATTCTTCTCCTGACGGTTGTTCTCGCAAAAAACAAACTGAAAAAATCGAGCACCTAATTCGATCGACAAGCAGCAGTTAGACAAGTTTATCGTACTATACGTTCCAGCTCATCCGTCATTTGTGTAGCGGCGGTAGCTATGCGTAGATAGGCGGAAGTCGAGTCAAAGTGGGTACGTCAACATTCCCAGAAACGATCCTCCGTACCTTTCAGCCGTGACTTTGGGGGCTCGTTCATTTTTCCTCGCCGAAGGAGAGCCATAGCCACACCCTCGTGCTCTTAAAGATATAGCAAGCGTCGGTTCGACGAATATCTTTCGCCCTTGGAGCAGCAGCTCCACGTGAGGGTATAACGTATGTGTATATAGCAGAGGAGAAAACTTCTCGCATCTGAGTCGCTGTGCGGTACAGGCCAAATGTGTCTTGCGTTATACGAAGACAGGAAGCTGATACTAGGAGTGGCATGTAGGCGAGTGAGCGATGAAAAGCCATTTAGGGCTGTAGGTAATTTTAACTTTATCCGGCAAAAAGTCGTACACATAGGCTGTGGGAACATTCGGAATGGCTTGCTCGGGCGCTTGTTTACTTTGTACCGACCTTGACGGCTGTCTCCTTTTTTTCGTCAACGGTCTTACGTCGTTTTTATATTATTTGTACCTACATCTGACTTGAGCTCACAAGTGGAGCTGCCGTCAAATTTATCGGACAAATCTCGGGACTTCATGCAACTGCGGTGCAGTTGAAACGCTGTTACCTTGAATGTCAGCCATCTGCAGTGAACGTTGCTCCCGCAGGTTTCCTTTCGAAAGTCAATGCACGTGTCCGCCGTCTAGCGATTCTCCAGCTATTAGGGCTCGAGACGATTAAATTACTGCGCGCAGACGTCTGCATTATACTTCCGAATAAAACGCTGCACCGGCGGCTTCTCACGCAGTCTAAATTTCCGAAGAAACCCATAAATACGGCTGCGAGTCTTACAAATGACCCGAGCGCCAAAGCCCACTGCACCAGCTTTCTCGGAATGAAAAAAAATCGTCTGGATCACCCCCGAGGTGCTTCGCTGCACGTGCAAAGCGTCAGAAAAACGTGAAAATCTGGAAAGCAAACCGCACGCGCTGTTCTTTCTTTCCATTTACGCGTGGGGGCAAAAAGCGGAGGAAGGAAACACGCGCGCAGGTTGCCAAGGCTCCTCTGCGGCAGATGGCTCATTTTTCCTCTCTTTCTCCCTCTCCCTCTCGCCTTGGCCCTGGACTGATCATCCACGCACGCACACGTGGCAGTTTGGGGGTTTGTAGTGCCAGCAGCCGAAAAAGGCTTCCCACACTACGTCTTCCCGTCCCTCCCTGCCTGCAGCCGCGCTGGCTATGTGCTTCTTTTATAGGTATAATATCCATCGCGCTATGCGTCACTTCTTTCGTTCCTCCACCTACGTCACGTCCCTTGGGTGGCTCGACTCGGGGGAAAAGCGCGTATGGATTTTCGGTTGAAGCGTATAGGTATAAAGGAGTCGTCGCGCACAGCTCTTCTTTTTTCTCTGCACGAGCAGGTGATTCCATCCGAGGAACAGAAAAATTAACAACAATGCGTGTGATGCCGACAGACAAAGTCGCCCCTCGTATACAGTCAGTTGTATAAGCGACTTAGCAACTTGGAAACGAAGTCGCGCGCGCTGTAATCAGTTTGCGCTCGCTCTGCGGAACTCGCGAGATGGGAAAATGGCTATACTTCGGAGAGCCCGTGCAGCAGGCTTGTGTTCAGCGCCGCGCCGCGAGTTGTATTGTAATCGGGGGCTATTAAGTCTTTCGCGAGTTAGCAATCTTTCGGCGTTTTGCGTGCGCGCGCGAACGCTTCCCGCGCGAGGAGCCTCTGCTGTGTGTTGAAGTATGTCGCAGCCAACCTGTCATCGTCGAGCTCAAAAGTGGAATCAATCGTCCGTGCCCGGGGAAAATTTGCCTGTATATAATCAGAAAAAATTTGAATGAGCGTATATCATTGTACCGAGCTTAAAACCAACGCGAACGTTATATTGCAGCTAATTATATTTTTGTAACGAGATCTGACTGGGGTAACTGGGATCTGACGATTTCGGCGTTGCGTCGATGTGTAATGTAAATATTCGATCGGTCGTTATCAGCTAAAATTGGGCAGCTATAAAATGATACCCCACGAGCACATCAGATATTCTTTGTAAACATGTTGTTTCCCGCAGCTTGTGTACTCGGCGAATGCGACTCTCGCCAGTCAAAACACTTCGTATATTTGGCCGAAACAGATATCACCTTTACATTGTGCGGGCAAAAAGTGAAAAAAAAGTATTCATCATCCTATATGCGATTTTCAATTCGTCGAGCTTTATCGGTTATCGAAGGACGAAAAATCGCAGCATGCCGCAACGATATCTTCGGTGATCGAGCGAATCCGCGCTCGAAACATCGAAGCATCGTGTTCCCCGGTCGAAGTGGTATAAAGCGCGGAGATTAAAAAATAGCAGTCGTTCCAATTGATATCCGATAAAACGATGTCTTTGCCGCGCTGTTTACTCTCGAAAATACGAGAGATTAATGCTCGCTGTGCGCGCTCGGATTCTTCTATTTCTTTTTTCGTAACGGCGGCGGTATACCTAAGCCGATGCGAATTTTTATTGCTGCTTTTATCTCGCCTCTATATAAACGCGCGTCGCGCTCGAGCGAATTAAAGTCGCTCTACTTCACGCTCTCGCGAATTAGGGGGGAAATTGATTGTATCATCGACGGGTTCCGTTCTCGCGACGACGATCGACAGATTACGCGAAGGGGGACGACGTTATATATCCACGAGATAAGGCTCTCGAGAGCGCGAAGGCTTATTATCGAGGAAATTCGTATCGGGGCTTAAGTACTGATAAGAAGCTCTTTTGCGATGCGTCAATTAAATTTTATTTTTGACCTTTACAACGACAATGTATTCAATATTTCAATATTTATGCTGTATTGATTGGTGTGTAAGTGGACGATATGGGTACAATCTTCTTCGACATAACGCTTTCGGAATCGCAAGTTGTAATGTTTTGACCGTGTACATCAGAAATAAAAACCGCGTGCGTGTGCTATATTTTTACCGCGCTCTCGAAACCATATACGTATTATACACGAGGATGTGACGGCGTATGCAAACGCGGAATGTATTATTCTCCGCGTATACTATCAGCCGGAGATTTAGATTCGCCGGGAGATTTCCCTTACGGAGAAAGTCGAAAAAATTCACCCTCTGTCCGCGCCGCTGATTCGGGAATTTTATTTCCTCAGCTCTCCGAGAGAGTAACTGTCAGAACGCGAATTAAAATTCAGGTCAGCCCGCGCGCTAAATCCTCGCCATAAATAGACACGCAGCAGCTCTGCATATCTCTCTCGCTCGCTTGGAATATCACATATCGCGCGCGGCTATATTGAAATAAATCGTTTCCACGGCGGCCGCGCGGTGAGTTTTCCAATTCGTTCCTCGCGATATGGCGGAACAAATAAAAAATAAATCCTCCGCGCGGCGCATGCAGTGAGTGACGCGCACGCGGAGGGGAAGAAAGAGAGCTCGGCGAAAGATGTTTGCAATCTCTTTATCTCGAAAGCCGAAACCTTTGAACTTGCGCGCGCGAGAGCTCGCGCCATACTTGCGACGTCACGTTTCGCCGCGAGCTGCGGAAGAATATACCGGTATACGTATACACTGTACAGTGTACACGTTAGACGAGAACGGAGAGGTGCTGCTGGGGAGAGCGAACAAAGAGCGTATAGCTGCAGGAGAGAGTTTAGGATGAAGTTATGAACTTGGCTCCGACGGAAGCACGTTTAGAAAGTTCCTACGTTGTGGCGGGGGAGTAGATTTTTGAACTAACAAACTTAATTCTCGCTTGGACGCTGCGAAAAAAATATTATGCTGTGAAATTATAATCAAATCTTGACTTTTCTCTTGGACAGGATGTAAATTTCCGAGCGCGGGCTTTCGAGCTCCGCCCGAAATTTATTTCTGGCTGGTAGTCTCAAATCCGTATATAGAAGTATAATCCAAACGAAAAGTAGGAGTACGGAACAAAGGACTTGTATATGGGGACTCGTAGACAAAGGGGAAAAGGCGTGTAGGGATAAAATAAGCATAGATTGAATCGGCCTTAGGACAGGGGAGATTCATCGCGGACGGGATAGAGAAGATAAATACTGGTACTGCACGAAGAAAGGAACATTAGTTGCAGGCGTATAAGCCGAGCGTATACTTGACAAAGTACACCGTGATTTTCCGTGATTTAATACGATTACGGTATGAGGTTACACAACGCTGACACCCACGACTCTTTTCCTCAAAATTATAAACATCGCGTATAGTTGGGGGAGGGTAATCGAGTTCGGTCTCGGAACATTTGCAATGGATATTCCAAGAGTCATTCGTAATTAAGACCATATGCCGGGTGTATCAGTTTACAGGGAGAGGAACACCCAAAAAGCATCATCCGAGAGCCCTGGTCCCATGTGGCGAGAGGCGACGCCATACACCGGATGATCTTTGTTCGAGCGAGATTTTTAGAGACCCGCACGCGCGCTCAATCTGTTGCGTTCTATTATTAATTCAAAGCGAGGAAAAAAAATTAAAAACGCAGTGTACAAAGCTTCCAGGAACGCAGAATTATCAGAGGTGTCTGTAATCCAATAGCCGAGAGGATCATCCGAGTATGCGGTCAGTAATACGCCGATAAAGCGACGCGAAGCGAGAACAGTAGTAGAATTATCAAGCTGGTATCGCCGTGGGTGTACACGGAAAATGAGATCATAACTTTCCTCCGGCGCGGTAAAAGATGATTGCCGCGCACACAAAACTAGCCGCAAAAGTTCTGCATGCTATGGCCGTGAAATCTCGACTATAATACATCAAGACAGATCATCGACTAATCCGCTACACCCCCGGATGATCCGCGCACGGACACCAAAGCGGCTACACCTTCAGAGATCATCCCGTGTATCGCGAAACTTCCTCGGCTCATAATACAGCGATCCGTCAGGCGATTTTTCCCGCACTCCGCCGGCGAGTGCAAGAAAAAAGGCTGATGATTCGCGCGTACGTGCTCGTGGGCACACGCGCACAATGCGTCCATTATCCGCGCCTGCACAGCTGCGCCATTCTTTATCCGGATAGCGCTTGTACGCGTGCGCTATTTATAGGAGAAACAGAGACACAGAGCTGCGCGCAGCCGTGAGAGAGCCTCTGTCAATAGTCAATCGCCGCCGGATCGCCGCCGCATGTGGGCTATATACGCGGAGTAGTCGCATTGGGGCGATAGCTAGCCGGAGATAAGGAGGCGGTATAAACGAGAAGAGAGCCGATGATAATGATAATGGGGCCCATGCGGCTGCAGCTGTGCGTGCGCTCGCCTACGTGGAGGTTTTCTATACGGGAGTATACAGCGAGTACACGCGCGGAGCGTTGCTTTCCAAGCCGTAAAGCTGAATCGGGTCGCAAAAATCTCGCCGGGCTTTTATCGGCCTAAACTGGTTTGCTTTCTCACGATGCGCACGTAGGTGTGAACGCGCAGTCCAGTTATGTGCTTCCCGCCGAGCGTATTAATATGGTTATCGCTGGCTCTCGTCGTCGTCGTTGTTGTTGTTGTTGTTGTTGTTGTTGTTGTTGTTGCCGCTGTACAGAGACGTGCGTCGTAAAAAGAGTTTAGCCGCAGAGAAACTTCCGGGCGGCGTGTTGAGAGAGACACGACTCTTATACAAGCTGGAAGATATTCATTAGATTTTTATTTGCATTCCGCGGTTCGTCGTCGTTTTACGGCCGGCGTTGCTCTCGGACACGAGCGCTGCTAATTAACTTTGATCGTCGTATTTTTTCTCCTTCGAAATATTCCAGCCGAGCAAAACAATAGTCACGATCGAGGGGGGGTAAAAATAGGCGGTGTGTCTTCAACGGCGGGCGTACGTTGGAAAGGCCGTAGGCCTTGTCAATCTTGTAAATAGGGGACTTCGCTGTTCGAAAATAGCGTTTTTGTACGTTTCATGCCTTGAAGACGTCTCGAAGTTGGCCTTCCGCCATGCGTTCAAACATTGGAAGACATCCTCTTTAACATAGGCCGAAGCTCTCGTCGGCGGCTGCTGGCTTTTTTGATTTCCCCGAAGGGTTCGCGCTTCTTTCTCATTCCTGCATCCGAATTTGATATTTTCGTTGGTGCGAAATCTTCGGCTTTTAGGGAAGATTTTACGCATGAAAATGGAATCGAGCCACTCTCCGCGCAGGCTATAACGTCGGCTGAACTTTGTTATTCTGATTCAATTTGTTTCCTTCTTCTCGGAGAAATATTCATCGTTGTTGCGAAGCTCGCCCCGGAGACGCGGTATCGATAGAGCGAAAATAAAATAATCGATCGTGGCTTCGCGACTGGAGATTATCGAAGAAATACTTATTATTTATTCATAACAAAGCGTACTCGGAAGTTATTAACCAACGAGAGCGACGCGTTGCCTCGGATGACTTTGTTTATCCGCGATAAGGGGTTGAACCGTTGTGATCTTTCGGTAAGCACTCGCAATTGTTTGCATTGTTGCACGATGTAATAAACATTCCTTATTAACACGCACAAGCGTCGGCTATTGCTTTGTTATCTAAAAATAAATATAGTTTGTTGTGAGCGCACGCACTTATCTACATCGGTGCGTCTCTTATAACTTCTGCGATATTATACTTGTTTTCTTCGCGTATCCTACATAAAATAGCATTGTTTTCAACAGCGACTTCGCCCAACGATTTTTCGTATATTTATAGTGCACATAACAGCTACTTCCCAATCTAGAATACTGCGTCTATACAGATAAGCAACGAATTAGTCTGGCTATGCGGGCAGGTAACCATAAATTTAGATAAGCCTTACGCGTGCAGCAACCAAAAATTCCACTCCGAGAACATATCTCTTGAGCATAACCACAGAGTCGAGCATTAGAAAAACAAGATCCACTGCACAACAGACGAATCTATGATACGCGTCACAGTTTCCGCTGTCGTATCGGCGCGCACATGAAGGTCTGTTTAAAATAAAAGAACAGCGATGCGCGCGGGAGTGAACTTGAAAATTTCAGCGGACGCGCCTTTAAATTTAATGCCGCGCTTCTCTCTCACGGCTGAGGAGACTATATTAGTCGCCCTCGTGTATGCGGAAACGAACACAAGCATACGCGTACAATGTTCATGTTGTACCATGTATATGGAGAGGCTTTGAGTCACGCTCTGCACCTCAAATGCCGTGCGAATCTTTAGATAAAACTTAATACACTGGCTGAATGTATTGTACGAAGAGAGATTTATGTCGGAGATGCGAAGCGGTGTCGGAAAGTTTGAGAAAATTGAATTGAATACTGGCTTTTTTGCACGAGTCGTATGTGGGCGATTCGCGGATATTATGTTATAAAAATATTCAAGTTCATACAGAGTGACGAGGATCAGGCGATGAAAAGTTTATGGGTTATTTGTATAGAGAGGTACTCAACGAAGGAACGGAATCAGCCGTATGCGTAAAAGAAGAACACAGTTTTGGACTGGCTTTTTCCTTACCGCTCGAACTCTTCGGCTCTCTAATCTCTGGTTAGCGAAAATAGGTAGCGAATACAAACTTTTCTGTTTCCCTCATCAGGATAAGCTGCGCTCAGTGCGTATATTGCGGTGTGCCGCTTATGCCAAAACTGCGTCTTGTCGGGTCGCTCATGCTATTTTATCGTCGACTGTTCAATGATCTATCTTGTGCCACAAAAGCAAAATTAAATGTAAAGATCAGAACTAATACTTTAACCTAATCTATACGCAATGAATGATCGATCATAATCTTTAGAGAGATCGCTTCAATAATATTTCAACAGCACACTTGTGATTCCTAAACTATAGTTTTATTTTATTTTAATTCAATGCACCCATGCAACACAAGTTTTCGGTATGAAAAGCACGAAGCGTCACAATTAAAATGTCCTCAAGAGAATTGAGAATTATGCAATGCAAAGACGTTCAATATGCGAACAAGCATTGAGATTTTCTGCAATTGCAAAAAATGTTTGATAGAGGCTTAGAATGCATTGGTGACAGTAGATTTCAATGCACCATTTCCGCAAGCTTAATTTTTTTCGTGTTAATAGTACAAATTAGATGTAACAATATCAACAAGCGGCTTCCATCACAGCCGTGCAACAGGGGGTTATATGAAGGTTACAATAATACACGGAATTTTTCTTTGTACAAGATACAACAAGCATCAGAAATTCTTACGCCGCACGTGCCGGATCTACAAGAACTATCACATTCACATAGTTGTAAAATTTGTACGTGCTATTTTCTTTAATACAAATGCGAATTACGAAGAGTCGCGATTATTCTACTCCCTCCACCCATGGGTTATAGATACAAACCATATATCAGCCGGCATGAGATTACATTTCTAATTAATGTTTTCTCCGACTGCCTCCAGCACGCGCGCGCGCTTGATATCCACTGGACATGAAAAAATGTGCTTGAATAAACGGCGGTGATGAAATTCTTTGATCTTCCCTTATCGCGCGCAAAGGTTGCGAAACGTTCGTCCGCGCTCTTGAGCCCGCATGGGAGGTATTCGATTTCATTTTAATTTGCCAGCCCCCGTGCGAAATTACACGTACATCACGAGCTAAGCGTAAGCGAAGTAAACCTCTGTGTCGGGAGCACAATCGTACACCCGTTTTTCAACGGCTTCTCTTCAAAGTCCTTTTGACTCGCAGAGAGAGCGGCTTGCTTGCGCGCACGCGAGGCAATTTTCGTTTGGAAGTGAAAAACATACAAGTTCGAGCGAAACGAAGCGATCGCTGTAAGACAATAAACCTTTGCGTAGAATGCGAGAGGCGATGATCGCAAAGGAACGATTTTCATAAATTGATTGCAATTAACAATTACCTGGAAGATTATCGCAAATCGACGTAGTCGATGAACTGAGGCGGCTTGTAGATGAGAGCCTCGCGTCATTAAATGTATTGCGAATACGCGACGCTGATATTATAAAACTGATTATAAAAAATATGGCTATCAAGCCTGATTAGGTTCGAATATTCTCTTTAAAAATCTTGGTGCCGTGAACGACTGCCTGAGCAAAGTCACACTATTCGAATTTTCATGCGTGTAAACGCACAAAACAGCTCGCTCGGAAAAGGGCCAATTTTTTGTCGACCCGTTTGCGGCGGCAGTCAATAAGCGTCGCAGAAAACAGACAAGCGAAAGAAGAGCGTTTGTAAATGCGTGCTCGCGGAAAAAGGTCAGAGATAAAATTGCTAATCTGTCGATAAAAAGCGAGCGTATAGCCAAGCGCGAATCTGGGCCAAGTGTTGCTTTATCACACGGCTTTGACGCATATATGCATGTGCATACGTGCACCGCGCGAGACTTATTTTCCTTTTTTAATTTCGTCGACTTGGCCTTTTGCTCTCTCGCCACACATACATATATAATAATGCTGCGCAGAGGATTGTGCAGAGAGAGGCTTTTCAGGTGCGCGAGTTTTGTCTCGCGTTCCGAGAGGGGAAAAGTTCGCCTCTTTGTCGCGCTGAATTTTCCCCGAGCTTTCTTGTATACAGCTGCTGTTTATCTTGTATTTCGTATTATAAAGACTGTGCGTTTGCGAGAACGACTTTCGTCGAGTTGATTGTTCAAACGTGTATAGCTCTCCGTCAGGGAAAAAAGCGCATGAATATCCGAGCCCATTTCAACTTTTTCATCGCACGAAAAAGCATCAGCGAGCCACCGATGAAATTCCATTGATTCGAGCTTAGCCGATCCCCGGGAGAGAGAGAGAGAGAGAGAGAGAGAGAGAGCTTGTTTTCGTGAACTGTAATAACAGGTCGCTGCCACTATTAGACTTTCTGGCCGTTCGCCCCGGCGGGCTTGGCTCGGCGCTCCCCCCGATAAATTCATCAGCAAAAATGTTAAAAGCTTCGGATGATTGCAGCCGACGTGTATACGTGCCTTCCGTGCGCCATAGCCGTTCGCTCGCCTATGCGCTATGAGACGCGATCGGTATCATGGTCTCTCGCGCGTGCCACGAAAACGAGCTCTACACATCAGTATACGTTGCAGCGGAGAAGAGAAGGAAAAAGAGGACTGCTCGCACACACGACTCATCCGACCGAATTTCATCGAGATGCAAGAAGCACTCGAAAACGCGCAATATAAATTCGTCAAAGAGAGAGAGAGAGAGAGAGAGAGAGAGAGAGAGAGAGAGAGAGAGAGAGAGAGAGAGAGAGAGAGAGAGAGAGAGATGAACGTCGCCATAATAACACGGAATTCGTCTCGGCAGCAGCGATGTTTTCATCCGCTCGCCGGGGGCATCGCGAGAGAGATTATTATTAACGTCGAAAAGAGGAGGAAAAAAACCGGTCGCGAGAAATCCAAAGTATAGTGTCCCGGTCGCGCCACCAGCGCGCGATATCTTGTTTACGCGATATTCTAATCCGAGAGAGCCGATGCCCGCGAGCGCGCGCGCGCACCGAGAGGAGGGAATATCGACCGACTCGAAGGTCGACGTATATATAGCTGTGTGTGTATAGCTATACACACACGCACGGCTGCGCGCGAATATGAAAGTCGTCGCTTCTGTACACGTATGCGAGCGAAGGCTGACAAAGTCTCGGGATTTTTTTGCTGCAGCAGCGGCGCTGCTTTCGCGAGGTGAGAGGACGCCGATTAATCTCGAGGATTTGAGAGAGGCGCGGTGAAATTTCGCCAGGGGAAACTGTCTAGAATGAACCGCCTGCGGCGGCTCTACGCGATGCGTTATTTTGAATTTCGCGCACCGTATAGCCGTTGATTTTGAATCGTGGCTACTCAAGGTCTTATCTTAACCGGGAATTCCTAGTTTCGAGCGAGAGACGTCTGTTTATTGTCTAGGCGCCGGATGTCTGTGTGTGCGTGTTTTCCGACTCGCGCGGCGTCGACGATTCCTGCGCTTCGTTAAGTCTTGTTTTGGTATTCCGAATGTGTGTCAGTCGGATTGACTTTAACGACTAAACGATGCGTTCTTTTATACCTATACCCGATGCCCGGGAGTCGAAGCTTTAATTAAATCGATGGCTTACGTGCGCTTTTGCTGAAAAATAAATCTACCTTGAGATATCGAATTTCTCTTTTATGGTGTGCGATCGCGCATATGCTCCTATTTAAGTATAGAAATATATGGAAAAGCGAAAAATGATTGGGTTTTAGGCGCGTTTGGCGCTTTTTGACCGGTGATTATGCGTATTGAAGATGTTAATAAGGCACTGACGTTGGAATTCCCGAGTTTAGAATGACGGATGTGTATGATTGAAGCAAAGTCGTGTGTCGTGTTGAACCAACAATCATTTTATGGTTCTCACAAGGTTTATTGAATTTTCAATTGCGCGGCACACGCGAGTAAAAATATCATCAGCAACGGAAAATTCGCTAAACTGTTATCTAACGGTGTTCTTCTATGGTAAAACACTCAAGTTGTATAGTCATATACACTTTGGACTGTCTCAAATGACTCTAATTGTGAGTTTCTGCTTAGCGACGATAAGTGGCGCATAGACTTTTCTTTTTTCCTCATCCTGATTTGCGCGCCGAGTGTAGATATATCGGTGGGCAACCTACCCCAAAACTGCCTTGCCTAGCCTGCGCTTCATGTTTTACCGCCCGAGTCTATACTGAGGTTACATTCTGCGTCAGAGGAGGCCTACGTATACGCGCAAACGGAAAGAAGTAAAATCAATCAGCAGCAGCGCTCTCCGGGCTCTAATGAAAACAAATAGTGCTTCAATTTGTTTGCCTCAATTACCGCGCGATCGATGGAAAATTTTCGGAAAAGACGACTCGCGCCAGAGTGCCAAAGTCAACTCGACTCGCGTATTTTTCTAACTCACTTCAGGTGTTTGTACGCCTCTATATATAGCGTATCCTTCATCTCTTTTTCCTCTTATAACGAAAAACTCGTGCGGCGCTTTTCACAAACAAGTGACTCCGTGCTTCTATCTCTCTCTCTCTCTCTCTCTCTCTCTCTCTCTCTCTCTCTCTCTCTCTCTCTCTCTCTCTCTCTCTCTCTTTCTGGCTCGCGCGCCCGAAGACGAAAAGTAAAAATAAAAATTCCATCGAAGGTCGTTCTCTCTTTCTCACTCGGGCGATGCTTTTCATCGATTTCCCACGTGGCTTTTTCACGCCCTCCTCGTACATCAGCAGAGCTCTATATATCCGTAGCCCCTGCGGAAAACGAGCAGCAACGACACCTCGAAAGCGCGAGATGATTATTAGCCGCAGCTATATACGTCGCGTGTTCTAGAGTATATCGTGGATGAGATAGGGACAACCGCGCTGGTGAGCCTTTTGTTGCTCAGTGCCTCTTTTTTACTCGCTGCTGATTTATTATCGGACGATCGATGCGCATGTACGTTTACGTTCGTATATATAATGCGACTGATGGCAAGAGTCGAGTGTGGGAAAATATCGCGTGAACAGTCGTGGCGTAAAAATGTATTGTTTTTCTGATGAAACGATAGATATATACAGCCGACACACTCGTGCGCGCTTAATTTGACGGATGTGCCTCTTTGATTGTCGCGCTTCCGTTCCTCATAGATACACTCTCCGCCGGTACGGGGACGATTGTGAAATTTCGGCGAAAACGACACACCGCAATTTAACAAAGTATATAATCGCTTTTTTTTCTTGGAAAATCGTCGAACGTTTCGAATACCGCGCGTGTTCTCCCTGTCGCACGCTATGATTAGTCGCGCACATTTTCCGGTCGATAAAAAACCTCGCACGCAATTATTGATTTTTTTTAACTTTGCGCGAGATTGTAATCGCCGAGCTGATTGCGTTTCAAGACTCGCTTTGTGCGCAAATTTTCGGAGGCGCTCATCGCGCTTTTTTGCCTTTTAAAATTACTCGCTGCCAAAAAGAGATATCACGCGATAATCGCCTTCGATATCAGAACTCTTTTTTCAAAACGCGGACGATAATAATAGTAATACGATGCTTTAATTCCTCACGCATGTGCGGCTCTATTTGCCGAGCGAGCGATAAGTACAAATCACACAAATCCATGTTTATATTCTTTCACGCTAATTCGCTATCTGCCGTCTCTGCTGATAAGTTTCAGCACAAGCCTCGGCGTGTTATCAGGCAAGAAAAATTCTGCGTCGCGATTTTGAAAACGACGCGAAGGAAAATATGTTTCCATATAGCTACACATCGCACACATCGCGCGCACAATGTTTCCCGAAACAATATTTGACTTTTCATTGTACGGAGAGCGCGCGCGATACAGCTGATAATTGCCTTTAACGATGCTAGTCCGTACATTCTGGAAAATTACCCAACTGCTTCACACACGCGGCGCGTGATAAGTTTAATCGGTAGGTAGATTGTGATATAATTGTCGGGGAGAAAATAGTTTTAATTTCAAAATTCAGACACTTGAAGCATTAATTGCACGTCGGTTAACGTAGCATCATCGTATAGGAAATGCAGCGGTCGCTTGACGGATGCGGAGAAATCCAAAACGTTCCACGACGTATCAATTTTAGAGTAGAAAGTTCGAGTCTCGAGATCATTCTCAATCGAAGTTAATATGGCTTCCCTCTTTCACTATATTCTTTAACACTTGGTCAAGCTTTGAAACAATAACGCATTTGTGTCTCAGGAAATTAAGCGACACTTGATATAGCGCCCCCATATAGCTCGATTTAAAAAAAAGTCGACTAACGCGGGTGCCATGAGCAGATTCTCGTTCGTTTTTTTACGACGGTCTCAATTGAGAATAACGACTTTCAGCATACAAATGTTAAAGCGCGCGTGTACTCTTAATTGTTCCAGGCCAAATGCAGAATCAGCAATGCTAACGTCGATGGCAACGACGGCGATTGACCTCACTTACGCCGTCCTTCCACGATGAAAGAAAACTCGACCAAAGGAGGTTAGTTCTCGCGCGGAATCTCATTGTGTTCTTTTTTTAACCGTATAATTTCAGCAGAGGTTCCTCTGATTTTTCATCTTTTTCCACCGCTGCTCGTGATCAAAGAGCAGTGGATACGGTGGGCCAGAACAAATTATAAAGTCAGTTGATTCAAGCTTTTCTCACTTGACCCATTTTTCCGAGTCTCTGGGTTTTTGGGTAGATTTAGCGCGACCTTCAACTTCAAGTTCAATAATCACGGGTTTTACGTACTGCAGCAATAACATGCAAAATTCAATGTTCTATCAAACACTCGTCGACTAGCTGGATTTCTCAAAGTCGAAGCCTTGAATAGAGCTCTGTTGACGTCATCAGAGTATAGATGATCATTTCAGTTTCATTCGGACTGGATGATGGTTCAATATTTCCAATATAACGCTGGCTATTCTCCATAACAAATACGATCGCGCAATCACAACGTTTGCAGCGTCAATTTAACGATTACCGTAAAGGTTAAACTTATTTTGGTGGAATATTTCTATATTTTTAGTTTTCTTTCATTGCTAATTTACGAGAAAACCAACAGAATGTTGCTATTTAGAGACTCGACAAACGTCACGCGTCTTAAAGTATAAGCAAAAATATAGGAAGAAATTGAAACAACAGCATCGGTCAGGATTTGGCAAAACACCAATTATTTGTGCCAAGCTCTAGTTAACTAAACTTTTTTAAAAAAATTATTTAAGCGCAACTCATTTATCTTGCTTGGCTGGCTGTCAGGGGTAATAATTCATAAATTATTCTCTCGTATCTCACGCGGTAACTGTGATTCTACGAAAAAAAAGAGAAGAACTCTATATGCAACCGAAGCTAGCGAAAACTACGTGGCTTATTTGATATTTCGCATGCTTGACTCTAATATTGTATTGTTCTTAAAAAATACAACCTACTTTTAAAATGAGATTTCTGTGTCAAGTAAAACGCGAGATGATGATTTTTCAGATACGTACGAATTATTTTACGTGAATTTGTTTCCAAATGTGTGAGGGCAAATGTGTTCACAACACGTATGAGCGGAAAACTTTCACCGTGAATAGAAGGCTGTATTTGCCATACACATTATTGTTGAGGGTGTTGAATAAAACACGCTTCGAACGTGGCGAAACCGGTCTACGACCAATCAACGTTAGAGCAGAGAGCTAAAAAATAACTCCTGCTCTTTTCATGACTCCCCGAAAAACGCGCTTAAAGACACGTTCAATACTATAAATAAATCGTCAGTCCAAGCGCGAATCACATATGCACGGTTATTTTATCTCGAGCACGTACATTTTTCTTAAAAGTCGCTTCGTGACGTTAGGGACACGCAGACAGCGTCTCGACGCAGCAAGGATACGGCCCGAGTTTAGCATCCTTGGAGCGTGGCGTTGACCGCGTGCACAGAACGGATGCGATTTACCCAGCCCGTCGGCCTTCTTTGCTTCCGCCACACGAATAATCTTCCTAACCCATAGATCCTCTCTTTTTCGGCGGACTTTTTCTCTCTCGCGCGGCGACATTGCTTCCTGATAATGAACTTGTCCGCTGCGTCGTAGTCCTTTGTCGCGAGTTCTTTTTGTTCCCGATGCCTTTTTTTCTTTATTTCCGCGTTAGACTCGCGGACGCTTGCCACTATTGGCGACACTGCTTTTTTGTGTTCGATTCGTGTCGGAGAAAGTTCTGTTCTTTTTCCTCGTACTGTAACTTCGAGATGGAAGAGTATGATATTACAATTTTAAACAGCGGAGAACTTTTTACGCCGTAGTTTCGTCGGCGAGCAAAAATCGTAACCAGATAATAAGCGAGATTATAAATATGCATTACTTTTTTCAAACGCATTTAGAGGCGATAATAGAAGAACGTCGGAATATTCATTTTTCACCCGCGAGAGGCAAGAAAATGAAGTTCGGTGGATCGTGAGTTTTAATGGAATTTTCAAAAAAGTTTTCCCGCTGAAAGTAACTCACTTAAAAAAGTATCTTCATAGCGATGCCCGCAAAGCTGAACGCACGTAGTTAGCTATTTTACGAGACTTAAGGTGAGGAAATTTTATTTTAATAAATCGTTTTTTTTTCAATTTTAAATAATCCCAAAACAAATACAGTGCTAATCTTTTCTATAGCTAACCGCAAGTATAATCACAACCGAGTCTTCGAATAATAGAATCAAACAATACGCAAACATTGAAAATTGAAAGAAAAAATCTGCGCACAATATCAACATTTCGAGGGCAAAATTTCCATCGCATCATTATTGCGTTCGAAGCGAGGGCACGAAGCGTTGGAGAGACGGCTCTGACTTACGACTACTATACTCTGCAGTCGCGGCTTATATCGGTGACTGCTGCTGCGCTGCGCTGCTGGCGATACCCGCGCAGCTCACTATAAAAGGAACTTTCAGCCGCTCGTTAAGGACTTGGCGACTTCTAACGTCTACGTCATGTCTATCGAGTCAGCGATATTTTTTTACCCGATTGAAATCTCAACTCAGCCGCCGCAGCTCTCGAAAGCCGCGATACTCGGACTGCTGCCGCTGTATATATAATACATACGTATACGAGACGTTCTCTTTGTATACGTATATATTACTCACGCTCTTTCTCTTTTCGATGTATTATCTCCTCGTTCCTTTCTGCTCTGGACTGAGCATTAACGGACGATTGCGCTGCGCCGTCTGATTATTCGAATGATCGTATATAAAATGTGTGCATCGCACGTACTAAAAAAGTTCAAAGGTGAAAGCTCGAATGGAAGTCTATAATCCATATTTATTCTGCAAGCTTTCATTTACAATTTTTCAAATTAAAATACTAACCTTTTCCTACTGTTACGAACGAAAATACTCCACTTTAGCACAGTGTCGCTGCAGTTGGAAAAAAGAAATCACGCTCGTTGCAGAGAGTATAACATAATTTAAAAAATTATTTGAAAAATGCACACCGAGCTTTCTACCGCACAAATGAATTTTACCAGAGCTTTCTCGTATAACTAACGACTGCAGAAAAAAATAATGTCGAGCGGTGAGACTAAAATTTAATATAAACGTCGTTTCGAGAAACTGGGTCGCTTCGCAAAAATATCACGCGTGCTGAATTCCCTTATCGTCTAATCTGTTAGAATTTTAATTTTCAAACCAGTTCAACTCCTGAATAAAATAAGATACAATACGAAGACCCCGAAAAACCTTCGACCGTAATCCCACACACACGCATAATATTCACTGTACTATAAATGATCAGCTTTTGCGTTTCGAATAAAGCTCGCAGTGATCCTGTAAAAGCTGAAACATGTCGTTTGCGTCACAGGCACGCACTCGTGACGCGCGCGAAATAATCCCTGAGTGGCTCTCTGTCGAGCGCGTCGCGGAGGGGCAGCACTCTCGGCAACTGGTGTAAATGGCGAATTATTAATAATAAAAAATGATTGGTCCGAACGAGGAGCTCGTTGCCGTTAATATCGGCTCGCGGCATTGAATCTCTCTCTCTCTCTCCGGTGCAGTTTCAACGCGAGCGTTTCACTTCTTTATC
Source organism: Nasonia vitripennis (assembly GCF_009193385.2). Taxonomy (NCBI): domain Eukaryota; kingdom Metazoa; phylum Arthropoda; class Insecta; order Hymenoptera; family Pteromalidae; genus Nasonia; species Nasonia vitripennis. The sequence goes on along the minus strand of NC_045761.1, from coordinate 13,672,485 downwards.
ATTTTTCTTTTTTTTTTATTCGCTCTCTGCTCTCGAGGATTTATTTTTGTTCATTAACGTTCGGAGTATTTATACGATATAGTCTGATTCGCCGCCGATGTGGGTGGCCCAAGCGAAGGCGAAAATAGAGGACTTTTAATTGGCTTCTGGCATTGAAAGTGACGACCGGTCGATCGTTTTCGAGACGATATTTAGGCCTCGTTAAAAAAATTATCGTTTATTAGTTTAACCTAGAAATTATGCACGCGCCTCACTCATCCGAAGAAAATCTCGGTTAAAACATTCCGAGCTTTTTATAGCATACAAGCAAGAGCTAGCGTGCATAGCACTTTTTGTGCGCAGCATCAGCTGATTTTTTTGTTATCACCGCATCTATATGGTCGAATATATTTTTCGATGTAGACGTAGACAGTTGAAATTCCCCAGGCGATCGATCGTAAGTATTCATAAGTGCAACGCAAAAATTGCTAGCGCGCTATCTTATCCTCGCTTCATCTCGATAAGGCATCGGTGTAATCATCGAGTGTCGACGGAACATCTGCCGGTTTTTCCGCCAACGCATAGCTTGTACAAAGATCAAACCCGCGATGAATTTTTATTACGCTTCGCGCGAAAATTCCGCCTGATTTCCGTTTTTAAGTCAATCGTTTATTGGCAGGTATCGACAATTTTTAAACCCGATACAATCGGTATATTCTGTAATCGGGCTATTTTTGCGAATCCGCTTTCGCGTGCGGTTTGTTTCTTTCAATCGCATTTCCATATCGAGTTTCAAATAATCGAATCAAATCGTGTTTTTAAACCCATCTGCCGTAAACAAAATCTCTGTTAGACAAAGCCGAGGCACCAGCATACAGTTATACAGACGTGCCAACTCGATTAATGCGCTGATCTCCTTCTCGTCATGCTCCATCTCCATCCTATCTGCCTTATTTTGCAGCTCCTTTCTCGTCAGTCCTCTTCCCCCCGATGCGACCCCTCAGTATTTCTTCTTCTTCGTTCGCGGTTTTCTCTCATCACGTATGACTTGCCTTATACCGACTCTCAAGAGCCTGTTTCTTCGTCAGTCTCTCGGAGACTGCAGGAGTTTCGCAAGACACGAAGCCGCCAACATGGATTCGATGCGAATAATTGGAAAATGAAACGATTGTAGAATTTCGTACATTACGTATGCGTTATCGGAATTTTAGCTTCATGGCTCGCATACTTTTTGGGAGACTCTATTTTCGGGAGCAACGACAGGTGGCGCATAGGCATTTTCCTATTTCCCTCATTCGGTATCGCATTGCACATATAGCGCTGTGCCACTTGCTATAACTGCCTGTGTCTACCGGTGATAAATGAGATTTCCTAGATGATTTTTCCGTGCACAAGCACTTCGAATAATAGTTTATAATAGTTCATCTTTCAGCAGAAACAACCTGTATTTTTCTCTCATTCATCGACACAGCGGCGCAGTGAAATCCGCTTCCTTCTGTACAGGCTGTTTTTATCTCCTCTCTTTCTCCCATCGCGAGTGTGTCTCTGCATCGCAGTCGACTCTGTAATATATAAGAGCGTATCCTGTACTGCATCAGAGCCGGCTGTCCGCCTCGGCTCGAGTTCTCGCGAGCGCCCACTCTCTCAAGTGCTCTTTTCTTCCTCTCTCTCTCTCTCTCTCTCTGTCTCTCTCTGTCTCTCTCTCTCTCTCTCTCTCTCTCTCTCTCACTCCGTTCGTCTAGCAGCACACTTGCCTCATCGCGACTCGCGAAGTCGTGGGATAGAGCTGGCTTGCTATGCCTCGGGAGGCTTTCCAACGGGCCTCGCCGAGCAACGACCGATCGACCTTTAAAGTTTTCCACCTTTTCAATGCGCGCGTTCTCTTTGCGCCGAGCGAGAGAGCTCTATTCGCGACTCGTTAGATGCATACACGTGAACAGCCTGTATACAATCTCTGTACTGTTACTCTTTTCTTTTCGAGTATTTTGCTCGCTCGCCGAATCGCGAGGTGAATTGAGGAGAACAAACAAGGCTGAGGGAATTGATACACAAGCTTTTTGCGCGCGAAGCGATGCGTGTTCTGTGATGCAGCTCCTTCATGTGGCAAATCCCGCGCTTTAGGCGATCATAAAATCAGAAGAAAAAAATCCTCGTAATTCGGATGGATATTACCGAACTTTTTGCTCTCGCGCTCGTTGTTTACACTTTCACTTCCCGCCGCTAAGTGCGCGTATACGCTTATTAAGAATACATCGAAATTGAGCAGAACAAAAACAAGCGCAGTCAGTCTCGCGCGTTTCCTCAATAAAAGGCCCATTCGGATCCGCGCGCATAAAGCGCTGTACGAATAAAGGATGGGAAATTGCATCTTTGGAAATAAAAGAAGCCGCGCGAGTTGCTCAAGAGGCATTCGCCGTCGCCAAAAGGACTAGTCGACGCGTGAATGCCGATGTGCCTTTGTCTGTACGTGATCTTTTCTCGATTACCCTTCTGCGGAGCGCAGGTTATTGTTTGCAGTAATCTCGATACGTGTTGCACGTCGGGGATGATTTGCGCTATCCGTATAAGCTCGTAATTTTTCACGGACTGATTTCTGAGAGAACACGATATCGAAACGAATTTCGGCACGCACTCATCAGCCACCCACGCGATGCTCTTGGCTCTTCCTTATACGGCGATCGCTATGCGATACGCGAAAACTAGATTACATCCGCATCAGACAAGGCCGAGCGTGGGAGCGTAGCTTCTTTCCCCGGCGCGATCGATGCAGGCGGAGTCTGCGCGTTTTAGGTAAACAAAGCAAACAGCGCAGAGCGCGAGAGAGCAGAGGATTTCCATATTTCATTATACCTTACTTATGGCTTGATTATGCAACGGATCTATGAAAAGCGTTTGGAGAAATTTTCACGGCAGATGGTTACATGTGGTATCTAAAATGAAAACATCGCGTGGACTGCCGGCGGCGCAATTTGCGTGCTTGATTTCTTGTGCATTATACGCAGCTTCGTGTATGGGCTTTTTTCACAACGTCATTTACGAGCGTAAACAATTCTATAATAAGTCCTAGCTGCAGCGCAAGACTCCATTTCCAAGCTATTACGATGTACCTTTATCCTTCGCGCACTCGGCTCTGCGAGGCGATAATTGCGGATTTCATCACTCGGCTGAGCTCACACGCGCGCAGTACTCGGAATACATGAACACTCGACTCGATCGTAGTTTCGACAAAGTTACAGTGAAAAATCCGCGCCAGTCGTTAACCTCGAAGCCGTGTTGCTTAGGAACGAAGCGGTGCTGGAGTCGAGAGTGCTGATCGCGGTGGAATTAATCAAGGCTGCAGAGGCGGACACTTGTCGCGCGACGTGGAGTTATTGATTTTTTCGAAAAATTGAAAGGTAGGGAATTGAAAGGGAGAGACAATTATTGGGAAAGTGCGGCTTAAGTTCGGGGTAAGCATTGCATATGTATGCATGTATCTTTTTAGATTAGCAGCGAAAAAATGATTAGACCTAACGAGCTTTGCTCTCCAAAAAACTTAGAGATCCAAAAGATAATTGTTAAAGCATAACGAATCGCGAATTCTTTTGCAAAACGAATTTTTACGGTAAAATCGTCCGCTACTCTCGAGCGTCGTGGTTTTCCCTCGCCAAAAAAGGTCGCGCGGAGAAACCAGTTGGTTTTCTTCCCATTTTCTTCTTCTTCGCCGCCGCCGTCAGTCATCCGATCGAGAGCCGAGAGCGTATAGTTACGGTATACCCACTCTCCGCGGATATCAAAAACCTATTATAACAGTAATGGAGCTTTTGCCTATGGAGATTGAGGACTCTTCGCTTCGACGTCCGCCGCCACCGCCACCGCCGTGGTCTCTCCTCTCCTCGTCGTGTATACCTTCTGCGGTTTCGGATTTCGCCGAGCTAGCTCTCTCGGGTTGATGTTCATCCTCTGGGATTTTTTTCCTTTTTTGATGGATAGACTGATGTCCCGATGCGGCTCGTGTGACGGCGAGCTATTTTTCGCTTGATAAAATTTTGATTTTATACCTGACGGTGTCGTACTTCGATCTATGACCAATCCATACGCTTTTTCTTATCGATTCCTGTTCAATCTACTACTTTTAAAATAAAATATAGATTCAGCATCATTAATTAGCTTAGCGTTAGATTTCTTTTTCGCATCATTCGCATCACAAACGAGATCACGCATCTCATTCCGAGTTCCTACTTGTTCGGCGATCACCGTTCGAGCGAATAAATCGAACGCTCGAAAAAAGATGATCAGCCTCAGGAGAGAGAGAGAGAGAGAGAGAGAGAGAGAGAGAGAGAGAGAGAGAGAGGGAGAGAGCATTATCGCTTCCTGTCGATAAGCGATATGCGCTGCTCTCGATATCATCAGTATTAACCCAGAACTCGTGGAAAAAAGCGCGTTTCCATTAGCCGATATACTCTCGCGAGTATACGTCTGCGCAGTCGCACCATCGCAGAGAAACTCGAGCAGTCGAAAAAGGAAGCATCGGGAAATAACGAGCGAGAATCGGCGAAACGCTAAACGCTTTATAGTCGCTCAATCTTTAAAGAGGCTCTTTACTCGCGCGTAAAAAACGCGCACCGCGGAAAACCGTTTCTCTCTCCTCCTCTCTCTTCATTTAGGTGCAGCTGAAAAACCGTTGCAAAAGTACGTAAAATCGGCGATCGCCAGGGACGCGTGTGGTGTATGCGTATGCAGCGGCGGGTAACATATATATATAGGTATATCGAGCGATATAGCCGCAATGGTCGATCGTTTCGAGCGTGTTTGCGAAACGCGATGGCGGCGGTGGGGAACGAGCAGCTCGGCTTTAAGTTTCCCCGGGGTTAAAAAGCAGACGCCGCGCTGATAACGTTTCGTCTAGGCTTATGCGAGAGACCCTCCGTGTTTTTGTACTTTATCGGCGCACGTCGATTATTTAGTCGATTGTTTATGGTCACAGCTAACCTATAGCGAACAATAACGACCGGTCGTGCGCAAAATCGCTTTCACCATCGGTAGAGCAGTGATACCGAGAGCCTGAGAACAGAAACTACGCTAGACAAGGTCGCAGGTCAAGTTCAGCGACGCGAGCTGTGTAACACGTAAAAGCGTCGCTATCGAAAATTGATAACGTGAGCATTGTGGGCGATTAGCGCGGCGTCTGTACAGTCCAACTTTCGCAACTCGAAATTCCCAAAGTCGTGGCGCGCGCTAGCTCTCGAATTTTCAGAGCCGCGTAAAAACCTCTGGGCTTGAAAAGCGAAAAAACCAACAGCGTAGAAGTGTATTTTTTTAATACGAGAAAACAACATTTTTTTACGACTAAAGAAATAACGACTAGGGGTTTCGTCACGTGCGCACATGTGCGAAAACGAACTATCCCGCGCGCTTGCAATTATCGTTTTCCCGAAGTCGCGTGCGAGCGCATGCAAACAAACCGTTTCCGCTTCGCGCCGTTACGTAAAGCCGCGGAGGCGTCGCTGCTGTTGTGTACATTATCCCGCCGCCTCGTATTATAAACGCGAAGTGAAATTTCGTTTCGAGGGGGAAAGAGGCGTGCTTGTATACGTATAGCGGGAGTATCGAAGACGAATGCAGATCGTCGCGTCTTCGAACGTATGTGCGCCGCGACCGCGATTTTACGAGCGCGCCGCTTTCTCTCCCGAGAAATATTGACGAGTAACGACGGGAATACTGAAATTATTGCTCGGCTTTATTGCGACTCTGTTCCAGAAATTATGTTGGCTGCTCTCGACAATGGAGGCTTTTTGTTTGCCGTTATTCGCTGATAATCCTCTCTCTCTCTCTCTCTCTCTCTCTCTCTCTCTCTCTCTCTCTCTCTCTCTTTCTCGCCGCCTTTGTTTCGTTTCGTTTGTATACAGCTTCTTTTTCTAGTTTTCGACTTGTCGGAGAGTGTAATCGAGCTGCGTTACGCAATCGCGACGTGAAAATTCTGACGTGAATCGGAGGCCAATCAACGTTTAACGAGCTGTGAGCGAACCATTTCAGAATGACCAAAGCCGGCGCGTGCACGCCTCTATTTCGAAACGAACTCGCGCTTCCGCCTGGCGCTGCATCAAAACGCGCGCATTGAGATGGCTGCATCTGTTATATACATGGGAGTCACGCAAATTTTCGGAATTTCCTCGTCGCGAAAAATTGCCAGTCCGTCGACGTCGCCGCCGCCGCCGCCGCCGCCGCGCGTCTCCTACGTGCAAGCTCGACGTGATGCGTGCATGCACCGCGCGCGCGCGAAGAGGCTCCCGGTCGTTGTCGTAAAGTCAGCCGACGCGAGTAGCCTCCGTCTCTGGGCGTTCGTTCACCTCGGCCCCGCGGTGTGTATACGCGAGAGGCAACTTATACATCGATGGCACGCCTAGAAATGCGCGCTGACGTAATCCACTTTGCAACAAACGATGCCTGGCTCTATGTATATCTCCTCTGTCTCTGTGTGTATGTACGCGCGTTGTCTCAGCAGCAACAATCGGCTGATGTCATTTCGGGGGGTTCTTCTCCGGGGTTTTTTTCTCGCTCTCGATCGCCAAGTCTGAGATACGAGAGGTAGGTACGGCGAAATTAACAGTGTACGTGCGTCATCGTGAAGCGATTCGCAAAGTTTTTTCCCTGGCGCTCATTACCGCCTGCTGCTGATGGGTTGGCCGGCGTTTCATAATTCATGCGCGTCCGTCGTACATCTTCCGATCCATAGAGTTTTTTGAGCCTCTTATTGTACACTTCGCTTTTCATCGACTCACAAGGCTTGGCAACTTTTACTCGATATTGCCGAGGTGTAAGTTTTGGACTGGCCTTTCACTCGTACTGTTTGAACTTTTGGGCTGTTTGTTGGTCTCTGCGGCTGACGTCGATAGGTGGCGCACAGACACTTTTCTGTTTTCCACAATCTCAATCTGCGCGCACGCTGTATATACATATAGCAGTACGTGCCCTCTAACGAGGCCTGAGCTTGGGTCGCTTATGCTGCAACTGCAATTGCATCTGCTATTCATTATTGATTATCACATTTTCATAACTGCTACATGATTGTATATATATAATGATAATATATAATGTCGAATGTTAATGTGGATCTTTACTCTCGTCATGATGCTGTGAAAAAATCACGAGTACAAGATTTCAACGTAAAAGTCACACGTTTAAAATAATTAACAACTTTAACTAGACTTTAACCGTTGATAAGATAAGGACGTAGCAGCAAAGTATTAATGTCTTCAATTTGGATGTACAGCTGTACACGAGCTCTTTTTTCAGCGAATTTTACAAGTATATTAAAGTGTTTTACTTTTCGTCATGCTGAAGTACTGTACGTAAAATAAAAAAGGTGTGCCTTTTGATGAAAATTCAATTTCCATATTTTCGCTTCTTTGCTCCGCACCTCTGGTATCGAGTGACTCAAATAAACCGATTCCATGTTCGCATTTGAATAATCCTAGATGGAATTTATAGACGTATCGCTTCTCTCCGTGTATGAGCGCGCAAATTTTCATGCAGACGTTGCTATTATTTCATTTCCACGTATACGTTTGTTATAAAATTACCCTGTCAGTCACGTAACGTCGCTGTAAAAAATTCTTTCGTTACAGTTGAATGAGCAAAGCATACTACTACTGAAAACATAATAAAGATTTGTACAAAACGCAATCTTCCGATCTTGAAGTCAATTTCTTACTTCAAAGAACCGAATATATTATAGTGTAAAAATAACTTCACGCCGTAGTGGAAATTCGGAATATAATACGTTTGTGTGATAAAATTTGTTTTATATTTATTTATTTTTTTCAACTAAATGCATTCTACCTCTGTGTGGAAAGAAACAAAGAAATGGATATAAGAGATGTACATCGGTTATAAAATATATTCCAAAAGAGCTCGGCTCCTGGTTGAATACTTGTTTTTACTTTCAAATAAAGAATTCAGCGTATTATGGATACGCAAATATAGAACGAGATATTAAAGTTGAGTAAGCAGGAAAACTATTTCAAACATACCTCCCGACGTTTCGAAAGTCTGATCTATTCCTCCGATCATTAATAATCCCAAACAAACATCCTTTACGTAAATTGCATAATTATTGGCCCCTATACAACATATACACATTAATCCAAGTATGAGTGTTTGCGTCTTATTTTGGAGATATCACATAAATCTTTCGCAAGATTAAAAAGCCTCGGATTTCGTCTCCCTCTCCCATCGGAATCCTTTCGAAAGTTTCATGAATAGATTAGATTCAACCGCCGATTAAAGTTCTCGATTTTTTTAAGGTGCACCGCGGCGTACCGAGATTTCTCGGTCGGAAAGAAAAGAATCGTTTTTTCTATCTATAGTTTCTTGAAGATTCCTTGTGAGTCGTGGAATTTTTTTTTTAATCTTCTTTACGTTACATAAAATAAACATAAAGTGTCGGGTGAGTCATACTCTATACAAGTGCGCAGTTCAAATTTTTCGGTTCCCGCGAGAGCCGAGCGCGATTTCGCAATTTTGTTTCGAAAACAAACGTTATTAGCGTCGTTCGAGCTCAGCAACCGGCACGAAAAATGGCAGAACTTTATCTGAGATCTATCCTATCGTCGATTCGGCTCTCGGCGTACAGATATACAGACGAGATTGCGCTCTCGAATCCAAACGTGCTCGTTATATTTCGTCGCTCACGTTTGAGATGAAGCAGCTTCGTCGTATGCATAATCAAAGGGATATTCTCGTGCAGTGTAGAATCGAGAAGATACGCCAAATTGTGCACAACTACAAATATAAAAAGTTCTCGCCGATATTTCTCTCGTTATTAACACAAAAAGGTTTATAACGTAAGGCGAAAAAGTCCTTCGCGCGAACAATTCCTCGCGGAGGCACATTCGCTTCGGTGTATGTGCTGAATAAAATTTAGCACTCGCCGCTCACTCTCGCGCGCGTATAACTGTAAAAAGCTCGACATCAATGAAACATCCTCGCGCGCGCGGGAGGCGGAGAAAAAAACACGAGCCTTGGCCTTCAATTCGCTCGGAGAGATAAATTTTTTATGCGTTATATATACGTGTAGGCAGAGTTTCTATACACACAGGCGACTGTTTACGATGGAAATTTCGTGCTGCGGCTCGTCGTGTCGTGGCTCCGGCTTTCGAAAGCTCGGCAAATCGTGACGTCGTCGCAGCAGCGCCATCATCAGGAGAAATTCGATCTCGCCAGAAAATATGACGATACGTTGACTAAGTGCAGCCTCGCGGCTCGGGCGATATCGCGTTTGCGGGAAAAGGGAATTGAATTATTGGAGAAAAGGAAGGATACATGTGTGCGCAGAAGAGGAAAATGAGGATATCGCAACTGTATAGCGATGCAATGCTGGGAAAAAGAGAAATCGATTGTGTTGCGCGAACGAGTTCATTTGTATTTGTTCGCGATCGCGTATGTGAGGTTTGCTTTTGGCAATTGATACTATTTGGATGATGCTTTCGAAATTCACTGCAGCGAAACACACGAGCTCTTCGAATCTTGTATGATTTACTGAAACGGTTCCTCGTTAAGTGAGGCGCCTTGTGAGAATGTCATTAAAAGCAATTATTTTAAACATCGCGAGTGACACTTTCTACAAAAATTTCACCCGGCGATAAGAAGAGTTTATCTGAGAGGAAAAGATACATGATGCTGTACTTGCTGTGTTTACGATGGTTTTCGGTAAGGATTCACTGAAGTCGTTCGCAAGAAAAGTTATGCGCGTTCTCACAGCGAATACGCCATGCGGAGGTAGAAATAATTGGCGGTTCTTCTGATCGGCCGAGAGGAAAGTGTGCACATAACTTACAATCATATTCGAGTATCGTTTACCAAATTGCAACGATCGATCACGATGTACGCCAGGCTAATGAGGGAACCAGACAGGCAGGATTGAGCAATTATTCCTTTATTATTCACCCAAAGTCAACATCGTAAACTACAAATTCGAAAGATTCGACCGCCCGTTTCCATTGCCTCGCGCCAACATTTTTGCAAAAATCGCACAAGAAGATCCAACGCTCGCAGAACGTCGTACATTTCGCCGGCGGCGGGCAATCCTCTCTTCTGCGTGCGTCATCCCCTTTCGGCGCGTTTCGTTTCGACAATATTCCCCGCCTCCATCGCGTGGGTATATTCCCCCCTTTTTTTTTGCAAGCCAGTGCCGCTGCTCTTTTTCCTCGGATTTATTTTCGCGTCACGCTCGGCGCTACCTGAAATTCCGTTTTTTCTCTTTCTCGACGCTCTCCCCGGGATGTGTGTCTCGCCTCGCGTACGGGGCCCGGCTTTTACTTTCTTGCAGCGTAATGCTCAAGATGGGCAAGCTTCCTTTTTTAATGGTCGTATATACGACACGGAGCGCGAGTTCTGGGACTTTTCGACGATTAAAAGTTTGCCTCGAGTGTACGTTTGTCTTTGTAGATACGAGATAGCGATTTGAGAAAATCCGCATCTGCGTCGCAAGATAAGAGAGATCGTAAATTAATTCAAGAAATTTGCCAGACGCGCGATAAGATTATTAATTCATATTCTCGCGATTGCCAGCGGGGAAATAGTAATATCTAGAGCTTCTGTATCGGTGATCCAGATATACTTCGTGCGTAGAGGAGATTAGATTAGAACGTGGGCGATGTACTCGAATGTTTTGTTTTTTTAACATATTCTCATTTACGTCGCACCTAATACGAGTCAATTGTATGTTGCAGGTGAGTAGAGGATAGCATTTGCAGTCTCGCTCAGAGCCATTACGTAAGTCCGAAAAATAAGATTAATGCGTTAGGATCCGATGGAAAAAGAAATCAGTGGGTGTGTCTAGTCATGTTTCGGCTTTTGAAATCCCACAATAGCCTCGAACCGTGTCAATGTCACCTTTATGCGTGCTACGAGACAAATAAAGTTCGCTCGCGAATGTATTGAAGCGCTGCGAATCAATTACTCGCAGCTTATAAGCATAGAGCTCTGCAAAGAGCCGCGGCCTTCGAATGGACGAAAGAAACGCGCCATGGTACGATGCTCCCGAGTCTAGAATTGGCACCGCGAGGGCCGCGAACTCGCTTTGCAAATAAAACTTGGTAAATGGGCATCGATCGCGCGCGAAATCGTACGATAAATTACCGAGGTGCGTCACGAAAGAAACGCACGCGTCCTACATTTATGAAAAATTAAACAGCAGCGCGCCCGCATGCCGAGATTAAGTCCGGCATCCCACCGAGGTACCGCGAAAGAGCCTACAAGAGAGTGAGAGAGAGAGAGAGAGAGAGAGAGAGAGAGAGAGAGAGAGAGAGAGAGAGAGAGAGAGAGAGAGAGAGAGAGCGAGAGCAGAGCGCAACCGAAAGCCAAGAATAAAGAGCTGGGCTTGCACGATTCGAGCACTTTATACCGTACAATACCGCGCACCGTACGAGCAGTACACACACATGCACAGAGTGAGAGAGTCTCTCTCTCTCTCTCTCTTTCGTGCGCGGTACAGGCCGAATGTGTGCTACAGCCGGGGCGTCGAATAAACTTTCGAGCCACGCTCGTAACGGGCAGAGATCGCGCGCGATGTTGTTGGTCGGGCATTATAATGGGCGCAAAAGCCTTCCCGTTATGGGAGAGCCACAGCCACCGCCGCGCGCGGGCGTTTATAGGCCCCGCTCACTGCGGGTTCTAGAGCTACACTTTAGAAAGACAGTATACCTATATAGTTACACTCGCCGGCAGATCCGTGCCGATACCGCTCTCTCTTGCTCGGCTTGACCCTATGCCTTCATACCTGCAGCCGAGTCTTTAGCTACCCGTACACTCGAGCCGTGGAGATTTTCCCGATTTCGCTCGGAATACTGTTCAGAGCGAGTATAAGCCAATTAGTGACTCAGCGGGTTGTAAATATTTTCGTTCGTATATACTTGTATGCAAGGCGTAATACAGTCTGCTGGATGATGGATTTGTGGAGGGAGGATATAATATCGTACTTTATGGACCAAGGAGAAAATTATCAAGCGACGGAAAAGTCGAGGAAAATGATGAAGCGCAGACGATCGATCACCGGCAGGCTTCCGAATAATTCGCTTTCGCGCAAGACAGCCTTTTTTTGTACGAGGTATTATTTTTTCCTTCGATACTGTGCGCCCAGGCTTTATTAAACATAACAAAAAAAAAGCATCGCGGCTGTTACTTAAAAATTACAATTCAACGATTTATCGTTTCTCGCTACAAGTTATATACAGCAAAAAGATTAGAAAGTGAGCGATTCGCCAAGTTGAAGCGAAATAAAGTCTATACATAGAGCGCGCATCCACGAACATTTATCGCGGCTCGTTTCGCGCATGCATTCGAATTCGAACCGCGTGCATGTTCCTTTTGAATCTCACACTTTTGCCACCACTGCTACTTTCCCTTTTCGCGATGTATTCCAATGGATTTATCGTCAAAGTCGACGGAAAATGCCCAAAGCAGCCTTAATTCGCTCGCGCATAAATCTCAATTAGACTATGGAAATCGGAACGATGTATAGGGCCGACGTAGCGAAATTAATTTTTCTCCCGAGCATAAAGCATCGCTCGGTCCGTTTTCCCCTTACGCACAATCTATAATAAATCTCGGGGCTCGACTCTCTCCCGCTTGGCGCGCAAGTAGCGCACGTCATATTCGCTTAAAACTGGCTTGGCGAACGGGCCAGCTCGCGCGCGGAAAATGACAACAATAACAACGACACCCGATCCATAAATCTCGCGGGGGCGCGTGCGCGTATACGGCTCTCGCTCCTTCATTTTCCAGCGCAGCGATTATTTTAAAGCAATAACAAACAGGCCTAAAAATATACGTGCTGCAGGACCAAAGCCGCGGCTCTCTCTCTCTCTCTCTCTCTCTCTCTCTCTCTCTCTCTCTCTCTCTTGCGCGCGGGTATATTTTTCAAAGTACGGTATTATAACTGTCGATGCTATAGGAGGAGAAAACTAGATCAGCAGCTTTCTCCCACCCACGAGCAACGGCTCTTTCGGGGCACTCGCGAGCGGGCCGGTTTATTTTTGCCCTCGACACTTCACCTCCGCCTTTCTTCGAATAAGCCTCGTCACCGGTTGGTTTTCGCGTGGAAATAGACGCGCAGGGGGCCCTTCTTGCGCAGTCGGACGTGTGTTTTCTTTAGTCCCTAGTTAGCCTGCTCTCGCTCGCCCGTAGGGATACGTACCACATCTGGGCCGCGAGTCGCCATGTAAATATAGATTACTCTTGAGCGAGTGCGAGTGAGAAGCGCTTTGTGTTGTCGAGAGGAGGACTAAGTTGGGAGGAAAAATAGTCCACCGCGCTGAAACGAAGGGATTTCGTTGGCTCTCGCGACTGGCTGGACCGAGTCCAATTTCGCTAGGGCTTTGTTGCAGCGACATAGTAAGGGGGATTCCCTGCGCGCGTTTATAATTGGACACATCGTATAGGGAAGTCGCAGGTGCCGAGATTTTGCTAGGTAAAAAGCTGCGCGCGAGCTTTACTTGCTACAAAGATTTTAAAAGTGGAATCGTATTGATTCATCGACTATAAGCATCTGCTCGTTGTAAATTTAATTATTCCAGTTGCATGAGTTCAGTCGAATGGAAAATCTGGCGATTATACATTTATAATATAAAATCATATAAAATCGTTATCTCACGTGAAATTTAGTTATTAAACAAAGCCAATAACTGCTATAATAAAAATAAATTAAATTATTCCATCATCTCCGCGCCATAATGCACAGAGCTCAGCAGGACGTGCTCCAACGGTAGGACGAGTTTCCATGAGCAAGGGGCACAGGTCTTTCACACACATATACACAAGACGTCAAGAGATAGCCGCGCCCGATAGAGTGCACATAACAAGAACTTTATAGTGGAGAATTCTCGCGTAGGAACCGGCAAGTTTTACCGTCGGAACAATGGCGATTGTCAGTCAGCTGTCAATTTTTAGCACTAAAATACCAACGGACTTGACGCTTTCGCCAGATGGCCATTGTTCTCTGGCTCTCCTATGGGACAGGACAGCTTCGCACAGTATTGTTGCAATTGTAGTAAATTTTGAATGTGTACACGCGTTTTCTATTTGATTCAGCGCGCTTTCCTGCGCCTCTAATACCTAGGCCGACTTTCTATGCGGCAATTATCAGGAAGCTCTCTTGGCTTATATAGCTCAGTCGCAGGCGCTTCTGTGCGCTCGAATTACGACGAAGACGAGAATTATTTTTCACGGCTGCGTTGGATACACGAATCGTTTAAATTTTCTAATCTAAAATGCTATATAGCTGTATTGAAGCGACTTTGTAAAGTTCAATTTTTGTCGCCTTTGTCGCGGCGTGCGCGTCCGCAAAATTCAATAAAGCTAGTAATATACTCGCGGAAGAGGGTAAAAATAAAAAGCCAGCATTAATAATAGAATAGCTAAAAATGCCTCTCGCGCTGCGCCTCTATTGAAGCGAAAAAACACGGCGTAACGCCCGTTGCAAGCTTCTTACTCAGCAAAATGGAAGAGTAAAAAAAATGAAGATACAGCTCACAGGCCCTTTTACAGCGGACACGCTAGAAATCGCGGCGATATATTTCTTAAGCCGCTCCGCTGCTCGAGTTTCTTTTTTCCACGTCGTGCGTTAATACCCCGGCTTGCTGCGCGCATATTCCGGCTTTTATTAGCATAGTTAAAAATCGCGCGAGTTAATTATGAACGCGGACGCGCAAGCCAGGGGCTGAGCTCTGTAATGAATAAAATTCACGAAAATTTTGCGATCCACGAGCGAGTGCTCGTGTATACGTGTTTACAGCCGCTGCGGGCTTTCTATAACGCGGATTTATGCTTCGTGTGCTCTGCACAGCGGGGCAGCCTTTTTGCCTTTATTTGGCGCGCTCTGCTCGCTTGTACTTGTATAATTTTCTCGGTAGGCGCCGGACTGTAATGGCAGGACGCATTAGGGAAACTTTATATTATACGGTACAGGAATTTCCAGGAATGTGTATCGCAGAGCGAAGCTGATTCGCTGATTAATTTTATTAAAGTAATTGGCTGACCTTCGCTGGTTTCGCGGATGGCGGTCGCAGACAGAGACGACTGCGAATGCAGCAAATTTTTGCGGATAATTCAACTCCAAATCAAAGGAACTCATTGTTTGGTTCATGAGAATTTGTCAAGAGCCATAAACAAATGCAAGTATATAGCAGTGCTATTGTAAGCTGGATCAGGAGTGGGGCTGGGGGCTGGCATCGGTCGTAGAAATCCTCGAATTCGGCCAATGGCGAGAATCTTGCGTGATTCTATGGGCGTATAACCCGAAGCTATCAAAACGCAATTAGACAAGCGCTGGCATGATTCTTCTTCATTCTTGTTCATAAAAGTCGGAGACTTCAGTAGTCTCTGCTCATCCGCGCAGCAAGCAGGCAGTCCACCGCCCACCAAATTTCTAAAATGACCAATTTCCAACGCTTCTCAGAAAGTCTTCAATTGTCTCGGCCAAGTGAATTGACGAAATTGGGCCCATCTGGGATGAGCGCGCTCGTTTTCGTCGCATTGTTCATTTGTACCGTTATGTATGTATGATGGTTATTGTACATGACCTAAAAGAAATATTAGTTAGGTAGTTTTCTTTTTCAATATTCAACTTGGATATTACATTCGAGATACGTTCAGCGACTCATTTACTCAAGGAAGCCCTAAACTTGAAGATTATTCCGTGAACTCCGGCTGAAATTTAACGCACAGCGTGACCTATAGAGCACAGCGAAAACCCAAAAGTTTCACTTTTCTAGGAAACCGAAGGCCACGATGAAGAGAAGAAAAGGTTTATACGCTGGCGTCTGTTGCAGAGCCGAGCATTTTTTTTATCGCGACCGGGCCATTAAACCCCGGACACGGCTTGCTCTGTATACCTACCTACTTTTCATAGGTATACAACGACGGCGTATACATATAGGCTGTAGGACTCGTTTCTCCCCCCCCCCCCCCGACGCGCGCTCGTTTGATTATGAAAACTACTTCTCCTCTTAATCCCTTCGAGAACGTCCTTTTCATTCTGTCCCCTCTTCCCGAGAATAATACGTCTCACTACATCAGGCAGCTCCTATGTATGTGTATCAGGAAAAAAGTCGCGTGCATTAAATAGCAAAGCGCTGTTGGAAAAGTTCTGAAGAATCACAGAAAGCGTATAGGGGAGGGAGGATCGAGCGAGGCATCAAGGACGCAAGGGGATAATAGCTCAGTCGAGCGTGGGCGGAGCTGTTTTCTCAAATTTTCCAAGTCTATGACGTCAGAGAGGGACAAGCAGGTCAGACTACACCCATACGGTCGGATACGCCGCAAATTAATAATCCTATAATATCGGCTTTGCCATCCATGGATTCCTCTTGAGGTACGAGGTTGAAACGTAATTTTGGATAACTCGGCCAACTACATACATCTATATATATATATATATATATGTAACTACCCTTGAAGGAAATTTAAGAGCTAGTTTATAGATTACCAGAATACGGCAAATTTTCTACCGGCGGGCAGAGTGTATCCTAGATAAACCCAGAAACTCCTCCCGTACGGGCGATGGTACTCGGGCACAATTTGCTTAAAATTCTGCCCAGACACTCCTCCCACGGGCGATGGTAGTCGGGCAAAACCTGTGGTAAAATCTCCACGGAAACTCCTCCCACGGGCGATGGTATTCGGGCACAATTTGCTTAAAATTCTGCCCAGACACTAAAAAATTAGTTATTATTCATATTAGCAGAATGATAGTGCGAAATGTCTTCTTTAACAAGTGAACCCACTAGCACATGCATCGATCGTGGCTCGATAAGTGTATAGAGTCAAAATTTGAAACCATCTAATTAAAATGATTGCATAATTAGGAATTGTATTTCAAATTATTCATATCTTTTGATTTGTAGTTCAGAAGGTATTCACAAAATTCAAAAGAATTTTAACCATTGAGTCATAGTTTTGAATTCTGCAAGATAATAGTTATCTTCTACCAGGGTATACTACTGTTTTATACAGGGGAGCTGTACGCAAATTAAAAAACTACAATGCATGCAAATCCGGCTTTCAAGCGTGTGTGCGCAAACTCGAGCCTGCGATTTTTGCGCTTCGCTTGCCGCAGACGCGAGGATAATTTGCATTCGGAAAGCGGCCGCGGCGATGTACTAAGTGCTACTCGTATGAATGATATCGGAAGATATACGGCTGATAAATCTGATTTGTCTATTGCTCTGACGGCGATCCATTGTTCGGCCGAGAACGAAAGCGATCGTAAATACAATGTACAATACATCTGAGCACAAACGTCGTTGAATTGTCGACAGAAATATTGGTCTAGAATCGAGAAAATGTAGTATACAGAAGAGAAAAATCTCTGCCGTGACTGACTCACAATGTTGCATAGATTCAGTAGTGGCTCTGTATTGCTCGCAATAATAATAATATCGAGTGCTGTACAGCTTATAAACGAAACCGTGCAAACAGCAGCCACATCAAAATCGAACCCGACACAAATGCCCCCTCGCGTTCGCCTGCATACGCTAATTTACACACACGCAGACAGGGGCTCGCTTTTAACTTTGTATATATTCCGAAGTGCCCCGGCGTAGAGCGAGAGAGCGAGAGAGATCTGTAGGTTCGATCGTCTAGTGAATATTTCTCTGCCCCCTCGGCTTTCCGCTTGCTCTCCCCTCGCGCTCGGCCGGTCCCTATTTCACAGAGGCATACACAGCGTTATCTGCGTCTCGCTCCGTGAGGCCCCTACGCTTATTCCCCTTCCCTTGCCGAGAGGCCCCTTTTTCTCCTGATCCCCTTCTCTCTCCACATACTCGCACACACGTATTGTGGGTCGATCGACTTTCCGCAAAGTTTATGCATGCGCATACCTGTATAGTGTGCTCGATATAGTGTAAGAGAACAGCCAGGTATACTTGCCACCGTGCACGAAACCCGCGCGGAGGGATCGGAAGGCCCCTGCCGACAATGCAGCAGTATACCTATATAGCCCATTAGATTTCGACGGAATTTTCTTCTCTCATTCTCCTGTTGCTTTTCCTCATATCTCGAAGCGTCAGAGACTCCACCCGTATAATATCGATGCAGGCGTCCTATCTATCACTCCGAATTTGTGGAATTGTGTATAGCTGTGCTATAGTATATGTGATGTGGTGTACTGCGCAGTAGCATATATAGTGGTTCTCCGAATATCTCCTCCGATTAAACCCGGATTCGAGAATTCCGTGTTGTGTGGGACCTATGGAGCTGAAAGAGAGAGAGAGAGAGGGACGACTCCTTCAGAGCAGTTTCCATGATAAATTCATGCATTATACGCACGTACGAAAGAGACCGACCGAGCTAATTACCGCCCGTCGAAATAACGATAATTCGACCGCAATCGAGACTTGATTGCGGATATCCAGCGGAGATACGTATGCTGTAAATCTTCTCCTTGTATTACTTATACGTTTGCGTTGCTGATCCGCGACGAGAAATTCGGGGCTATACACGCAGCTGATATATATATATATACGCACGCGTATTATACATTTATGCACGAGCGCGCTGACGCTGATAAGTTCCACCCCAATATACATGCACGACGGGCCACGAGCTTCGCCATGAAGACGGAGGGAGCCGTCTGTTTTCGCGGCGACGGCAGAGTGGAGGGACTGAATTAGAAGGAGCGTAATTTTGCTTTACGCTAAAAATAATGAAAACGTGGCTGGCTTCGGAATCTCTTGTTTGCGCGAAAGCCTGGAATGCTCCCCCCCTCTCTCTCTCTCCAGATTAACGTGTCGCGCGTGTGATGCGAATGTTAACAATAAGTTCTTTCCTTCGCTCTGTACGCTTGGTAGAGACTCGAGCGTCGCGAGCATTTCGGTACATCCGCGAGCTCTAGAGCTATATTCTTCCAAAACCAATATTTATCCGGACGGTTAAATTCGCCTCGGTCACCCGATATAGCCAACGAAGATTTCGCCAAAAACCGAAAATAAATCCGCCTTTTCGTCCTTTCGCGACTCGAGGGAGTTACGTAACGAAGCTTGCGAGCTAAACATCTGCGTAATTACGCGCGCTAAGCGAGCCTCGGATCTTTTTTTGCGCTCCGCTATCTTGATTCGCCAGCACTATTATTTCGGCGCTCAGCGCGCGGAATCGCTAAAGTGCGCGCGAGCCGCGAGCGTGTGCGTATATTTCGCAATTACCGCGTCCTATCTCCTAATTATGGCCATATTCACGTAATCCTTACTTCGCGCGAGAGATTAACGCAGAAACGTATTGGACTCGAGACTAGAATAGAAATTATCTTCTTTGCGACGTGCGCGCGCGTTGCTTCTGGGATATTATTGTGAAACGTTTATTATTGGACGAAAATTATTGCCTTTGCTATCGGCTCGCAGAGTTTCT
The DNA here is from genome assembly GCF_009193385.2 of Nasonia vitripennis. Classification (NCBI taxonomy): domain Eukaryota; kingdom Metazoa; phylum Arthropoda; class Insecta; order Hymenoptera; family Pteromalidae; genus Nasonia; species Nasonia vitripennis. Next base: position 13,653,126 of record NC_045761.1, on the reverse strand, counting down.
TTCCGTGAAAAGTAAATGCTCATTTGGTAAATATGACATTCGACCTATAAAAATATGTATAAATACCGTTTCGAAACCAACGTAATTTTTTCTCACGCACGACTGTATATACGACACAGCTCCAAATAAAAATTGCGCCAATTCGAAACTCCCGGCCTTGCGCAATCAGAGTTTAGAAACCCAGACGTCGCTATACGAAGAAAAAAAAACATCAACATCAGCGATATCGTCTTTCCAAAATCAGCTGACTTTCGTATCGCTGAGAAAGAGCAGACAAAGAAATCTCACTGCAGCGCATAGCCGCACGTCCGTGATATAATTCGACTCTCTCAGCCGCGATTTTGATTGCAACACGTGAGCGCGTGCTATTATTCTAATCGCCTTTGTATTCGTTTCGTACAACAATTATCATTGTCGCGTAGCTGAAAATGAGGGGAAAAAAAGAATCGACGGTCTATCGGACGAAGTCAGTCTTCCGTGCGTTCGAAACGAAGGCTTTCCAGCGAGTTCAGGGTTGATATGGGTTTTGGCGCAGCTTCGGAAGCTACACAATTCGATTTGTGCAGTTTCCTCGAAATAATTATAACGATCACGCTCGGCGGTCATTAACGAGTTAGCGCGAAAACTGCGCTGGCGTGTTATTGTTCCCACGCGCGATTCGATCTCGATGATGGAATTAATTGAAGCTCACGGTTTTTGAAGCGAGCTCTTTGCTTGCAGTAAAAAATACGAAAAGCCACTCCTTATTTTGAGCTAATCGCAGTTTACAATACATTGCTTTGTGTAAACGCGAAAATACTCTTTTTTACAACGCAATATAGGTTTAATATTTACCCTATGACCCACAAAATGAAAGACAAACATATCGTATATATGCATAACAAATCGCACGAGCAAGCCTATGCAAATTTTCAGCCAAACCCGGTCCCCTCAGGGCGCAACTAATACATACAAACTGAGGCGATTCACGTAAAACTTTTCTCTCCGCCGGCGTAGAAGAAAAGCCGCGCGCGCATACATATAGATATAGCGAGCAGTGGAGCTCGAGAGCTGCGTGTCTGGCATCAAGATTTTCGTCTAGTCGAGGGACCAGATCCACTCGAGACAAAAGCAGTAGCAACGAAAAACTCCGCGTATATCCGAGAGCAGCAGTGCCGTCGCTATATAACGCTGGCATTTAGCCGATTAAACACGTACGTATACATGTATATATCACGCGTATACTATATAGCGTCGAGACGACGCGTGAACGCTCACGTATGCTGCTGACTCGAGTATTACTTATATATATATATACACGACGCCGCGAGTGTGTATATACTGGATAAGACACACGACGGAGCGTTATTTGCGCCCGAGGGTATGATGTGTATAAATATGTATACAGCGTGAATTATTCTGAAATTCGTTTCCGATGTTTCTTTTTCTGCCGCGACAGACGCCGCCTTTTTCGCGTCAGCGCTTACGTTACATGCGCGAGAGCCGGAAATACCTGGGACTGTACGTTGGATTTTTCAACAGGTGAGCGGTGACTCATACACGATTTCGCGCTCAGCGTCGATGGATCGTTCGAGACCGAGTCGCATCTCGCTCCGTTTTACGTTTCGGAGTAATGATGTACACTGGGCTACTGCGAACGCAGGAGGTCTTGTTTACGCTATCGGCCTCTGAAAAAGGGCCATCATTCGGAGGGAAGCTCCGAAAAAGCGCAACGTATACATATACATAGATATGTATACCAGTGGCGCGCAGCGAACGGAGACAAACTTGGAAAGACAGCCACGGCAAAATGGAGAAACAGTCTCCGAAAGAACGGACCAAAGAGAGAGAGAGAGAGAGAGAGAGAGAGAGAGAGAGAGAGAAAGCATCAGAAATAACACGAGAGAGCGAGAGAGACCGAGCGCGCCGACGTACAACAACAAAGAGTGGGACGGCGAATGAATTTACGAGAAGAGAGAGAGAGAGAGAGAGAGAACGAGAGAAAGAAGGACCGAGGCGTTTAACAGTAGCGCTATAGCGCGTCGGGAAAGGGAGTCGCGCTCGTGTGTAATCGGGACGCGCAGCTGCGCGAGTCTGCCTCGACGCGCATCCACATTCGCGCACGCGAAAAACGCTCCTCTCCTCTCTGTTCCGTATGTGTGCGCCGCTCGTGTATAGCGTATAGGTACCTATATCCTACGCTCTCTCGCTTGCAAAAAAACGATCGCTCCCCGTCTCTCTCTAGCGCGCACACACACATGCGCGGGCGAGCCGATGACACTTCTTTGCGCAGCTTGAGTTTCCACGTAACTTCCCCTCCTGCGCTCCCACCAGACGAGGCTCGCCGCGCAGCTGCTGCGCCGAGAGGTAGCCGGCAACGGAGGGGCACACTGGGGGACGCGGATGGGTGCGCCGGGGTTGCGCCGCGATTGGCTAAGCGGCTCCCCCACCGTCGAGCCTCGGCTAGGACAAAGAGACGGGCTTCGGACTACGACGCTGAGCTCGCAGTCGGTTGCCAGCAGAAAGTCCTCGATCGTTCATGGGTGCGGTTCTGCCGCGTGCAACGCGTGTAGTAGTCGGAGTGTGCGTGTGGAAGCGTTGTGTCGTCGGTTGTAGTTTCTGAATTTGATTCGACCAGTCAGCATTGGTACAGCGCTTCAAAGCGACCGAAAATTGAAGAACAAAAGTAGAAACATCTCAAAATTTTCCGACGCACCCGTGTGGAAGAGAAGGAGAGAAGATTGAATCGACGCAAGAGTGGGTTCTATATAGGTACGAGAGAGAGAGTGAGAGAGAGAGAGAGAGAGAGAGAGAGAGAGTGAGCCGGTGATTCATCGCCACACTTCGAAAGGACCAACTCAGCAGAGAGCATCGTCTGCGAGGCTTATTGCATTCCGCTTCGAAGCTTCCCAGCTCAGTACAGCAGCATCGATCGATCGTGCCACATTCGACATTCGGCCAGCGTGAAATCGTCAAGCTTTCTCGAGCGCCAAGTGAAAACGACGACGCAAGAGCCGAGCCAACAACGACGTGGCGTAGCCATCTTGTCTGGCAGCAGTACAGCAGTATCAACGGTGAACCCACAGCGCCGTCCCCGCCGACGGCCTGCATCATCAGTAACAGCGGCAGCAGCTTCCCAGGAAGCTTCTTCGTCCCAGGCCAGACCAGCTTGTTTAAGCTGGCCGCCTACGATCCAGTCAGCAGCGAGCAGCAGCAGAGGCACATCGTCGCCAGTAGTTCGGAACACCATCGCCAGGGGGACCCGACGCGACATCACGTACGCAGCATCATCGAAGCGGTCCAGTGTCGCAGGAGGCCATCTGTAACAGTTCTGTCGTGATAAATTCGAGAGTTCCGCAAGATCAGTGAAATGAGGTTAGAAATCGTATCGGCGGCGGACTTCCTCGTGCAGCTGCTGCGCCTGCAAGCCGGACAACTGTCCGAGGGCCAGCTGCAGTCGTTCAAGAGCTCGCTGACAGAGCTGCTGAGGCGTCGCTACCGGGACCACTGGTTCCCCGACAAGCCGAACCGGGGCAGCGGGTACCGTTGCATCCGCATAAACGGCAAGATGGACCCCGTCATCGCCCAAGCTGGCATCAACGTCGGCCTCGTGCCGACTCTCCTGCACAGCCTCTTCCCCAGTGAGTTGACTATGTGGATCGATCCTGCAGAGGTCTCCTACAGGATCGGTGAGAATGGATCCATCTGCGTGCTGTTCGAGGGTTCGCAAGAGTCCTCCTCGGCCTCCAGCAGCTCGGGCTCGGGCTCGGTCGACGAGCACTACCACCACCATCTGCATCACCAGCCCCAGCACGTCCAGCAGCATCACCACCATCATCACCATCACCAGCAGCACCACCATCACCACCAGCAGCAACAGCCGTTCGAGAGTTGCAAGGACTCGCTGCTGCTCGAGCATACGCAGTTCAGCGAGCAGATCGCTGCCTTCGTCTCCAGTTGAATGAGCCGGAGGACGGCTACAGCTGGACGCTGAGAGGAGAGCGGGAGTAAGAATCGAATGACTGAATGCGTGAAGATTAAGGATTACGAGTTTTTGGGTTGATTACCGGTACCACCACCACCACCACCACCCATCCACCAGCATTACTATTAGTTTCTCTATTTTTTTTTATTTATAACATGAAATAAAGTTGCAAACTTTATTCCGAAGTGCGAGTCTTGAAAGCAGTTGTCGTTGAGTCGTCATCTGTAATGATTATTGCCCTTTCTTTCACCGGCCACACTGTTTTATTTACCGAGACTGCAAAAAGCATACCACACCAGCAGCATCTCCAAGATGGATAACGATGGTGATGATGATAATAACGTAGATGATTCGATTTATCGACTGAAGATGTAGAAGTGCACGAGGGAGGAAGAAGTTTAATTGTGTATATTGTAATCGCAAGAATAAATTTGAATGTTCGTGATTTTTGAAGAAGAGATGAGAGTCCCTTTTTTCTGCCGGAGCGCCGACGTATATACACGTATGTGCATACCTCGGCTGTGCGCATCCAGCACCGGCGCCATTATACTCGTCCTCGGCCACTGCTCCGAGGAGTGATTTACACGATGATCTCATGAGAGGATGGCCAAGCGATCCGGCCATTTCCGCAGTTGTTTTTTTTCTTCGGAGAGGAGCAAAAGAAGCGAGAAGAAGACCTGCAGTACCCCGCTACTTTCCACTTGGCAGAGCGAAAGAGAGAGAGAGAGAGGAGTCCGAAGAAGGAGAAGCAGGAGAAGAAGAAGCTGTTGGATTCGTCCGTCGTTGGAGCATCGACGAAGGCGACACGCTCTGTCGTCGATCACAAACACGTAAACTTATAATTACACAGCTACACACACACACACACATACACTTTTGAACTGCGCGCGTACGCACAACTGTACATAAGAGACGTATGCTGACGCGCGTGGACAGCGTTGTACAAACACGAAAGAACAAAAATGGGAAAACAGCAAATTCGTGTGTGGGCGTCGCGTGCGACTTTTGCGAGGATTTCCTCTGGCCGTCGGACGCGTGCATCGGCCCACAGCTGATGCGCGCCGCCGACGGGTCGGGGAAACGCGCGCGAACGTCACACGCACTGGCCAGTCAGCCGCGGTTATTATATATTACAAACGAGAGAGAAAAAGTAAATTCTTTGTGTATATTGTATCCTTCGAGATGATGAAGCGAACCGACAAAACAAAAACAAAACAGCTGTGATTTTCTTCGCGGGAGGGGAGAATGTGATTGAGATTCGTACAACACAGGGGGGTTCAACGTGAAAATTTTTTTCGAGTGGCTTCTTTTGTGACTGTGTGCCGCAGTATCCGTGAGAGTGAATGGGAGAAAAAATGTTTCTGTGTTTCGATCCGGTGGCTCCTTTATGGTGAACGAGTTTACGGTTGGGCTAAATCCAAGTCATTTTCTTTTTTTTAATAAAACATAAATGAAAAAAAAAACAAAAAATAGTTTAGTTATATTACACGTGTGTTGTTGTTTTGAAGCAGTTGTATATTTGTATTTATATATTATTTATGAAGAAAAAACGCGAATCAGATCTCATCGGCGCGCGGCTCCGAGAGCCCGCGACCGAGCCTGTCCAAAACAAAGTAATCGGTTCACTGGGTGAATAAATTCGTTGTATTTTATATATATATATATATATATATATATATATATATATATATATATATATATATATACATATATATATATATTTGTATATGTAAAAAGCTGTTCGAATGACAAAAATAAAAATATATATATATATATATATATTTAACGTAATAAATTGTACAAAAAACGCGTAGAGTGAGAGTGTGAGCGAAAAAAACAAGCTTCAGAAGCTTAAACTTTTTCGACAATCAACTAGACGTCCGTACACCAAAGGAGGAGCCACTAGCCAACGACTGGAATTCTTACAAGGCGTAATTATTATAATATTTACACAGACACACAGACACAAACTGTAGTCTTTCCTTCTCCGATGTGTGCCTCGTTCTATCGTATCGCGCGTGATAGATAATGACGTACGATCGAACGATCCGCACCGAGAAAGCCGCAGCGGGGACGCGCCGAGTCTCCTCTGCCGTATACGCGCGCTGAGTTTCATAAAGAATTTTAAGATATTACTGCAGATTATGGTTATAAGTTATCGATACACAAATATACGGTCGGATTGATAAGAGTGCATTTGCAATTTTTTTTCTGTCCTTCACAACTTACGCATATAATATATACATATATAGGGAGTAGCGAGAACAAGTGAGTCGAGGGGAAGTTTCAGCTGTGTGCGTGCATGTTACGTTGCTCGAGTGTCTTCTGTGTGAAAGTTTGCTCGCCGGTTTGTGTGTGTGTGTGTGTGTGTGTGTGTATTTCCGTGCGCATGAGAAATAACGAGAGAGAACACACTGACTGATGATGATGATGAACGAGAGAAATTTATCGCGCTCGGCGTCGAAGAACAAAGGCTCTTGTACGTATAGAAAATAGTTAAAAGAAAAAATAAAATAACCACGTCTGTGATTATAATAAGTGTTATATAGAGGAGAGAATGGACTGCGTGAATGAGGGACTCGGAGAGGTTACGCGTCGTGCCAGGCTCTAAACGGGAGCTGATTGTAACATCCGAATGCGTTTCTCTTTTCGCAAATTGTACCTCGCGGTCGTCTGTACGGCTTCGGTGAGGTACACTTTGGGATCGGACCAGCAGCGTCGACCGAAATCCAAACGAACACCCTCAGCGGCGCTCGTTTCGTTTTCGCTCCGATAGAACGGGGAGAAAAGACCTCGGACGACGCGCACCTCGACGACGCACCTCATGATAACGAAGAAAAACAAAAATCGGCGTACACTGTAATTGATTGAAAAACAACAAAAAATTAAGTGAATTGCTGCACGCGTCCTCGGATCAATGCATGTATAAATATGTATATGTACTAAAGTTAAACACGGCCGATCGAACGATATTCTTTTCTTATACCATACAATATACTTTACTCGTTACTCGTAACGATCATCATAAACTATATACATATTCATATACTTTGAATTCGTTCGTTTTTCTTTCTCCTTCTCCGAGAGAGTTGGCGTCGACGTAATTGACGGCTCGGCGAAACGCTCTTCCATTACTTCCGGGGTATATACGCGAACGATCGCGCAAGCGAGATATAACACGGTGCTTAGGATAGGTTTCGCTCGCTCGCTAGCGAGCCGCGGTCAAACGGACCTTTCTCCGGCTTCCAGCGCCAAAACCATTACGAAATCTCGCATACACACGGAGAGCAAGTTTCCATCGTCGCCAGTGCCAGCGCCAGTGCTTCGACGGAGGGCTGCTCCTTTTGAGAAATGTTCACCCTTCACACTTTCGTCGAGCATTCGAGAGAATTGGAGCTGGAAAAAGGTCGCTTTGGCCCGGACGCTTTCGAGCACACAATGAGAGCGAGCGAGAGCAAGTGGCGAAAGAGAGATTTTTTAATGCTTGCGATTGCGTGCGCGAGTCCCGCGTTTCTCCTTCCGAGCCGTGGATTTTTTCGAAAAGAAACGAGCGTCGCGGGGCACGCGGAGACGAGCGAACATCAAACGCGATACTCGCGCTTAATCCTTTCTTTGACGGCTACCTTTTTCCCTTCGTTATTTTCTCATATCCTACTGCGTACGTTATAGTGAGAAAACACGATACACGCGAAATATTCGATAACGAGGGCGATGAACATACTGTAAGGGGAAATATGTAACGAGTGCGATACAAACTATCGAAAGAAAGACGAATTGTAATTATTATAAATTGTATGATAACACACACACACACACACACGCGCGCACACACATACACATACACACTTACACGAGAACATGTTATAATCATTATTATTATTACTATACACTACTGGATTGTTTAAGGTTCAAAGCGAGATGGCGTGCGCATTATTATGTATACATACTTATATATGTGTAAGGAGAATATATAACGATATAATGTCGATAAATGAACTTGTAACTATACATAGAGTCCTTCAGGAAGAATTTGTACAAACAAAATCCGTCGCCCGGGGGCTCCGTTATCCCGGGCGGCGCCGGCAAGTCTGTGATTTTAGCTTGGTTAATTCAGTATTTTTTTAAAATATAACAAAAAAACGAAAAAAATCGAGAACGAAATCAACGCGATGAAACGTAATTAAAACCAGAAAAAAATGCAAAAAAACAGAAAAATTACGCGAATACAGATCGACGAATACATATAAAAAAAACAGTAAACTCATGCGAGAAACTTTTTAAATGTATAACAAAAAAAAAACGACAACTGTCGGAAACGCGAGCGCGAGATTTTGAACCACGAGAGTCTACAGCGAGTGTGTGAATGCGATCCTTATTATTTATGCGACGACGATATACACATGTAAAAAAGTGCGTGAATGCGATGGAATGCCTGATGCGAGAAGTTCAATCGTTCTTGTCGAAGAGAATCGGTTTCTTTCTTCTTCTCCGATCCGCGAGCAATGGATTTGTGCGAGTGCGAAAGAGCGGCGAGCGTGTTCGCTTCTTTTTTTATATATATATGTATGAAGAAGTTGCGGTATATATGTAAAAAAATTACAAAGGCGAGAACACACACACACCCACATATATATATATATATATATATATATGTATGTGTGTGTGTGTGTGTGTATGTGACGTCGACTGCTGTGTCGTACTGTGAGAGGGGTTATGTTGCTTTTATTACTTCGAATGGGCGAAGAGATAGAGAGACCGAAACAGATGATAATGAGAAACCGGTGGAAAAAAGGGACGACAATTGGTTAGTTTAGCGAGAGGGGGCGAGGAGGAGGAGGAGGACCCCTTGCCGCCCTTCGTGCTCTGCTGCTGTTTACGTGGCCTTCGAATCTCGAACGGACGTGCGTCGCCCGGTCTTTTTAATTTACTTTGCTGCTTCCTAACGTTTTTATTTAATGCACACACCTCTTTTCAGTTATTTATAGTTTTTTCGTTTGTTCATGAAACCTTTTTGGGGGCGAAAAAACCAAAAACTTGGGAAAATTGTACAAAGTTACGCGGTTTCCGTCGATTTGTGAAATCGAGCCGCGACAATTGTGATTATTCTTGTAAATATACCTAAGGGTTAAGGGGGGTCGGGAGGTGAAACGCGCGCGCGAGTGATAATATTTATGACGTATAACATATACGAAGAGGCGAAAAAGAGGAAAACGGTAAGCGAGGCCAACGCGATCGAGATTCGGGGGCGGGAACTGCTGGGGGTTTCGAACTTTAGAGTTCACACTTACACACACGTACACGTACACAAACACACACATGAACATGACTATAAAACTCAACGACAACCAGTACAGGTTCTGTAATCAGCGTGCGATAATGTTGTTATGTGGAATTAAAATTTAACTATGTATCGTACAAATGTAAATTCGAATTTTGCCGAACGTCGAACTCATATAGAATTGGATTAACGATTAACGATTAATGAACATGTCAAACAGAAATTGTAAAACTGAAATAGCGTTATATTGTAAACTGCATCAATGAACACGACATATATACATAGTTCAAGCGATACACACAGCCACACACACACACGCAGCCACATCAACACCCACACATTAATAGGCAGTATATAAAGCGAAGATAAACAACCCGGGTGAATTCGTAGACTTGATGAATTTTAAGGAAAAATAAAATGTAGGTGTACCGTAATGAGAAGAAAAAACTCTACAATGATCTATAATTACGATATCTCTATGATTATTGTATCATCAGTGTATAATTATATTTAGTTCGTAGGTCTCTCGTACACGATATTCTATACATATTATATATAAAGTATAAATATATATAAATATATATCATTTAATGCTTGTACATACGCTCTCGAGCTCGAAAAAATTAAAAACTTTATGCGCGTGCGTGGGAGAGTGCGAGAGTGAGAATGACGGAGTGCGCGCGAGTATATATGCAAGAGGAGAATCTATAATTTTTTCGACTGTTTTTGTACAGAGATACACAAAATAATGATGATAATAAAAATGAAACAAAAGGCCTCGTGCTTATGAAATTTCATGAATACAAAAAATACATCATGGCGTTTTTCATTTCTTACGTATACATTCAACACACTGACTTTGATGTGACCACTATACACCATCAACCAATTGATATCCCGATTATATTATGAACTATCAGCTGCTGAGATGGCAAAAAGAAACGATGATGAAACCCTTATACTCTCTACATGCTCCTTCTCTGTCACGTATTTTTTTTCAAATATTATTATTAATATTGTGTCAAACTACATTTTCCATATAATGACTCTTGACTGAATTGTCTGAATTGTAATATAACATGCGTGGGATTACGTCAATAAACGCACGATGATTAACGAATCGTCGAGTTGTTTTATTGATTACCGTACTTACGTTACTCCTATATATGATATGATATATTTTATGACATTTTTTGTTTGCCTGCCTAATGAGTCATTTTGTTGAAATGGAATTATTCGATTGCGTTCTTTTTTTATTCTTTTATTTGAATTACTGTGCTCGATTCAACAAGGTTCGAGTCATTTGTTTTCTAGCATGAGACATTTTTGTTTATTTAATTCAGTTTTTTTCCAATTTACTCGTTTCTATATATGTATATTTTATCATTTATTTTTTGATATTTTTGTTTTTTACGATAACTTTGTTTTTCTTTTCAATTATATGACTGTATCAAAAAATAATGTTTCGTTCGAGACAACAAAAATGAAAATGCAGCACATCTTGAAGATCCTTAAAATTATGCACCGCTTCAATCATCTCTGATGAAGAGCCTGACAAACAACGTCGATTATCGAGTCGTCATTGCAATGATAAGCAGTTTTTTATCTCTCAAGTATAAAGCAGCCATTGTGTCCGATTCACGCACATCGCATTAACAAAACACAGAGTAATCTTCGTCGTGTATTTTTTTTTTTTCGATAGTACGGTCCGTTGTTATGTTGACGTTATTAATTTTCTGCGATCAACCTAGTATCTTCACGATAAAAAAAATGTAGATTATAACTTGAGTTAAAAGCAATAGCGGTTAAACGTATAACCTTTTTTACTCGCGTTATACAAAATAGCTAGAATCGGCTATTGATTTTCTGGCCAATGGAAAAAGTTTTTAGGTCAATCGACTCAGAAGTGTATGAATTGTTGCATGAAACAGTAATATGTCGCATTGATTTATACAGAGTAAAAAAGTCGAGGCTTTAATAAAAAAGTTGGGCTGCGATTCGGACGAAAGTTTCTGCGTTTATAAATATGATACATTCATACGGCAGCCGAGCTAAAATAAACATCGATCGGAAGTGTGGCAACGTCGCAAGAAGTGGTCAGCTGTTCCCTCGCTTCTGCTGCTTATGCGAGCAGGTTCAGAATCCGTGTAGTGAGCTGGAAGCTTATTCTCTTTGCCTTGAATAAGTCGGCGATCATTACCTTTTCTGTTATATATCGTTATTTTATATGGATTTAATTATTATTTTTCAACAATTTTATCATTTCAACGAAGACAGCATTTATCGTGGGTCAAGTGGAATTTTCCTACAAAAATTCAAACGATACAGTCTCTAGAAGTTAAACACATATACAAGATTTACAGTTTAGGCAAAAGTTATTGGCGCGTTCAATTGAAGTAGTTTCGAATGCTGCCTTGCAAATGAATATATTCCAGTACAAATATGATGTATGTTTACATCGACTTTTCATATAATTATTATACTGATAAGCAACTATAAATAATGTCTTCACGCGCTCATACAAGTATTTATGTAACCAAAGTGTTTTGAACAGGAAAATTAAAATATTAACTGTGATGCTATTGATAATTTATTAAAGAAGCCTTTGACTTTGTATCTCAAAGTAGGCAATACAATAATTGACTTTAATCAATTCGCTTTTTATGTTCAATTTTTGAAAAAAAAACAGTGGCAATTTCTATGATGTACGTTTTTTACAACCAAATATTCATATCACATTTGCGCAAAAAAGGAAAACCTTGAATGGTCGGACGGTTCGCCGCGTTTCGATTTCCGATAATAGCAAAGTGCATCAATAAGCTTGCTGTGCCCTTTCGATATTATGTTACAACGTTCGCACGCGTGTGCGGTATATTTACGTCATATGGCACTCTGTGAAATGTGAAATAAAATTTGCTTCACACGGATTTTTATTGTTAGTTCGTTAATAATAGTAGTCATTTTTCATTTATAGACTTAAAAAAAGGAAAGCCAAATAATATTTAATTTTCATATCCGACAAATATTTTCATCGTACTAATATTTAAAAGTTGCAGATAGATATTGAGTTTGTATTCCGTGCAAGCAAGATTCAGTACCAAGAAATCCACATTAGCCATTTAAAAGTCCGCACAATCGACCGGAAAAAAAGCGTTTTTCAGTAATAACTAGTCAGGCGTCGGCGGCGGCGCTCCTTAAAACCGCACTTTTTCCTCGTCATCATTGCGCAACGAAGACCATTGCAGTAAATTTATTCGACCCTATGCTGCACCGTTCGGATTTTCGATTCATTGAACGACAACAGTTAGGCGTTACGAGTACAAAGCTGCACATGCTACATATCGTTCTGAGAAAAAAAAAAATAAAAACCCGGTTACAATGGCTCCTGATGCAGCTTCCACAACAGCTCCCGTGGCTGTACGAAAAAAGTAGGAAAACTCGTTGTCCGGAGCAGGAGATGGAGCAAGAAGAAGGAAAAGAAGAAGGAAGGCGTTGTCGATTCGTTACACAATGGTAAGAAGTTGAAATATAACGGAGCCAGACGCGACCTGGCTCTCGTGCATGCACACGAGAGCGTGTACTTGCAGCAGCGGTCGTTGGCCTTTGCGCAAAAGTGGATAAGACGAATAATTGGCCTGGCAACACGAGAGAGAGAGAGAGAGAGAGAGAGAGAGAGAGAGAGAGAGAGAGAGAGAGAGAGCGCAGAGCAGAGCAGAGCTGGCATATATACGTATATAATAAATAGCATTGAGAGTCGCGGAATCGAGGTGCAGAGTGAGAGACCCTCTTTCTCACTCAGCCCCCCCTACTCCCTCTCTCGTACAGTGTATGTGTAATACAGCATCTTTTCACCTCTCGCGACGTCGCGTGCTTTTAATAAGATGAACTGGACGACGAGCCGTCCCGGCTTTGTTTAATTGGATCGCTACTTTAATTGGCGGAAAAAAAATCACCCTATTTTTCCTTCTCTCGCGTTCGACAGCTTTAACGCGGAAAAACTGTCTGGATTTGCCAAGAACGTTTCGGAATGATAATACCGCTGTCGAGTATGCGTTACGAACGCGCGCGCAGATCGTTTCATCAACGAGTGCGTAAGCCCGGTACTGCGAAGTTGCACAACGCGCGCACGTATTAAATTCCGCGTGTTGTTCGTTCCATCGCTACATGTAGCGTATGCGAGCTGGAAATTTAATTTTCCGTTATACTCTCTACACTGTTTCGGCTTTATTGTTAACTTTTTAATGACACACTTCGGCCGTGCATTAGCGCTGTTATTGCTGCATCCCATGGCATCGGTTCATACACGCGAATAGTTTGGCTGTAACTTTGTTGGTGGATCAACAAAAGCACGCGCGCGCGTGAGTTTTGTTTACATGCGCCGGGAGCCATTTTTCAGAAAACATACACCGTAAGCCGGAGATTGTCGGGCTTCATTATAAAAAGGAACAGTTGCTAATGACCCTTGTGTATAATGTCGGGTCGCCCGAATCAAATCACATGCATCATTCAAAAGTCTTCTTCGTATCGATCGACGAATCCTCCGCACGCTACCGAAACGAACGCGTTATTAAGGTGTATAACCGGCTGCACGGTAGCGGTATCGGCTTGTTTCTTTCTTTTTTCTTGCTTTCTCTTTTCGAGTCGTGGATATTCGCGATTCGAACGTCTTTTTTCCGCGGCGCAGGTGGTTATTAACAGCTGCGCGCGACGCGTGTAATTTCGCCGATCGTAAAGTTGTCCGCGCGCAACGAGGGTCGAACTTTATATACCGTGGTTCTATAAATTTTCGATCGGAACGGATGATATGACGATGAACGGATAAAAATTAAATGAGCTGAGATGGAAATATAGCTGGCGGGATCGATGATGCTTCCACAGCTGTTCCGAGATGGCTTGCGCTCGGGTAGCAACAGTTAAATCGGGCCGATGTACGCTGCCGACGAATTTCTCCAGAAGTGCAGGATGAGTATTCTATATTGCTTCCTTCCTAAGGAAGCCTTGCAATAGTAATTTTTGAAGTTTGTGTATTTTCTAATAAAGTTATTTTAGAAGTTCATCAAATTAAATTGCTCAATATGTCCCTGGTAGAAATGTCAACGGTTCAATGGCTTAGCAATGGCTTATTTAACCAATAACGCCAATGAACCGCTTAGAAAACCGATAATTAACCGCTTACTGTAATAGAAGCTTATGCACAGCTCCTTGCAGTTAATTTGCTTAAATTCAGTTGACTAGCCATAAGTATACAATTGTTAGGTTAAAACTTTTATTAATGAATATACATTTACCTATATGATTGATTATAATTGAAAAAAGGTTAGGAAATGCAAAGGATATGTAACAATTTGTAGATAATATATTTAAGTTGTATCTAGATATGTTAGGATAATCACCAGCTAAATGAATCAATTTAATTTGATTAATATTTCAATTTTTTACATTTAATATAGTCCTATTCTACTATCTGAACAAGGTTTGTATGATACGCATGCACTGCACTTCATTTCACTTGACCGTACCAAGTCATGAACTGTTATTTCATAATGTCATGCTGTCTGATCAAATAAAATAAATAGAAATTGTTTGTATTAGCAAACTAAATAGTGCAAAATGCCTTGTTCAACAAGACTAAACTAAAAAAGAACCCATTCAAACATTCATTGTGGTTTTGAGTACATAAGATAAGAATTTCACATTTTTCTTGGCATCTGTGATTTTTGACCAAAAACTCAAATCAGTCAATTAAAGTAATAATACAATAAAGATTGCTTGAACTTATTAATCAGCTCTTGGCATTTTCAAAAAGAGTGCACATCAATAATCTTTATTGTGTTATTATTTTAATTAACTGATTTGAGATTTTGGTCAACAATCACAGATGCCAAGAAAAATGTGAAATTCTTATCTTATGTACTCAAAACCACAATGAATGTGTGAATGGGTTCTTTTTTAGTTTAGTCTTGTTGAACAAGGCATTTTGCACTATTTAGTTTGCTAATAAAAACAATTTTTATTTATCTTATTGAATCAGACAGCATGATATTATGAAATAACAGTTGACTTGGTACAGTCAAGTGAAATGAAGTTCAGTGCATGCGTATCATACAATCCTTGTTCAAATAGTAGAATAGGACTATATTATATTTAAAAAATTGAAATATTAATAAAATTAAATTGATTCATATAGCTGGTGATTATCCTAACCTCGTAACCTCAAATTATCCTCTGGCAGACATCTTGGAAACTTAGCGGTTCCTAAGCCACATTTTTTGTTAAATTTTAGCTTGGCAACCGTTAAAACAGTTAGCTAAATCTAAAGGTCTTAGCAAATTCGAACCGTTAATTTTCTACCAGGGGTATACCTGAAAAAGAATAAAATAACCTAACTTTTGATTATGTAAACGAAATTGATTCGAAATAATTTTATCTATCAAACAAAAAAATATAAAAACGTTGTATAATTATGTATAAAGTAATAACAATTCTGATTATATTAAGGTAATACATAATGTTGAAGGAAGCTACACGCCAAAGAATTAGCAGCGGTTTTTTTACTGCCTTTTTGATCTTTTAATTTTGAGATAAAGGCTTCTTTTTATTTTAGATCCTCTCCAGAAGTTTTCTAGGGTTTTCAGTCGAAACGAACTATTTTCTTAAAAGGCCGTACCTCAAACACCGAATAATGAATTTCTAGCCTGTTTTTGATGAAATTGAAAATTTTTTTTATGCAAAGTTTTCTAGAGAAGGAAGCAATAGTGTACAAATTATTCACCGGTTATACATTGTCGGAGTGTAATTATTTTTTTGAGTTTCTTGGGCGGGGTGTCATTATTATTAGTTTCTCAGGTTTCTTCTGCCAGTTTTGTGATAGGTCATAGAATTACGAACGAAACACTTCTTGTAATCCTTTTTTTTAATGGTCCTACCCACTGTAACTGTAACCCCATCCCTCTAAGTGTCGCCCTTCCCCTAGTTTAAAGATTTTGATCAGCTATCTTTCTGATTATCATAATCTTTTGCTAAGAAAATTGCTCCTTCAGTAAAATAATTAAAATTAAAAATATTTTCAAAAAGCATTAATATATTGTATATTTGAACAATATTTAATTTATTGGAACTATAAATTTAGTTGGATCAGGAAGCAATGTATTAAAGAATTGGCCGCGGTTTTTTATAATTTTTGTAGAAACAGCGGTTGATCATACCGAGTCCCGAATACTTTTTCATTGAATCAAATTTTTTTAATAGAAAAAAAAATTTGGTAGTATAACAGATATAAATGTATTGAGTAATCAACAGCCGGGTTATGGTTATATTTCAGAAAAACAAACCACACGAGCCTGACGTTATTTCTTATTATTATTTATATAAGCAGCACAAATAGAGATGTTGCTGGAATTACGCAAAGATTAGTCTTGTTGTCAAACTACTATGAGACAACAGTAATCGAAACTGTTAGGCTAACAGGAAGTTTCGTTGGTGTCAGGATAATGGCAAGTTTCTGAGAACGTTAAAGAAACGAATCACAGTTATAGATACATCAGAAATCATCAAGTCGTAAGGCAAACAATAACTTGAATTTCAACGATGAAACAAACAAAAGTTAATGCCTATACATACAAACATAGTAGTTACCAAATAATTTGTATGTGGCTTTCAGAAAACAGAAATTGGAAATCATGCATTAAGCTCATTCCTAGTCGTAGTTCATGCCTTAGTTTTATTAATAAAAGTTGATTGAGTGGTCAAACGCGAAGTTGCCAGACGACTGGAACAGTTTTTTATTATATACAAATGAATAAACGTTATCAGTTGCATGCGAACTTAACTCAAAATCAAACTTCTCTAATAAATATTCTAATAACGTTATTCAATCCGCAATTCAAGAGGATTGATCAGTTGCAGCATATAGGTATATGAACTCGATGAGGCATTTGGAAACGCCAAAGATCAAGGTTTCGACGAAGGCCTTTATCTGTACGTGCAATGCGTCGTCTTCGTGCTCGAAATGCCGAATTGATTTATATAGATTCTATTCAATATACCTGGATTTCCAAGTTTCTGTAATGGTCCTTACGAATGAGCAGCTACATAAATGCGTATAAGTTTAGATAGGAATCGCGATGAAAAATTAAAACAATAACAATTAATAGGACTGAGTTTTCTCGAACACAATTATTCCTTTCTTGACTAACTTTTAGATAAAAACTACAGTCGCTCTCAAAAGCATCTAAAATTGCACTCCAATCCGCCGCGCTCGCTATTATGTATATAGTGGAAGAGGCACAAGGCTCTCCTGCGGGCAGATTGCGACAGGACACGCTCGGGAAATATTATCGAGAACTCACGAAACTCTTGGCGCACTGTCGAAAGTCGCCGCCGCTGCGCTGCTCGTATGGGTATACACTATACACACAGAGCGTCGATTGTGCAATTGGCGCCGTTGCCGTCGCTTACGTGAAAGCCCACCTTCTTTATTTGTCGTTGATCGCTCGCGCGCAGGTAACGTTCACTCTTATACTCTACGTGTATATAACACGACGAGAAGTTGCTCCTCGAGATCGGACACATAACTCCGAAGCGACGCTAACGGATTTCTACAGTCGCGAGCGCGTACACAGTCGATTTTTGCAAGGGACTGGCTCTCGCGCTCGCTTTTTCGCCGGGAAATTAATCAAGGTTAACGATTCCGGAATGCTTGCGACATTTGGAGCGTGTGCGCGATACTAGTTGGGTCTTGCAGCGATAACGACCGCTGAATTTCGTGCCGGTGTGTATTTATAAGCGGGGAAAAAAATCTGCGGGATTTCAAAGCAACCGGTTCGGGAGCAACGTTGCGAGATTTTGTTTGACACTCGTTATAAATGGGCGGACTTTGTGCAATCGACACAGCCAGTCGCTCTCGTGTACAAATTGTTTAATGCGCCCTTTGTTCAGAATAAGTCTCAGAGTCAGCACACGAGGCTCCGTGAAGAGACAGCGCAGAGCCAGTCTGTCAAGACCTGTCGGACGAAAAAACATTGCTTTTTATTGGCTCGACTCATCGGACGCTTCCTAGATTTGTACTTTTTTAAAATTCCCGTTAGTGCGCTCTTATTGTCTGTGCCTGACTATCTCCGATGAAGAAGCTCGATTCTGTTTTTATTCTAAAACAATATACGTATAGATTTTATGTATCTTATGAAAATCGTAAATTTAAACGTAACCTAAGTTTTCCGAAACTCTAAACGACCGTGCGATTATAACAGTTAATCAGTAGCGGTTTCTTATGAACTGCGGACTACATCGCGCCAAAGTTACCTGCTAATTACGTGATATGCACAAGCGCACGTAATAACGGCTACTGCAACTCGCTTTTGTATAACGAAATAATGAAGCAAGTTTTTGAGTTATTATACAAGCTGCGGGCGAGATGGTTTATTGTAGATATTTTTCCAAAAATAACTCGGTATTTCCAGAACCAGCACTGATGATCGAAGTATAATTAACCGAACAGCTGTCCGATACACGTCGTTTCAAAATACCCATGCAATTACTCAATTAAATCTCGTCGTGCAAGGAGAGCTCGCTTTAATCGTGTATCGAAATTCTTTATTTACAGAGAGAGCAGCAATGTTGGTCGAACGGAAAGAAAGCAGCGGCAGCAGCAGCAGCGACATGTCGGCGACACCGGCAGCGTCCGCCGCGAGCTCTACTTCCGATGTCTCGCAATATCCGGTTCATTCTCTGCCGATCGAGGGATGCGTCTATCGGGGCGAGGGAAACGCCAATCTCGTCGTCGCTTTGCCCTCGGTAAGCCTCTTCCGTATATACATGCACGCTCCAGCCCCACAATACGTATGAAAATTCATGTCTTTTGTTCCTTTTGTTTTTCTCGTTTGTTACACCCCGCTGACTCTCCTGTTCTCTCCGCCGCGCCAGCAGATTATGATGATAATGTTCATTAGCATATCCGCGCGTATGTGCGCGCTGGATCTCTCATTGTAATTTCAGAGCGTATTTATGCGCCGAATTGAATTAATCGTAAATTGAAACGGATGGAAGAGCTGCAAAAGTCGCGTACATTGCGAGCGCGAAATTTTCTTTATATCGCTGCGAGCTTGGGAGAGAGCTGCGGTCGTTATGGTAATCAACCCGTTTGTCCGCGTAATGAAAAATTACGGCCGTTCGGTTCGCGACCTCGCGGTGCATCGATTGTTTTCCTGAAAAATTATTCCGGCTTTTAACTGAAAAGTGTAGCAGCGTTTGAATTGAGGCAGATATTTCTTTACATAAAATCTTTTGATATATAATTCGTGACGTAAAATTATATACTTTTTATTGCTTTTCCTCTTGCTTATTTTGTGGAGCAGTTGTTTTTGAACGTATAATCCTTGCTTTATTTCGTTTATTAATTTCCAACAAATAGTTGATATGAGATGTTTCATTCGAGTTGAAAGTACTTTTTAATTTATTCATTCGTTCCGGGTACCTTTCAGGCCGCAAACGATATTTTTGCATAACTTCTAATTATGATGCGCATACAAGAGGTAGCATATCACCACTACAAACGGCAAGAACTTGCGTAAGAGTTATTAAACGCGATCTCATATTATTCACGTAACCCCTTCATAACAATGTCGAATCAGTTCACACATGCTCTCTTTTCTCGTATTTATATATTGAAAAGCACAATATCAAAGTCACCGGCTTATATATTATAAACGCAAGCGCATGTAGAATTATTCATATCATTTAAAACTCAAACAAAAATCACCTAGAATGCGAAGCGATGAAACCTGCGGAATCAGAATATAGCTCGAAAACCGATCGGAACAGCTTCGAATCGATCGCCGTGTCCTCGCAGGCCTCGCTGTATGTACACCGACGCGCGCATACATGATTCATAGGTGGCTCGTCGATCGGCGTCCGATAAAAGCGATCGAAATAAGCCACAGTCTGCACCTGCGGAAAAAAAGGGGACGAGGCGATTCTACGTGCCGGCCGGGCCTCTGCGTCGCAGCGACTATACGAAAAGATACGTCGCTGCTAATTTTCCGCGAAATCGATTCGCAGCAGCAGCAGCAGCAACAGCAGCAGCGCCAGCGCCAGCGGCGAAAGAGGAACGAGCGTCGTTTCGCGACCTGGTTCTTTAACCTCTCGCGCGAGAGTCCCCCGGCAGATTCTGTGTTGCTATACACTCTTTTCCTCCGCTGCAGCTGATGCAGCCCCGGAGTTTATACTGACCGACGTGTATCAATGGCCCAGAATTGCTTTCGGGCAGCTTTTCTTTCTCTTTGCTGATGGTGTGATGTTGTGGTCGCGGCTGAAGCGGATCGGAACTCGAGACCCTTATTGTCAGCTTACGTACAATGGCTTTCTGCGGTCTGCGAAATCAAATTGGAGCCACCTCCGAGCGATGGTCTTTTGAGTTTCAAACGCCGCTGCTGCCCGCGCGTTTATATTTCATTTCACTCGACTTTCGTGCGGTTTTGTTCATTAAACTTTCTTCATTTAGTGGCGAGAAGGGCTTGACGCGCGGCAAATCTCGTTTGAGGCCGCTTGTCACCCTTAATTACATGATCGCCTCGGGTTGTTGTCCCCTGCACATGCGATCGAACGAGTCAAGGTTTTACTGTCCCGCGTGCTGTAAGCTGCTTCGACATGCTATATCCACATCGTGTGTATGCGTCTATTTCAAAGTTTCTTGATCAAACATGGATGAATAATTTTAGAATAAATCTATTTTTCTTATTTCATTCGTCATTCCGCTTCATTTCGAATAGCCTCTATTTAAAAAAGCAGCAATAAGTAGAAAAAGTGCATTAATGTATGAATTTCATGCTTTCCATAACGACGTGTGCACGAAGTAATTAATAATAACGATCGGATGGGAAGTTAGCGTTTTGCAGTGTAACATCTAAGCGCGAGCGATTTTCACGTATACATCGTGATTTAGATCGCGCGAATTGTCGATCTCGCGCGCGGCCGGGGGAACTTTCTCGCTTCAAAGTTATCATTCAAAGTTATCAAACTCGTTGCAACTAATAACTTTCAAATTATAGAAACTTTGTTAGATGAACGCAACTCGATTCCCCGCCGCCGGGATAAATCTCCGCGCGAGATATAGAGTGTAGCCTCACCTAACGGAACGATCGCGTCGAGGCGAAATTAAAGTAATTATATCGCTGGAAGTTAATCGTACAACATCAGAGCATTGTGAAATCGCTCACGTCGTTGCAATCGCCGATTGTCTCTCTAGCGTTAATGAGGTTGACTCCAGCCGCTGATGTGATGCGTATAGTGTAGTACGTGCATTATCAGAGCGTCGTACGTAGAGAATCATCAAAGTTTCGTAATCGATGTCACGTGTACACGTAAGGCGATTTTAATTTAATCTTCGAAATGAATATAAGCAAAGTCCGTCCGCGCAATAACCGCTGCACACAATAAGCAACGATCCCCGCGAGATAATAACAAACGCGCGTTCCTTTTCGCGTAATTGCGCGAGAGACGCAATTTACAAGAGGACAATCCCACTCTCGTCTACCTGGATGTACCTACACGAGAGAAGAACACACACTTGCGCACGAGGCAGAGAATTTACGGGCGCGTAAATCGCGCAGGCTCCGCCATTGGCTTCATCCGCGTTGCCGGGCGCGCGCACCGGGATCGATCGCGGGAGAGAAATACGAGAGCTACGCGGACACGTATATAGGTATAGCTCACATAATCCCGCAGTCAATCATGCGCCGACGGTGTCGCGGGATCCGCTGGCAAAAATCGAACTCTATATACACGCGGCCAATGGCGAATGTAGCGCAGCTCCGCTCCTTTCTATAGACGTTTCGCGCGCGCGCGGCTTATCATAACGGGACGGAGAGGAAGCCATTGCTTGTCCGCACTAATTACCAAGCGGCCGGGCCGAGTATACATATAGCATATAGTGTAGGTATAGAGACTGCTGGGGCTTAATCTTCCATCGGCGTTTCATATACGCGAGCGAACGGAGTTCGTCCTTTTTCTTCCTTTCTAATCTCGTGGCCTGCTCTTATTTTACCCAAGCTCTCTACAGTGCATATAGCTATATACTCGCTGCTATTCTGTACTTTTTAAATTTATACTGTCTGTTATATATTCTGTTATATTGTTTTTACTCAACGTCGCTCTTGATAAACGTTCGATAACCGACGGATGATTTTCCAATTCCACTTCTGACGTGTTCGTTAATTGATAAACTTGAACTTTGAGATTGATTTATCCAGCGGCGGACGGGAGCTGAGCGTTGCAGAGAACTCGAATGAAAAATTTCCTATGAAAAGTTTCGTAGTTCCGTAACGTAACTATGTTTTCATAGCGCACATAATGGCGCATAATACGCATCTCCACTCTCGCCTCTTGGGAAATTCTCTCTCTGCGCTTCGACATTTTGTAAATCATCATACGAGCCGCCGCTTAAAAATAGAATCTCCCGGCTATGCGCCGTGCACTACTACAAATTGCGCAATTACATACGCGCTAGCTAGACTATACGCATAATGGATACGTCGTAAAACGAGTTTTAATATGTGTATATATAAAAAGCTCGCGCGTAAAAGTAACTAGATTCATTAGGGAGCGCATGATGTTTTATCGCCATTGTCGAGCCTTTTAAACGATACGAGAGCAACGCGGCCGTTGAACTCGATCGAGCTTAACGAATGCGCGAGCCTTAATAGCACGTTACGCGATTATGATTTTACGTGTTATTTTTTTCTCCTCTCGACGTACGTATAATAGGTGCCGCGCGCTGTACATCCAAGATAAACACGGCCGTGTTGAGTTGAGTTGAGCTATTCTCTTTTGCTTGATGGCTCAAGCTGCTCCGATGATGGGGGACGGATAAAGTTTCTCGAGATCTTATTAAACATTTAACCTACTAACTTTCTCGACGCGATCATTATTACTATTATCATTACAACATCGGACCTTTCTCTCTCCTACTTACTTCGGACATACGAAAAAGTTCGATAATATCCAAACAGCTAAATGAGCACGAGTACTCGGCAAAACGGCGAGCTTCGATTAGCCGTACAGAACAGCGGGCAGTTTACGTACGGAGGATAAATACACAAGCGAGCGGAAGTATGTGCTCTCGCGAAGCTCTTATATACACATCTGATTATATACGTGGAAAAAGAATGCGTAGCATTTTTCGCGGGGGAAAATAGAATCGAACCATAGAGCGATAAGCCGAGAGTTGATATAGAATCGCAGATGAATCGCGGCTGAAGTATGATCGCTTCCTGGGAGAATGCATAATTTATTTTCTACGATTTCGCATGCGCTCGCTAGCGCGATTACTTTAGCGGCGAATCGCGGATCGTGAATCACGTCGCGCCAGGCCATGGGAATTCGAGAGGGACTTCGTACACGCGGCCGCGATTATTGAATCGTCAGGTCGAGCTGGATTAGGATTTTAAATGCTATCGTTATCGCCGAGTGGTAATTTTCTTTCTTTCTCGCGGACATACACTCGGTCGCGTTCTCACGAGAATATCTATTTTTTCCGCAGTCGATGTACCGGGGGTATAATTAAAATTCGCAGTCCCGAGAAAAACTTTAAAACTCCTTTGCAGGCGCGCGGTTCCGAGAATTTTTCCGAAAAGAGTCGCTAGGTGCGGCCAGCGCGCGCGCGAACAATTAAATTTTTTCGCCCGTCAAAGAGAGGCCAGCTCGCGCGCGATAATGGGCCGTAATAGCCGGTCGAGCGCGATATAGCAGTCTGGAAAGTTCCCTCCTCTCACCGCAGCTGCGCGGAATACAGAGGAGTATGCGAGTTCAGCTCGTCGGTATACGTTATATATACGTACAAATCGGCGCACAGCGATCAAAGAGTCGAGCCACATCCTCAAATTGATAATCGGGTGTGCGCCGGGAAAACTAAGCGCTAAAAAAGATCAGAGCGCGCACTCGCATAAAGCGGCAGCGACTATGTAATATCTGCAGCTCGGTCTATCTTTCGCGAACGGAGGAAAAGAGGGAGAGAGAAAGATATATAGCGAGTAGTGGAGGCAGAAGAGAGGTGGGGGATCATTAAGCATTGGCCGTTGACCTCTCGCGAGTACGAGTTTTCCGAGGCCGGAGTTGGTGGGGATAGTCGCGCACAGCAACTCTAGTTATAGTTATATAGCGGAACCCGTGGTCGTCGTCGTCGTCGTCGTCGTCGTCGCTGCAGGCGGCTCGTGCAAAGTCTAGCTGTGCTAGCTGTGCGCACGTGTATACGTGTCTCTGTGGGCAGAGGAGATTAGCGGAGCCGGCGCAAGAGTTGCTAAGCTAGCTCCTCGTCATGCGCGCGCGCGCTCGCTCGCGTTGGTGAAGAAGATCGATCGGGTGCAGGCTGGAGAGAGACTGAGAGAAAGAAAGAGAGAGAGAGAGAGAGAGAGAGGGACATTTTTTGGGGAATTTCGGGCTGATACTTTTGTTTTGAGAATTTTTGATGAAAAGTCTGTATTAGGTACTATATATGCACGAGTATTATAGCTAGTTGGAATTCTGCTGCGTGGGCGCACATATTCTGTATGCGAAATCGAATTCTGGTTCTGAGAACGGTTACTTTATCATACCGTACAATTCGCGTATGTGGACATTGATAACCAGTTACTCGAGTTGAATAAATACGCGTTTCTTCAAGTCTTTGATTCACTTCGTTCTCGGGCATCATTGAACATTCAACGAAACCAGTCTCTTTGGATCAATATAATTGGTATATCAACATTATTCCTCATCCAGTAGCCGACTTAGCGGGAAACAAGCGCAGTCCGTTACATGAATAATCTAATAAGAACCCGCCGTAAAAGCAGCCGCTCACCTTCACCCCGTCGTCGAAAACACGACCCTACGGACGAAACATTCGTTTTCTCCAATCCATACAGAAACCGAGTAGCGGCATCGGAATCGATGCGCCTCGCGACTCCATCACACACACACACACACGCGCGCACACACAGAGCGCGGTCCTCGTCGTCGTCGGCCGACGACTTCCGTCCGCTCGCGACGCAAAAGCCCGGCATCCGTCGAATCGATAGCGGCACGTTGCGCGCGCGCGCTCGGGTTCACCGTGTCACGTGCTCCGCTGCCGCGTTGGCCTCCACCTCCTCGCGCGGCAACCCGGACGGCCGTTTCTCCACACGCGCCAGCGCACGTGCGCCACTAGCGGCCAGGGAGAAAAAGCCCTTTGGAATTATACCTGTCCCTGGCGCTGCTGTACGTGCGTCGATAGCCGCTGGCGAGCTTACGCAAGGACTCTCCCTGATGGAAACTCCGGAGTTACGCAATAACGCTTTACAGATTTTCCGCTGAACTTTTATCCTTTGTCTACATGCCTACACACTGCGGCGACGAGGAGCGCATAACACTTTTCCTTTGCCCACTCGTGTTATACGATGTATACTGCGTATCAGCGGAGCTCGTCCTTTGGGGATGCTAGCGCGCTGAGGAGATCGGCTAAAATTAGGTCCTTTTGTTATATGACAATAAGAAGAAGGACACACTCGCGCACGTGTCTCGTACATGCGCGCGAGCGTATTTAGACTAATTGATTCGATTTCGTGCGATTAATTAGATTCCGTCGTTTGTGTGTATAATGACGCTATTGTGCGCGTCGCGTTATTACGCGTAATCGGATTCGTGATGCGATGCATGCGCTAGATTTTTGTCGGGAATATACTTGGATTCTATAATCGCGTATTAACTTCAGCCGTTCGGGAGGATTCAGCTGGATATCGGCTTATTTAACAATTCAGCTGGTTTACTGTTCGGAACTTAGCTGAAATACCGTTTATACGTTAATAGGGGCTTATACATGGCGTTTCAGCTAAAATTAGCTAATATTTGTTGGTAGTTAGAAATTTGCATAGAGTGGCAACATAGCCCTGCATGATCCTGCATATATAAATCTGTAGATGGCCGGTGTCAAACTTTACTGACAAACTATACTGGCATAAATATTCTACTATATATATTTTTTTTACGTGGCATTTGGAACTCGAAAGTTCATCGCCTCATCTACGCAAGCCTTCCACGGTGCCCTATCTTGTGTCAACCCCACCCAAGATGCACCTCTCCGATCGACACCCACCCGTCCTATTTCTACTAGATCCGCTTTTACGTTGTCCTCCCATCTACGTCTAGGTCTACCTAGAGGTCGCGCTACCATCGGCCTGCCCTTCATGACACACGCTGCCGTACGGTCGTCTCCCATTCTCGCTACGTGCCCTGCCCATCCCAATCTGCGCGATTTTATTATTCTGTTAATATTTGGTGACGCGTACAGATTGTGTAACTCATCATTGTGTAGTCTCCTCCATTCCCCGGTTTCCTCATCTTTCTTCGGCCCGTATATTTTTCGCAAGACTTTATTTTCAAATACCCTAAAACGGTTGTCCGCCTGCTTAGTGAGAGCCCACGTTTCGCACCCGTACAGAACCACCGGCAGTAACCTGCATTTTTCTAACGGCATACTCTAACGTTAAGTTGAACAGCACCGTAGAGAGCCCATCCCCTTGTTTTAAACCATCGCGTATCATGAAGGGTTCTGATACATTACCGCCTACTCGGACCTTTCCCGTGCTTCCGTTCAGACATATTTGAATTAATCTCACGAGTTTTTTCGGTACACCGAGAAGTACTAGAATTTGATACATTTTGCTTCGCTTAATAGAGTCGTACGCTTTTTTAAAATCTATAAATAGTTGGTGTATGGTTTCGCAAAATTCCCACTTTTTCTCTAACAACTGTCTTATGGTAAACATTTGATCGCTCGTCGATCTGTTGCGCCGAAATCCGCACTGATAATCTCCTACTATATCTTCCGCGAATGGAGTGAGTCTAGCTTGTATTACGTTTGACAGAACTTTGTAGCACGTTGCTAAAAGTGAGATACCCCTATAGTTATTGCAGTCTGTCTTATCCCCCTTTTTAAAAATCGGTATAATGATAGATTCCTTCCAATTTACGGGTATTGTTTCATTTTTCTAGATGGCACATACTAGTTTATAGATTTTGAAAGTGAGCTCGACGCCCCCATATTTGAGTAACTCAGCTGGTATAGAGTCATTTCCCGCGGCTTTGTTGTTTTTTAGTTTTTTAATCGCGGCCTCTACTTCTTGGTAGCTCGGTTCCTCCACGTGGAGTTCAGCAGTGTGAATTTCGTCCCCTAATTCTTCGCTATTTTCGTGCACGTTTAATAATTTATCGAAATAATTTTTCCACAGCGACAGTAAGTCGTTGTCATTTGTTACGAGATCCCCGTTTTCGTCCTTCATCAATTGCGCTCTACTCCTAAAACTATTTCTGATGGCGTTAATCCCTCTGTACATTTCGCGGGGGTTATTTTTCTTACTGTTAGTTTCTATTCTCCTAATAAGCTTCTTTTGATACTCCCGCTTCTTATTTGTGTAGATCGCGCTCGTCTGTTTCCTTACGTTAGAATACTCTTCTACGGTCCTATCGCTTCTATTTTGTAAGCTATCTAATTTAGCCTTTTTGCGCCTTTCAAACCAGAGTTCGCACTCTTCGTCAAACCGTGGTTTGCTCTTTGGCTTTTTCTTTTTACCCAGTACGTTGTTCGCGGCCTCTTTTACGGTTTTTTTCGATGTCCCCCCATAAGATATTCGGTTCGTCATTCCCCTCCGGCGATGTGTTTGTTTCTTCAAGTGCCTGAAACCTGTTATTAATTTCTATCTGGTACCTAATTCGCTCTGTTCTATCTCGTAGCTTCTCAATATCGAAGCTTTCTACCTTGTTTGCTCGCTTACTATTTTGATTCGCTACTAGTTTAGTTCTTAATTTGGCTAGTACTAGGAAGTGGTCCGAGTCGCTATCTGCCCCTCTGTAAGCCCTTACGTCGAGAACGTTAGTATGACGTCTTTTTTCAATGAAGAAATGATCAATTTGGTTCTGTGTGGCCCCGTCCGGCGATGTCCACGTTGCCTTGTGTATGTCCTTGTGCTTAAAACACGTAGTTTTGATTATAAGATCTTTTGTCGCCGCGAAATTTATGACCCTAATACCGTTATCATTGCTGGCTTCGTGCAGGCTTTCCTTCCCTATAGTAGGCCTAAACATTTCCTCCCTACCTATTTTAGCATTGAAATCGCCTAATACTATTCTTGTGTCGTAAGACGCGAACTGGTCGATTACCTGCTCTAAAGTTTCGTAATAGAGATCCTTAGCTTCTTCTTCTTTGTCCTCCGTAGGACAGTGTACATTAATAAATACATATCTATACCATTCACCTTCGATAATTTATGATGCTTTTGCTTACAAGAAATCCGGTGCCTAGAGATCCCCCACTCCCGGCCCCATACAGGTACGTGAAGTTACCCGATGCTAGTACTCCACCATCTGGCCACCGCGATTCCTGTATTGCTACCAAATCTAGATTGTACCTATCAGCTTCCTTTACGAGTTCTTTAAACGCGCCTGCTCTGTATAGACTGCGAACATTCCAAGTTCCGACCCTTAAGTCCCTTTTGGTTCGGATTTGATTTTTTTTTGAGCCATGATAGTATGTTAAACCCGCGCGCTTCGGACCCTGTTCCGATCGCAGGTGAGTCCACTGTACTAGAGGTGATAACCCTCATACCTCTCTAGAATTAAGTATGAGAGCTTTCCGACTTTGACGAGGACAGTGTCAACTCGTCGTCAGACACACTACGGTTTCATTCTCGCATCCTAATGCCCCCCTGCAAGGCAGCGCGCCTTCGCTGGCATCGTTACCGCGTAAGACCAGGTGACGAATCATTCTACACATCCCCTTTCGGGGCAGTTGTCATCGCTCCCGCATCCTCCTCGGCAGCAGGATTTTTGCCCATTTTTGTAATGTGTGATGAAAGAGATCGAGAGATAAGAGATAATGTGAAATGTGTTTTTGTTGTGGTGCTTGCGTAGTGTTTCTAGATGAATGCGTTCGACAGTGTGGGCTCATCACACCCATGCCTGTTCCTATCGGCTGTCCGCGGCTGCTTATTCAATTTATTTGCAGCTAACCTCTTTCTCAGGGGCTGTTCCTCTATCCGCAACCTAAGGACGCGCTGTGTAGTGGTGATAGGCACCCACCCGTCCGATCTGGACGACAACGCCCAAGACCCGCTTAGGGTAGCGACATTGTAACAGTGTTCTACTATATATGGATATTAAAAATATAAAGTGTAATCTATTTGTTGTGGATCAATACGATGAAGTCAGGATGAGACAATCTTGATAGATATTTTCAAGTTAGTATTCGAGTCAGCCATAGGCATTATCTAACATTATGGTGGCATATGCAGTTTTATTATTATAAGATTCATAGTCGTTGAACAAGATACTTGTTTTATTACGTAAAATTTTACATGCTGGATTATGCGAGGTTAGGTGAGTTTTGACTGCTGTAAAGCGAGTTCACAGCTGAGTTTCATCTTAGTTTCAGATGAAAATCAGCTGATGAGAATTAGCAAAAGCACTTTAGCTGGCCTTAATGTGGTAGTAAATTTTTACTGGTAACTTTCTACCAGACGATTATGTTTGTAAAAGCTTTGCGCGCAAAGCTATGCATAACGTTATTGTTTATACAGATGACAATAAATCATTTGTTTCCATTCAGCATTGAACACAAGAATTGGGTAAAAGAACGGGTTCAGCTGTACAAGGCATCGCAGAAAAGAGGATGATCGATCGACACCGATTGTTTGAAACTCGCGAGACGCGGCAAAACCAGATATTGTTTATAAAGTTAATGCCGCGATGACGCAATAGGGAGCGAATTTGCACGAGCTTGACCGAACGAGGTGAACTACATTCGATCGAGCGAAAGACCAAAAAAATCTTGTATTTTGAAACGCGCAGAATCCCGTTTAAAGCGATCACAGAAAAACACGTTCGCATGTACCCGTACCCGTCGGCGCATTTGCATTCTCCCTTTCAATCGAAAATCCAATAAACGCGAGATAATCCACTTTTATTCCAAGCTTTTACAAAAGTTCCAAACCAGCAGAGTTACACGTCGCTCTCGCATCAAACAGAGCGTCCATTAATCGGCCGGTGATTCGCGCGTATAACAAGAGTGATTTTCTGCGACACAGGAGCGCAAGGTGATTCGATTGAGGAAGTCAGCCTGCGGAGCCGAGTCCTCGCCGGAGGAAGAAGACTGCCTGCGAGTTCGTCGCGAAGTCGACTTTATCAGGGCCGTCATTTCCGGCTTCCTCGGCTGCTACGTCTGCGAACCCGAGATTCTCCACTGCGACCAGGCGGAAATTGCCAGATTGTCCGAGAAGATACGCCTGGACCGTCCCGGTAAGAGCTGCTCTATCCTCTCTCTCTCTCTCTCTCTCTCTCTCTCTCTCTCTCTCTCTCTCTCTCTCTCTCTCTTTCTTTCTTTCTCTCTTTCTCCCCTATTAAGCATTCTGCTGTGCAGTATTTCTTGTTTGCTTGTTTTCGCTGGCTGCCGGGACAAGTGTAGCTCGTGAATTTGCATGGCGACGATCGATATGCCGGCCGGGTGAGCCTATGTAGCTTTTCCCATCCGCTTCCTCTTCTCCGCTTCTTCTGCTTGATTTTCGTTCGCAGCGCGCCGGTAATGGCTCGGGACGCGAATTTTCATTACGCCGGTGCGCTTATTAGTGCCTCGTTATACGGGACCTTTTCAGCTGTTTTATTTTTCAAGTTACGCTTTTGATTTCAAAGACGGATCGGCAACTCTGCTCATAGATTCGACTCGTTACCGCTTATACAACCCCGATTGATGCTCATGTTACGATCACGGCTTACACTAACAATGGCACGCCGGAAAAATATCTGCTCTTTCTCCCTCATAACGATCTTTAGACGTGAACCGCGCATGTAACGTCTCGCGAGCTGCTTTGTCCGATGTTGAAGACAGTGTTTTAGGGTTACCGTGTATATTCAATTATATAAAGGCGTGTCCGAGTATCCGTTACTTTTTTGTGCGATACTACATTTTGCGTAACAACGATTTCGTTTTAAAAGCCTCTTGTTATAAAATGCACGAAAACATCGATTTTTTAAAACATAGCATAAATTTCATGAAATGCCATCCCCGCGACGATTTACATAACAACAGAAATAATCACTCTCGGGGGAGTCATGGGAGCCGATTCGCGAGCGCCGATTAAATGTTCCCCGAGCTGAAAAAAGTGTTATCTTTATTGGCGTCGAATGAACAAAGGACCCTTGAATGGAGAGGACAAAAAGTGAACCCTAAAAGTATCGCAGCGTGACGTGAGATCCGCTCTCAGTTCGGAAATTGGGCAGCCCGTTGACAAAGTGCAGCTGACAGTCTGTCCGGTCAGTCCCTTCCGACCGAACGCAGGTTATATGACGAGTTTTGCCCCTTTCTGGCTTACTTGCGTGCACTTGTATTTTTCCCATCGATTGCTTTCCGCTTTCGTACGATGAGCCATACAATTGCTGCCAACGCAAAACTGTTTTTCTCGATGAAAATATGAAACTGATTGCAATTCCACCGCCGCGAAGTACTTAATATTTAGCTGTAATCTACGGTGTAGAAAAGAAAATCGCAAGATTTCGACGGCTCGTCTGTTCCATCGAGCGAATCCAGGATGCTCGTGCTGTTGATAAAAAACTACATTTCCACATCGAAAAGTAAAAGCCGAACGAGCCCGTGTGCATGCTCGACTGAAATTAATTCGTGACTCACCGTATAAGGTTAACTACACGTAACATCCGAAAAAAACGAGACGAGCGCCGCACAGCTACTCGAAACAAAGAACTTTGCTCCGTCGTGTGTACTGCGCGCTTTCCCCTTTGGCAGCACCATCTCTCTCTCTCTTTCCTGGATTCCTATATAACCTCCGTTATTCCCCTCTGTCTCCTCTCTCGCTGTCGCTCTCGCCTTTCTCTCCGCGCCTCTTCCATCGGTTTTTGTGGAAAGGCTGACGCAGCTGCAGCCAGAGCTGGCACGTAGCCCACCACCCGAGCGGAGCCCTTAAACACGAACAAAGACTCGCGGAGGCTCGAGAACGGCCTCAGGAAAAACGATTTTGCGCCAGCTACGGCCGCGTTTTCGACTTTTCCGAGAGAGAGAGAGAGAGAGAGAGAGAGAGAGAGAGAGAGAGAGAGCCGGATTATCATGCGACGACGGCGACTTTGTATCCACCTCGAATGCGCGAAGAGCCTTTTTACAGGTCGGTGCTGCCACGAAGGTAGGCTGTGTGGTAGATTCTGCTTTATTGCCTGGGCTCGACTCTTGCGGAGAGAATCTTTATAGATTCTTATCGCATTCTGTTGTCTTCTTTAAGCATCGCTTGGATAGGGGGTTATTAGTCGTTGATATTGTTTTGAAACGGTTGCAACGCGCCAACAAAATTTTCATTAACAAGATGAGTCATTCCATTAAATATTTCGGTATTCGTGTGTAAACTCGTCAGAATTCGTAGCCCATTTGTTTTCTTGCGCCTATTGTGCGAGTCTCAACCAAATGTATGCTCTGAATGGCTGCAAATGAGTTGCAATATTTACAGTTGCAAATGATTTCCGGGACTTTTTTCAACACTACAATTACTATTTTAAAGAGGTCTTGTGGAGGAGGACAAGTACGAAACACCCGGTGACCATTTCCTCAGGCACAAATATAAGAGGCGCTTGTTTATTATTCTTTCTTTTCTTGAGTTCATAAAGGACAGTGTATGCTGATTGAATTTTTTTGAAAGTATACTTCCGAAAAACTTTCATTTATTGTATAAATTGTTTGGTTGTACTTTAATTGTGCGGTTTTCAGCGTTTTATTGGAACTTTGAAGCTATGGAGAGTTGTCATTTTCTAGGTCAGAGTAAGAATACACTTTTGGTTGGCGAACAAATAGAAGTTTGTTATTTTCTAATTGGCACTTGAAGTTCTTCATTGGCCTATTAAAAACTAGGGTTGTGACGATAATAACAAAAGCTTTATAGACCCCGCGCGTACTTAGGCAAGTTTCGTGATCCAGAAAATAACTCTTATAATGGAAATTGCCAAGCATCCGCGGATAAGACTATATAAATTCTTGAAAAGTTCTTAACAATTCATCAATAGATTCTGAAATTTATTCTATAAAGAAATACGTTGCTCTACAAAGATGTGTTTTGTACTCGCCAATGCACCTCGTCGATTACAGTAAATCATTCACATTCCTATCGATGATCCCCAGATTTTTCAAACAAAAAGGGCAAAAATTCAGATCGTCACCTTGCAGCATTCCTACTGTGCACTTGCGTAGTATACCTATATACCATACACACAGAGCCTAAATAATAAGCGTGCAGGTCGGCGCCGCCGCTGGAAATGAAAAATTCCCGCTCTGGCTTTCCTCCCCAGAGGGGAGTCGCGCCGCCGCCGCCGCCGCCGCTGCTGCATCCCGTATATACGCGAAAAATTGAGCGCACGAGGCACGTAAGGCCATTAGTGCGTAATTGGAAAGGCGCGAGCTGCAGCAGCGAGCATTATGAGATAATGCAGGCGGCGGCGGCGGCGCTGGCGGGAAATTTATGCACGCGGCGCAGTCAATTCGGAGCTGCGGTTTTCCGAGCTCGAGCTGCTGGCAAAGGAAATGAATGGAAAAAGAGCGCTGAGGCCTGCTTTTCTTCAAAGCCACTGGCATATGCTATTGGGAGAGGAGGTGACGAGGACTCTCCCCCGCACTTTTGGAATGAGTAATGAATAAGCTGCGGGGATAATGTGGACACACGATATCGCAGGGAGTAGAGTTTACCGGAGGGGCTCACCAGACTTATGGCGTCTTGCGGTGATAGCGCTATTTTTTTCCTGCGAGGTCCTTTTTTTCGATACACTCTGTTGTTTTCGCTTCCGTTGAAGAATTATACTACTGAATTACTGAGATAAAGTATAATGGCCGTCGTCTTGAGATTCGTTAGATTTCACTGAAATTCAATTTTTTTTTTATATATATATTGTAGTAAAACGTTGTACAATATTTTATTGTACAGGTTCATATATTTTTTTTTGTTTTGAAACAAAATCAGTTGCAATTTCTTTGTTCTACTAAGATGCAATTACGTGATGTACTATTCTGGCCATTGTCGTTCTGAATTATAATTCCACCAGTTTTCTCACGAGATAATGTGTGTAGCGTAAGGCAAAAAAGTTGAGTTTGGTTATGAACCTTTTTCACAAAATAAGCACTTTTTTTCACGAATCTTATATAGCAAATCCATATTTAGGAGCCTTAGTCATCGGTACTGCGTATATATATATTTCAGCATTTGTAATTCCCCTCACAAAAATATTTGAAAACCGATATTAGGCCAACAGCATAAATTCTGCCACACGATTCCCACACAAAGAATCCTCGCGTACAAGGACACCAGGAGAGTGTAGCCATATGAGCGCGCAAAGAGTATAATAAGTGCGACTAATGACCTAATTGAAATACGCGCCCTTGCTCGCGTACCTCCACATGACTGCGCAACAAAGATCAGAAGTCGAAATGCAAAAGGTGCGCGCAACGGGTGCAGAATAAAGCGAGTGAAAAAACCGAAAAAAATATATAGAAGGCCGCAACTCGAGCCAGCCGGGCGCGTTTCCGCTCGGGGACCGCTTCCGGCCCTTCCACGCTTTCTTGGGCCGTGCACGCGAAAATACGCCGCCTTATTCTTCTCTTCATCTGCCTCTTCTTCTTCTTCTGCCGCCTGCTCTTTTTTCGCCGGGTTTATTATTCGCGTTTTAATTTTTGCGCGCTGCTCGTTGCCATGCAAATGGCCCGTCATTAGTCGCGGAACGAACTTTTCATCCGCTGCGCCGCGCCGCGACGAGAGTTTTACAGTTGACTTCAGGCTTCTTTTCTGCTGAGAAATGGATGGTTTTTTTTCTGACTCGCCGTTGATGCCGTCGCGCAGCGAACTAAAAACTGCGAGGCTGCAGTATACTTCAGGCCGGAGGCGCTTGTGATACTTTTTAACTTTTCAAAATGTGTTTTCGTTGCTGCGTGCGTGGAGTTTGAAAAAGGACTTGGAAACTGTACATGCGACGTTTTGCGTTTTACAAGAATTCGCAAAGGATTTCGATTGAACTGCTACAGCTAAAAACGGAATATAATCATAATTGACGAAAACTGTAAAACAGTTGCTCAAGTTTCCAACTGAACTATATAAGCGATTATGCTAATTCCGCACAAAAAGGATCTTCATGACGGGCGTGTGGGCTTTTTTTTCAAGGAATATACCTTTATCAGGATTCGACATCTCGGCAACGCCACGAGAGAAACGAAGCCAAAAAAGTATTTTTCTCACAAGCTGGGGCGCGAGAATCTTCGGCCGGTGCAGGTTTCGATCAGGATGTGGCAGGTGTGTTACGTTACCGAATAATCAAGTCCAGTGGCCAGTGTGCATCTGAATTTATGCATGCAAGCATTGGTTCACAGGTAGCTAGTGTAATTTGGTAACTTCAACGTGATATTCGTAAATTTGAGACTGATATTGAATTCGGATAATCGAGGAATTTTTATAGTAGTCACATCGATTTGTAGTCGAGTAGCTTCAATTTTTCGAGAGGAAATAATTGACATAAAAAAATGTATCATATTATGTTGATTCTTTTAATTAATCCACGTCTGTTGTTGGATGTAGCGGAAAAGTAAAAACGTTAATTATGAACCTTTCAAAATTGTGTTTCCAATAAACTGCCGCGTCTTTATTCATCGCTTACCACAAATAATATCAATCGATTCCGAGAGATTTTCGCCCGAGTATTTAGCAAAGGACTCGAGTGAAAAAGTGCAGCAACAAGTGGCGTGCATCACAATACTTGTGTACGTACAAACATGTAATAATACACTCTCTTACACGTTATCCTCTTATTTTTCGATTTTTTTATTTGCTCTGAAATCCCAAACGACTTATCTTTATTTATAGCCCCCTTTTTTTGAAAAAAAAAGTCATTACATCGACTGAGTTTCGAAGGGCCTGTGTCCCGTGCTACTCGAGAAATATGTTAATTTTAAAAAGTGGAAACCGTTTTTTACCGATGTTTTAAGCTGCTCACATAATAACAGGTCATGGCCCGGCGAGATCCAAGACTCTTGAAAATAATACTCTCAAAAAGTTATTCAATACACACGGTGAAATGCATTGCTGAATGCTGTATACTAAAGTGTTTTATTACGGAATACGCTTCATGATTCAGGTGTCATTAAAAATGCTTGAAAAAGTACGAGCGGCATCTCTCGTTGTCGTGCTAAATAAATAAATACACTTCGTTTATATAATTTACGATCATTTTAAAATTTAAGTGCGCTGTTGCGCTCGTTGAGTAAAAAAATTAAGTTTTAAAATTTGTTCAAATATTCATTATAAGGTTCCGAGGTCATGAAGGTATTTCGTGCAAAAAATGTACAAATAAAATAGTTATACCTATTTGGCATTGATTTCGTATAAGAATTCTAAAAACTTTTTTTTACACTTTTGACTACGTTGAATTTTTTAACAAGCAATTATTTGTAACATGGAAGACTATTACAGGATCCTCCAAATACGACAAGGAAAAATAGCCTACCTCAATCTAATATTACAAGGTTGATGTATAAAAACGTACGTTAGCCATCAGCGTATAAGGTATCGTGACACACGACTGATTGGAAAACGCGATGTACGACATACGTCCCCTCATCGTCGCAAACCAGCGAAAAAACGGTAATAATACATCGGTGTAGCAATTAAGAATCGGAGAAAGTCGGGTTACAATCATCCGCAGTAATTACGCATATCGCACATCCGAACACGGCGATTCTCGTGTGCGAACAGCCACAGACAGCTCATATAGGCGAGCGGGACAGAGTCAGAGTGAAAGCTGAGCGCTGTGTACGTGCATAGCTATACGCCCACTTATCCATCAGAGTACTATACAGCATTACAGCATAATACAGCAGAGGAAGAGTGCAATAAGAGCGAAAAAGGAGTTCCGACGGCTGCGGATCGTTACGGGCCGATGGTAAGGGGGGCTCGTGCTAGGCGATAATCGCCCGACGCTCCTTTCTCTCTCTCTGTGTTGGCCGCGGAGCGCGATACTGCGCACTCGCCGTGTATATCGATTTATCCGGCGCGTTATATCGGCTGCACGTACTGCACAGCCGCGTCGAGGATGTGCTGGCGCTGCTCCCCTCCATCAGACCGGTGCGCGTCTGCTCTTTCGCGTTTTTCCTTTTCGGAAAATGAAAAGCAGAGGAAGGAGGGACACCTTTTCGCCGTCTACGTAGCATAGCTCGTTGTTTCGTTATTTTTCGTTCGAATCAGCCAGATATTACAGGCCGTATGCGAATTTCACTTTTTATCATCGGAGCGGCGGCTTTACAGTCAGAGGTGACTGACAGTGACTGTAACTACACTGCGATGCTAGTCGAGCGATACACGGAATCGAGAGAGTTACACTTGCTTTTCAATGTGAAAGCCTCGCGCGTTGCTGAATTCGTAATTACTCGCGAGCGAGCTTTGACGAGCGCGGGATGTAGCTATCATCTACACTTTGAGGTTCTCGATGAGAATCACTGTTGCGTGTCGTTCTGTGATTACTTCGGTGACGTATGTGGCGGAGGGCGGGTCTTGTTTTACACCTATATGAAATATTGAATGCCGCGGAGAGGAGCTATATTCTAACGAGTTCGCGTGAAATCGGGAAAACGCGCGGCAAATGAATTGGATGCTCGTGTTTTGTGCTAGAAATTGCAAGAAATTAAAAGATTTTTTGCTTTTTCTGCAAAGACTATAGCACAATATCAGAAAGGGAACAGCTAGAACTTGCTTAAATTGTTATTTTCAGATGCATAGCAACAGGGTAAACATTCATTCAGTTTCTGTTAAACTCGAGGATAACACTAATATCATATGTATTCAAACGAACCCAAATATCGCAAAAGCGTATCCACTCAGTGTCACAAACCAGATTATTTACCTGCAAATTTAATTTCCAATTAAGCACTATAAGTACAGCGACTGGATGAAAAATTCCTACACTCGCGAGCAGAAACGGCAGTAGCAGCAGCAGCAGCAGCAGCATCGGAGCGGAAAGCCGGGGGGTGCAGCCGCGCGCAGGAAGCCTCGGTCTGGCGCGTCTCTCCCTCTCGCGCTCTGCACTCGCCTCCCACAGGTGCCCGCACATGCACTCGCGCACGTCCTGGCGGGGAACTTCGAAAATTCGAGCCCCGATGCAGGCAACCCGAGCATTCCTCTCCGGAGGAGAAATAAACAAAGAAAGAAAGCCAGGTTATCTTCCCCCCCCCCCTCCCTCTGCCTTCTCGTCCAGGAAGCGGAGGCTTTTGCGCGCTGCACATCGATGCGGGTCCGATCGGGTATCTCCTTTGCAGCCTTTCTCTCCTGCTGCATATACACTTATAGAGTCCGCGGCGTGTGTGCTCCGCCGCTCTTTGTGCGATGCAGTCGGCTTTTGTACATGCACAAGCGATGCGCCCACTATGGGCCTCCGAGCGTGAAAAGGAAGAGCGTATAAATATCTTGGAAAGCCGACGCGGTAATGCCCCGCTGCTGCTCTATGCCTGTTAATTTTCCGTTCGATCTCTCAAAGTGCATTTTCGAGTTGCTTGTTCTCGCCGGACTGGGAGCGTGACGTAGTGTCATTTTTCATAAGGTCGTTGCATCCTGTATAAGAAAATTTCGAGCAGCTGGCTAGCTGCTGCTGCGCTTCGGTTCTCGATTTTATCGGCGTTGCGCTCGATTTTTGAGAGAATTTTTAAAGGATTAATTTACGACCTGCTGGATCATAACTTTTGTAAATCGTTGTTCGAAATTTGAATATCCTTCGGAGTAAGATACGGCGTGAAAAGCCGGATGCCAGCTGCGAGCAGCAACAATGACTCCATATAGCATTATCGCAATGTACAATAACAGAATGTTGTGATTGAATAGAGTAAAAATCGCAGTATAATTGCCGCCAAAGCGGCTCAGTACAAGCACACTGAGCAGGATGGGCGAATTCGGATAGTCGAGTCCGAACAAAGGAATAACGCTGAGACTTGATAATAGTAGCAATTATAGGTATTAGATTCTGAACTGTTTGCACCATGACTGGGCAGATGTCTAGTATTATTCTAGAGTTGTATACTGAACAAATTGAATTGCAATTATTTTTACTGCTTTTAATAATCAATATATTCAGCTCTATAAGAACTCATTTCAAATAATAAAAATATGCTTGAATCGCGTGGACTTGTATAGTTTTGACGTATGAGTATTCCAACAAATGAAAACAGTGTGTGAATCAGCCCATGACACGATGTATAATACTTAACAAATAAAACTTTTCCTAAATATATCTACGCATTGGCATCTTCTTCGAGACGAACAAAAGCATGCCGCCCTGAGGTATGAACTGCGCGTCGAAATTTATGTAAACGGTACGCTGTACAGATCGGTCGTTTTTCAAAAGAATCGGAACGATTATCCAGTTCGTTGGAGCGTTTTATAGAAATGAATTTTTTGTTCGTAGGTCGAGAACGGAGATGGGCTTGTTATACGAATCCTCCATACCATACCTGTATTACGGAGCAAATATTCGATTCTACGGATCATTATGATTCTATTCGTTCTTCTTGCGTACTGAAGCAATATCGGACAGCCTTTTGAGCACATTCAAAAAGCTTTAAAGTGATCATCATCTCTATGCTGACTTTCTAATTCAAAGTTTGTAGAGTTCATAAATTACTCTTTTTTCCATTGGAGCAATTATTTCCACTTGACAACAATTCCTCGATCTTTACAACATTACTCAAAATGCCGGCAATCAGCAATCCAGCATTTTCCAAATCCACCGAGCAAAACCCCCGAGGGGGGCATCATCATCAGCGTCGGTCAAGCAATTTGCGTCTCGGCGCAAGAAAAGACTGAAAGAACGAGAACAAAAAGAGGCGACGACGGCTTAGCGTCTCCTTTTGGCGAAGCAGCAAGCCCTCCGTAAAAGCCAGGCTTCTTTTCGCTCTGTTTCTCTCTCTTACTCGCTCCAGCTGGCCTTCTCTCGCTCCTTGACTCTCGAGGATATTTTCTCTCTCCCCCTCGGCCCAGGCACAAACAGCACAAGGTGCACAGCACCGGCGAATTTCACCTCGAACCGGATCGTCGAGCCGCAGCTGAACGCCGAGCTCCGAAATTCCTCGACGTAAGGCTTCGCCGTCATGGGAACCGCGGCGCGGTGGCGGCTGCTCCTTCGTTTTTGTTTTTATTCACGCGTCGGGGGGGGGGGGGGGAGGCCTCGCGTGCTGCCCCAACTGTGTCTTGATGCGCGGATGTGTGCATGTGTGTGTGTGTGTGGAGGATTTTTAAAGGGACTCGGGCGCCTAGCGTGAGTTCGAGCCGTGCGAGCGAGGCTAGTGGGATGAGAGACAGATTTTGGGCTGGAAATTACAGACTGAGGAGAAATTTTTGTTTTTACGGCTCGCGGCCGTAATGACCGTCTAAGTGCCACGAAACTGCTGGCGATTAGAGCTGTAGAATGAAATCTGTGCAGCTGTCGGGTGTCGGGTATTTTTTTACTGAAATATGCCAGTTTCACGGTATAATACATTGTAAATATAGAATTATGCATTGTGTTTCAGAAAGCCGCCGAGGCAAAGACGTCGTCGGAGGATACGCCACCAAGTTCCCGGATTACACATTCCTTCCGGAGCATCTTTCCGAATTCTCGAGCAAGCCGACATTCTGCGTGGAAATTAAACCTAAACAGGGCTTCATTTGCAAGGCAGATAGGCAATTTCGGAAATGCCCTTATTGTCTAACGCAATATTACAAGGTTGGTTATTCCGCGCCACGGTACAGTCGCGCGAGAAAGCGTATGCTATATATACAGTTATAATGACTCGAAAATAAAAGCAACGAGCACGTAGTATAACATTTATTTTATCGCGCGGACTGAAATAACAACGCTCGTTCGAGAACAAAAATTGAACTCAGCGGAGAAACAAATTTTGCCGTGACGTCAAGCCACTCTCGAGTTACAGTAAACGCCCGCGTTATGGTGCAGTATACTTGCACTCGAAGCGTTGAAAAAAATCGCTCTTCGAGCGTTCGCTGTCATTGTTAAAAATAAATGCCGCTGCTTTCTTTTTGAAATCGCGCTCGAAATTATATAAAAAGAGAGCGGCGCGAGCGAAACGCTTGTGCCCGGCTCGACAAAGAACATCCGCACGCCATCTGCGAGAGTCGTATACCTGTATACAGTGACGTGTGCAGTGCATATCGTAAACAAGTAAAATTGATTATACATGGCATCATTTTCAGGCTGCAGTCGCCGCGATTTGCATATCGAAACTTGTTATATATTATATTCACAACAAAATGCCTCGTTATTACATTCAGGTTTTATCTGAAATTGAATGCTCCGCATCAGCTGGCTGCGTTAGAAAGTTCGTTAAATTCACAATGGGCGAGTTGTTCCTTTTGCTGCGAATGAGAAATAAAATTTACGTCATGCCTAGCGAATTTTAGCCGAAAAACCGATAGAAAATCTATTGTTCTCAATAAGGAAGCAATCGAGTTATCATCACAGAGCATTGCAATCAATTATTTTTAACCGGACGCTTGTGACTTCTTCTGCTGTACAACCGATATCAACTTTCATTCTAAAATCAGCACTTCAATCTAACAATGACCGCACCTTACACGTTTTTCTAACGAAACTTCGAACGCCTCCAGATCCACACCGGCAGCACAAAAGCGCCCAGCGCCTACTGTCCCTTCGATCTCTTCTCCGGCGAGACGGAGCGCATGAACCGCGCTTTAGCGGCTCTCCTGCACTCGCCACAGAACAACTTCAAGATCTTCAAGGATGGCTCGGTGGTGTACGACGAGAAAGTCGCTGGGGAAGAATCTCTGCGTCGCATCTTCAAAGATTGGCTCTCCGACGAAGAGGAGGATCCACTTGAGGTGTTCCAGGAACTTACGCGCTACGCTCTCACAAGACCCTTCGACGTCGACAACGAGGAGAGGGTCGTCAGGGCCGAGGATCAGATCAGGGAGATAGAGTTTGAGGCGCTGCCGCCCAGTCGATTGGAGCCCGAACTTGTTCAAAGAGCCAAAAAGCTGTTGGCCAAGGAAGAAAAGGTACTTCCCACATTAATTTTTGGATGTTATATAGATTTTTAAAGCGAGTGTTAGATGCAAATCTTTCGGAATAGGTTAGTAACGGTTTAAGGATTTTGATTCGTGAAGCAAATAAATATAAATTAAATAAATGCCAAGTTTATCCAATCGATATGCTATTAAAGTTGTTTGCACTTAATTGTTCAGCAGCCATTAAAGCCACGAATATCGATTTTTTAAATAAAATAACAACTGTACATTTAGGTGAACTTGTATGCATAAAACTTTTATGCAAGCTCGGATTAATTCATGTCTTCTCTAATATTTTATTATTACAAAGTAAATTAAAAAATTTATCTTCCATATAATGCAAGCGAGAAAAGTACTGCTATCGTGTCCGTAATCTTTTGGAATATTTTCAAACTCTTCAAGTGTAATATGCTTTCAATTTCATTACTTATACTATTTTGTACCTATATATTCTGCGTTTAATTTCGTGTAGAGTTTGTAAACGAGCATATTAAAACACGATCTGAAATGGTAATTATGAAGGGTCGTATACTATGATATAATCGATCATTGACATTCCGTTTTTATCTTCTCTCTTATCCAAGGACGCGAAACGCATCTCGTTTCGATAAAAATAAATCGTAGATATATTTAAACTTATTCTCAATTTCTCAGTTTTATATTTTGAAATATCAACTTCATTTCGCGATTGATAAATAAATTCATGAGAAAATATTGTAGTCTAGAATATAAAAGAAATTAAGATTTAAAAACAGGTATGACAATAAATATGTTAGACTATACAACTTGACCGAGAAGCGTAAAAATAAAAGTGAAAGAACCAACTTTCAAATATGGTCGCAGAAAAAACTTATTAGATTTCCGCATTTTTCAAAAAACTGGATATAAAATGCTACTTTCAAGTTCATTAACCATTTTTCAAGCGTTTGAATTGGATAGACAAAAAGTGCACAAACTGGTTATTTACTACCGTTAATCAAGCGTTTCCCACCGGGCGGATACGTCCTGTTCGTTTCTTTTTCAATAATGTCATATTTTTGTGTCGCGTTAAACATGCGGAATTAAAATATCTCAACGGGTGTCCCGTGACGCGTGTAAATTTTGTAAACAAGCGTTATTCATATCCGCAAACTGAAAACCTGCAACTCCAAACACTCTCGTCGCAACTGCTTTTTCCATCTCTTTCACAATCCTCGAGGAATATTTTGCCTGACGTCACTTATGCGAGCCATCCCCTCGAAATACCCTCACGTAAATCTCCCAACAGCTCCGACTCCAAAAATCACAACATCCAACCACTTAAGATCACGCCGAGTCTAAAAAAGCGCCGCGGTGCAGAGTAAGTAGCGAAATAGCTCGGCGCGAAGCACGTAAAGAACTGTCCGGCTTCTGATTGACAGGAATGCGTGCTGTCGGGCGAGAAGAAGAGTCGGCCAGCCAAGGGGTCGGTCCTCGAGCGAATTCTTCGGATGCAGAGGTTGCACCGCATCGGTGCCGACGCCGTTGCTTGGGTCTACGCCAAGTTCTCGGCGCTCCTCAGCGACGAGTTGA
The DNA here is from genome assembly GCF_009193385.2 of Nasonia vitripennis. NCBI lineage: Eukaryota > Metazoa > Arthropoda > Insecta > Hymenoptera > Pteromalidae > Nasonia > Nasonia vitripennis. The sequence continues at coordinate 13,609,250 of NC_045761.1, read as the reverse complement.
TTTACGCGGACCTCGTGCGCACTGCTGACGCCAGTGTCTACCCTGAGGTGAATCTTAATTTTTCAATCTTTGCTCTTGGCTGCTGGATCTGTTATCTTGCGTCTCGATTGTTTGCTTGCTTTGGAGACAGGTTACTGTCTATGCTATAAGATTCTAACTTTTTACAGGTACATCCAGAGGTTGTATGTGTAAAGAATAAACAACTGAGCGATGGGACAGTCGAGGATAAAATATCGACCAGTACATCGTGCGAGAAGAACAATAACAAGCAAAAGAGTCTTGCCGACAGCAGGGATTTTGGAAAGAATGTTTCGATCGAAGAGTGCTTGGCTATTTTGAAGAGTTACTTGCTATTTTGTACCGCAAAGGACTGCTCGATATTGATGGCTTTTCAAGAAGTGGATAAGTAAGAAATGTTTTCGTATCATTTCCCGGTTCTTAACCAGCCGTGGTAGTATCCTACCTTACCAACAGTAGGCCAGTTCCCATCTATAGTACACATTTACCAACACGAGGCCTTTTACTTTTGAGACCTGCAATCGACGTTTCAGACTTACTCCATACTCAAAACAAGAATAAACATTAAACTATTTATATTTAAAATTTTATTAGTTTATAACAACATTTTTTAAGGCGCATAATATTTGCCGCAATTATTTATGAGCATGTATTTTTTATGTTCACAGAGAATTATCATCAGATATAAATCCAGCACACCGAATCAACACTTCCAAAGGCCGAAGTTTTTTAGTCAACGTCCGAGTCCTGGATCTAGATATGAAAAAGTTGGAGAGTGTCAAAAAACATCGCCGTAGGGATAATGATGTACTGAAAGCAACGATAAATGAACTAGAAAAGAAGTTATAGATCTTTAAAGTAGCAATGCAATTATTTATATAAATTGTTGTTATATTAGCAGTAGCCTTTATATTTTTATTGTTAGCTAGATTGATAGCAACTTTTTACACGTAAGCCTGTGGTATACTTCCCATACAAATGTCAATTAATACCGTACAGAATTAGGTGAACAAAATTTTATTACTAGTCCAATAGAATTTTGATATTAACTTACAAAGATCGCCTCGTAAATATGGATCGTCTTTATGTATTCACAAGGCTAATTTTTTAATGCAAATTTATTTCTAAATTTTATTGTATAATCGTGCATACGTAATTTTTAAATCTATAATGTATCTCTAATTGTGATAAAGCATTACTATAGTAACGTATTTACAAGCGAGTGTTATTTTAAACTTTAGAATTATCTATTTAATGTGATCTGCGTATAATCACAATAGTCTCTGTAATGTAACGAAGAAGCAGATTGTGATAGCGATACACATTGTATACTGTGTCAATAATGAATTTGTTGTAAAAAAAACAATTTTGAAACTATCGATATTAAAGAAGCGCTTTACAAAACTTGCTGTTACTGTACTTTCAACTGCTTTGATATTAAAATAAAATCGTGAGCACCATTGATGCTGTGCCAGTGAATGAAGCATCGAATCGAAACAATCTCTGAATGGACTAACTCAGCTGCAACACAATCGTCGATTAAAAATCACTCGTAACCTCGCACCCGCTCGATCGAGCAAATTCAAAGAATCAACAAAGTCGAAGGACAGTTTCACGCGTGCAACAGCTGTGCACGAAAAAGCAGCCTCGATCTCCCTACCTCTTGCTCCCGCATGAATAGAACACGCATACACACATACGTATCAGGCGCGAGTCGTTTTGAATGACGACGGCGAGGAGGGACCTCGAAACATTGGGACATGTGTAAATATAGCGCTGGAAGCCTCAAAAAGGCTGGGGAACGAGATCAAGTATGGCAATACGTGAAATCGCACATATGTGCAATAATCCGCGTGCGGGGGGCGAGAAAACGAAAGCGCGCAAAGAGAGCAAGCAAGGCATGAAAAAGGCCGTATCGACCGATAATAATTCAGACCTCGAGCGAAGCATTCATGAATGGCTCGGTCGCGATTGCGCAGTTCATCTTATATACATGTATATATTGCCCTCTCTCTCGCACCAACTTCCTTCCTGTTTCGCTCGCGCATTCATCCCCGTGCTGCCTACACTCCTATATAATGCATCGAAATCGTATTCGATTCCACACCCTCATCTTCCGTCAGATTAATTGTCATCCTCTGAACTCTTTTCTTCCAGTCTGACAAAATAAAATTTTCCGCGTCTGACTGCAGTCGGAGCGCGAGCAGCTTCTCCTTCATTAACAATTTCAGCGCGCTCTCTCTATCTCTCTCCAACTTTCTTTCACTAGTCGCCCACTCGGTCAGGAGCAGCGACGGCGACGGCGGCGGCGGCGGCGGCAGTCAGTCGACTTTCGTAAATGGCGGCGTTCTGATCTATAGCGCGCGCGTGCTCGTCGTCTCCGCGAGTAGGGGAGCGAGTAAGGACACACGCACACACACACGCACATAACTACATAAGTATAAGTGTGCATCCTTTGATCTCCCGTTGCGTTGTCTGTTTTTCGCTCTCGTTTCCGCTCGTGCCTATACACCGCCGCCGCGCATGTACACAAGACAGCCTCAGGCCGCTATACTGCACCTGCAGTCTATACAACGCATGAGGGGGCCGACTGACAACGACGAGACGAGACGAGAGAGAAAGAGCGAGTGACACATATATTCTACTGCCGACTGTTCGCATCAGGTAGAAACAAACAAAGTGCAGCGTCTCTTTTTTATCGAATGCCATTTTTGGCTCGCTCTTCCATCCTACACTATATTTTATTATTATATATATATACGCGACTGCAGGCACACGCGCTTGTTGCGCGCTATGTATAGTTTTTGCGTATATATTCTGGCGCGACTGCTCGCTGCATGAGCGCGACGACGTCGATGTGGGGACCTGCTGCGCTGTAACGAGGAATGTTTCTAACCTCAAACGCGACGAGCTTCGCTGTTGTATAATATGATCGCGCGCCGTATTTCATTGAAATATAGCAATTTGTCACTGGACAATGCTGCTACTTCAACTGGGACTATCAAGCTTGAAGGAGGCTCAGTTTCGAAAGCCAGTTGAATGCTCCCTTCAACAATAACAGTCTCGTTCAACTGTCATCTCAAGGCAAAGTTTTGTTTACGCTTTTGCTGAGAACGTGCAGTGAAAGCTCTGTTGCCGAAGTGAAAAAACAGCTAGAAAGCCAAGTTACAGAAGCAGCATAACCTCTCGCGCATCGAGTAAGATCTAGTCCCTCTCGGCTCGTGTCAGTGTCTGACCCTCTCATTCTCTCCAACAGGCGTATACCTATACATCGGGTGGTCTACTCGCGCGCAGTACAGAGCACACGTGTGCGCGCTAGCGAGAGAGAGAGAGAGAGAGAGAGAGAGAGAGAGAGAGAGAGAGAGAGAGAGAGAGAGAGAAAGAGAGAAAGAGAAAGAGAGCTGGCTCTCCTCTCTCCACGTCTTTTCTCTCGGTCTACTAGAAGTGCTACCTACTCGTGTCGGCTCCATGTATCTCCTGCACATGGAAGGAGAAGAAAGCAGCAGCAGCATCCGAGGGACAACTAGAAGCGCACTTTAGCAGCTGCACAGCGAGAAATCCCGGCGAGAGAAAGAGAGAGAGAGAGAGAGAGAGAGAAAGAGTGCTCCCTCCCTCCTCTCTCTTTGCTCTTCCACGCTCGCTATACACTGGCAGCAGCAGCAGCAGCAGTAGTGCGTGTGCGGCGTCGTCCAGCAGCAGCAACGTCGCCGCCGACGACGAGGACGACGACGGTGACGACGACGTTACAGAGGAAGTAAAGTGCGGGTATACGGACTCGTTGACGTCGTCTCGAGCATGAGGAGGACGAGGCCGCGGACGGCGCCGAAGACGGGGTCGGGCGGCAAGAAGCCGCTTGGGCTAGCCTAACTCCTCCTTCCTCTCTCTCCTTCTCTTTCTCCCTGTGTACAGCCGAGATCGGAGAGGACTTATACTACTTATCGAGTCTAAGCCTAACCCCTCCTTCCTACCTCTCTTTCTCTTTCTCCCTGTGTACAGCCGAGATCGGAGAGGACCTATACTACTTATCGAGTTCGAGCGTAGAAGAGCGAGAGAGAGAGAGAGAGAGAGCAGCGGCGGCTTCGTCGAGTCCCGCCCCACGCGTCAGTCAGCGTCTTTGGATCGCGACGTCGAGAGTTGCCTGCTCTCAGAGGGACGACACAAACCAACATCAGCTTCGGTGACGATGGGCACGCAGAAGCCCGGCGAGTGGGCCAATTCGCTGATTGCGCGATTCGAGGACCAGGTAAGTCTCTCACCTGTCAATCCTTTTTTTATTCTCTGTTTTTTTTTAAATAATATTATTGTTGCTCGTGATGTTCGTACTATTTGTTTTACGCGAACTGTGTTGTGCTTCTGCTGTTATGTGTTTTGCTAGGCCCCTGCCGAAAGTTTAGATAGCCGCGCTGCTCTGGTGACATTGAACTTGATTCTTCGATTTTCATTCGACTCTTGCCTCTTTCTGCTGCTTGTTTCAATGTTGTTTTTAAATCCAAATGAATATGAATACCTGCAAGACTTGCAATTGATGAAATCGAATTTTCATTTCGATTTTTTAAACAAGTTTACAAGCAATACTTTTTTATCTTTACTTTTGAGTTTGATCCACTTGTTATCATTTTTATATTGTTCGTTTTATGAATGATTATGGTTTTTTTTTTTTTATAAAAATAAACGTAATCAGATCACTGCTATATGTTTAGATAGTTAATGTGTTCGCTGAAGTATGTAAAGTAGATTAATTAAAATTTAAACGAGTAAAAGATTTAAATAAATTTATTGTGTGGTTGCACACAGTATGTATTTTGGTCATACATTTATTTGAGTCTTGATTTGTGACAATTTGAGAACTCTTGTTATTTTTATTTTAAAGTATAACCATTCACTATTGTTGATATGGAATAATTTCACAATAAACATAAGTTTCTTCTTCTTGAATTACCTGAAGTTTTATGGTTGTAAAATTTATCTGTACAGACAAGTAAAAAATGTCTTCTCAATGATTTCATTTCAGTGGAATTAATTTTGAATGTGATCCAAACCAATATTAATACTTCATTGTGCACACTCACCTCACTAACTATCTATTTCATAAATTGTGTTCCTACCTTGTAATTTGTTACAGCCATCTGAGATTTTTGAAATCCACTTGTTCAACCGATGTTTTGATTTAAAAACAATTTACCGAGTAATTAATTTAGAGCATTACTTACAAATGCTGGTTCTACTATTTTTAATCATCATCATCATAATGGTACAGCCCATTTAGATAAGTTTTACATAAATATTTTGAAAAATTACTCAAGCGTATTTTCATTTCACATGGAAAACATCTCGAAACTGATTTTTTTTGTCAATTCCTTGAGCAGAGATTTATTTTCTATCACCCAGAGAAAAAATTACATAGTCAAAGAGTTTGAATACCAAAACACGTGCTTTACAGTACCATCGCTTTGTTCTCAACAAAAAAGTTTATAATGTTGCAAGCTCTTGAACAGCAATGCCTAAACGTTAAAGAACAACCTATCACCTCTCGTGGCCGAGGCCAAAATCGCAAAAACCTCAACTGTGTTCCTCTGTTTTCTTCTACAAGTGAAGTTTTTCTTCCCAAGTCTTTCGGCTCTTCTTCAGACAGTAGTATACATAGCGTCGCGCTTATCGATCGTTATCGCGTGCGCGAACCCCGCCCCGCCGAAAAACTTTCCTTCGCATTTCACTCTTTCATGGAGAAACGACTTTTATATATATAGGCGTGACGTGAAGCTCATAGTGTTGTTAGAAAAGCCTGCTTCTTGCCGGTGTCTCGGCGACTTCTCGTAGATCTGTTGGGTGGAAATACATAATATTATTGTGTACACAAAGTAAGGCAGAGACCGCGCGCTCGCCCCGGAGATAGCTTTCGCGCGAGTTGCGATAACTGGGAACGAGTATTGATATGATTTTTATTTTCCGAAAATCCGAATAGTCCGGGGGCCCACAATACCTGCCGTGGCCATTTCGAGCCCGCCTCGAACACCGAGGTTTTTTCATGTATTTTCACCTGCTGAATCCGAATTTCGTGGGTATTTGGCTGCAAAGTGGTCAGAAAAAAAGTTATTAACAATTTATTGTTGCAATTTCGGAAATCATCGCTTTTAACCGGAAAAAATGGGTTTCCAACTTTTAACCTGATAAACAACGATGACTTTTAAAATATTCAACATTTATGTATTTTTGGGTGCGCGAAGCACGGAACGAAATACGGAGCGAGAGCGAGCGCGTGGTCGGTAAAGCAGATCGCGCTTCGCGCACCCAAAAATAAATAAATGTTGAATATTTTAAAAGTCATCGTTGTTTATGGATAAACTTATGATTTAAAACATACACATGCATGTTAAAAGTTGGAAACCCATTTTTCCGGTTAAAAGCGATGATTTCCGAAATTGCAACAATAAATTGTTAATAACTTTTTTTCTGACCACTTTGCAGCCAAACACCCTCGAAATTCGGATTCAGCAGGTGAAAATACATGAAAAAAACCTTGGTGTTCGAGGCGGGCTCGAAATGGCCACGGCAGGTATTGTGGGCCTCCGGACTAGAAGGCTTGGGGAGAAGATCTATGTTTTAAAAAAAAAAATGTGAATATTCTAAAACACTTGAAAAACTCGTTCGAATCTGAATTACGACAGGAACGCAGGAAAGGCATACAAAAGTAGCGGAAAATCGGTAAAAAGCAAACCAGCGTCCAAAAATACTTTTATTTGATAAACATTAGCTCAGAGAGCCGATGGTATGTAGGCGCACGTATGCTCGTAGAAAAAAATACATAATTACGCCGAAAAGCGAGGCGCCATTTATTCTGGTCGTAAGGGATTTCCGGTTCGTCGTGTCATCGTATATTTCGCAGAAAAATTTGATAAATTGCGTTTCCGGCTATGCACGAGAGCCCGCGCGCGCGACTTGTTTTCAAGCTGCATATAACCTGAATTCATTTCTGCGAAATCGTATTAAGCTTCAATCAACTGCTTTACTCGAAGCTTCGTACGCGTTCGTACACCTTTTCCACGAATAGCTTGACTAATCTGTATCGAGCAATCTCGTCGTGTTCTCTTTGAATTTCCGCCGATCAGGGGTCGAGAAAATTTTCCAATGTCCAATGAGATATCGTCATTCTCGAAAATCGATCCGAAGTGAGAAAAATCGTCGAGAACAGGTCGAAAAGAGTGAAAAAAAGTGCAAAAGTCAATACCGGCGCTTCGACCTCACTTGACCTTCGCCCAACCCTAATATGTATATACATCCCTTCGCGCGGCTGCTCCACATTCAGCATCAGAGGCGTCGTCCTCGGCGTTCCCTGCCCCGGCCGTTCGCGTTGACGCTGCGCGCGCACACGCTCTTTTCATTGACCCATTTTGCGATCCTCCCCCCGCGCGATAGTTCTTCTATATACACGAAGCTGCTGTGCGCGCCCCCCATGAATGAGACTAGTTTGCCACTTTTTTCCTCGTCGCTCGAATTACCGCCGCGACGAGCCCCGGAGCTAAGCAGGGAATCTGGGTCGACGTCGATGATCGACCGATCGGGGAAATAATTCGGATTTTTCGGAAAATTGCAAGCGATAGAAATATCCGTTAAAATTCTTGGTTTTTTTGTTTGATAGAGAAACTGTTGGGCGTTGAGGTTCAGAAAAAGGAAAATATCTCCCTCGAAAATCCTCGAGGCTCGAGTCCTATAGTAGTCTCCCGGCCGGGACGAGCCGATTTCGCGCGCGGTGAATCTGGAGCGCCAGCAGCCGCGCGCAGACGCGCAGACGCGCAAGCGCCGATGCATGAATGAAAATGAGGCTCGGTTCATGACTGGGGGCTGCAGCAGCTTCATAGAACTGCGCTGCGCGATTGATGAAAAGAGCCGGGCAGCAGCAGCAGCGCGACCCAGTTCACGGACAAGGTCCTTCACTCATTCACGATCGGTCTTCTCCTGCGCGAGATAATGTCGATTGACAGATTTCTTACGATCTTTCATTACACTCGTTCATACTTTTATGGTAGCAGACTCGTTTGATGATTGTTGCCTTATTGATTTTGAATGAAAACTTGGTTCTTTAAAGGATGTGAGATTCTCGATGATGCGGATGAAGAAAATGGCTTTATTAATATTTAGACTCGTTATTTCTTGAACTTCGACTTCTTTATTTTCTTTGACTTATATTTACTTAATCGCTGCTACTATACGTAAGCGAAGATATGCTCGAGGTGCTGTCGATGTAGACTATTCCATCAGAGGCGCAAAGTTTATGTCTCCGTACAAAGTTACAGATTTGTAAAAATAATCAATGTATGCGAATCGACGATTGCATAAACTTTTAAAAATAGAGTAGAGTAGTTGAAGAAACAAATATTACAATATGACTTCGATGACTTTCAGCTACCATGCCGGGCCGGTCCGCAAACTACGCACTCGCGGCTGAACGAGGAGAAGAACAAAAGATGCCTGATCCTGATATCTCGGCATCGATTCTCCCTGGTGATCTCTGGGCTGACGAATATCCTGAAGCGGGTGAACGAAATGGTGCCGAGCGGCGTCGGTGGCCAGCGCTCGTTTCAATGCAGCGACCACGACCGGCACCGCTACGAGTCCATCATCATTGTCCTCGACACCCTCGAGAGTTGCCTCGCCAACCAGCCCAAGGACACTACCAAGTACGACGAGGCGATGAACGTCAAGCTACTCCTACGCGAGATCTGCCAGTTTATCGGTACGGCATGCTTTTGTTGTTTGAATTTTTCTTAATTACCCCCGTGTCATATATTTTATTGTTTTTCTTTCTTTCTTCATCACGTTGTATTACTCGTATCAAGTTCTTCTTTATGATCAATAAAGTCACACACAAAGGATATTCCCTCAGTATGGTTATACAAAGCAATTGTGGGCGTAATATTTTACGGTCGTGATGAACATTTAAATTAAAAGAAAGAAATAAGCTAGAGTCGAACTAAACATTTAGTAGTACACTACGATACGAGTGTAACATAAGTATTTTACAAATTTCTAGTATGACCCTGCCATAGCCATTTCGGCTGTAAATTTTTATTGATTCAACATAAAAAAAACTTTTTAAGAAAATTTGTTAATTTGATGCACGGTTCAATAGCTGATTTGCTAGCATACTTTTTATAAAAAGCAAACTTTTTTATCAATCTGGTACTAAATATACGGCAAATTTTGGTTATGTTTATTGATTTTAGTGCAAATTTTTCACTTTAGTCGCTTTGAAATCATTCACTAGTTTTTGCATTTAATATTTTTCACTAAAAAGAGAAGACTGTTAATTTCAATGTTATTAATTAAATTTTAAATATTTATATCCACGTACAGTCGTATTGACCATATCAATGAATTAATTAATGTATAAAGGTTGTATAACTATTAGATTTTGATATAAATAAAAGCGTATGTAGAAGAAAAAAGGCGAGCCTTATAAAATATAGTCAACGGACAATAATATTTATCAGAAAAGATTTCGCGCACACAGAAAATATATAACAAATACGCGCTTAATATTTGGTAATTTCATTTTCAGATATTCCAAATGACAGTCCTCAGAACGCACATCTGAAAAATCTGGCAAGCAAAGTCTTATTCGCCCTCAGTTTGAATTTCTTTAGCGCTGTTTTCAATCGGATTTCCGCTCGTCTTCAAGAACTCTCAGTATGCATCGAGGAAAATCCGGATTACAGTGATATAGAACTGATACAGCATATTAATGTTGACGTTGATAGACTTACCAAACTTTTAACTGGTAAGTTGAATGTCTTTTTAAAAAATTTACTTTATATACTGAAAGTGATTAGTCTAAGAATGAAAATGAAATTTGTATAATTACCAACATTATAATTTATAGAAATAAACCAAAAATTCCGGCAACTGAAGAAATCGGCGCACTTTGTGCTTATGAGTTCTTTAGAAAAGGCTGTTTGGAACTGGATGGATACGTATCCTCAAGAATTTGCAGATCTCCAGAAGAATCCAAACGATGAGCTTGTCAAAGCGTGCGGTGAACTCTTCGATATTCTGGACACATTTGCAGACAACAAGAAGGGCCGAGTGGCCGCGGTTTGGCCCTTGCAGATCATGCTGCTCATACTCACACCCAAGGTGCTCGAAGAGATCGTCAATGCAGATATGGGCGCGCCCTACTCGCCAGAGCACAAGAAGAAAAAATGTTTTATAGATAGTGTGAAAAAAGGCCTAGTTGCTCATGGAGGCTCAAATCGACAACTTGTCGAAGCGGCTGCCCTTACTTGCGTCAAGCTCTGCAAAGCCTCAACCTATGTCAGCAATCTTGACTCAAACAACGTGATATTCACTCTGGTGCAGCATGTCATACACGATTTGATATCCTTGCTTTTCAATCCGAACAAGCCTTTCTCCCGGGGCCAGAGTAACGTCGCACAAGACATCGATCTCATGATCGACTGCTTCGTCAGCGTCTTTCGCATCATGCCGCACAACAACGAAGTCTTCAAAGTCTGTCTCAATCTGAATTCGCCATCGACGTATCAATTCGTGCTCATTAGCTCTTTGTACAAGTTAGTTCCATTTGCATACTTATCCAAGTTTTAACTTCTTAGCTAAAATGATTCTGCGATAACTAATATAAAATTTCTCTTTTTAGAATTGTCAGTCAGCCTAGACTGCCATGGTGGCAGCAAATCGATCTCGTTTACTCGCGTAGTGCAGAACTGCGAAACATGTTTACAGATACGTTAAATAAAGTTTCTCAAAGTTACATATCACATACACCGTTGCGTATGATACAGAGCTTCACGCTAAAAGGCAAGGAACAGAGCAAATACAAAGATCGTGGAGAGGAGGTTACCAGTTATAGAAATCTTTTGCTTTGGATGGTTCGACTGATACATGCTGATCCAATGCTTATGTTAAATGTACGTAAAAATTATTTATTCAATAATACTTTACTTATTTTACCAAAACTTTGAAGAAAAAAAAGAAAAAAATTTGAACTGCATTGTTGCATTTAAGTGCATAATATGCAAGTCGATATTTATTTTTTTGTGGCATATGTTAACTTTTATGTTGTTTTGATTGTCGTGAGCATAAAAATTGAAAAAAAAAATTAACAACGTTAAACGTTGTTTTTACCACAGTCACCATCCCTGGTGGGGATCGAACCCACGACCTTTGGATTAGAAGTCCAACGCGCTATCCTCTGCGCTACAGGGACTTAGGTGCGAGGCTGCAGTAATCACGAATTTTCATAGAATTATTTTTTTACACCTTAAAAGTTTATTTTTCTTACAAATTATTAATAATTTTTTTTAATAAACTCACCATTTAACGTTTAAATCATAGCAAGGCTCGTGAAATTACAGTAGAGATAAGCTCACACACCGATAAGATTCGAGTAATATAAGCAAATTGTTGGTAAATGAGTTTATGCAAAATTATTTTTAAAGGAATATTCTAGATACTAAGTCAAAAGAAGGTGTTTTATGTATTTTATTAATTTATGAGGTATACAAATTGCGACACACTATATGTCGAGTTGTTTCAATTATCAATAATCAAGTTTTAGAAGGAAGCTGATTTGATTCACTTTTTTAAGTTGAACGTACCATTTTTATTTTCAACTATTTTTTTATTACTTGGAGATACCCAATAATACTTTTGCAAGGCAATAATTGTTCCTCAGATATTTATTTTGTAGTTAAAATGATTATTAAAATAAGTGAATTTTCGGATATAGTAAAAGCGCCATTGATTTCTAAATGATTTTTTTAGAATTTTTCACTATAAATTTGTCAGTAATAATTATTATAAAATATTGTCGTGTTAATTTAAGCCATCATTAGATTCAACGAATGGTGAGATTTATAGCGTACAATCGTCTATTTATACTAGCAAACCATTTTTATTAGCTAATGTGCAATCGAGTTCAGTCGTAAATTCGTCTATTTTTATATCATCTTACTCAAATTACATAATAATTGGTTCTGGTACATACTTTATTGATCCCGCTCATATCAACTTTTTATTGCAAAAATATTTTAGCACGTCCGCTTTACCTTTTTTTTTGCTTTCTTATTCTTAATTTCATGATTAAGCTGTATCAATAACAAAATATAAAATAAAAGAATCTCATGCACAGCTTAAAATCATATGTTAGAGTCAGGTTTTCAAAAGTTTAAGAAAGAGGTCGCAAAAGCTATCAATATAAGCGAATAAATAACTAATTTTTTCATTATTTTTGATTTCAGAATCAAGGTAAAGCTGGCCACGAAATTCAAAGTTCCACCTTGGAGTTGATCAACGGTTTGGTCTCTCTCGTTCATCAGCCGACCATGCCAGACATTGCACATGAAGCTATGGAGGCCCTTCTTGTACTCCATCATCCCGATAAGATTAAGGCCTGGAATCCAGAAGCACCTATCAATACTTTCTGGGATGTCAGTTCACAGGTCCTTTTTTCCATATCGCAGAAACTCATACAGCATCAGATCGTCAACTACACCGATATTCTGAAGTGGTTACGAGAGATTCTCATTTGTCGTAACATTTTTCTATCACAGAATAAAGACTGTGCCAATGTAGGCAGCCAGATTGCTATCTGCAAACAAGCGCACATTAAACTAGAGGTTTGTCCATATAATATATTTCGCTAATGATAACCGTAATTCGTAAACTTTAAATTGGATTTTTCCTCACAATGAATTTTACAAATATTTAGGTCGTTTTCTTCATGTACCTGTGGAGCATAGATATGGAGGCAGTATTAGTCGCCATGTCCTGTTTTTCACTGCTCTGCGAGGAAGCCGAAATACGTTGCGGTAGCGATGAGGTGGCTGTTACCTGTCTGCTACCAAATTATCTCTTGTATGTTGAACTAGCTCAAGCTTCTACTGTTCTTACCACTGGTAAGTTGTATCTAAAAATAAATATTTTACCTGTTTGGTACTTTATTAAAAATCCTCGAAAAAGAGAGTCTGAAGCATATATTTCTATACAACAGCCAGCGGAGAGAGTAGGATTTGTTATCATGAGAACAATCACGGTGAGTCCCTTAGAATAAAGTGGCAGAGTTGGGCGCAGCACAGCTTTTACCGCTGATCTGCGACTTGTATAACAAATGTAGTTAACCTTATTTTTAATATTATTTTATATTATTCGAAATCGGATGAGTTACAATTTTTAAGAAATTTTACAATTCTGCATGAATTTTATTTGTATAATATCAGAATGATGCAATATCAAATTAATTAACTGTACGCAATCGGCAACACAAAAGACTAGTTTAATTATTTTATTAGCAAAAAATTATACATTGTTTGCATTACTCAGCTCTGTACGATACCATATTCTTGTTGTTTTGTGTTCGTTTCTGTGTATATCTTGTTTTAAATGTATAGAAATCGAAATAGTCCAATGAAAAAATTGTATTTACATTTTTACTTATTCACTTAGGTCGCGCAGCCTTACAAAAACGAATAATGGCTCTTCTCAGGAAAATTGAACATTGCGTTAATGGAGTTCAACCTGTAAGTTTTATTTAACTGTAAAATGTAAAAAATATGCATTTCAAAATGATTGATTTTTTTAAATAATGTGATAATATTATGCTTTTTAGGCTTGGGAAGAAACTTTTCGTAACTGGGAGCAAACTTGCCGTCAGCTAACGAACTACCCAAAAACCAAAGCTGAGGACGGACAAGTCGAGTCGTTCCATCGAAGTGCAGGAAAACGTCGTGCTTCGCATCAGAACTCTGAACACGAACTCGAGGAACAGATAAACGAGTGGGCTAATATGACAGGCTTCCTTTGCGCACTTGGCGGCATCTGCCTTCAACGTCGTTCTCCTAACAGACCGTTGTCTGGTTTGCCACTAAATCCCGAGCCAAAGAAGGGTTCAGGCAAGCAGCAGCATCAACAGCAATCGGATAATGTCTCGTGCCTATCCAACTCCAGCCAGGAGGTCCAGTACTGTCCCGTCACGCAGTTCGTTTTTAACCTGCTTCGTCTACTCATCTGCAACAACGAAAAATTCGGGCCGCAAATACAGAAACACGTGAAAGAACTTGTCGGTCACGAGATGAGCCCAGCCCTGTATCCGATATTATTCGATCAGATTAAGAGTATTGTCGAGAAGTTTTTCGATCAGCAAGGACAAGTCATACTTATGGACGTCAATACTCAGTTTATCGAGCACACGATATTTATTATGAAGAATGTGTTGGATTCCAAAATCGATCAACTTTCGGAATACTTGGTAATGACGAGCATCGAAGGTATGACTCTGGCCATTGTGCGCTATGTACGTCATCTCGACATGACTGTGCACGCCATACACATCAAGACGAAGCTGTGTCAATTAGTCGAAGTGATGATGAAGCGTCGAGACGATCTGGCTTTCAGACAAGAGATGAAGTTCCGCAATAAACTAGTTGAGTACCTTACTGATTGGGTAATGGGTACCACACACCCCATAGCGCCACCAGGTGGTAGCGATTCTACACTTATAACCAGGTAATTAAAATATATACTATATTATTTATATAGTCTAGGGCTAGACTAGTTTTTAGAACCTTTAGAACTAGCATCCTTCTAGAATTGTTTTAACATTTTGACAGTCTATCAATTATTATTTTAATTTTTCGTCATTCTTAATTCAGATAAACGATCAAACTGAATTTTCATCTTGTTTTACAAGTACAAATGTAAACCTATTGTTTAAAATAATTATCATAAAAAGACTTAAACAAAGATAATATATCATACAACGTCTAGCCCTTTTGCGCTATTATAATTTGCTAGACTCTCAAATCTTCCATCCGAAACTCACACTGTAAGGACGTTGTCCTATACGTTAGTATATACTTCAGGGAACTGGATCAAGCTTGCATGGAGGCAGTAGGTGCGCTTCTACGCGGTTTACCCCTGCAGCCCGAAGAATCTGACCGTGGCGATCTAATGGAAGCCAAGTCTCAACTGTTTCTCAAATATTTCACTCTATTTATGAATTTGTTGAACGACTGCAATGACGCCGCTGCCGAAGAAAAGGAAGTCGTCTCGCGGCAGCGTCTAACCACCGGCAAACTTTCGACTCTTAGGAACGCTACCATTCAAGCCATGAGTAATCTGTTAAGTGCGAATATCGACAGTGGACTTATGCATTCTATAGGTGAGCCTATATTATTATCATAAGCTTATAGTACAAACTATCAGTGCCTATTGAGTGTACTTTATTAATTCCATTCTTTTATTTTTCTCTATAGACTTAGGATACAACCGCGATTTGCAGACAAGGGCTGCCTTTATGGAGGTATTGACGAAAATTCTGCAACAAGGTACGGAGTTCGATACCCTGGCCGAGACCGTATTGGCTGATCGTTTTGAGCAGCTTGTCCAGTTAGTAACAATGATCAGCGACAAGGGAGAGTTGCCAATAGCAATGGCACTGGCCAATGTTGTCACGACCAACCAGATGGACGAATTGGCGCGCGTCTTCGTCACCCTCTTCGACGCCAAGCATCTGCTTTCTCCGTTACTTTGGAACATGTTCTATCGGGAGGTCGAGGTTTCGGACTGTATGCAAACGCTCTTTCGGGGTAACAGTCTTGGCAGCAAGATTATGGCTTTTTGCTTCAAAATCTACGGAGCTAGTTATCTGCAGAGCTTGTTGGAACCTTTGATAACACCCCTTTTAAGCGATCCGATGACAAGCTTTGAGGTAGACAGTGCAAGAATTGACGTAAATGAGGATATCGAGCAGAATGGCAGAAATCTAATTGCTCTTACGCAGAAGGTTTTTGATGCTATTGTGTCTTCCGCTGAAAGGTGAATCAAATTTTTAATAATAATGATGCGAATCCTTTACTTGTTTAATCATATCATATTTTTACATGATTTATTTTATGTTTCATCTCTGAAATAGTATGCTTGTATCGTAATGTAAATTATTAAAGACTAACAATATTTTTTTTTCAATTTTTAAAATTCTATATAATTAAAAATTATTATAACTGGTGCATTTTTTACAGATTTCCGCCGCAACTGCGTTCGATGTGTCACTGCCTTTACCAAGTATTGAGCAAGCGCTTCCCTCAGTACCCACAAAACAACATCGGTGCTGTGGGCACGGTGATATTTTTGCGCTTTATCAACCCGGCAATAGTATCACCTCAGGAAATGGGAATCGTCAACAAGCCTGTGCCGCCACCGGTCAAGCGCGGCCTCATGCTCATGTCTAAGATTCTGCAGAACATTGCTAACCACGTAGAGTTCAGCAAGGAGCAGCACATGCTTCCCTTTAATGATTTTCTACGAGCGCACTTTGAGATAGCCCGGCGCTTCTTCATTCAAATAGCCTCAGACTGCGAAACCGTCGACCAGGCCAACCATCCTATGTCCTTCGTTTCGGATGCAAATGTGCTTGCGCTGCACCGGTTGCTTTGGAATCACCAGGAGCGTATAGGCGATTACCTGAGCAGCAGCCGCGATCACAAGGCTGTGGGCCGGCGACCTTTCGATAAGATGGCCACGCTTTTGGCTTATCTCGGTCCGCCCGAGCATAAACCCGTCGATTCACAGTAAGAAGGAGTCAGATTTTACTTTCGACGATTCCTTGGAGCGCTCTTTCTCTGCTTATTTAGAATTTAATCGTTTTTGCTTTCTAGCGAGGAGCTAACTCGCTACTTTTGTTTCGTGCTATCCTCTGGAAAGACTTTTTTTATACACGTGGTGTCAATGTGCTCTATGTCTGCTTTAAGGGGCTGTCGGAGGAGCAGCCGAACGGTGCCGCCGCAACGTCCAAGTGGCGACGCGTCAGGTGGCAAGATCCCAATTAAACAACAAAACCGCGTACTTAAGAAAAAAAATCGCTCTTTACCGCTCTTCCTTTTATTCTAAAGTAATAGTAACTCGTGCAAAACATGGTATTAAGTACATCTTTTTGACGTAGTATTGGAATTACGTTACAGCAACAGAGCAGCCAAACAAGCGGCCATCTTGAATTCATATATAGTCACCGTACCTTGGTAGGTCATATCGTAATTCTAATACTACGTCAAAAAGATGTACTTAATACCATGTTTTGCACGAGTTACTATTACTTTAGAATAAAAGGAAGAGCGGTATAGAGCGATTTTTTTTCTTAAGTACACAGTTTTGTTGTATTTGTTGTTTAATTGGGAACTTGCCACCTGACCGCAGCGCCACTTGGACGTTGCGGCGGCACCGTTCGGCTGCTCCTCCGACAACCCCTTAAAAAAGTATACAATTTTTATATAGGTATAGATAATAGTTTTTCTGATTTTAATAGTTTCTTTATAATCAGTTATTATTTGAGTTTGACTTTTGTTATCCTGCAAAGTGACTTATATAAAAAAATTTGGTGAAATGATAATGATTTAAAATCAGTTTCAAATTTTCTATTTATTTATTGTTGTCTGAATTAAGATACTTGATGATATTTTATTCATATTTAATTTTATTTGCAGTCTGCTGTTTTCATCTTCATACGCCAGATGGTCTAGCATCGATATGTCATCAACGAATTTCGAAGAAATAATGGTGAAACACAACATGCACGAGAAGGATGAGTTCAAGAACATAAAGAGTCTAAACATTTTCTATCAAGCTGGAACTAGTAAACTGGGCTATCCGGTATTTTATTACATTGCCAGAAGATACAAGTAAGTGCTAAGATACAATGAGATACAAAAATTAAGCTGACGGGCAAAAAAAAATATTTTGAATAAATAATTTATCGATATTTTTCAGAATCGGTGAATCAAATGGCGATCTTCTAATTTACCACGTAATCTTGACACTAAAACCGTTCTGTCACTCGCCATTCGAGCTGGTCATCGACTTTACGCATACATGTTCAGACAACCGCTTTCGTACGGAATTCTTACAGAAGTGGTTTTACGTACTGCCTGAGGTAGCTTATGAGAACATTCACGCAGCCTACATTTACAACTGCAACAGCTGGGTACGAGAATATACTAAGTACCACGACCGCATCTTGGCGCCCCTTAAGGGCAATCGTAAGGTTTTCTTCGTCGACGGACCCGGCCGATTTAAAGACCACATTGAATTGGACCAACAACGGTTGCCCGGCGCCACACTCTCGCTGGACGAGGATCTCAAGGTCTTCACAAGTGCTCTTAAATTATCGCACAAAGACACTAAGGTGTCGATCAAGGTTGGGCCTACTGCTATACAAATAACTTCGGCTGAAAAGTGCAAGGTTCTATCTCACTCCGTACTACTCAACGATGTCTACTATGCTTCCGAAATCGAGGAGGTCTGCCTCGTCGATGATAATCAATTCACGCTTACCATTTCCAACGAGGCTGGTCCACTCTCTTTTATTCACAATGACTGTGATAGCATCGTTCAAGCAATTATTCACATTCGCAATAGGTATGCAGCTATTATTTGAACTATTACAGTACACAAATCAATGAAAAATCCATTGATTTTCTTATTAAATTGAATGAAACTTATATATATTTTTTTAAATA
This sequence comes from Nasonia vitripennis, assembly GCF_009193385.2. Taxonomy (NCBI): domain Eukaryota; kingdom Metazoa; phylum Arthropoda; class Insecta; order Hymenoptera; family Pteromalidae; genus Nasonia; species Nasonia vitripennis. The sequence goes on along the minus strand of NC_045761.1, from coordinate 13,590,711 downwards.
ACCAAATTCATAAATTGTTGTAGATGGGAACTTTCCCAGCCCGATTCGATGTCGGTTCATCCGAAGATTCGGCCCAAAGATGTACCTGGCACATTGCTGAACATGGCACTTCTAAATTTGGGTAGTTCTGATCCGAATCTTCGCACAGCTGCTTACAATCAGCTATGTGCACTGACGGCGACTTTCGACCTTAAGATCGAGGGTCAGCTACTCGAAACGTCCGGTCTCTGCATTCCCTCGAACAACACCATCTTCATAAAGCATCTGAGCGAGACTCTAGCAGCCAATGATCCTCATCTGACTTTAGAGTTCCTGGAGGAGTGCATACAGGGCTTCCGAGTTTCAACGATTGAATTGAAACATCTCTGCTTAGAGTACATGACACCCTGGTTGAATAATCTTGTACGTTTCTACAAGCCTAGCGACGAAGGCGGCAAACGCCAGAAGCAGGTCACTCAGATACTTGAGAAATTAATCACGTTGACTATCGAAGAAGTAGAAATGTATCCAAGCATTCAAGCAAAAATTTGGAGTACTATAGGTACGGTTTTTTCTTTCTTTTTTTTGCTGAAACAAGCAGAACTATAATGATTACTAATTTTTTGTAAGCGATTATTTGTGTCCATTATAATTTAACTTTTAAATTATTTTATAGGTCGACTACCAGATTTAATAGATACGGTTTTGGATAACTTCATCCAACGAAGCGTGCGTTATGGCTTCGGTTCTCCTATGGTCGAGATAATGGCTGATACTGCTGTAGCTTTGGCCTCTGGAAACGTACAGCTTGTTGCAAAGAAGGTTATCAGCCGATTGTGCCGAGTCGTTGACAAAACTTGTACCTCGCCAACGCCGCTACTCGAGCAGCATGCGATGTGGGATGACATCGCGATATTAGCGCGTTATTTACTCATGCTATCCTTTAATAACTGTCTAGATGTGGGCAAGCATTTACCATATCTCTTCCACACTGTGACTTTTCTCGTCTGCTCAGGCAGCTTGAGTATGAGGGCCTCGACTCACGGCCTTGTTATCAATATTATACATTCGCTTTGTACCTGCAGTTCGCCGTCGTTTTCTGAAGATACATATAGAGTACTAAGGATGAGCCTTGACGAGTTCTCTCTGCCTAAATTCTATTTGCTCTTCGGTATCAGCAAAGTCAAATCTGCCGCTGTGACTGCTTTTAGGTTGGTATTTGTTGACTCGTACTTGTGAAATAATATTAAAAAATGGTATAATATAATACAATCCTTTTTAGATCAAGCTATCGTCATTCAAATGAAAAATGGTTCGGCAATGAACGCAGCATCGTAGCCTCTCAGGACCGTGAGAGACTCTCTCTGACCAGTCTAGAAGTCATTACAGACGCTTTACTGGAGATTATGGAGGCGTGTATGCGCGACATACCAAAGTGTGACTGGCTCAGAACTTGGACTTCCCTCGCTAAAAGCTTTGCTTTCTGTTTTAATCCCGCATTGCAGCCTCGCGCTCTTATCGTCTTTGGGTGCATCAGTAAGAGCATTACTGACCAAGATATTAAGCAATTGCTTCGCATCCTCGTTAAAGCTCTTGAGAGCTTTAACGACATCACTCTACTCGAGTCCATAGTTATGTGTCTCACTCGGTTGCAGCCTCTGCTGAGACCGGTAATTTTCATGCTCTACAAATTCTTTTCATACATAGTTAACAGTCATCCTTATATGGTTAATAATTTTCAGGAATCGCCGATTCATCGCTACCTTTTCTGGGTTGCAACTTCTGTGCTCCAGTTAGATGAGGCATCGCTATATGCCTCGGGGTTGGCATTACTCGAACAGAATCTGCACACTTTAGATTCTCAGGGTACTTTTGATGACAAGACCTTAGAGTGTGTGATGATGTCTACCCGCGATCCACTAGAGTGGCACTTCAAGCAGCTTGACCACGCTGTCGGACTTTCTTTCAAATCCAAATTTCACTTTGCTCTTGTTGGACATCTGCTGAAAGGCTATCGTCATCCAACGCCCACGACTGTCACCCGGACCACGAGAGTACTCACGATGCTGCTTGCAATTGTCGCAAAGCCTCTAAGAAGGGACAAATTTGAGGTCACTCCTGAGAGCGTTGCATATCTAGCTGGTAAACATTTATAAAAATTGTTTGACATACGTAAACGCAGTTTTTGAAATTGAAAGCGATGATTACGTCAAATAATATCTATTTGTTTTAGCTTTAGTATCCATATCTGAAGAAGTTAGAAGTAGATGCCACATTAGACATTCATTGAGTCGAAGTATTGGTGAATCCGGTAGCTCTGACTTTTTGGATACTCTCGATTCACATTGTGTAGTATGTATTCTAATAAATTTATTTTCGTATTTTGAAGAAGTCAAAGTAATTGTTTTAATTAAAACTTGTTATATTATTATCAAATAGGAGATTTCCGCTAGTACAAGTAATCCAGTGAACCGAAGACAAAAATCTTTTGATTTACTTGACCAAACCGCAATAAGCCAAGCTAAGCTTCGAGCATATTATCCACCGCATCATCAGGTATATTTCACGCCCATTATCTAATTCATTTCTCAATAAATTCCGAATTTTTTTCTTCTTTTCCACGTTATTCGTGTGATTAATGTTTTTCTGTTAAGCAGATTGTACAATTCATTAACTGTCAATCATCCTAAGTTCTTTCGCTGTTTAATAACATTTTGGTTATTTACTTCTGCATATCAAACCTAATCTTTGAAATCATAATTACGTCAAAAACTACCCATACATTTTGTATTTTAAAAGCTAAATTTTAGTTATTCGTTGTTTAGAGATAAATGTGTCAACATAATATTTTTGCATTGGTCCAACTGTTTTTTAAAGCGAATGAACTTTGAATAATATATACGTTAATATAACTATAATTGACAAATTTGAGTCAAGTAGACAATGAAAAAACGTAGCATCAGATGTCTTGTAACACTGTCAATATGTCGCCAAAGAACGAAAATTGGTTTGTTTCTATGTGTGATCGATGAAATTGGTGTCTGCGCCTGCTACTTTGCCTGCCTGGATTGTAATTCCGTAAAATGTCACTAACGTCTACGCCTCGATCGTCCTGTGTGTACTCTGTCAATGATGTCACGCTACGCCAAACAAAATTCTTCCACTAACAAGACTGGCCGAATTTTATTTAAAACGCAGCGATCCTTCTCCATGCCCTCGACCAAGGAAGCCAAAGCAAATGATGAGCTTGAGGCAAAGGTATTACATTTTTTAAAATGATTGTATTTTTTGCGAATGAATATATACAAATAAATCAAGAGTCAATATAGACATACAGAAGTTACCAAGCAATAGTTTAAAATCGGACAATCATGAATTATTTTTGGTGCCTGACAAAAAATTGTTAGCACATAACTATTCAAATTCATGGCGTTTTTTTAAATACGCTTATGAATGAAACTTTTCATGTTTTACTTTTCCAGAGATATTTTCTTCTAATACTTATTGGTATCATTTGTAGAATCGAAGTGCGCGCGTAAGCGTGAGCAATGAGAACAACGTGCTTCTCGACCCAGATGTGCTGACGGACTTTTCGACGCAAACCCTTGTTTTAACAGTTTTAGCCACACTTGTCAAGTATTCAACGGATGAAAAGGAAACTAGGATCTTATACGAATATCTTGCTGAAGCTTCAGTTGTCTTCCCCAAGGTCTTTCCTGTGATGTAGGTTCCTTTTATAATAATTAGATCGAATATTGCATTTCATTGTTTGGTGATATGAGTATAATCTTTTTTTTTCGTTGCAGTCATAATTTGTTGGATGCAAAAATTAACAGTGTTTTAACATCTTGCCATGATCAGGCAATACTAAACTCGGTACAGGCAATCATTCAAAATATGATTGCCTGCGAAGATACAAGTCAACAGCAGCTTCACTATTTACAAAGTTGCGGATTTGGTGGACTCTGGAGATTTGCTGGACCATACACAAAGGTATATTTTTTATTTAATATCTATATCTGAAGTTTATTATATTAATTTCATATCCATATTCATATTCTAGTGCAATCGTACTGCAGAAAGTGCAGAGCTGTTTGTTAACTGTTTGGAAGCGATGGTCGAAACATGCTTGCCAGTAGAAGAGTCTGAAAGTGCAAGTCAGAGTGAGGTTTCTTCTGATCCAGCAAAGCGCGAAAGTACGTCAGATTCATCCAAAACCAGTTCGTTGTCTGATGCTAAGGCGCGCAATCTTTCGGAAGAAAGCAGTTCCTCTTCATCATTTGATCGCAAAGAGTATGTTGACGACTTTTATAAATACTTTTATTTTTATTTTTATTCTCTATCTTTATTTAATTTTTTTCCTCAATGGAATGACATTTGACTTTAAATAAAATTTTCAGTCATCCCGCGGAACGACAAATGGATAAACCAGACACAAATAAGGCAGCCTCGACTATAAGTAGCGGAAGTTCACATCCCTAGCGTTTGGCCCGAGAGACTGGATCTCAAAGAGGCAGTAGATCACGCAACCAGGAGCAACATGGCCAACGACAACAAATTCGACTGAGGTAAGATGGTAAAATAAATAAACAAATCTTTATCAACTTAATTGTAATGAACTCAGTATTGATCTTTACTTGATGTTATAATAGGACCGCAGAACTTTTAGCTCCCTGCTACTGTTGTTACATGTCCAGTCAAATAAATCCAGTACCGTCCACTTCGCGTTAACGTGCAGATTTAAAGGAAGAAAAGAAGATCGCAATTACGTTCGACGTTGAGTGTAGTTGGGTTCACGGAGTTATTTTAGATATTCGCGTCACGTATATTTTTGTTTTAACACTGACGAGTCCTTATGCTCAAAGTGAAGAAAAAACACCAAACTATTATTATATTATATTATATATATATATATACGAACGTTGTATAAATATCGATAATTTATCTCAGAGTACAAAAGGAGACCAGAGACCACTCTTGTCCTATTCCGCAGTTTGTAGGAAGCGCCAAAGGCACAAAGTCTTTTTATTGATATGGGACACAAAAAAAGTCGCTGCCAGGCTGCTGGGACTTGCGCCTTTTTAGGATCTTTGTAGATGACTGAAGCGGGAAAATTCTTTCTTATTCACCAAAGGTTATATTCTGTCTGATAAAAATTATAAAATTTAGACTCGTAAAGAGAAAGACTATACGTTCCGTGAAAAGGAAAAAAGATCTATATATATTTTTAGGTATGTTAAGTGAATGTGAAAGGAAGTGAATTATAGGTGTGCAAGGTTATATTATATTCGTTAATTAGGTTGTAAAATTTAAGAATATGTAGAGTACTGTTATTTTTATTGATGGGATGTCGGAGCTATGCTCATTTATTGACAATTTTCTACTGGAAATATTGCGCATTGATCACACAAATAAAAATCGATGGATGCCTAAAGCACGGAACTGTAATCCTGTATGCTTGTTTTCATTACAAGTTTCACAAATGAGACGCGAGTCGTCATTCGATTCGAAAAAACACATATGTCGATACGTATAAATCGAAACTTGATGGTCTATTATGTCAAACACAAAATATCGCTGAAATTGAATAATTTTTGCTCCGACAACCCTTTGATACAGAACTGTGATTCTCCCTTTAGTTCTGCTGGGCCTAAGTGGATTCTCAAGCGGAGAATCGAAAATGTTTATTGCTCTCAACGAAAAATTGTCTTTCGTTGGCTTGCCATTTGCAACTTTCAATTTTCTCGTATGATAATCGCTTAAGAGACGCTTTAACCGTTTTATTTTTTGCAAAACGTTAACTATGAGCGTCGACGACGACAATGATGAATTCCAACTGTGATTAGCTCCACCAAACACCCAATAGGACTATACGGCCCTAACTTTTAAGCAAGCTCGATGTTATTCGTAGAGTATTAATATTGCATATCGGAGACTCGATGTTTGAAAGCTCTCTCTCGTACCTGCTGGCTAACTTTACCTTGTTGAATGATGAAAAGAACAGCAATTTTATGTTTTCATTTTTATTTCTCTTCGTTGTCAACGCAAGCCAGACTCCTATACACTTCGTTACGGTCGTACTGTGAAAATAAAAAATAAAATATATGTTATAAAAAAAAGAATAAGTAAACACCAATTAGATGGGAAAGAGCCGCGCTTTGTATACATGTTGTTGTCCTAGTTTGTAAACAGGCGCACAAGGATTCTTTAACAAAAAGATTAAAAATTAATATAAAAAATATAATGAAAGAGAAAAAAGCAGAAAAATAAACGACATTTTAATCAACACATCGAAAATAAAATCTCCGCGAGGCCTATCGAGCGCATATAGGGCCTATCGCTTCTCTCTGAATGTGATGTGTAATTTATATTATTACTTCGTATGTGTAAATGATATAAATGAGTTAATGAAAGAGCCGCTACTTGCTATACGTTAAAAGGAAAGATTTATTACATATATTATATATATAAAAAAGATGAAATTAACTGATCGTCAAAGCCTAAAGCCGAGTTTCGATGTTTCTGAAGATATCGATATGAGTATTACGTAAGTAGCAGAAATACGCGTTATTGTATAATGTCTGAAACTAAATATAACATATGTCTATACTTTATATGAATTGTCTTTATTACAATTTATCGTATTACCCATACCTAATCCATGTAATATATACTTGCTATATAATATATAGGCCTACCTTTATCATATTTGCGAGTCTCTGTTACGAAAGGACACAGCCTTTTTTCTTTCTACTTTCTGGTCCCTATAACATTAATATTTATGATGCCGTATTGGAGTTTTGTTTTTAGAATTTCAGGACTTAACATTGTCGTTTTTAATTTACTCCAAAACCGAGCAACAAACTAAGTAAAAACTCGGAAATAAAATAAACAGTAACGTTTTTTTCTAGATAAAAAATAGGCATTGTTGACATTTAACAATAATCTACAAGGATTACGCACTATACCTTCTTCGCGTGTACGGCCACTTTAGCTGCAGCCTCGAAGACTTCCTTGGCACCCTGCCCGGTTCTCGCGGAGCACTCGTAATAAGCCAGTGCGCCGATCCTTCGGGCCGCGTCAAGACCACCCTCATAGGCCACCGGTTCGACGCGAACGTCGTTGGCGTAGGTCAATCGACCGAAGTTGTCGTTTGGTTGGTGGCGTAGATCTTGCTTGTTGCCGACGAGGAGGATCGGGACACCTGGACAGTGGACGTCCAATACCTCGGGCTTCCAGTAGTTCACGACGTTGCTCAGCGAGGTTGGCTCGCAAATGGAGAAGCAAAGCAAGACCACGTCGGCGTCGCGACAGTAGAGCGGGTATAGCTTGTCGTAAGCCTCTATCGCGTCGACGAGGGTCAGCTCGACCTTTATAGGGCAATTTCAGGAATTTGAATTTTATTTCTCCTCGTTCGATTGTATTATAGAAAAAATAATTTAAGATGTACAGCTATAAAAGGATTTTCTTAAACATCTTTCCGCTTTACTAATTGTACACGCTACAGACAACTTTTTAAAATCTACATTGTTAAATGTTTACCTTTTCACCATCCAAGTTCATTTGATATTCTTGAAAATTGTCAAAAGAAGGCGTATATTCGGTAGGGAACTCATATTTCGTAAATACGATTAATAGGCACGTTTTACCACATCCACCATCGCCCACAACTACTAATTTTTTTGTCAACTTTGTGGATTCTGGAAATTCATCATAATATATTACGTATAAGCGATATGTATTTATTTTATCTTATTAGTTTCATCAATCTGTTTCATAATAACATCAACATAACGAAAACATTACAATTCATATCACTTAAAATAAAAAAAAAAGATACGTTGACGAATTTATCGTGATGACTGACATCTTTCTGTTGTATCCAACGATGGAGATAATTGAACAATGAGTAATACATATATCAGGTCATTAATCGCACGATAAAACATATCATAAACAAATATATGTATACACACCGGTACAGCGCGATAAGAGATTTTAACAATTGTCTTTATACTTTATCAATTAGTGTCACAAAAACACGCTATAACGTTGCGATTCTCATTGACATATGCGACTCGACGCTGGAAGCAGCTATTGGTTTTAAGTGTAAAAAATAATAGATTATCGTTGGACTGCATGCTCAATTTGTTATTGTTTACATGTCCCAGTCCTTGAATGCAAATGTTTTTGGTTTCCTGACAGATCTTTTACGGTAAAATGAAGAATTACGGTGAGTGAGAGACAAGATTAATCATATTGCTTATGCATTTGCAGATAGGATTTATTATGGTCTATAATCTTACAGAAAACATTTATTAATCGAAAGCTTTTTTAAAATATACCGAGATATTTCAACATTTTCTCAAGTTCTAGAGTATTTTATGATTTCATTTATCTACGTCCGATTACGATAAGATAATAGCTCTATGTACGGTACCCGGTGCAACGATCAAATCCAAAATGAAACCATGTCAGTATTGGAACAGAAATGTACGAAATAAAAAGTGTTATATAAAGTTTAGTTTTTAATTAGAATGTATCTATTCTCATTGTGGTAAGTTTTAATCGAATATTTGTTCTTATATTGTTTAATATAGTGATATTTTTATATATACACTTTATCTAGTCCGTCTGATGGTCAGTCACGAAATGGTATTTAATTTTCTAAAGCCGCATACAACTATATGCATTTGATTTTTTTAAGTCCACACATAGCAAAGGTATCTTTAAGATGACTCTTATTTCATGATTTTAAACACGTATCACAATATCAAGATAAATGCCTTATGTAAGAAAGCATATTTCTAAATAAAAGACGCTTAAAAAATTAGCTTTAATATGCTTACCTGGAACAGAATCGATCACACTATTTCTTTTAGAGTTACTCATGATTGAACTTGTTGATGTAGTTTGTTAAAAAATTGACCGCTTTCAACGTTTCACATTTTCAACTACATCTTGGTTATACATGTCAAGGTATCTTGCTTTGATCGATTATCAAAAGATTAAACATCCATATATAGGTAGAAATGGTGGGGAGCTTTGCTCGATCGCTCAAACATAGTAGAATTCTTGGATAGTTTTTATGAGATATTAGATATAGTGATCTTTATGTTTTGAGATCTAGTATTTTATTATTTTGCAATTATTCGTATCTGCTGAATTCTTCAAATTTTTCAATTATATAATTCAGCTATATAAGGAATAAAAGAAACAAATTATATGTTTCATGTCTGAAAATAACGACAATTTTGTTAGATAATGCTAGAAGCGGATGTTATGTACCCAGTAAATCTTTCAGAATAAATCGTGAATATTTGTTTGTTGAGCATTGACCGTGTAAGATCGAACAGGCCGCTTATAACGTGTAATATTCATATACCTATATACATTAGCTGATCGCGTGTGACAATTGTTAATCTGACAAACAGAAAAATATGAACTTATGGCGTGAGTTCTTGCATACATGTATTATGTTAAATAAGTAATAAGTGCGCTATATTGCAATAGCAAATGTTTTCTTTGCACCGTGACCTTATATATTATCTGTAGTAATGTTAAAACCATAAGCTCACTTGTTTTCTCTACACTTATATAATATTGATTGTGTTTTTAAATCTTATTCTAGAATAGGCAGTATTCGGAAAATAGAAGAAGAATTGAGCCACCAAGATTCCGAGTTACCCTCCAATTTTAAAAGAATAGCCTCACAATGCTGCGGAGTGCTGGCCGCGAACTCGATAAAATTCACAACGAGCACATTCCATGGATTCCACATAATGCTCATCGCGGAGTTACATAAGAAAGACTCCGAAATCGACATAACACTCAATCAGCTGACTTGGCTGGGTAAGTTCATTCGAATACTTATTACAGTTTAAAAAAAAGTCTTGAAATATTTTTTCTGGCCGCAGCGAGCTTGGACTTTCTCGTGCCGATAGGCTCGATAAGCACCGCATTCATCACTCAGCGCGTGGGCAGTCGGCTGGTGATGCTATGGTGTTCGATACTCTACGTGACCATTTGGCTGAGCTACAGCTACTCGACGAGCACGACGATGCTGATGACGGCGCAAATTTTGTACAGCCTGACGCGAGGCGCCCTCAAGACACCCACCAGCACCTACGTCACGGAGATAAGCGAGCCTCGACTGAGGGGATCGTTTCTCGCTACCTGTCACCTCGCCTCGACCTTTGGAACTTTCTTCTCGCTGCTCATGGGTAGTCTACTGTACTGGAGGACAGTTGCGCTCATTAACATCGCGTTTCCTATCGTTAGCTTCATCGTAATTTTGGCCATCCCCGACAGTCCGATGTGGCTTGCAAGTACGTTCCAGTATTTTAAATGTAAATGATTCAATTGTAAAATTAACAATAACTCGCGTTACAGGTCAAGGCCGACTCGACGAAGCCGAAGACGCTCTCTGCTGGCTCCGCGGTTGGGCAAGAACAGCAGTGCACGTGCGGAGCGAGTATCAGTCCCTGGTGGAGAGCTTCAACAGGTCCTCCTTCTTCTCCACGGTGGCCCACGACGAGAGCTCCGAACAAAACTCGAGAAAGCTCGAACGACTGAGGGCAAAGCTCAAGCCCTACTCGCAGCGATCGTTCTACCTGCCCCTTGCCTCGGTCAGCCTGATCTACTTCATCCACTTCTTCAGCGGCGTCTCGGCGATCCAGGTATACTCGATGTTGATCTTCCGGGAGATGGACTCGCCGATCCACGTGTCAGTGGCGACGACGTCTATGGGCGCCATGCGCATAATCGGCGCCCTCGTCGTCTTTCTCTGCATCCGGCTGAGCGGCAAGCGGCGACTGGTCTTCGGTTCGCTCCTCGTAGCCGGTGGCTGTCATCTGGTGATCAGCGGCGTGGGCTTCTTGCTTCAGCACCTGCCTCCGCAGATTTCGCCCGAATCGACGCCGTATCCTTGGGTCTCGCCGATCGCCATGATCATAGCCGTGTTCGCCAATTCGTCCGGAGTCGAGACGATCGTCCACATGCTCAACTGCGAGATCTTTCCTCTGAGCATTCGGTACATAGGATCGGCGATCGGCGGCTCGGTCGGCTCGGTCATGCAGTCCATCATGAGCAAAGCCTTTCTCTACATGCTCGACGGATTAACTCTGCCGGGACTGTTTCTCTATTTCGGCTTGATGAACGGCGTTGCCATGATCGCCTACTACTTTGTCTTTCCCGAGACCGAGGGCAGGTCGCTCAAGGAGATCGAGGAACATTACGGCGGAATCAAAAGTTTGACCGATGATGATGGTAGGAACGAACGCCGAGAGAAAAATATTTGAATGTAGTTTTTTTGTAATAAAAAGTTTTTGAAATCCATTTGTTTTCATCTACTGGGATTAAATTCAGCATATTGAAATTCGAATTTAAAATTATAAGCGTCGCGAACAGAACTGTCACAAAACGTTTTGCATTATAACTACTGTGCAACTAGTTTGTCACAAGACCGACGAGTTCATCAGGAAGCAGAAGTTTGACAGTCGCGGTCTCTATATTCTGTCCAAACTTCTTGCATTTCGACAGATTCGAGCCTTGGCCAGCGATGCGCTCACAAATGCCGAATCGATAGGAGTACTATATATATGTTATTGTGGTGCGGGCGTGAGTTCCCGATCAACGCCAAAGCCGTGACGAATGACGCCGCGCGACATTGTGAGTTACGCGCGTGAATTCTCTCTCCTGAACAATCTTAGAAGTCCAGGCATGACATAGGCAGAAAAGTCAGGGGAAAGTTATAGACCCGCTTGGAGAGAGAGAGAGAGAGATGGCCGTTAGTTCTCTGTCGGTCGTTATCCCCGACTGCTACGAAAGGGAAATCGTATCAAATGTCACAGACGCACACGTTTTTCTCCTTCGCTAAGACCGAGAAATGCTTCTTTACATCGTTATAATTATGAATTTATGGATGTACGAAATTCGATTAAAATACTAAACAGGTAGGTGTATTCGTTATAATTACGATACGGATTTGCGTAATATTTGTGTACCTATATTGTATCCAGTGTATCTTAAACAGTGCTTCTGAAAAGATTTTTTATTATCTACAAAATAACAGCAAAGTAGCTCATTAAGTTTTCATGTTTGTCGCGTCACAATTTGGCGTTTTTAACTCTAGCCTCAACGTCTTGTTGTGTTGTCGTTATCACTCCAAAAGACCAAAGAAATTACGCATCAGCACATTTCTGAAAAGGCACTTTGATTTATTCATATCTTATACATACAGGTGCATTACAGTCTAACAACGTCTTACAGCTAACTGATGCGTGTATATAAGTATTGATCAAGTGCGCGAAAACAAATGCACGACGAACGACGACTAATCCCTAAGAATACTGATAAAAAATAAGTATAAGAAAAGATAACGAAAATTGAACACATTGATATTTACAGAAGGAGAGTGAAAAACGGTATGAATTTCTTTAAAGTCATATCACTTGGTATTACAGAGACAGGTGTTCTTCATATTCAAGCGAATCCAATTGAGATAGCGGGTGACTCTCGTGTAGACTCCTGGATAACCGGCTCGTCCGCATCCGACGCCCCAGGAAACGATACCTGTCGAAATACAGTCGGTTAATTAGCTCATTAACCAGATATGAATGTCACTTCTTCGACTGAGGGCTACAAGGAATTGTTTTGGTCGAGGTGAATAAGGATATTTTTTTATTTAAAAATGTCCAGTTTAAAAATTATCACGATTACATTAAAATGCCAAAAATATTTTATTCACCACTATATTTAAAAATGATCGATTTTTTTTTAAATTACTTCTTCTACATCGCCGAGATGATATAAAAAGCGGAATCCAGCTCACCCGCAATCTCGAGTCTTCCTCCCTCGTCGATGAGCAAGGGGCCGCCGCTGTCGCCTTGACAGGAATCCTGACTCCCGTTGCCCGCGCAGACCATGTTCTCGGTGATGCGGTTCGCCCGGTACTTCATCCTCCTGCACTGGTTCAGGCTGAGCACGGGCACAGTCACCTCCTGCACGACCCCGGCCAACATTCCGCCCTCTTTCGTCCTTCCCCAGCCGACCACGGTCCCGTGCTTTCCGGCTGGATCGCTACCTGTACCCGACATATCGCACGCGAATGTCTCAATATCACGTGTAAGCTTCTCTTTTGCACCAAATTTGCAGCAATATTACCTGGCTGGGGCAAACAGACGGGCCTGATGGTTTTGGAAAAGCTCACGGGCCGGCGCAACTTGAGCAGGGCGACGTCGTGATTGTAGGACTCGGTGTCGAAGTTTCGATGAGGGATCACAGCCCCGACGTACCTCATCACCGCCTTCCCATCGGTCGTCACGAACTGGTCGTGATCGCCGAGGATTATGCGTATCTTGGAGCGCTTCAGCCTGAAGGTACAGGAGAGAAGAACGTGTAGAGCCGATTGCACACGCATGCGTTACATATTCATCACATTACGCAAGCTATAATACCGGCCGGATTAGCGACTTACTTCCTGACACAATGGGCTGCAGTTATAACGTAATCATTGGTGAGGAGACTTGCCCCGCAGTGGAACTTGCCGTCGTAAACGAGACGAGCCAGCCAAGGATACTTGTTCGGCTCGGACGGTCGGCCGCCGACGATTCGGTTCTCTTGGTTCGGCGCGCCGCAGTCTATAGCAAACGACGAACGAACGCATCGCGCTCAATTATGCACATCATCTGGATATGTCTTATACGCAATTAACTAACGTAAATAATCGCCTCACCGCACGTGCAGTTCCGTATCTTTTCGTCGGTGCCGATGGCGTTGCCGCTGTCGCCTCCGCTGCCGTCGCCGCCGCCGATACCGCTGGTGATGCCGCTCAGGCCCGGGATGTCGACGTCGATGCCGAACAGATCGTCGAAGAATATCCGCCCCGTGCGATTACTCGTCCTCCGCTGAAACAGACGCTCACTTTCAATAAAACCAGCCACACGTCCCGATTGCTTTCGGTCGCTCGTATATTCAAGCGCGTTATTTACGATTTCCAATGCGAGGAGTAGGTCGAAAATGGTATCACAGATTTCGGTCACGCGCGCGCACGCGGAAATAAGAGAGCGCAGCGCGGAAGAGAGATAGAACAAGAGGCGTGCGCGGGTGGGACGCTCTCGGCACTTACGAATTCCGCAGGAGTAGCAGCAGCACTTTTCTCGCTGTAATTCCCGAGCAGCAGCAGCAGCAGCAGACACAACAACTGCACCACTCGTGTCCGCATGTTTTGCTCAGAAAACTGCGACGAGACGCGGCGGAGAAGAGAGTTCCGGAGGCCTCAAGCGATGTACTATCCCGCGGCCCGTCGTCCTCGTCGTCTCGGCGTCATCTCGCGTGCGCGCACGTCGAGAGATCTCTCGCGGCACTCTGTGTGTCGCCGAGCTGCGCGCTGCGCGCCGGTCAAAGAAGAAAGACCGCCGCAGCCGATCTTGCTTTCACTGCGCGCGCGCTTTACGCGAAGAAAGTTCGGCGCACACGCACGTATACATACACGCGCGAGCAGCGCGCACACAGCTATATACGTAGCCGCAGTGAAATTTCCGCTGCGCTTATTATGCTCTGCTTCATTTTCTTGTCTGATTATACCGCTACGTTTTTTTTCTCTTTCTCTCTCTCTCTCTCCTTTCTTCTCGCATACTCTCACGGCTCGTTAGACTCAGCCACCTTCCTCTCTTGTGACACTTTTACGGCTGGGAGATTTTACTGATTCACGCGCGCGACTCGAAGGCTTTTTTTTTCTCTTTCGTCAAGCTCGTTCCGCTATCGTCGACGGTTAATTGCGTGATACGAATATTGCTTGTTTTTTTCGATCGCCGAATCGAGCGGAGGACGCTCGAAATCGAAATTTCCCTTCGGCCGCGGACGATGACTGTTAACCTAGATGCTTGTGCGTGTTGTATGTAAAATTCCGAAAAAAATATCGTAACCTCTTTCGCGTAAAAATAACGTTTCCATTAACCCGAGCGCGCGCGATACTTTCGAGATTACCGTTAATTAGAAAATTCAACTTTTTTACATCAAAGAAAGTGAGTCGCTCGATCTATAAGCGCGTACGCGCGCTTTGCAAATTTTCGCGCATGATGAAAGTTTCGAGCAGCCGCGTTAATCAAAGAGCGCACGTGATGTATTTTAAGCAATAGGAAACGTTCGCGTTAATCGCGCGCGGCAGTATGCATTTCAAATAGGATGAGGCTCTCAGCTTTCCTTGCCGGTATTTTTTGCATCTGCAGTAAACGCCGTTCGGTTGGTTTTTTCTCTTTTACTGTAATGCTTCGCAGTTTGAGCTATTTTTAGCTTTTAGGCTGCGCCGATATGCGCGGATAATTAAATAAAGTGGCGTCGAGATCTCTTTGAATGAAAACGAATTCATTGACGAATATTAAAATACAATCGAAACGCTCCGAATCGCCGGCGAATTTTGTTCTTATCCGCCAGGCGAGCCATGACCCCATTTCTTTTCTAACGCGAAGAGTCAGCTTTTGCAACTCTACATAACGCTTTTACGGTGCGACAACTGGAGTGCATTTACGCTTTTATCTGCAACTTCGATAAATCATCCGTGTATAGTTGGAATTTTTCCCGGCACTGGCACGAGCGACTTGTGCTGTTTCGATGGTCGACAAAAGTCTGATTATATTTGAGCGATGGCTTTTCACTTACACTTTAGGCCTCTCCGGCAGCTTCAATCGGAATAACTTAAGCCAACAAGAGGCAGGCATTAGCCGTGACCGGTGACGCTCGGTTGGTTTCACTAACCTACATCGGCTGCCCGTTGAAAGCAAAACGACTCCGATTCCCATAGCCTGCTTTCGGAACTCGGCTCGGAACTTTTTTTCCATCTTCCTCATTCTTCGCTCTTTCCCCGCCGCACGGCGCTGATGCTTTTCCTCTATATATTTATAGCTTGCGGACGCGTTGCGTTTGCGATGCGTATAATGTATAAGGAATTGTTCTCTTGCATTGCGTAACTCTGTCTCGTTTATTCAGCAGCAAGTTTCGCTTGATTAAGCTACATCACAGGACCTCACGGAGGCCAACACGTTATTCGCTTTGATATACACACGTAACATCGGACTAGATTTTCCCGAGAGTCGAGCTCGTCGGCGGAAGAGCAGAATTAAACACGTATAGTTGTAGAATTACATAAGAACAATGGCGGCGCTGTATAGGAGTACAGAAGACATTCTGCACTCCAGCATTAGCTATAAACTTTGGTTCGTTCGTGGTTTCGCTGATATTTGGCGGCTTCATCTATTGCGGCACGTTACTCGGTGGCGAGCAGACGCACTCGCCTCTGACGTGCTCGCCGATCCAGTCCAGGTAGTTGGTGACTTTGGTGTAGACGCCCGGGAAGTTGGGCCTCGCGCAGCCGCGACCGAAGGAGACCAGGCCTGTGATAACATATTCACTTATGAGTAGGAGCTTCGAAGTGAATTGTATGCTATTATATAGAAACACTTTCGAGAGACTCACCGACAACCCGCATCGCACCCTTGGCGCCGCGGACCTGCAGAGGGCCGCCGCTGTCTCCGTTGCAGGAGTCGCGCTCACCGTCGAGGTACCCGGCGCAGAACATGTTCTCGGTGACGCGGTTTTTCGGGTACTCGGACAGCTCGCACTCGTCCCGGCTCATGATGGGAAGGTCGACTTTGCGCAGCTCCTCGCTCACCGGCTCGCCCTCGCCGATCCTGCCCCAGCCGATGGCCACGGCTGTCCTTCCGACGTAGTTGAAGCTGGCTGAGGAGCAGAGGAGAGAGAATAGGGATGATTAAAAAATAGTGAGCTGCTCTGCGACGAAGACGAGAGATGCGCTATACTCACCCGCATCCGGCAGGCAGACGGTTTTCACGGCCGAGTCGAGAGGCACTTCTCGGTCGAGTTCGATTATGGCGATGTCGTTGTTGAAGCTGTGCCTGTCGTACTGCTCGTGAACTTTCATCGACTTGATGCGGTAGACTTGGTTGTCGGCGAACCGGAGCCCGAAGTACTTTTTCTGGAAGCTTTTTATCGCGATCGTCGCGTTTCATTATTTGCTCTCATTTTGATTTTACGGAGGGTGTATCTTGCGGTGCTTACCCGGAGATGCAGTGGCCGGCGGTCAGGAGATGTCGGCGAGTTATCAAGCTGGCTCCGCAGTGATGCATGCCCTGATACGTGATTGCGACGGCCCAGGGGAACTCGTACGTGCTCGTTACGTCACCGTTGACTATTCTGGTTTGCCGGCTGACGCCGCAGACTGCAATCAGAGTTCTTTTCGATAGTTAATTGCCCTTGCTAATTATTACTTTCGTTCAAAACCCCGTTTAACGATTTTTTTAATAAACTAGGAATGAAGGCGCGCTCTTGATTCTATCTCTGTCATAATAACACTGTAGAAAATCTACCATAAGTGTTGTGCGGCACACTAACGTCTGCTAATGTTTTATAAGCATGTAACATGTTACTAAATCCCTCAAAACTATTTTTTAATAAATATATTAATAATGCTCAATGCCGTCTTCATTGGTTTGAATAGTGAATTTGAAGAAAAGTTCAGTATAAGAGTCAGTGGGTTTGTCTATCATTAAAATGCCATTTATTTGCATTACAAAAAATCTATACAACTGAAATTTTACACAGATACTTACTATGCTACCTAGAAAAGATGTAATCTACATGATTATGATTTAACTGTTTTCATTCATATTTTCACATCGAAGTCCATATGAATTTTTTAATTTAGCGTATCAAATTTTGCTTGTAGACAGTTACACAGAAACTACCATCTCTAGCACATTGTATTTCTGCTTTCCAGTGTATTTTTACATGAAGAAAGTGATAAGTAGTTTAGCTTTTTTGTCAAGGCATTAATTAGAATTTTGACTTTTAACAGTTGTGAGAGATTTTGAGACTGATACCTGTTTCTCCATTTTTGCATTTTTTCTCATTCGAAAACTAACAGTTTCTTTTGTGATTGTGGAAAGATATTTAAAGTTGAATCAACTTTAACTGAAATACTTTTGTGTTCGACTACAACATCCATGATAATTATTTAGTCGTATAGCATGAGTTTCCAGTCACATCAGTGTCGGAGTCCAAATCAGAAGTTTTTCAGTTAAGGTCGATTCAACTTTAAATATCTTTTCACAATCACAAAAGAAATCTATATGCAAAATATGAGCTCTCTAGACCTGTTAGTTTTTGAATGAGAATAAATGCAAAAATGGAAAAACAGGTATCGGTCTCTCACAACAATTCTAATTACCTAATACCTTGACAAAAAAGCCAAAACATTTATCACTTTCTCCATGTAAAACTATGCTAGAAACCAGAAATACAATGTGCTAGAGATTGGTAATAATTAATTTTTACTAAAATTTCTTGCTAGTTATATTACATATATTTTATCTGTTATCAAGGTTTCCACATTTCATTTTAAACACCTCAAACATTTCTACCAGGGTTATGAGTTATGACTGTTTTGAGGGTTATGAATTTAAAGCGCGGTTCTGATCTCCTTGCCTAGGCAACCAACCAGCAACCAATCAGAATCACGTATAAATGCTTCACAACAAAGGTCATCATTTTTTAAAGAGAGGAATAAAATCATTGTGTAAATTAAAACGGCCCTTGTCAAAGTCATTTTGAATTATAAAGTATGCTTTTACTTCAAAATAACTCATGTGCATATTTTGGAAAGCTATGTCAGACTAGTGAAAAGTTATTATATTTTTATGTTTACAACTAGTCTTATGGGACATCACGTTTTCAACCCTTGCAGTCGTTATTCATTGATATTCGTATTAATATTATTTTAATAGAATGACGCGAAAAACTACATTTTTCACCAGTAATTTTTCATTACCGATCGCTCTGAAGCTTTGCCTTTCTTTTTCTAAAACTTGTACATTAACTCTGGTAGAAACGGTATCCAAGTTATTTGGAAGTTCTGAGGTCGTCAATCTCAGAACTTGGTAGTTTTCTTTGTCAGTTTTTATTACAAGATGTAACGCTTTTTATCCTAGTTCTTAGCAGTTTTTAGATTGAGTATTCTTAACTATTTTATTCCGAAGATAGTTAGTTGGTGAAATAGTATGGACACAGATGCACGTGGTTAATGGCGATTCGAGGTTAGAATCGAAAAATCATTAATAGCAGGCTTGTATTCGAGTTTTTTTTAATGAAAGTTTATAGAATAATGATTTGCATGCGAAAAATCATCCGAAAAATTTCGAGCGACCGGGGACTCGAACCCGAGCCCTGCACAAGGAAAGCCGCGCGCCTTAGCCAACCGAGCCAAGTAAACGTTGTCATTTGACCAACTATCTTGGGCATTACTTTTCAAAAACAGCTTGATCTAAGAACTGCCAAAGAACTAGGATAAAAAGCGTTACATCTTGTAACACGAACTGACAAAGAAAACTACCAAGTTCTTGGCTTTTTCACCATTTTAAATCGGCCAATTTCTACCAGGGAAAAGTAACTCGTATTTATGAAAAGTGAATCAGAAGAAAAATCGATTTGACGCAGAGGTAGGGAACCCGGAGAAAGAAGCACAATAAATCAGTATAATTACCGCAGTTGTCGCACATGTTCAGCGATTTTCCGAAGGACGACGAGTCGCCGAAGTAATTGGGCGAACTTCCAGCGTTGGTGCTGAAGTTACTTTGGTGCACCATTTCTCGATCTCCTCCCAGGATCTATTTTTTTTACGAAAGAAAAAAAACGAGACCATAGAAAAATCGAAAAAACACAAACACTTAGCACACCTATATTCGAATACTCTCAAACAACTTACTAATCGCGGCGCAAACGAGCGAGCCTGACAGCTGCAGAAGCAGCAGATCAGAGCTGCGAGGCACAGGGAAAAATCTCTTCGTTCCATCGCGTCTACGTGATACAGGGGAGTCTAGTGAAGAGTCAAGCTCCGGCACACACTGCGAACTGCGCTCTCGGTCCTTTGTCGAGAGGAAAAGTGACGATTGCCGAGTCTTTTGCCGTTTTATAGTATATTATAACTAATAACGAGGTGTACGGAGAGCGAGCTGTATCGTGGGTGGGAGGAGTGCCGCAGAGCGCCGCGCGGGTTACCTTGGCCGGTGAGTTTGCATTGGCAGATGTGCGCCGCGCGACCTTTTTCGAATCGCGCCGCTGTGCAGAGAGGGATGAGACGTCGTCGTACGCGCCGCGATATGTGGCGCAACAACGCCGCGACAAGTGTCGACGATCTTCCTTCGTTCAATGTCGCGCGACTCACCGGCTTCAATGTCGCGAGCTTTCGACAGGGTCTCTTTTTTCTCCGTCATCGCGTGCTCGAACTTGACGTTGTATTACAGCGGATGATATGCATTGCTGGGACCGTTTGGCAATTTCGGTACTGTATTTGTGCCAAAAATTGCATATTCCCGTGATAACGCAGCCGCCTTCATTTACGGCACAACATAGCAGCAGTAGCAGCGGCAGACAAGTTTATCGGGCCAACTTTGCATTGTGTAAATATTTACATTTTAGCTCAGCTGCACCGCACTGAGCGATATTATTATTTTTTTTATGTAACGTTAGCGAGCATTGCATTATTGAGAAAAGTAGGTGATCTCCTTTTTTGTCATTATTTATTTTCATAGTTGCCGATAAGCGCGGCTTCGATCATACAGGCGGGAAACGTTATAACGCGAAAGCGACGAAAGCGACGACGACGACGTTACACGCGCTCGCATCGGAAAAATCGGATGACGAGCGATGAGAAATAGGTACACACACGATTTGAAAGTTTTCACGATAACTGCATACACTATATTGGGGTCAATGTAATGGGACGCCCTTGTCTCTCAGTGCAAGTGAGCTATTCGTGCAGCTCTTTTTTATACGCAGCTTCTTCGAAATGGGCGCTAATATGCGGGCAGATGGAAAATTAAAACAGATATAGATTTTTCTCGGGCGCGAACCAAGATAATTGCCGCTGCGCGCGCATAAAGAAAAGAGAATTACGACTCGGCCGACCTAATGCCGGTTTTATTCGCCGTTGGCTTTATCCATTATCTGTTATAGCCGCGCTGCTGCTCTACTATGCGCGCGCAGCGCGAGAATCGCACTGACGGGAAGTAAATAGAAGATTTGTGTATACATCTCGGAATCGATTGGAAACGGATACGATGCGAAAAGCCGATGCTCAACTGTGCTTCCGCTATTGTCCACGACGATGATATTGATAGGGGGAAGCAGCTCGCGCGCGCGCGCGTGCGCGAGAGAGAAAAGTCATACCCGTGCTCTTATGAGCAGTCGAGGTCGCCGCGCTTATCAGTCATCTTCAGGGCTAGAGCTGTTTTGGAGGTGAGATAACGCACCAGCTACAGTCGTAATGGGCGATATGGCGTCATCTTTATCACACGCGTTCCGAGTATAACTTACTCCTGCAATGTCAAGTTTTTGTTTACATCTCGCTTACGGGAAGAAGAGTCAAAGATCCGCGCTTCGCATTGAGTCTTGAATCCAAGTGCGCTGAGGTCGATCCGAATCAGCAGACACTTAATCCCTGCGCTCGTAAATTCTACGTCTCTCGCGCGGAGCATTGCACTGCCGAGATAACGAAGGACGACGCGATATCGACGCGTGAAAAGAATGATGATGAAAGAAATAAAAATTTAACAGAAGCAAGGTATTAGCATCATCGTAATCGGGAGGATATTATAGCCGGCGCGAGAGATAAGTGTCGAGTCATCGGGGGCACATGTCAAGACAATAAAGCATAAGCGCGAGACGCGCGGAGCCCGCATGAGGGCGTCCTGACCTAAATACCTTGACCCATTGTGTATCGCTGCTGCGCGGACTGATCGGGGCCAGGTGTGCGCCTCGCCGAACGGCGCAGCTTTTATCTTTCGGTCACATCGCGTCTACTGCGCACGAGCGCCGCCGCCGCGATATTATTGCTCGCGATTTTCGTTCGAACCGCTAATTGCCACCCGGCGCGTCCTTCCGAGATAAGAAGAGACGCGCGGAGGACAGGCATCAGACACAGGACGAGACTATGGATTGGTGTATGATGCTATACTGTGCTAATATGTAATGCGGCGCGAGGCCAACGTTTACCGCGAGTTTTTTTTTGTTCCAAATGAGTGTGGTGTTTTGCCCCTACCGCGTGTTGTGTAGTTTCCTGCCTCGGTGCTGCCGAGTTGATGTGTGTGTCTATCGGTCATTCGAGCCCTGACGAGCGAGAGACGCTGCACGACGCTTTTCTACTCCGCAAGTCGCCGTCGCTTCGATTGAACGAACGTCAAGACGCAACGCAAGTAAATAGTTTTACATGGATTGATTTAATTGATTGATTCAGTGGCTATATTAGGTAAAGTAGCTTGTTATTGACGCTCTTATATTATTATGGTTATAAATGTCGCCAGTTTTAAGAAAAGCTTTCAGCTCCATCATTTAAAGCAAATCATACTCAAATTAATATAACGTAAAAATGTGTGATTCCCGTCGCGTACAAAAATTAGAAAATAAGCACTATCGCTTATGTTACCTTTTTCTCTCTCAATTGCCTGTTACGCGACGATGGTCTATCTTATATTATCATTACATCGTATACAGCGACGCAATCTAGGAAATCATTGTTATAATACAAACACGCCCTCGTAAAGCTCTCGCGTAATCTATCTGTTTGCTCGTAAGCGAAGAAATTCTCGCTATAACATAATACATAGGCTTCCAATAATTTGCTGGAATTTAAACTCGCTCACCACGCATAATCAGGAAAAATACTCGCCCGAGATAAGGCTCTTATTGTTTATCGTATACATATGAAAAGAAAAAAAAAGATACTATCCTGTAGTCGAAGCTGAAAGCCAGCGCGATTCAGTCGCCCGCACATCAAATATTGACGCTCCGGCGTCGAAAAATTTAACAGCTGTAAAAATACAAGCCTCGATCAAGAGCTCGCGCGTACGTGGCTGCTGCCTGTAAGCATCGCTCATTTCGGCCCCGGCGTTTACGAGTGTGCATCATTAGACCTGTTTTTTCGCAGAAAAGACGTAAAAAAGAATCGGCTCGTCCGCGGTAAAGGGGAAAGAGCCCAGGTGAGAGGAGTCCGCACGCGAGTCATATCCCGGGACACTCGTATACGAGCCGATCCGCAAACCGGTAATTCCACGATCATTCGCGATACATAAACGGCGCGGCGCGCGAATTACCATACGACTAGCCTAAATTTTCACCCAGAAAGACCGGTGGGCGCTCTCTCGACGTACTTCCCTGTATATAAATAAAGATGCGCAGGTGAGACTCGGGTCTGTGTGAAAGTGTCGCTCGAGTCGAATTGTCGCACGGCCGTCGTCGTTCGTAGTCGTTGTCGCGCGCGCGCGTGTGTGAAATCGAATTTCCAGCCGGAGAGATCGGCATCGCCCCGAGAAAGTATTCGCAGCAGTTTATACGACGCAGTGCGCGCTCCCGAGCAGCTTTTCGGCCTGAAAATGCGCGGATTACTCGGAGTTTTCCTCATCGTCGCGCTGCCGCTGACCTTCGCGCACATCATCGAAAACAAGGTAAGCTGTTACGACCGTTTGATTTCAACCGGACTGCGATGTAAAGTATCGTAGGCTAACGCACAGCGCGTCTGGAAAACAAATTGTAGCTTCACTTGCCGAACATACTGGAGAAGCATCTGGGCGGCGCGCGAGCCAACACCACTGCTCCGGAGGAAGACAAGTTCTTCCTGAACTGGCTGCAGAATGTCCTGGGCTACAATCCACCGATCACCATCACCAGCACGACGCAGCCTCCAACGGTCGAAGCTGAGAAGTGCGCAGCTTGCTGTAAGTGTTATTTAACTGTATTGTGTACGCTGAGATGATACTGATAAACGACGATGACGCGCAGACTGCGGTGTGACGAACAAGCAGACCAGGATCGTCGGTGGCCACGAAACGATGGTGAACGAGTATCCCTGGGTGGCCTTGCTGACGTACAAGGGGCGATTCTACTGCGGCGCGAGTGTCATCAACTCCAAATACGTGTTGACGGCGGCTCACTGTGTTGACAGGTAAATAGACGCGTGTATACACTCTGTATGATCGGACTCGATAGCGACGAAATTTTCCATACCGATGCGCAATCGCAGGTTCCAGAAGACCCTGATGGGCGTGCGCATTCTCGAGCACGACCGGAACTCCACCCAGGAGACGATGACCAAGGACTATCGAGTTCAGGAGATCATCAGACACGCCGGCTACTCGACGGTCAACTACAACAACGACATAGCGCTCATAAAAATCGACGGCGAGTTCGAGTTTGACAATAGAATGAAACCGGTCTGCCTGGCCGAGCGAGGTGAGTAGCTGTGGATGCGATGATTTTCGCCGATTTGTATTACACTCTCGTGCTTATTATATTACAAACGTTCGCGTTCCGATTTCCAGCGAAAACTTTCACCGGCGAAACGGGCATCGCGACCGGTTGGGGAGCCATCGAGGAAGGCGGACCCGTCTCCACGACTCTGCGCGAAGTCAGCGTGCCAATTATGTCGAACGCCGACTGCAAGGCGTCCAAGTACCCGGCGCGAAAGATCACCGACAACATGCTCTGCGCCGGCTACAAGGAGGGCCAGAAGGACTCCTGCCAGGGCGACAGCGGTGGTCCCCTTCACATCATGTCCGAGGGTGTGCATCGCATAGTCGGTGAGTTGTCGGCTTTTTCCGTTAGTCGCTGCTCGACTCGTGTGTTTACTTGTTTGTGATATGTTTACGTGGCTCTTGCAGGAATCGTCTCGTGGGGCGAAGGTTGCGCGCAGCCTGGCTATCCCGGCGTTTACACGCGAGTCAACCGTTACATCACCTGGATCACGAAGAACACAGCTGACGCGTGCTACTGCACGGACCACGTGACGCTGCGTGTTTAGACGATAACCTATTGGACTGCAATGAGATTGTACACACGAAAACTCGTCTCGCAATGAGTGCACGCAGGAATATTTATTTATTTATTTATTTAAAGACGACACAGCATGTTGCGTTTTGTGCATAATACTCTCGAATAGACTGAGACTCTATTTTTAGCAATATGTAAGTAATACATCGAGATAGAAAAAAAAATGAATTCAAGTTTTACGCAGCTAGTCTTTTTTATAGCACTCGTTTTGAAATGCAATTACACAGGACTCTTGTACTCGTAGCATATTACGAGATACATCTTAAGATTAAATAAAAAAAAAAACGAAATAAAGTACGAGTTGTTATTGTGGCCATCAGCTCCTCTTGACTCGCGCGCAAAGGAATGTATATCAAAGCACAAACGCTTCGATCTCAAGCTCACTTATACGCAAACTTCTACGACATACAAACATTGACTAGACTTGGCTTTGGGCTTGATCGGCGTCGCACGAATCCGTCAGCTGACAGGCGGAGGACGACGCCGAGTTACGATCGAGCTCGTCCTCGAGTTCCACCTTCGGACGCAGCCAGAACGTTTCCATGTTTCCCTTTCCCTGGAAGAGCGTGCTGTGAGATACTTGTCTTCGCTACTGCGAATTTCGTACGTATCGAATATACACATACCTTTACGGAAACGATACCGCGCGACTCGATGACGTAGCGGTCCTGGGGCAGCAGAGCTCTCGTGTGCGGCGATATGTGAACCTTTCCCGGCTTCAGCGATAACAAACAAGATTTTAGTAGGAATATAGTTTCCATTCAGCTTCGCATATGAGTTCGAGCGTGCATACCAGACTGGTCGTCTGCATCCTGGAAGCCGTGTTCACGGTGTCGCCGAAGAAGCAATAGCGCGGCACCTTTATCCCGACGACTCCGGCCACCGCTGGTCCCGAGTGTATTCCTGCGACAAACCGTCGTCATCTCGATTGCGTCTATTGAACGCAAAATAGTGTACTCTGCTCACCTATTCGAATTTGAATTTCCAGACCCGAGGGCAAGACGAGCGAGCGGACCTGCGATATGAGCTGGAGAGAGACGTCGGCCACGTTGATCGCGTGATCGTCCGTTCTGTCGGGGGCTCCGCTTGCGGCCATGTAAACCCGACCCACGGTCTCCACCTGGGCTCGCGTGTTCCGGACTTAATTAAATTTAATGCATTTCCCGATATTTTACATAGCCACGTTACAGCTGTGCGTACCTTGTAGACATTGAATTTGTCCATGAGCGAGTCGAAGCACGAGTAGACGGCGTTCATCGAGGAGACTATGTCCATGGCGCCCTCGATCGTCGAGTAATTGAAGTCGCAGAGCTCGCAGAAGAGGACCGATATCGACTCGAACGACTGCGCATTATGGGAAGACAGCAATAACGAATAGGCCAAATCACGCTATTTAATTGTATATATATAAAGCGGCGCGACGAACCTCGCACGTGTCGAGCGGACTGGTTCCGGCCCTGAGCCTGTCGGCCACGCTCTGGGGTATCATCGAGTAGAGCAGCTCGTCGCTCTTGTTCTTCCATCGATCCAGGAGCGCGTAGCTCTGCTCCAGCTCCTGGGAGCGCTGCTCCGCCTTTTCGAACATCATCTCGAGCCTGTACATATAATGCACAGCAACGCGCGCGTTGAGAACAACTAGGCTACACTCAATAAGCCGTAATGAATTCGAACAATTTACCTCCCGCAGTGCTGCCAGCCGGCCAGCACCAGTTCCCGGCTCAGGCCGTGCGGGTTCAGATCGTTCAAGTACAGGCCCATGCTGAGCAGCTCGTCGAGGCTATTGATTCTGCGAAAGCAGTCGTCTGCCGTTATATCCCAGCTGAACGGCGATGTACTTACGCATCGGAGCGACGTACTCACAGAGGACTGCAGAGGAAGATTATGGCTTTGATGTCGTCGATGTACCTCATTTGCCCCTTGAGCAGGATGTTCCGAGCGCCCTGACTACCCCGTCTATCCAGTTTCAAATGGGACCTGCCGTTCAGCTCGTCGGCTTGCTTGGCCGCGCTGCTCTGCTGCTCCGCCGACCTGATTAGCTCCAATTCAAACATCACCGAGTGCAGGTACATCACCTGCGCGATCAAAGGGGAGAAAGAAGAAGAGGATCATTAGTATTAATCCGCGAGCGGCAGCTCATGAAGCGCTGCGACAACGCACGTTTCCCCAAGTGAAGGAGATGCCTCTCGGCCGACGCAGCCTGAAAATCTCCGTTACGTGTTTGTCCAAGATCGAGGTGGAATTGCCCCAGGCCTGAAGCAGTTTGCCGCCCACGCCTTCGATGCACATCTCTTTATTCATGACGACGCCGAATGGAAATAGGCGCAGCAGCATCTTGCTCGAGACCGGCGGAAGCTCCCGTCCGATCGGGGTCTTCATTTTCGAGCTTTTGGCTATCTGCGCACGAGTACGTTGCGATTAGTCGTTTCGTCGAAACGGATTTTATAATAAGTCCAAACAAGTCATTATGCAAATCGCTCGTCTCCCTCGCGGCATCGTTCGCCATAAATATTCATCCGGAGAGAAGCTACGATTTATTATAGCTTACACGCGCATCAGCGTCGAGAGGGAGGCGCAGGGATTCTACTTACGTATTTACGGTTGTCGAAGTCGATGCGAAATTTCACCATGACGCTTCTCGTGCCGGGAATGTTGTTGGAACTTTCCAGGACGCGGATGTCGAGCGTCGTCTCGTAAAGCTCCTTGGCTATTTGGAACAGCTGGCCTGGAACAACAATTTTTCGCCAGAGAATATTTTTCCCTCTGCGGATGAAAAAAATGCTTCTTACCCATGAAGTAATGAGTGAATCCCTGCCGCGTGCTCCGGTACACGAGCACCACGCCGTGCGGATCCACGTGGGTCAGGTACATCGAGGGACTCTTCATCTTCGGGTAAGTGAAGCGCATCTGCATGTGGATGTTATCGACGCTCTGGAGGAAGTCGCAGAAGTAGCGACCGGTGGCTTTGATGGTCCAGTCGTACCTGTAGAGGTACACGTGGTGAGTTCGCCGATATTCAATTTCACAAGCCAACCAATTCGTGTAACAGGAGTATTACAAAGTGGTTTCGTTCGTTTGCGCAAACGAGCGCGAAAAGCTCAGCTTACGCGCGCCGTTATGAAGCGAACTTATGAATTTGTTATTTTTTATTTTGGTAAAAAACTTTTCGGGCTTTAGTGTATATTCGAGAATTAAAAAATAAACAAACCCTTCTTACCCAAGATTGCTAAAAAATCGAACAAAGCATTCGCCAAAATACTGCATAACTCTGTCGACGGTCTCGCAAGTGTGCACGGCGAGTCCCGACGCTAATTTTGTCATCAACTCATCCGGGTAGATTTGTCGGGTATTGAAAACGGTGTGCTTCACTCCGGCTCTCTCCAGAACGTCCAGCCACAGATCTTCCCCATATTGGAGCTTGCAAAGAAAAATAAAATAATTTCATCGTCGAGTGTGCGATGCTTGTTTTTAATTCATGTACACAATGTTTTTACTTTTAGTAGCGCAAATCACGTGCTTTGACGCGATGTGTTTCAATTAATATTAATCGGCTTTTTAGAGCGGAAACCGTTTGATCATTCGCAGAACGAAGCTGTAATAGTAATTTCGCAGAATGTTCTATACGTATAGGAGCGACCTCACGGGACTCGCCGTTATGATTTCGTCCCCTCTTCGGCACAGATTGAAAACACTTTAAATATGTAGCAGCGGCACAGCTGCCGCATTGAAAGAAAGAAGAAACGGCACACAGCGCTGGTGATAAATAATAGAAAGAAAGGGAAAAATTGTGGAAAAAAAGTTTGAAAATTCGCAGCTTCGAAATTAATTTACCGACACGGTGAATAGGGTTTGCGTCAGCTGTAAGATATTTATTGGAGTATATAATTCAATATAGATATCATATGCGCAGCACGTTTTATATCGATGACGCTTGCACGTTATTCTTGCAGTGATTCTTATTATGTTTGCCCACTATACAACGCGAATCTATTTATCAATTTATCTCCATGATTATTTTAAGCTTTGCAAGCGCATAGGTACACTATATTGTTGATGCTTGCACAGACGCATCCATTTTTTAAACAAAGTAAAAACTGGAGCGC
Organism: Nasonia vitripennis; assembly: GCF_009193385.2. Lineage (NCBI taxonomy): Eukaryota > Metazoa > Arthropoda > Insecta > Hymenoptera > Pteromalidae > Nasonia > Nasonia vitripennis. The sequence goes on along the minus strand of NC_045761.1, from coordinate 13,561,738 downwards.
AGCCGTAGTAAACAAAAATATTATTTTAGTATAATACATCTATATGCGTACTTCCGCAGACTGGAGACAGTGCTATTTTTAAACGCACCAGCCCAGATCGCTGCATTGAAAGGAAATCGCAAGTTCATCTGTATTCAAATATCCTATTTTGTTGCATACAATACGTACGGATACCACAACTGCATACAAATCTCTTATTAGTAGTAGGTATACGACACTTTTGAGTGTACACAGCCTTAAAGAATTGATTGCATCGAATTGCATATTTACAGTGTCTAATTGAAATATTGGTCGATGCGTAAGGACAAATATGAAGCTTCTATTTGCATTTGATCCTGCAAGCTAAAGCAAGCTTTCGGGAATATTGGACGGAGAAAAAGCGCAAAGATCGCCCGTGAAATAATACAACGATTTTGTGTATTCAAGTCGCGTATCCGTTCAGTATTTTCATGCAGTCTTATTCGGGGGTGCTTACTTTTATCATTGGAAAGAATCGAGAAAGGTATGGGCATTTCGAACATCATTGTTTGGGGCTTGACTTGCGACTGATGGATAGCTTTAATTTCCGCACTCCGCACTGGAGATCAGCGCGCGTGCAAGCGGGCTTTACCAAGCTTTGCAGTGTTTAAAGCTCTCGTCAATCGAAGGGTTTTATTATACCCCGAGTCTTTTCATCGCCATATCCATTGTAACCTGTTTGTATGGGTTTTATTTTATGCAATGTTGATTTCAATTTGGAAGCAAAACAGACACAAAGCACGGAATATAGTATAGTAGTATAGTAAGTGTGCAGCTACGGGAAGGAAGAAACGGTTTATAAACACAAGGTTAATCGCAGCATTTACTCCCGAACTTTCCTAAGAACTTGATATTCTACGGACGCGATTGTCTCAAGGCTCATCAGTCAGCCGCTCCGTAACAGAAGCACTACTGCCTCCGGTATAGAAGTTTCCTGTATGTGTACGTCCTCTTCAAGCTTAATTTCAATGCGAAATGTGAAGCAAATCAGTCGGCCGCAATTAATTAATATATGTACCTATATATCGAGAAACAATCGATAACCATGCATAATGCCAGCGCTAATTGCCAATGTTTCCAGCAAATATTGTTTCAGAGCTCAGAAATTATAATATTAACGCCAACGAGTAAATAATCAGTCAATGCTTTACGAGTTTCTATAGGTAATCTGCAAGGATGCTGACCTATTCTCTCGGTGTAACGACAGAAGGACCTTTTTTCTCAGAGATAAAAGTGGCTCGGGCTTCCTGATAAAGAGGGAAAGAGAAAAAATCCATACAAAGGGCCATTCATCCCGGTATGCGGAAAGCGAGTGCCTCTTTTACAACGTCTTAGCGCGCTGCCCCTTATTTTGGTCTCGCTAACGAAATGTCATACCACACACACGAGGGTGCGGGAGCGCGCTATCTCGCTCTTCCGGGTCGACAGCTCCGACTGAATCTCGTATCCGAGCGCTTGAAAAATGACCGGTCGAGCGAGTAAAGAAGCTTTTCTAGTTGACCCTGTGGTGTGAATGCAACAGACACAAAAGACCGAGTCAATAACGCTTATGCAGCGGGAAAAGGGAGAGGAGGAAAAAAATATTATAATCCCCTCGACAACAGCGCGCAGTGGAAGATTTCGAACGGAAACATGCACGAATACGCGCCCGCGAAAGAAAAAGTATCCCAGAAGCGACAAACCTGCACAAAGTGCTGAATGCTCTCCAGCAGCATTCCGTACATGATTGTAGTGCGGGCAGCGCTGGGCGCGCTCGGGATTCCACTATGTATAGGCAGCAGCCGAAATACGAGAGCAACGGTAAAGTTCCAAAATCTCGTTGAGAAACGCTACTGCGGCATCGGCGAACTTGTCTCGCGCGCGCGACACTCCGGCGAAGTATTACGGAAGTTTGGAAAGAGAGTCCCCATGGCAGGAGCCGAAAAATACGCGGCGTCTCGTCAAGCGGCACGCGCAACTTTGACTCTGCCGCCTGCGCGTGATGAGAGCTGCCCGATAGCCGCCGCGCTGATTCTCCGAGCGCCAGTCGCGGAGGCGGGGAGGGTGTAGGCGCGCGCGCGCATGCACATCTGCTGCTGAGCTGAGTATATATAAGTATATCACTCGCTATTATGTGCGCTGTCTCACGTATGATTTTGGCTTGTTTATATGGCGCTCGGCTCTGCGCTTTACTATCCTACTCCTGCACTATAGTGATCCGCTTTTTTACTTTACCGCGAAGTACTCTTCCCCGCCTCTGAGCTGTTAATCTGATTCTGAACATTTTTCAACTTTTAATCTGCTTAGGAGATCGACAGTGTGCAGTGGCCGCGTGATTCAAATTCCAGACGCACGACGTAGACAGGTACGCACATAATGAGAGGATGAGAGAAAAAAAAACAACAAGTGGTACACCTACTTCAGGAATTAGGTCTGTAAAAGTAGGCGATACGGCGGGTGCGAGCGTCTCATTATTACGCGCGAGAATCCGCCCTCGAGCAGAACCCGAGTAATTTCCTGCACTCTGCCTAATTAAAAGGGCAAGAGTAGAGCTTGCCTGAAAAAAGAAAACTTTTTCGAGTCTTTTTCCCAATCAATTATGAACCCTTAGTTCGGCGTAACAATATAAAGCCACGCTCATAGATGTCAAAAGTCTCGTTCGGAGTGGATTGTATACAATCACATAGGATAATTACACTGTACAGATCGAGGCATATACACTAATTGATCCTTTGGCGAGCGTAATACGTATACTAGCCTAAAGCGGATAATCGAAAATAGAAAGCGTGATTCAGCTCAGTTAGCATATGTTATCCATATCAATGATGGCTCTTTGCGTTATGTCATGCATCAATTAACAATAATTTTAACAGTGAAAATTAGACTATGACGTATTCAAATCGTAATGTAATGTAATGGTAATGATTCTGTGATGAAAGCTTATCCCGTCGCTTGTTCCAATGTTACGTGAACTTTAAAATAATCAAACTCAACTATATCCTTTTTTTAAAGGATATATGGAAAGTTGTTTCTTCATTACTATGTATTAATAGGAGAACCTTTGGCCTTTTGTTTATATGCTTCAACTTTACATATCATATATAATATATACTATTCGCATTTGTAGATCGTGCTGCTTCTTTAATTTCATAAGATGGCTCATTGATAGTTTATTGACAAGCTTGGTGTCTGCTCTTTTTCATCAATACTTTTATAAAAAGTTTATTTTATACTGTCAATTATCTTATCTTTGTATTAATAATTTACAACTATATTCTAGCTATATTACATAGGATTTCTAGCTGAAAAGATGTTTTTGAAATCTAGGTTATATAATAACGATTAAATTATAGTATATTACGATACAAGTGGCAGAAATAGTCCATTACGTCCATGCCGTATCGGACCATTTATGCCACGAGTATCGTACGCTATTTTATAGCACTGACTAGCATAAATCCGCTGTCACGCCTATGCGTGGCCTAAACTAAACAGTCCATTTTTATCCGATCAGCACGGTGGAATAATGGACTATTTATGCCACGGATAGGCGTGACATAGACGCGGATTTATGCTACCTAGTACTATAAATAAATTTATAAACTATACAGTATATCCCGTACATGTTTTTTGCTTAATATTACGAGGTTTTTTGAGCTTTAAAAGTTCTCGAGGGTTCTCGAAGTGTTAGCCGATCAGCCACGTCACGAAAAATTCATAAAGTTACGCATTGTATCAATCTGTATAATTTTTGTTGTTAAGCTTTTGCTAACTGCATAAGGAAAGAGGATGTTTGGGTCAAGTACAAAAATGACACATAAGTCGGTATAAAAAAATGTGCTTTTATTGTGTTCAAAAAACAATTTAAAGTCCATACTTAAATAAAGGTCCAGTGCTTTAAAAATCATGAGTTTATTTTTTGGGCATGTTTGTGAAACGCATATCATGGAGTGATTTAATTAATCTATTTGAAATTTAAACAAATGCTTTTATATTTATTCATATAGTTTTACTAAAAATTATAATAGTCAACTGAATCGGTAACGCTCTAATAAGCAAAGCAGTCTGTCAGCAGACGTAAAATGAACGCACCGATTTTCAGAGAGAAGAAAATTCCTCATCTGCTCGTCCGCACCAGGAATCGAATCCGCGATCCTTTCAGAGACCATCTATCTACTATTTTTCAATATTTTTACAAATTTTTCTTAATTCTCATTTTTGCAACAATCAACTATGTGACGAACGACCTCTCTTACAATTATCTGAGACAAAGTGTCGTACGTAGCCTCGATAACTTCCTGATAACTTCCTCTTGCTTAACCATAGAGTGATAGAGCTTCTGCGCGCTCTCGAAAGCTCGCGCCATGTCCTTCGCATACGTGGAAAATTCACTCAAATCGTAAAGCTTGAAGTTGCTTTCGAATGCGGGATTGCGAAAGAGCTCGGCAAGCTTACAGTGGCATTTCACGAGGAGATCGTACAACGTGCAGCTATCGATGAACCTCCTGGATTTCATTCTCTCGATCTGTTCGATGCAGGCTCGATAGTGATTGCTCAGGTTCGGATACTGCTCGATGATCTGCTCGTCCTTCGACGCGATCGATGCTGGAAAGCGAACTTTTAACAGCGCCATTAGCTTGACGATCTTCATCCTGATGCTTGATTCCTCATGCATGTTTTCGCGAGTCATCATGAGAGCCAAAGGCGTTTGGCCGTCGCTATCGACGACGAGCGTATTCGCGCCTCAGACAGAAGTAATTTTATGTTGTTCTCTAGAAAGTCCCGACAAGCGACGTGCAACGCCGTGTGACCTTTTGAATTACTTCTATGATGAATGTTTGCGCCGCGTTTGACCAAAGTTTTCAGCACTTCCGACTTCAAACTTGTGGCCGCCAAATGCAGTGGAGATAGGCCGTCGAGTGAATTCACGTTTGCGCTGTGGTCCAACTAGAACTTCACCTGAAAAACGAGGAGGATACACCGAAAAATGAAATATTACACCTTATATTCCAGCGGAAATTGAGTAGTTTTATGTTTACCAATTCGCCGTGACCCACGTAGGCCACGACGATCTCTACGATCGAGCGAGACTCTCATCTCGATAAAGACCCTGGCCATGTTAGTATGTTGCACAGGGCCGCCAGACTGTCGGTGCAAAACGTTCTCGCCCGCTGCATTCTCGACGAAAACATCGGCTCCGCATTGCATCAACAATGGCAGCAGTTTGTTGGCTCTGCTGCTGCCGGCTGCGACGAGCAGTGGTGTGTCATAGACGGCTGTGTCAGCGTCGTTGATGTTGACATCAGTTCCTTTCTCGAGAAACATTTCGGCCAGCTGGACACGGTCTTTCGCCACTGGCACTGCAGGATGCTTCGTCCCAAAGAGTCCCGAGCTTGCAAGTCGGCGCCGTGGCGCACCATTAGACGGATGAGTTGCTCGTTTTCCGTTTGAAGCAGCTGGTGGAGAACGGTTAGCTTTGCGTTGATCACCGGAATCTTATGACATCCGAACAGCTCGTTGACGTCGGCACCGGAGATCCACAGGAGCGAAAGCTTTTCGAGGACTTCATTTGGATGATTCTTGCGGAGGTATTCATCCAGCTGCAGAATCATACCGAGTATGGGCTTCTCGGCATCCTGGTAAAAATTCTAAAATGTGCGCAAATGTAAGAGAATTTAGTATATCAGAAAGTAATATATAATATTGTCATTTCAGAGAAGATGGCTTTTACAGGATGATGATTTGAGCACGAGTGAGTAGTCGTCGGCGTGGTAGGCTACCCTCGGTAAAAAGCCAATTTTTATTTGTTAGTTGCATAACATATTATTTTTAATACGTGCATAAAAAAGGTCAATTTCCATGGAGGGAATTGGTTAGATTTTAAAATATTCTAAAAATATGTACTTCTCGCGCCCCTGATTTCAGCTCGTGCTGAATAACTATGTACACGATGTATACTATCGATTTTTTCGATTTATTTCTTTATACACCTTAGAACTACAGCGTCCATGTGCGTCTATTGGAGATCCCACATCGATTCGAGAATAGACCTGCCGATTTCTGGATTTCGGATCTACGGCATTTATTTCCACCTCGTGAGGGCTGTCGATGCACTTCTATATATGAAGATAGACTTCTCGTACAATGACTCGTATGCTATATATAATAGCATGCAATTATCGCGTTTATTCGCCTGAAACAGAAAATCAAAAATGGCAAACGTGATCGAGGCTCTATCGTATAAACTAGCGTGATACGGCTAGTTTACACGATAGAGCGTTGATTTCAATTCTCGACTCTTCAAACGAAATTATATCAAAGCCTGCTATCCTATTGTAAACAAGTTTGGCGTTTATTAAATTATCTCATTTGTTTAATTACTTTATCAATGAATTAGTTTGTCTTCGCTAGAGTCTATGTAATGAGAAATCTTTAACGAAATTTTATTTTTATTATATACCTTGATGCAATTCTGGCACGTTTCGTTTGATTACGGTTGTCCTGAAAAATCTGTTTTATGAAAGAGTAATACTGAGCGCCTGGTAGCTGAGCAACTCTTTACACAGTACGGTGTATCTTTTATAATAGCATCGATAACTCACTGCGCATCGCCGCATCGGCTGTTAGCGTCTATCGGTAAGGTAGGTCGCTCGGTAAGCCACCAACAGACGGCACAGCAGAATGCGTATACTGTCACAGCTGTGCGTGAGTATGCAGACAGCGCTGGCTGCTGACACTGTGACAGAGTCGCTCTCGCTGACTCCGGAGTTAGGAACAAAACAACAACGTCCGCACGCCCCAAAAAACAAGCAGTAAACAAAAGTGTTTCGCGCGCGCGTGTGTCCAGTGCTGAATCCGGCGATTCGACAGCCCCTTCTGTTCGCAAGTCGCTAAAGAAATCGGTGATCGTGATGCAGCTCTAGTGTTTCGCGCCAGCTGTATACTGGCCAGTGCGAGAGCGACAGAGAAGGATAGACTGACTGTTGCATGTGCGCGTTCGGTTCGCCAGCCAGTTATCCACGCTGCAGCCGAAGATGGCCGCCGAGGCAGCTGAGGTTCTGCCGACCTCGCCGTCTGACAAGTCGCTCACTGGCAGCCTTCTATCCGAGAGTGACAACAGCAACTCCAATTCCAATTCCAATTCTAACTCCAACAGCTACTCCATAAGGGAGGACAAGTGGCCGGACCTTGTGGTTTCAAGGCCGAGGAAGCTCGACGCTTGGTGGACACCGAGACGTGAGTAGACGCACACCCCCGCTAAACATAGTTATGTGCTCGGTATTGCCTTTACATACCTATGAGAGACCAAGCTCTTGTTATTGTTTTCTATTATTCCGGGACTTATTAGCGCCGACAGAGGGCGCTGAAACAAGCATTCTAAGTTGTGTTGTACTTTAAACACGTGACACCGGTAAAAAGTGTTGAACGGTTGTTACAATTTATGATGAGCGAAATTAGTTTGAATTTGAATTAACTTATAATATCTATAGCTCAACTGTTAGCTACGCACTTAATTCTTGCAAGTCCCGGGAGCATGCGCATTGGGGTGTCACATTTTCGTAATATATAGGGGGAACATACCATTGGTTGGCGCTGAAAGTTATAAAATCACGTGATGCGTAGAGGCAAATATAAATTAATGATATTTGTTTTATGTTTTTTTTTTTAGATTATACAGTTCTTTAGTTGTCGTTATAACTTTCAGCGCTTTCGCTTGGATGTATAAATATTGATAATTTTTCCAAGACACAGCAAATAAAACAAATATATAATTTCCCTCGGCTATTTTACGAGAATTATTCTTTCTAAAACGATAAATATATTTCAAATATATTGAAAACTTTTATACAGATACATATGGGGAATTATGCAGGAAAAATGCACTTTTCTGGTTGTAGAAACCGCGAAAAACAAATGTTGGGGCACGCGCCCACTACTTATTTTTCTTATTGCCCTTAAAAATCTGGTCAAAAGTTACGCATAATTGAAAATGCGGAAAAATCATGAAAATTGCAGGATTTTTCGAAGATAAGAAATTCGTATCTTTTTTGATAATTTTTCCGCATGTTCAATTATGCGTAACTTTCGACCAAATCAAGCATTTTCAACGAATTTTTTTTAAATTAGAGCTCTTTTCCCGTTTTTTCCATCCTGTCGATACACATTTTTTGTTTGTACCCTTATGCATTAGGTACATTCCCTTGAACAATGGCTATTTTTCGACGAATTTGAGGGGCCTATAAAACAATGTCACAAGGCACTTTTTCGGTGTTAGAACGTGGTTTTGCATGGTTCTAAACATGTACAATAAGAAAAAAAGTTGCGGGCGCGTGCCCCAACATTTGTTTTTCGCGGTTTCTACAACCAGAAAATAGCATTTTTCCCGCAGAACTTCCCATATAGATAAAACAGTAAAACAATAAGCCTATACGTACGTTATGCACAATGAAAAATCGTATGGTAAAATGGAACCCTCAATTCGTGGCACTATAGGGACTATAGTTTGCGATAAAAAATAATCATGTTTACGATTTTTGTGTTGTTTTTACTGCAAAGCTAATAATATTGTTTCGACGTATTAATAGTTGTTAACACAGAGCGGTCAAATTACTGTGCGGTAGAAAATGTAGAGTTGAACGCGAAGCAAGATAACATTTTTTTAAATGAAAGTTTTGTCTTGTTTTTGAAAATTCTTGATATTTAAATTTTGTTTATCTTATTGCTTTGATTATTATTGGGTTTAATGAAAAATACTGTAAAAAATATTAATATAGAAACGAATTAATTTACTTGAAATGTATATATTATTTATTTTGTCTTGTTTGTGTGTGTTGTGTCTTGTGCATACGGCGCTCTCGACTCCCACTCGTGCTGAAACATCATCCTCGCTTGAAAAATCCAATTTTCCCCCCTAGTTGCACAATGTACTATTAATTTCATTTTCATTTTTACTATTAATCAACGGACAAGTTGCTCTTCTTATTTATTTAATGTAATTATTATATTTTAATCGTTTAGAATGAAAATAAATAATAATATTATACATCGCACATAGTAGGTTTTACTGTCATAACGTATTCAAATTTAATGGACGGGCATGCACTTTGTCCCAAGATTGTCGCGAAATTACGGTCATTACACCGCATATTTGCGGTAATTTTTACCGTCAAGTTTTCTCAGAATATAGCAAGTGCGCCGTAGCATATTGATTTGCGTGAACAACAGGATCCTGCTTTACCGAACACTGTAGCGCCAGATTACAAGGGCTACAAGCGCAGGGTGGCAGCACCTCACGGCGCAACTGAGAGGGAGACATTCTAGGTAACTCGGCGCCCCCATATGCGATATGCTCCAGCCACTGCTATTGATTATCACGTAGGTGGAGGCAAAGTCGGCGAGAAAATCGATATCCCCGAGCGCCGGTGCAAGAGCGCCATGTTCTGTTGTCGCAAAATGTTTTCCACGCGCAAGCATCGTCCTGCCGTCTGATTAAGTTACACGCACCTAAATAACAGTTTGCATTGTTGTGATAATCGAGAAAACCATCTGAAGCGCCGCTATCGAACGGCGTATCAAGAATTAAGTGACACAGTACTCAGTTGACCGACGCATTCCGTATACAATTCGACGGCAGTTTTGTCGTCTTACTGCCATTTCACCTTTCCTGCGCACTACTAGAAATAGACGTCTTCGCATAGCTGTGTTGTGTCGTCAAGTGAAAGATACCTTACCAAAGTATTCGGACAACCGTATTGACGTAGTACGAGTGAAGCAGAACTGCAAAAATGGTTTTGAGATATCCTCTCCGCGCCTGAAATATAATCAAGGTCACGCGATACGCGACGAGTGCGAAAAACGCATTGAGACGCAGTTGATACATCTGGTGGATAAATTTCGCCCAACAACGAGTGAAGAGAGCTTTTTTCAAACGCTCGCCAAGGCCATAGATGCGCCCGGAGTATCCGGACGATAACTTGCAAAGCGCGGCAGGTTGTCAAAAATCCAACATCAAGATGTTGGACCAAGACATGGCCGGTGCGCAGGACACCATATACCTGTGCAACTTTCGCGTGTCCGTCGACGGCGACTGGCTATGTTTGAAGGAGCTGCAGGACGTCGAGTTCAGCTCGATGCCCGAAACGATGCAGCGCTCGCCCTCGCCACCCATCGGCCTTAGCGGTATACAGTGCGATCTGCAGCAGCCTAGCCATGATGATGCGCCAGAGCTTTGCGATATTCTTTCGTCACCCATTCAGCACGTCTCTTGTTTGTGTTTGTATAACTGCCTGCACCCATTATCACACGCCGCATCTGTATATCGCGTTCATGTACAACTTTGTCCGATTATGGCTCATCGAGTTCAGCACGTGCTGCTATTGACTGTGCGTCTGCACGCGAACATCGCTCTCGCGGATCGATTCGTTGCTCTGAACTCGTAGATAACTAAGCTGAAGGCTTGACTATATTCTGAAATTATTTTATCAAATTTTGAACGAACGAAAATCATCTGCATCCTTGTATTTTTTTTGGCTTTTTTTTAATTTTCAAATTTCAGAAGGATACGTGTCATCGATACGTCCTTCTACTCTTCAAGCACTGATCACTCGATGTTGGCTTTTGTTGCGTGAATGATAAGATACTGTCGATAATTGAATTTTTTAATTATACGCGATGGTTGATTTGCAAAAAGTTCAGTATATTGCGATTAAACGATGATAATGTTGAATGATTAAGTAATGCTGCCGTTACGTTAGATATTGCAAAAGTTGGTATTTTGTTTTGTAGCGCGCGATCCAGTAATTATCGAACGGAGCAACCTGGTAAACATCTCGAAACTTATCGTCAAAGAACTCATAGAAACATCCCTCAAGTATGGACGTATGCTTGATTCCGATCACATGCCTCTGCAGCACTTTTTTATCGTCCTCGAACACGTACTCAGACATGGTTTGCGTCCCAAAAAGGTACTAAGAAAATTATAATCGTAAAATCGGTATGTATTTTGATAAGAACACCGTCCTGACGCGAGTTTGGAAATCTTTCAGGGATTACTCGGCCCCAAGAAGGAGCTGTGGGATATTCTTCAGTTGGTCGAGAAGTATTGTCCAGAAGCACAGGATATGACCTCGAGTATCCGCGACTTACCTACTGTTAGGTACGCGAATCATCACACTTATCGTTCATATTTCTCATAAATGTTACGTCTAAAATTCTACCTGGCCATCGATTTACAGGACAGCGATGGGTAGAGCACGAGCATGGTTGAGAATGGCGTTGATGCAGAAGAAGCTCGCAGACTACCTGAAAGTCCTGATAGATCACAAGGACGATCTGCTGTCTGAGTATTTTGAACCAGACGCACTGATGATGAGTGAGGAAGCGATAGTGGTCATGGGTCTACTGGTCGGACTGAATGTGATCGACTGTAACTTTTGCGTAAAGGTCAGTTAATTGAACTTGTCGGGCCTCGGGACTTTAGGGCTAATGTTAAAGCCTAGTTAATGAGATTCCGAGCTTGATCGAAGATAATTTTATTCGTTAGGAAGAAGACCTCGACTGTCAGCAAGGCGTAATTGACTTCTCGTTGTACCTCAGGAACAGCAATCATATTCCAGGAGAGTCGCCGGACGACGAGTTGGAGAACGATAACATGACAACAGTGCTCGATCAAAAGAATTACATAGAGGAGCTCAACAGACATCTGAAGTAAATAAGCTGACTTTTTTTTAAAAGTTCTTACAAAATCAATTGATTTTAATCGATCGTCATCGTGTTTTTAGCGCTACGGTTCAGAATCTCCAAGCTAAAGTTGAATCTCTCACCACAACAAATGCCTTAATGATAGAAGATTTGTCGATAGCAAAAAATAACATTCTCTCCCTTCATTATGAGAACCAGCAGCTCAAAAAAGAATTAGGCATAGAAGTCAAAGACACAAACGAGGTATGACTCGTATAATGATTTTATATATGATTTTTTTAGTCAAGATAATTATGAATTATTTACATTTAGAGCGGAAAAGCGCCAATCAAAATTACGGAAACAACTTCAGAAATGGAGGAATTAAGAAGTAGACTAGAAACGGAGAAGAGGCTAAGGAGCGAAGCGGAAAAAGAGTTGGAATTACAGGTTAATAGATCAACCATAATCTTAGTTAAATTACATTATGACAATCAACGTTATAAGCTGCTTTATTGACAGATAAGCATGAAGTCTGAAATGGAAGTTGCAATGAAACTCCTGGAAAAGGATATTCACGAGAAGCAGGATACTATTATATCACTACGGCGACAACTGGACGATATTAAGCAAATTAACCTGGAAATGTACAAAAAATTACAGGTGAATAAGTGTACAAGGCTGCCAACGTACGAGATTGTGATTTCATACTTAACTTTCTTTTGAAGGATGCTTCTTGTCACGTATAGTATGAAATCACGACCTTTGAATCAATTATTTGAACAATTGCAGGAATCTATTGGAAGGCCTCCTAAGCTGACGATGTTATAGCCAATTGTTTTACTTTATATAATTATTATTTTTACAATCTTTCAGCATGCTAGATCAGTGTACATGGAGTCAACTATTTTCTTTCTATCTTCTAACTTTTCTTCGCGTTTGACATTTTTCGCTGTATATTTCGCTTGTAGGAGTGCGAGCAGGAGTTGACGCAGAAAGGTGAGATGGTAAGCAGGCTGCACGCCAAGACGAATCAGATAGGCAAACTACTCAACAATCTGGAGAAGTTCAATCACTACATGAAGGACGGCGAGGGTGGCCGCAGCCCTACAGGTTACAAGGCCATCATGAACAGATCGAGCCCTACGACCCCAAGGGATCAGCAGCCACCCATGCGACCGAGGTCTATGTTTGATACAACGGACACGATAAAACCCCAGCCAAAACCCGCAACGACGCCGTCGGGGAACAAGCGAATCACTGGTCCACCTGAGTCGAAGCAACCGTCACCTAAGGAGAACAAAGAAGCCGCTGCCGCGCCAGCTGATTAAATCGCTTCATCTTGCTCTATCTCTTTTTTCCTTTTCTTTTCTTGTAAAAGTGTCTGCTCTGCTTTGATCGAGACAAGTCAGTGACCGGATTCATTATATTGCACCCCTAATTGGAGAAGCCGAAGCAATGTTTTCTATTGATTTGTATGATTTCGAAATTGTTTACAATACCTGATGCATACTTATACGAATCGATTGTTCTGCGACAGTCGCGGGCGTCAATTATTGGGCAATTGAACTAATTCGATTATGCATAAAAAATTTCAATGATCATGTTATTGCATTTTGATGTACTTATGATAAACATCTTCTGCAGTCAAAACCTTAACGCCTATGTAATGCTATCATAGTGTATAAGCTAAGCAGTCGAAATTTATGATTTGTCAGATTTTAGAAAATATTGTTTGTGATAACTCAGCGTATACTTTGGCTTTCATTTTCAATTGCACAATTTATTAACGAGATGGAACGAATTTCAGGAATGCGAGAGTTCACTTAGGCATAAAACTGAACTGATAGCTAAATTGGAAGCAAAAACTTATTCAATGACTGAAACCATCCAGAGGATGGACGAAAAGTATGTGTTATTTGTTTTTTAAATCAAATCTCTAGTCATTAGCATTATTTATTGTTGCGATATTTTAAGACTCTTGATTTCGAATGCTGTGTATTACAATTTTCAAAAAGAGAGCAAACCGTTTTGATCGATAAAATATCGTTGCATAGATTAGCCTCTAGTACCAAAATATTGTACTCGATATGCTGATCTGCTGTTTTGGTGATACCTAATGTATATTTCGATTATTTTAAATTGAAGCAATTTTCACGATCGTTCATCGGCATGTTAAACTTATTAGGAAATTCTTATGTGATAATGTATTTCCATACATACAGATCAAGTTGCAATGCATTGTTACAAAATAATTGTAAAAGACAAGATCTTTCTCGATCATGTTCTTGGGTGTATTGAAATCGTAATAAAATGAATAAAGACGGTGAATATATCGATTTATTATTCATTACTCGCAACGTCTTCGTGAGTGAATGATATATCAAGTAATTGTCATTGTATTAACATATGACATGATGACTGCTTATGTAAGGTTATACTAATAAATATATAAAGCGAAAAAAATCGATCACTTTTTCCCTGTACTCATTTTGAGTTTTTATTTATTATAAAATTTCTTTTCATCAGTTTTTGTTTTATTATTCTTTATTTTTGTATTAAATATAGCAATTAAAATTTGAAGTAATGTATCTAAAAAATTGGAGTAATTTATTTAATTCAAACAATTTTAATTGCTTTACTAGAAGAAAAAATCAATTATATTTTATTAAAGCATATTGCTATCAAATTAACTAACATGTCTGCTAAGTTGTATTAAAAACCAATACGTCTGAACTTCAGTTTGGTTAATATGACAAAGCATTTTTCTTATTCATGACAAAAGCAATTTTATTTTTTATACATGTTTTGAAACAATTAAAATCAACCGTTTTGTAAAATTTGTTTCTCGTGTGAGTTTAATACTACGTAAATATTCAGTTCTCGAGCTAAATATGAAAAATTTAACAAAGAATTAAAGTAAAAAGAACATTTCAGAAAACGCAAAAAGAGTCATTTTCAAAATTACATGAATAACTTTTATAAAATATTTATACACTGAATAACGTGACACTTCCTATACATTAATATTTTCTAAACCTTTTTAGACTTAGTATATATACTCCAGTGAAAAATCACACGCTGCTAAAAATCGTTCAGCACTGCAGCAACACAGGACAACGTATGGTCAAAATGGGCTCACGTTTTTAAAATTTGTTCTGAACCAATTAAAATATTTTAGTGCTTATTTACAATTCTGCTATGCTTTTTTTTATTTTCTGAACATTTAAATTCATCAAGGTCCTTAATTTATCAAAAGTAATGGTTTTAGAAGTAAGTTAATTGTACAATTCGGTATAACATGCAAGTGCATCCACGTGAGTGTAGCCTTGTACGAACGTTTGCACACGGGGGAAGCGAGTGTGCAGCAAAGGTACACAAGGCTGAAATCACGTGGATGCATCTGTAATGAACCGTATTTTTTGACATGACGCATGCGAGGTTTCTTTTGAGAAGCAGCTTACGCGAAAGCGAGTTTTGCGCCTAGAGTTGTTCTGAAATCGCGTGCAGACATTTTGATTTTCATTGGAGCATTTGGTCAAACAAATGTAGGTTGCATTAAGTTATTTTAGTATAAAAATGTCCAATAAAATCGGTATTATTAATTCATGCAATTTTAAAGTGATATTTTTCCAGGCTTTAAAAATATTCTGTTATTTCTCCGAATTATAAAAAGTGCTTTAATTGAAGCGAGGGCAGCTTGTATGAATTATAAAAGACGCTCCAGTGCAAATTCAAAAACAACAGAAGATGTGACAAGAATAGCGTAATTTTTTTTTTAACGACAGGGCTACATATCTATAAAAATAAATTTAAGTTTAAAAAGCGCCGTAAGAAGGGTCTCAGAGATCGCGAAAATATTCTTTTTGAATATCAAAAGGCCTTTCATGCGTTCGTCATAAAATATACTGTGTACAACAAGCTAGAGGCTAGTGGGCTTTACCATCAGACTCTGAAGATCATTATCCTCTTTTGAAAAGACCCGTTTTCTCCTCAGCTGCATAATGCACAGCCGATGTTGGTAACTTTACAGAAAATAACGAGTTCACATGTATGTTATAAATTAATGGTATCACCAAAAATAGCGAGTAAATAATGTATAATTTTAATTAACGAAACGAGAAAGTATCGATCAAACACGGTCCAGCTCTCGTCGCCGAGTCAGCAAGAGAGCAGAAGTCTTACATAAACGTGTGTGTCTCAGGTACAAGGCGATGGAGGACGTGCGTTCGGGCGTGGAGGAGCGGGTGCGGGTGCTGGGAGCCGAGGCAGCGGAGAAGGAGGCTCGCGCCACGGGAATCGAGCGCGAGCTCAAGATCGAGCGCGAGTGGAGGACGTCCCTGCAGGAGTCGTCGATCAACAGCACCGAGAAGATCTCCCAGCTTCACCAGGAGATCGACCACCTGCGGAAGGAGTCCGAGGTACGGTATCGCGTGCATTATCCAACAAAGTCTATCAAAGTATAATCTCTCGAGTTAACGATCGCCGCGTGCTCGCCCGCAGAAGTACAAGAGCCTGCAGGAGGAGCACTACGCGCTGAAGGAGATCTGCCAAGAGCAGGAGAAGACGCTCGAGGAGTTGGGCGGTCAGCTGAGCGCGGCAAAACTCGCGGCGGTGGAGCTGCGCGAGAACGCGGCGCACCTGCAGGGCTGCAGCCCGGGTCAGTCGTCGCAGCAGCCGCATCCACCTGACGGCACGGGCACGGCCACCTGGGCCAACGACCGGATGGTCACTCAGTGCAAGGGCTGCAGCAGGGAATTCAACATTGCTCGACGCAAGGTAATCAAACTTTTTAATTACCCTTCCCCGGCCTGATGCGCGCACGGCGCCGGGCGAACTTCTCACTAATCGTTTACCAGTAATTATCCCGGCCGGCAGCGCGCGTCGATCGAGCCGCTATATGCCTGCGCGCGAAACTTCCATTTCCATTCAGCTCCGCAGCTGCAAGCCGGCTTTTTGCAGCCGTGCAAACTTGATTAGGAAATAACTCTCGAGGACGTCGAAAATAATGACTATTATGCCGGCCGAGATTTTCCTTCCTTTCCGCGCTATACTTCTTTCTCGCTTCCTGCATGTATAAGGATGCTTTTTATTATGCGATGATTATCCGCGCGCCACGGCCCATCCGGAGCCGCGTATAGCAGGTGACAAGCCAAGCGGGTATAAAATATGCATATTCAGGCTGAGAGCGAGAGGGACGCGGCGAAGCCTGTCGCCCACGCTGGTGCGCAGTCGATAGAGATGTTGAAAACTGCACGAGACGAGCCGGCTCGAGGCCTAGCACACACAGAGAAATCGGCCAGCGCGCCGCGCCGGAGTAAGTTATTGCATAATAACAAGCCTGGCCCGCCGTCAGGGAATTCCCCCGTGCCAGCAGGCGCGCTGCGCTTTTTCTTAGCCCGCGCCCCGGGCCGTATTACCATACTGCTTAATGTACCCCTCCTCCCCCCCCCCCGCATATACCTGGCCGCTTTGTACACTCGCGGCTGCAGTACACGTATGAGGGCTAGCGGGAAAAATATGCGGCGAGCCTATGTGTATGCAGCGTGTGGGAGGAGCGTCGCGGAGGCTTGTCTTTTCGCGCCCCGCGCGCCGGCGACAAGCGGCGCCCGGAAAGCTTTAGCCAGTCTTATCGGCCCTCGAGAATAAACTTTTTCGAGACACGCTACCTTGTACCGTCAACCCGTAACCTCATCTCCTATCGGTACTGCTCTCTCACTCTCTGGAAAATTTCGAAGGTACCGAAATAAACGCGTCGCCCTCTTTACTTCCCGATGCGGCGCTACTGCTCCCTCAGGAAGCCTCAGAGGCTATAAACTATCGCAAATACCGAGAGTCCGCGTATACAGGTATGCGCGTCTGGGTCATAAGTCACACTGATGGGACGGTTCAATAATTAACTCGGCTTATCAGAACGACGTTGTTCTGAGTAGTCGGTTGCGCGCAACCTCCTCGGCTTCCCGCTAGCTAAAGATGCGCCGCACCGCCGAGTCCTATCGCGCCCGCGATATTTTACCCTAAAAATCCCGTCCGCGTCTCACCAGCCCTGCGCATATAATTCGTCTGCGAAATCGCGATCGAGCTTACATATTCCAAAGGTGAAAATCTCAATGTTTCTATTCTTGTGTTGCAGCACCACTGTCGCAACTGCGGTAACATCTTCTGCAACGCCTGCAGCGACAACACCATAGCCTTGCCGAACTCGACCAAGCCGGTCCGAGTCTGCGACGAGTGCCACGTCTTTCTGGTCGGACGTTACTCCGTGGTGCACTAGCTACGCGCTGTGCCGATTTTACGACATTCACGAGACAGCGACATCACTTTGGAAGCATATGGTAACGCCCAAGCGCGTTGCGTAGTTCGAAGCGCTTTTGCGATGATTGTTACATATAGTACAAGGAGCTTTGCTTCCCCCATTCGAATGAGCATTTTTCTATTTACGAACTCGCACACAGAGTTCTATGTTGAATTTGAACAAAGAGAGATATATGATTATTTTAAGACAATGAATTAACTATACTACTACTATATGCTGATATTTTCGCCTGAATGATATATATTATTGTTACTTATAAGTTTACACTACATCACATACAAAATATGCAGATCTTGTTTTGGTATTATTATTCAGCTTCTTTAACAACATCCTCGCACATAGCTGCAGAGCTAAGCCGACAGTTAGTTCATACACAGCCTATGGATAATGCATCTGCAACGAGGCCAGAAGACTGTACACGTATATATAATTTGTAAAACGCGTACTTGCTGGCGCACAGAGGCAATCATACAGCGCAATCTTTTTTACTTTTATGTCAGCGTCGCATCGAGCTAGGAAACATAACAAGTGCCAGCGCTGTGTATAATGTACAGAGCGAGGAGTAAAAGCGTTATATATATATATATATATATATATATATATATATATATATATATATATATATATAAGTAAGCAGCCGCTGTTTCTGGATCACCGTTATTTATTCACCCGATTCCCCCTCGCATACGCCTATACACTCGCGAGCCTGGACCGCGGGAACCCGGCTAAGTAAAAGCAGTACATCTATCCGAATTACGATATAACAACGGCGCGCTAAGCATTGGTGAACATTGAGAAATTCATCATAGGCTCGTTGCTGTCGATTAGCTTTGCAGGAGTAGGTGAATGCTGCATACACGCGTGCATATAGCCAGGGCAATTTATTCCGTGAATAAGCGAGGGACTATTTTTAAAAAATTTTCTTTTTCCCTTTTTTCAACGTGTATGACTTGCAAAAAAGGGAATTTTAAGGAGCCCGCCGCCGCGCACCGGCAGCTATATATACCGGTGTATAGCTAACGATCGAAACTCGCTCGAAGCACGCGAGCCAGTAGCTGGCGAGTGCATAGGCGGCGACAGCTTTCTCCCGACGAAAGCTCGTAAAGAGAGCCGGCGCCGAATCCGCGACTCTATATACGTATAGGTGTCTTGAGGAGTAGGCGCGAGCCTATAATTTTCTTCTATCCGCCGCAGACTTTTCTAATCTCGCGCTTTTAAGAACGCGCGCGCTCGAGCGCGTTGGAACTTTGTGTGAGTGTGTGTGCCGCTTCATTGCCTCAAAATACTGTAATTTCGCGCGAGCGGGGCAGCGGAGCTATTTTGTATCCGTAAGCGTTCTCCCTCTCGCTATTCATTTCGTTTCCCTTTCCGCAGCTCCGCGAGAAGCTTTGCGTGCGCTTTCTTTCCTACGCTCCGCGCGAGCTGCAGGGCTGCGGCAAAAAAAAAAAACACTCGAACGCGTATACACTGCTTTTTTCCCTTCGCTCTCGGCGATAGCTCGCGAGCACGACAAGAATTATTATTGGATCGACGTACGCGCGGGGCTTTTCGGCGCTTTCTGCTCTCTCGAATACAAGCGTCTGGTGGATTGCGCTAACCGATGAATAATTCACTCTCTCCCTCATTTTGGCCTAGTCCTTATTCGGCTCGTGCTTCGCTATGCGGAAATTCGTTTTCGGCTGTAACTACGCTTGAAAAGATGTAATTGTTGTTTCCGCGGCGTGTATTGCGTAACACTCCGGAGTGAAGCAGAGCTTTTTCAGCGCCGCCGGCGGCCTTATTATAAACTCGCTCCGGCGAGAAACATCGCGCGGAGTCGAAATTGAAACGAAAGAAAAATGTTGCTTGAAAGGCCGGGGCGCAAATGAGCGGGATTACAGGTGTACAGCCAAGTTCGGCGCGGCGGTGCAGGCTCGTGCGGCGGGCGCAAAGAGTGAGAGCTGCTGCTGCTGCTGCTGCTGCTGCTGCGAGAGCGAGAGAGAGGGGAGCAGGCCAACTTGTCGGCTATCTACGACTTTCGAAAGCTCGTTAGCAGCGCTCGGGAGCGCGTGCAGCCCGCTTAACGAGGCTAAATTGAAATCGATCTATATGGGCCTGTACAGGAGAGTAAAGCGCGCTCGCGCCAGCCCTACGACGCCCCGCTGCATGTACGAGCGCGTCTGCCTGCATCGATCGTTCTTGGCCGTTCTGCGGATTCGCCACTTTTCCGTAGGTATACACACACGCGCGCGGATTCCTCTTGCTCGGTTAATTCAAGACTAGCGCGCTTCGCCGCGTATTTTTCTTGCCCGAGAGAGAGAGAGAGAGAGAGAGAGAGAGAGAGAGAGAGAGAGAGAGAGAGAGAGAGCTCGAGTTTTGCGCGAGGAGTATCTCAGCGCTCCTGTTGCTGCGCGACGTTCTTTCTATCATGCATCTCTTTGTCGTTTTCTGCCCGCGGGCGCGCCGGGGAACGATTCAAGGATCCGCGCGCTGAAATCGAGCTTTATTTCACAAACGGACGCGCTTCGGAATTCCGATGCGCGGCGAGTTTATCCGGGGAAAAGGACATCTTTTCCCGGGAGAGCCTTCGGGGACTCGGGACCGAATGGTCTCATAATTGAATATTTCAAAGACGATCATTTCGGCAGGAAAGCACCGTCTCAGCACGTAACTTCGTCGTTCTCTTCCTTTCAACTAATGCATCCCTTAATCTCTCTCTCTCCCATAGCCGAGCTTGCGTGAACTTTCAGGCCCAGGCTCTTTAACGAATGCTCCGAGTAGAACCGAAACTTTTCACACTGGAAATTACTTTCGCCGCTAATAGCGCTAAGACCCGCTGCCACCGCCGCGGAATAATTAGCGCGCGGGCCGGCTCTCGTCTTATTTATTCCCAACTGTATCCGGATCGGCTTGAATTTTCAAACTTAATAAGCCGCTCCTTTTGTCTAGGCTTTATGGCCTACCGTTCAGATAGCCGTAGGCAAGTATTATTAAAAAAGCTGAAGCAGAATTTTACGACAGCAGCGCGTCACTCGCTTTTCATAAAATACCGTGGAAGAGTTTTTTTTTCGAAATTTTCCTCTCTTCTTCCGTACGCTAAAACTCAAGTGGCTGTCGGGCTTAATTAATGTTGTAGCTCTAGCTTTTCATCGGAGTTAACGGGCGCGCGGTAGCGTGGGAAAAAGGCGATGAGCAGTCGAGTTGCGCGAGTAGACCTATCGAAAGCGGCGAATTTGCAATTAAATTGTACGTGAGGGGGAGATCCTTGAACTGTATATTTTTTCAAAAGGCTGACACATCTTTGTAACTCGATTGGTCTTGTTCATTACGCGCGCGGCTATAGTCAGCTTTAGAATAAAACAAAGCGGCTTCAATTTGAGAAAAATTTCATAAAAATATAACCACCAGCTATTTTCAAACGCAGGCTTTTTTTTCCTCGAGCATCCAATCTTCTTCAATTTAAGCTCCTTAATTCTTAATTCTTATAACGACGTGCCATTATGAGCCATAACGAACGGAAAAAGGGCGTTCAGCCTTTTTCAAAATTTACCCAGCTCCCCTATACCGGCGCGCACCGCGTTCATCAAGCAGCTAGACAAACGCGGGCATAGTTTCGCGATTTAGCCGGAAGAGAAAGCCGAGACGCATGTGCGGCGCGCGCGTTTAGCATATAATTTAAAAGCTTTTCGCACCTCTTGGTCGTCGCGGGGGAGGGCAGAGAGAGAGAGAGAGAGAGAGAGAGAGAGAGAGAGAGAGAGAGAGAGAGAGAGAGAGAGAGAGAGAGAGAGAGATAGAGCGGTATAAGTAAGCTGGCGTATCGGGCGAATAAATGGGAACGTGGCGCGCGTGCGCCCCGCGTCTGGCGGCAAAAGCAGCGTGTGCCGTAGCGGCGCTTACGTAGCGACGAGTAGGGGAGAGCGCGAGTGAGCGGTTTACCGGAGGTTCGCCGCGCCGCTAGATGCCAGTCAACCTAGCCGCGCCATCCACGTCGCAATGCACGCCGTTCTCGCCAGCCCCTTGGCGCCACTGCTCTACCTCGTGGCCGCGTGCCTCGTTTCTGCGTTCAACGATCCTGCCTCAGGTACTCACTCGAGCATTTTTCTCCATCAGCTTTCATGCACACAATCGTCGAACGAGAGCGCCTGCGTTTAACGCTCGCGAGTATATAACTTGCACATCGGGAGGAATTCCGAGTTGGAATGAAAGTTTTTTGTTTCGCGCGGGCAGTGACAAGCCGAGTTCTTTGAAGAGCTGACAAGCAGCCGCCCCTCCGGAACGCCGGCTTTATTTTCTTCCGCCACTTCTTCGCTTCCTTCGACTCGACGAGTTCTCCTCTGTATGTATAGCGTCGACAGACTCTCGAGGAGCGGGCGAATTTCGCTCCTCCCTTGCACAACTTTCCGTCGAACCGCTTTCTCTCTCTCTCTCTCTCTCTCTCTCTCTCTCTCTCTCTCTCTCTCTCTCTCTCTCTCTACCCTCGTCGTGTTATAACTGACGGAGGAAAAAATTTCGCTCCGGTGCTTTTTCTTGCGGAGCTTTTGTTTGCCATTCGATTGAATTTCAATTCGATCGTTCTCCGAGCGCGCGCGCGCGGCACAGCGTGTTTGGCGAGTAATCACATCGGCGCGTTATCGCGCGTTCGGTCATTATTTTCGGCGGATAAAGGCTTTATTCGCACTTTGTGGCTTTTGTGTACGGACGAGCGTTGTAATTTAGCTCTGCAATCGATTCGCATTGATTGCCGCACGCGACGCGCCGGGAAAAATGCGTGTACTTTGCGCGAAGCAATGCTAGTAATGGTGGTCATGCGCCAAGTTTCGAGGGGCATTAAATTAGCATGGAGAATATAAGGTATAGGAGGGAAATGAGGCTTGGCCATTGACCAAGCAATCTCATTTGGTATTACATGCGAGTATACGGGGAAGTTGTCGTCGTCGTGGCGGCGGTGGCGAGTTTCTGATTCATTGCAGCCGTGCGGCTGGTGGCACATAGATTTTGCGTGTGCCTCGCCGCCGTAAACATTTGTCAACTCGTCCCAGTCGTATTTTACGCTCGTTAACGTACAGCAGCGTAGGCTCGTAAGTTGTCGCTGATTTGCTCGGCTCGCTGCTCGAGAGCGATAATCCCATTGCCTAATTACTAGGCAGCGCAGCTTTGTTTTCGGCACACGCACAACGAACATGATTGAATCGAAAAACTTTTGCCGCGCGCGCCCGAAAGCGTCGATCTTCTATAGCTTGACAGAGTCGCGGCTCTCCTCGCGGAATCTTGGCTAATCACGCGTGTCTGTGATTAGCTATAAGTGACGTCTATGATTGACAAACAAGAGTCGCTGTATTTGTCGAGGGATTTCGCGATTGATTGCTTCCGACTGGCAAACAGGAAGCCGCAGTGTCAGCCGGCCTGGCTTCGTCCTACGAATCCGCCATACAGCCTTCCGGACGGGTGCAGTATATAGCATTCAAATTCATCGATCGTCCACGGCGCTTAGCTTTCATCGGGAATTAGTGCAGCTACGTAGAAATTCGAGGACGCAATCATTTTTCAGCCGAGAGCCAATAATATGGTATTTTTCGTCCGATCCTCCGGAGATTTTGTAAAATTGCTTGCCCCGGGCGTGTTTACCGTCTTCACCCGCACACAGAGAACACGGCTCTCTTTGAAGACTTAGTTGCTTGCGTAATGCTCTTAGGGAGAGAATCTCCGCGAGCGATGAGATGCGCGAAAGCTCGTTTTTCCGCGGAGCAGAGCTTCGCTTTGTAAAGCGCGGTCATCTTGCTCGGTCAGCTTCTTATCCAAGCGAAATATTATTATCATTTATGAGTGACCAGGTGAGACCCGCGCGAATTCCGCAAGGTTTCCGGCAAACTTATGCGCGCGACTTGCAAAGGACTGCACGATCGGTATTCGGCCGAAGATCGGGTCAGAGAGGCGGGCGCGTTATTGAACCTATGCGCTAGCTGTGTCGCGAATTTAACGCATTGCTTAATGAGTTCCTTTGAGGGGGTCAACGCCGGCTGTCAGGCTCAGGCGGAGCCGCAGCTCGGCGATTATTTGCCCTTTGCCTTCGCAATTCGCCTCGCCTTGCCATTCCTTCTGTGTTCCCCCCCCCCTCTCTCTCTCTCGCTTTGCCTCTATGCGCGCGACTGCGGTTTTCTCTCCCCGGCTGCACTTGTTCCGCGTGTATAGCGAGCATTGTCCGTAAGGCGCGCTTGGAAATCATTAATTCCTCTTGGCTACGCGCGCCGCAGCTGCCTTATTAAACGATTTCGCGTGCATTGTAAGCGGCGAACGTCAGCGTGTGTTCACAGTGCGCGGGATATAGAGAGACAGACAGGCTAATTTGAAAATCGCGAAACGTAGGCCAAGCGCGTTATGTTTCGAATGAAATTCGTCGGGGCTTTTTGTATACACAAGCAATTAGCCGTTGAGGCGCATCCAGCCGCACACAGGTACGAGGCGATATATATAATAGCCGTGGTATAATTGTTTTTTCCTCGTCCGTCCGGCATTCCGACACGCGCATCCATGAACAGGACGCGCGCGGATGGACGTAGTTATTTCTGTGAAACGCAGTGCTAATTTGTACCCGTACACACAGAGAGCCGGCCTTTCATTCGAATCGCTCGTGCTTATGATGGACGCACGCGCGACACAAAGCAGGCTACTTTGCGGGCTATTCCGGCGCGTGTCGTCCCGGCGATTTCGATTATACGGATCGTCGTTGCAGCTGCGGAAGGAATATGGATATTTTCGGTCGCGCTGCAACGCGTCGATAATGGGAGAGTTATACATAGCGTTTCGGCCGCGCGCGATTGAATTAGAGTAGTGTCGAGCGAGCGATGCGCGATAGCTGTCAAAAATAATGATATTTCGGTGAAGAGGTGCGGCGAGCGCGCAAGAGATTGGCTAAACTATAATCGGAATGTCAGCGCACCGCGGTTATGCGGCTACGTGACGGCATCAAGTTTTCGTTTGCTCAGAGATCGCGTGTCACAAATTACCGGTTACGATATGCATATACCGCGTAAACGAAGGATCGATCGCGCGAGAGCCGTAATATAATTGACGCGTTCGCGCTCGAACTCGCGGCGAGTCATTGAATCTATACGCCGAGGGCTATTATGAACGAGTGAAAAAGAAAATCACTGCTTCCTCTCTCCGGGCGTAAGCGATCTTTTTCCGAGGCGGGGAATAGCAGCGCGGCCCTTCTAATGAGATGCGTCAAGTTTCAGCGCGCGATTAATTATTATTCATATCAGGGCCGCGCGTCTTCTTCTTTGAACTGGCCGAGCGAGCGAGCGAAGAGCGTTTTGCTCGCTCGCTTGCGCCGGAACGTGCTTATCGAGAGCCTCGAGAATTTACGATCTCGCCCGCTCGAATTTCCGCGAGCGCGCGCTTGAATTGGAGATTCGAAACTCTTTAAACTTTCGCCAAGCTTTCCCTCGTGCAGCTCGTCGGCGCGTTTTTCGAAAATTGCTGCATGCAACGACGCCGCCGACGCTGTTTGCGCGAAACGCGGGCAAACTTGAAACGGTCAACTTTTATCCAATGTATACGCGTATAATTAGAATGAAAAAGGCGCTGCCGACAGCGAGTCGAGTGGCTGTGTAGGCTCTGTACGCCGTCGTGGACCGCTCTCTCTCTCTCTCTCTCTCTCTCTCTCTCTCTCTCTCTCTCTCTCTCTCTCTGTATATATGCGGAGAGAGTTAAGCGGCTCCCTCCTTTGAGCTTACAGCGTCGAATTAATAGAATTTTTAATTAAAACGCATGATAATCGCCGAGAGACCATGACTCGCTGCGTGCCGTAATCTCGAATAACAAACTCGCGCTCTCGTGCCCCTTAATGAAAACGAAGGAGTTTAAGCCGCGCTAATGCCGGCCGGCCGAACATCTCGCTGAAAGCAGAGTTAACCTGTGCGATTTTCGAGAGAGTGATTAAAAAATCCCCGACGAGACGCGAGCGCTGCTGGCCAATCGGCGATGTGCAAAAAAGGGCGCGCATCAAGGCCGCGCGCCGAGTGCCATTTACATCGAATCGAGCACTGGAGCGTAATATTCGCTCTGCCCATCAGCGATTTAAAATGAAATAATATATTGAAAGGAGAAGTCGGCGCGAGCGCGCGGCTTCATCATTCATAATATAGTCTGTTCGCATGTAGTATGGGAGAGAGGAGTGGAACTCGATTAGCTTTCTGCCTCTCGCTGCGGTCTATTCCAATATCTCAGCGATGATTTCGGGAAATATTTATTTGACCCGCGCGGAGCTCGTCTGATTATTGCTGCCAGTGATCGACTATCGATATTCATTAGCAAAGTACTTCGGGGAAGGATATTTTATGCCGGAGTCGAGTATATAACGTACCTATACGTCGGCAGTGCTGCTGGAGAGAGATAGACGGCCGAATCCGCGGCGGCGAATAAGTCAGCCGACGCCGGGGCAGGTAGTTGCGTGTGCAGGCCCGTTAATTCGTTCGGAGGAATAATTAAAGCGCCATCGTGAACGCTTCAATTTCAGCAGCAGTCGGCAGCGCGTCTCTCTTTCTCTCTCTCTCCGTTTTTCGCGCGCCGGGCCTATTAAGATTATCCGCTGCGTTAACGTCTCATAGATTATTCATACCGCGGACGCCTCGGCAATTCGCTGATGCGCCGCGTTATTCGCTCGAAAATTCGTCGGCTTTCGGAGAAAGAGAGAGAGAGAGAGATGGGAAAAGGGTGGCACACAAAGCGTCCGCGTAGAAAAACAGAGAGATAGACGTGTGTACACAGAGAGGGAGATTCTGCCGTTAATAGCGGAGAGCTAGTAGTCGCTATCAAGGAAACATCATAGAGCCATTGTCATGCGTTTTCTATTGTTCGTCCGTCACGTGGTGCGGCGCTGCTCCCGCTCTCTCTCTCTCTCTCTCTCTCTCTCTCTCTCTCTCTCTCTCTCTATTCACACAGGTGCAAAGCAACGAGTATAGCAGGAGAGATAGTTGTAGCGCGAGGCCGAAGGGCTACCGATAACGCTTATCCGTTTCCCGGATTTATTGCCGCCGCAATGAAAACGCCGAGTGTCTGACTATACCGCTCCGCTACTACTGCCGCTGCAACACACTCGCCCGCGCGCGCTCAGCCCATTCCGATGTTAATTAGGAGCGGACCTCCACCAAAGGATTATACTTACGACGTCCGGGCGTCTACCCTCTCTCGCTCGCGCTGCTGAAACCAAGTGACGACGTTGACATACTTTATACGTCAGGCAGAGACTCACGCGATCGCCGGACGTCTGCCAAGCCTCTGCTATACCTATACGCGTCGATGCTTTCTCTCTCTCTCTCTCTCTCTCTCTCTCTCTCTCTCTCTCTCTGCGCGCTGCTGTACCACGGCGCAGTGTATTGCTGATCGTTACGGATTTTCTATTCTGCAAGCCTGCATTACGTTGCATTACGCAATCCCGTATATGTTTCGTTATTTATGAGCAGAAGCACGAGCGCCGTGCGGAGAGACGGCTGCGAAATCGGTATCCCCCGCGCGGCTCGCAAGGAGTTTTAAGCTTTGTTATAGTGCACCCCTGAGAGAGAGAGAGGGGGGGGGGGGGAAGGAAAAGAAAAATTGAAGTACAGCGAGGATGGCGCGTGCTTATGCACATTTCGCAACCGCAATTAAAACTTCTCGTCTCTCTCTCTCTCTCTCTCTCTCTCTCTCTCTCTCTGCCGGTACTCCCGGGCAATATTCGAGCCGTGCGTTTCTTGAAAGCGCGCGCGAGCGAGAAAGTTCGAGTTTAATTAGTGAAAATATACAGCTATACGGCAAACGGAATTTTTTTAACCATCCGATGTATACGCTGCACTCCGTTGACACATGCGCGCGCAAAGCCTGTAATTAGACCGTTATATAGGCCGAGCGCGAATTCCAGCGGTTCGAGAGATAGATCGAAGTGCTGCAACGCGAGTCCTCCCGCGGAACTATGTTGTCGTATTGCATAAGGCTTCCACGCAAGCTCTGCACGCACGCGATCTCGCGTATACAGTCACGCGGCCGACGACTCGGCAGACCGTAATCGATCCCTCTCTCTATACGATGAATTATTTACGCGTTTGTCGAATGAGTTGGCTCTCGAAATTCAATGCTAACGGTGCAATTTTTCAAAAAAACGCTCGCCTGACGCGATACACAGAGCGCGAGAAAGACGCAGGCTTTGTGCAGCGCCCAGTCAAAATAAGCAAACACGTCAATTCCCGGAGACTGGCGGCTCAAAGCGCAGACTGCGGCTGAGGAAGCAGCAGAGCTGAGAAACGATGGGATGATAGATAGCGACTGGAAAGTGCCGGCGCGCGTCTTTTCTCGGGTCCGCGCGTAGCTGTGGCTTTCGTCGCGCGCGCGGAATACACGACCTGACACGAGACGACAATGGATTGATGGGACTCTCTTCTCTCCGCGCAATATTGCCGCGCTCGAACTAAATCTTTGCGCGCGCGCACGGGCCTTGTATTTTTCAGTCATCGTAAGAGGATTAGCCTCTCGTCGCCGGGAAATTCTTCTCCGCAAAACACGCGCCCGCAGAAGCTTCCGAGCCGGATTCGCGCGGCGAGTTATACGGAACTTTGAAATCGGCGGCGGCTGGATCGCGAGGCGGGCGTGCACTTGTAAAGTCGCATCACACGCAGACACAGACTCACGAGGGAGCAGCAGCAGGCGGAAGTTAACCCAAGTATTCGCTTCGTTGCAGACTTACCAAGATTTGCCAAGCCTTTGAACAACCTCACCGTTTCGGTGGGCCGGGAAGCTGTGTTCGCCTGCATCGTCGAGAACCTCGGCCCCTACAAGGTAAGTGCAGAGCGCCGCGCGGCGCGATTGCGCCCTTTGTTGTGACGACGACGACGACAACGAGCTCTGGCGCGTGCAAATAAGAAAATGAGCATTTGCAACAGCCGATGCAGATGTACGAGAACGCATCTCGCAGCTCTTCCGCCGCCGCCGCTGCCGCCGGGGAGTAGGGGAAAGTCCATTAAGCGCGAGCAAGCTGTATGTATAAGTAGGGAGCAAAGTCCCAGCGGGTGTGAGTTCAGCAGTTTGTTAAGCAGCTCTTTCACCCGCGCTGATTTTCCGCGCGCTATCTCTTTCTCCCGTTCCTATTCTCCGCGCGCGTTTACTCTCTAATAGAGCTGATCCCCCACTCCGAGAGAAAGAGAGCTTGCGGAGTCCTCGCCCTCTGGAAAGCGATTTTCGACGCTAGCCAACAATACTCTCTTTCCTTCCTCGTTTCTCCTCTCCCAGCTTTCATTTTTTAGCCGCGTGATGAAGTGCGCATATATATACACGCCGCGAGATTCAATTACAACGTCGCGAAATCCGGCTGCGCTTGCGGCGATAAAAAAGATTCGGCCGGAAATGAAAGCTCCGCCGTCGTAAATTCCGTCCTGCGATTCGGTCCGGCCGGTCGGAATTTCGCTGGTGGTATTGACGCGCGAGAGCAACAGTTCTGCCGCCGATCGCTATGCTAAGGCGAATCTCGAGACGCGCTCTCGACGTGCCTTCCTTTGCTCACCGATGTACTCGAAGGAGCCGCGCAGTTTGCTGTGCACACACGCGCGCACATGCACGACTCCTCGAGATCTCTCTCGGGCCGCTGCAGTATGTGCACGCAACCGACCCTCTCTCTCTGCTCATTTAGCTTTGATTTGCCCTGAGTGCAGTCTACTGTCCGCTAAATATATATATTATACGTGCCTGATGTGTACACCCGCGGCTTCGTCTCATTTTCCTTTGTGTCACTATGCGGACCAGATTAGGAAATATTGTGCTCGAGAATCGAGAGGAGTCTTTCGATTAAAGCCTGCGCCTTTATTACGGCAGCGGCGGGGCGGCCGTCAGATTTATCTCACGGAGACAGGTCCTCCGCACGCGAATTCCCGCTTCGGTTTGACGTCCCTATTATTGCCGAAAAATTAATATAGTTATCTGACGGCGCGAACGCTGGATACATCTATATAATTCAGACGCGTCGAGGTAGCTGCTTCATCCGATTTAAACTTGAGAATAGTTTCGGTATTAAGAGTAATTTCAAATTTACCTCGGCTCCGACTCCTCGCGCGTGTGTGTGTGTGTGCGTGTTTATAGATCTGGACGTTTCCCGTACGTAGTTGAATTATTCAATATCAGCCGCAGTTGGTGTTCCCCCCGTGTAGGGCGAGTATAAATTAGTCGCGCGCGCAGCTAGGTACATCCGAAGGAATATCCAGGAGTGGAGGGCCGCCGGAGTCTCGAAGGTCGTTCAACATTTTCCAGCCGACGCAGTTCCCAGGACGCGCGGTGGAGTTATCGGCTAAATGAAATTCGAGCGCGATGCGAAATTAATAAGCCATTCCTCTCGCGACGAGCTCGTCTCTCCGAATACCGAATTTCCAGTATAGAGAGTTGCTTTATATATAGAGAAAGAGAGACTAATACAGCTACAGCTATAGCGAGCAAATAGAAAGAGCGAAGCGAGCGAGCTAATCCGAGTTGTTTCGATTCCGCGCGCTTTAGTGTCGCTCGTCCGACTAGACATTCGCCTCACGTACGTGTATATAGCTCCAACAGACTCGCGTGTACGTCTTGCGCCGCCGCTCACGCGTGCAGTATGCGAGGGAGCTGAACGAGGGAAAACGCTTCTATTGTTCCCCCGATGCAGCTTATCCTTAGCTACTTGGCCAATTGGCCAGATTTAAACCATAAGACTTTCATTAGCCACACTCCAGCTGTCGCTCGCGCCAATTTCGCGGTTCGTGTGCGTTTCGACGACTTAGACTGCGGCGGCGGCAACGGAGCTCGAGCGATTGGAAATTTCGCTCTCTCTTTCTGATTAATCCCCCAAGCCATTATAACTGTAACTCCGCAGAGCGCGCGAGGAAAAGTTGCGGGGAACAAGCTGTATTAGCCGCGCGCGGCAAAATCAATCCTATTACAGATGCGTGCTGTGTATGTATCGCGTGCGCGCGCGCGGACACCTGTGAGCTGTTTAAGGAGCCGCTATTTAGAGTAGAATTTTTTTGCCCTCGCATTTCCGCGCGCGCATCGATCGGCACGCGCGCGTCGGCGAAATTTATGGCAGGCAATGTGCTTGGGGCTCGCGCCTCTGTATAACTATATATAGAGTTAGCACCACGTAGCTTCTTTATGCGCGAGTCTTCGCGCGATCCTACAAGGCTCAGTGCTGCACAGCACACCGCGGCCGCACTGACATTTTTCTCGGGGATAAAGACTAGCCGTTGCGCGCTGCTGCAGCTACACGCGGTTATGCCTTCTATCTTCGTCGAGCGCCGCGAGTTGATAAGGTTTGGCGGCGTGAATATTTTATTCGGAGTTTGGATTAGCTTAATTTTAATATAGCCTTTTATTATTCGTCGCTTTCCTGTCGCTACTCATATTATGCGTATTATTGAGTCGGAATATCGAGTTGATGCGGTATACGAAAGGGCTGTATTTATTTGAGGAATTATTATAGAAATAGGGATATAGGCCATTCTGGAATAATAGACTTTAATGTTCATTGAGAGAACCCTGCAGAAAAAGACAGTACGCATTAATAGAAGCATCGTGCACGGCATTAACTGATAAACATTTAGGAGTCTCATTCTCGGTTGTTCGCCATATATAGATACAGAATTTGCCCAGCGATGTAGCCGCGGGTAAGTCAAAGTACAGAGATATCGAAGTAGTAGAAAGCGTGCAGTTACTCCAATTTTTTACTCATAATGATCATATTTATTGCTGATGCAATGATTTTTACGTTACCTTCGAAACGCGTTCTATCATTCATAGCTTGTTGTTATATGTTCTCGCTGGCTATGATCGAATCAACTGCGCGTATTCAAACAACTTTTGTATATTATGCATTTATTATTTATACAAAGTTGTTGAATTTTTCATAACACGTATACCGTTAAATTTTGACTGTATACTGAGGAAGCAAAATAACCCGCTAGACCAGAGATAGGGGGTATCTAGAAAAACAGTGAATCGCCGTGGAAGCTCGTATTACTTTGTATAAAACAACACTTTCTGCAGCTTTATCTGGATCCAGGACCCGCATGCCTGACACTTGCGCGCTTGTTACACGATCCTTTCCATAGCGAACTGCTCAAATGTTTACGATATACATCTCTCAGGTACAAGTTTACAACATTTCAGTTGTGCCTCTGCATAGAACTAAAATAGAACGCCGTAACTTGTGTTATTTCAGCGCTTCTAGGGAGAGAGCACGCGAGGGAGAGAGAATTAAAGCTATTGACTCTAAAACCTAAGTTTCTCCCATTCGAAATAAACTTCAAAATGAGCAGTTCAGTCGATTCGATCGCAGTCGCGTTTCTCAATTCATTTGCTCAATAGACACCGACCTACGGCCCGCCGAGATTCAAGCAGAATGAACGTCTTTCGGCAGGCCTTCAAAAACTGCAGGGGAGATGCGCCCATTATGGCTGTTTTATGTTTTCAGCCCCCGACAACGGATGGGGTCACATTATATAGGTCGATTGTCTGGTGTGAATTTATGTGAATTTATTCCGGCTGTTAAATGTGCTTCGTGACTGATATTTCTAGAAATAATCGCAGCAAAATAGTTATAAAAAATACCTTTTCTAAATATTGTTATTTACTCTTTAAATGTGGCCAACGCGAGCATTCCCACTATTTATAGTAATCTTTGGAATATAGAAAAAAAGTACAGGAATGTATATAAATTATTTACTATCCGAGTTTTCATCATCGATAATGATAGCAGTCAATAGCGTTTTTAAATCCATACTAAATTTTTTAGTAAGAAAATAATTCTTTCATAAAAAAATATTATCTAGGTAACGCATTGAAATTATGGATTTAATTTTTCGTCGTATCAATGAAAAGTTATGCCCGAAATGGGAATGATTAGCAGCATAAGGGCACAATTCTCCTACTTCGATATATGTACTAAAAAGTTGCAAACGTGAAAAATGGAGCAGCGTTGGCTTGACAGAAAATTGTTTGAAATTCATCTGGAAACCTGACAGCGGGATATGCACTGAGAGGTCATGAACTTTCAAGTTCGAAAATATAATCATTATTTACACATTATTATATATGAGGCATTCTACGAGAAGTCGGACACTTCACGGTCAAAAAATCGAGCTCTTGCAATTTTGAGGCACACTAACCAGACCAAGTTTTTAACGTACAATATGTAAAAAACATGGGTGCCACCTCAAAACCCTATGCCAACAAAACGTTACGGGCCAATTACTAATTGCCAAAAAATAGCCTTTATTGCGTCCCGGGTTATTAATTACCTGGACGAGTAATCGTTATTTTTTCGACATCGATAAACAGCGGAGCCCGGGATCTTGAATTAAAAAAAATCATTGATAACGACCGTCTCTATCGAAAAGGGCAAGAAATTTAATATAGGGTAAAAATCGTCGAAAATACGGAAATCGAAGAAAAAAGTGAAATTTCTGAGTTTCAGTTCCCTACTCATATTTTCCAATGGTCTCCTATATTTATATTACACTCAGTACGAACGTGAAAAGATCATATATCATTCAATCGATATAACGATGAAATTGATGTTGTTAGAATTCTTTACCTCTTTCGAGTTTGTACATTATGAAATTATGCTTGATAAAAATATGATACAGCCTTGCTATAATTAACATCGAAGAAGACTATCGGTTCACGGAGGTCTCTGAATGGCAAATCTTATACGTTAGGATCATCTTTTTATAAGGCTGTGTCCACAATCGAACGTTTTAACACAAATTTAACGTTTTTAGACAACAGCCTCGACTTAAGTAAATTACTCACAGCGTAGAAGCAAGCATTACCCGAATGGAGTCTCTTATTTATTTGGACATTAATCTCGTTTCTATCTTTTATGGTCGTACCCAGATACCTGAATTCGCTAACCTTTTCTAAAGTAAAATTCCGAACTCTGAGATCTTCCTCCCCTCTGCAGATGCCTAGCTTATCCACAATCATGTACTTTGTTTTTGATTCACTCACTTCTAACCCTGTATACTCCACCGCTTTTATGAGGATTTCCGCGCTTCTTGCTACCGTTTCCCTACAATCTCCCAGTATATCCAAATCATCTGCGTAGCCTAGTATCTGCGTTGTTCCATTAAGCGTTGCGCCCAGCTGGCTAACCTGCATTTTTCTAACGGCATACTCTAACGTTAAGTTGAACAGCACCGTAGAGAGCCCATCCCCTTATTTTAAACCATCGCGTATCATGAAGGGTTCTGATACATTACCGCCTACTCGGACCTTTCCCGTGCTTCCGTTCAGACATATTTGAATTAATCTCACGAGTTTTTTCGGTACACCGAGAAGTACTAGAATTTGATACATTTTGCTTCGCTTAATAGAGTCGTACGCTTTTTTAAAATCTATAAATAGTTGGTGTATGGTTTCGCAAAATTCCCATTTTTTCTCTAACAACTGTCTTATGGTAAACATTTGATCGCTCGTCGATCTGTTGCGCCGAAATCCGCACTGATAATCTCCTACTATATCTTCCGCGAATGGAGTGAGTCTAGCATGTATTACGTTTGACAGAACTTTGTAGCACGTTGCTAAAAGTGAGATACCCCTATAGTTATTGCAGTCTGTCTTATCCCCCTTTTTAAAAATCGGTATAATGATAGATTCCTTCCAATTTTCGGGTATTGTTTCATTTTTCTAGATGGCACATACTAGTTTATAGATTTTGAAAGTGAGCTCGACGCCCCCATATTTGAGTAACTCAGCTGGTATAGAGTCATTTCCCGCGGCTTTGTTGTTTTTTAGTTTTTTAATCGCGGCCTCTACTTCTTGGTAGCTCGGTTCCTCCACGTGGAGTTCAGCAGTGTGAATTTCGTCCCCTAATTCTTCGCTATTTTCGTGCACGTTTAATAATTTATCGAAATAATTTTTACACAGCGACAGTAAGTCGTTGTCATTTGTTACGAGGTCCCCGTTTTCGTCCTTCATCAATTGCGCTCTACTCCTAAAACCCTTTCTGATGGCGTTAATCCCTCTGTACATTTCGCGGGGGTTATTTTCCTTACTGTTAGTTTCTATTCTCCTAATAAGCTTCTTTTGATACTCCCGCTTCTTATTTCTGTAGATCGCGCTCGTCTGTTTCCTTACGTTAGAATACTCTTCTACGGTCCTATCGCTTCTATTTTGTAAGCTACCTAATTTAGCCTTTTTGCACCTTTCAAACCAGAGTTCGCACTCGTCAAACCATGGTTTGCTCTTTGGCTTTCTCTTTTTACCCAGTACTTTATTCGCGGCCTCTTTTACCGTTTTTTCGATGTCCCCCATAAGATATTCGGTTCGTCATTCCCCTCCGGCGATGTGTTTGCTTCTTCAAGTGCCTGAAACCTGTTATTAATTTCTATCTGGTACCTAATTCGCTCGGTTCTATCTCGTAGCTTCTCAATATCGAAGCTTTCTACCTTGTTTGCTCGCTTACTATTTTGATTCGCTACTAGTCTAGCTCTTAATTTGGCTACTACTAGGAAGTAGTCCGAGTCGCTATCTGCCCCTCTGTAAGCCCTTACGTCGAGAACGTTAGTATGATGTCTTTTTTCAATGAGGAAATGATCAATTTGGTTCTTTGTGGCCTCGTCCGGCGATGTCCACGTTGCCTTGTGTATGTCCTTGTGTTTAAAACACGTAGTTTTGATTATAAGATCTTTTGCCGCCGCGAAAGTTATGACCCTAATACCGTTATCATTGCTGGCTTCGTGCAGGCTTTCCTTCCCTATAGTAGGTCTAAACATTTCCTCCCTACCTATTTTAGCATTGAAATCGCCTAATACTATTCTTGTGTCGTAAGACGCGAACTGGTCGATTACCTGCTCTAAAATTTCGTAATAGAGATCCTTAGCTTCTTCTTCTTTGTCCTCCGTAGGACAGTGTACATTAATAAATACATATCTATACCATTCACCTTCGATAATGATGTACGAGAGCCTATCATTGACGGGTTTGAAACTTTTAACCGAATGTATGATGCTTTTGCTTACGAGAAATCCGATACCTAGAGAGGCCCCATACAGGTACGTGAAGTTACCCGATGCTAGTACTCTGCCATCTGGCCACCGCGATTCCTGTATTGCTACCAAATCTAGATTGTACCTATCAGCTTCCTTTACGAGTTCTTTAAACGCGCCTGCTCTGTATAGACTGCGAACATTCCAAGTTCCGACCCTTAAGTCCCTTTTGGTTCGGATTTGATTTTTTTGAGCCATGATAGTATGTTAAACCTGCGCGCTTCGGATCCTGTTTCGATCGCAGGTGAGTCCACTGCTCTAGAGGTGATAACCCTCATACCTCTCTAGAACTAAGTATGAGAGCTTTCAGACTTTGACGAGCACAGTGTTAACTCGTCGTCAGACACATTACGGTTTCATTCTCGCATCCTAACGCCCCCCTGCAAGTCAGCGCGCCTTCGCTGGCATCTACGCTGAATCATTCTACACATCCCCTTTCGGGGCAGTTGTCATCGCTCCCGCATCCTCCTCGGCAACGGAGAACAGACAACACAATCATAAGAGCGCGTGATTGCAGTGGATACTATACTAAAATACCGGTTCCAGCGTTCATCTAAAGATTTGCGCTATCAGTTACTAATCGGAGGAGTATGTAATGATAAAAACAATCTGCGCAATGAAGAGCCTTATAACACCGGTTGTCAATAGGCGTGTAGGATCGCTTACATCAGACTATGTATAATATAGAATCCAAGAGTTCGGATTCCGGTGCGCTTTCCGCTGGCAGGACTAGCAGAAGCATGCAGTAGCTCAAATTCTGGTTTGAAATGGGTGCTGACACAGAAATCAAGCTCGTAATAGCCTTTTTAGACAAAATTCCAGTTTACAGGATGGAAAATGTTCATTCTCATGATTGCAGTAGATAGCTTTTTTTGTATACTCATAAAAAACTGTGCTGGGCAATTTTTTCATTAAAGAAACTTATTATCACCGAAGTAAAATTCAGTGAGAGTTCTCTTGGCAGTACTCGTTATTAGCATACTTTGCTATGCTAACTGACTCTATGACTTATTTCGTAATTTCATTCCGTCTTTATATATTTATAAAGGCTCGCCCGACAAGAGCCAGGTATGAAATATACAGATACACCGATTGCGTATATGACTATATAATAACCATGTCATTGCGTAAGTGTGAATAAGAGCTATCTGTGTTTTTTCTCAAATCAGAGCGAAGCCGCACTCAGTTTGACTGTTACGTAAAGCGCCTTATTTTTATTTTTGTCTACTTGTAACTTGCACGAGTTTATTTAAATACAAAAGTATTATTACGTACGGCCGTGGTAGTGGAAATAAAAAATGTAATAAAGTGTAATAAAATATAAGAAAATGTAACAAATCGTACCATTTTGTACGTTTTTGTTGGATTTCGGACCTTTTTTCGTTTTATTACAATTCATTACAAATCCATTGATCCAGGATTTCATCGGGGTCTCTTCTTTGAAATGACAAATGTAACAATACGTAAAAAAGTATAACAAAATGTAAAAAATTGTCTGTAAGCGTAATATTATATACGAAAATGGCGTCTTTTTTATTTTCTTACTTCTGCTTACATCCTTTTACTTTTTCTTACAATTTATTATGCATTGATACATTTTATTATAAAATTAATAATTACAAAATATATTGACTATATTAGGCGGTAAAATAACATATGTAATAAAATGTAATAAAATGTAAAAAAAAGTTAACAAATCTGAAAATGTAAGAAAGTGTACAATAACGTAGGAGAAAAAAGGTCCGAAATCCAACAAAAAGGTACAGTTTCTCACATTTTCTTACATTTTTTTACGTTTTATTACAATTCATTACATTTTTTTCCATTAGGGGGGATTCACGCAGAAAAATTGTTTATTATTGATTTCTACCTTACATTTTTTTAATTTCCAATGTTGGTTTTTAATAAATGTATAGCTATTTTAATCATTTGATTGATATTCGTACTTATAATAATTAAGAATTGTATAAATACTTTGACCTACTATCTTCCACGCTGCTACGATTATTAGAAGCCCGGATTTTTTTTAACCCACGTACTATAATCTCTACGTGGATTAAGATTCGTGTGACTATGAAATATTCATCTCGATCAGAAAATTTTTTTAGCTGTACCTTCGTAATCACGCAGCAGGTCACGCGTGTATTATATACCATTCGCTCACACAATAATGAGGGATCAATCAACAGCACTTTGATCGGCTAGGCTCTAAGGGTTAAAAGGCTTTTCGCGCTGAAACAAGAAAATCGTTGATTGAGCGTATATTTTATTTGCGGTTCGTCGGGGGGTAAACAGACAAAAGCACTTTGTGCGTGTAATCGAATTAGCTCGCAGAAGTCAATAATCGAGAATCGCTGCGCAGCGATAGAATCTCAAGGAGCTGGATATAATGCATCGCACTTAAAGAGGCAGAGAGCACACAAAGCGATTATCGCTGCGTACGAAAATAAATCCGATCACCTCGGCTAAATCAGGTCAACGAATTAAAATCGCTCTCGAAGATTATCGCCGTGGCTCTGCGAAGAGGGACCAAGAGAGATATCTAGCTATAAAACGAGCGAGTCAGACAATAATTATGCAGCAGATGATACCACCGAGGCTAATTAAGGCTCTTTCCCCTCGAGCGCGGAAACTCCTCGCTTAGCTTATACGTGCGCAGCTCTTTTCCCGGCGAAGGAAGCTGCAGCTCTGCGCGTGCTGATACGAGGCTTCCTTTTAACTACCTACTGTATATATATATGTACGCACGCCTATACAGATATACAGCAAGCCCGTAGTAGGGATGAGTAAACTTGGACGGCGAATTGCCGGCCGATAATCTCCCGGTGGCGGGTTATACTTTCAAGTGCGCCGCCAACTCTTACGCGCGATCCGTTTGCTGCACGCGCTGGTTTACTATTTTTTGTTGTTCTTCGCCGCGAAGACAAACTTGCGTCAGGAGTTATATGTACAGCCTCGCGAATCTACTAAATTACTCATGCGAAAGTAACCGCTCGCTAATGAGAAACAGATCGCGGAAACCGATAGGCCGGTCGTTTCTTCGTGTATACGGCGAACAATTAATAACGCACGACGGGCGGCGATACGTTTCCCCGGCCCTATAAGCGCGGACCGGCGCAAAAGGAGGATAAATAAATAAATCCGCTGGCGGTGGCGGCAACGGAGAAAGGGAGAGAGAGGAAAAAAAGAAACCAACGCGCGCGCGTCGGTGAATCATCGTGCGGCGGTCGAGCGAGAGCTTTTTCCCGCAGCTGCAGCAGCAGCATACCCTCGTCGATTTCAGGCAAGATTTATCGGGCCGCGTCTCGGCGCCGTCGCCTTCTGCAGGTATTCCGCCGCGCAGCCGAGCTGTATAGAAATGTTTATAATGTAACACTGCAGCCGCGCGCTCGCGCATCGACTCTGCGCGGAGTATAACGCCGACGGCTAATTGGCTCGTGCTCGAGCTTTGCATCGATTTTTCCGTTCAGATTTACGCGCGACCATCATTATTACAGCGCGTCTTCGAGCTTCTAAGCCTGTTATTTGTTAAAAAATAAATAATAAAGCAGATATGTTTTTGGCATCTCGCTGTGCGGCGCTACTCCTACGTCGTAACGTAGTTACGCTATAGAGAGAAACAGAGGTGCTAGCGCGTCAGTGGCGCGCAGCGGGTGATATCTAAAAGATGAGAAGCCGGCTGCCGGAGGTATTATTTGTTGAGAGTATCATTTATTTAGCGCGCGGGAGAGAACTGCTCTCTCCAGCTGTACGCCCGCGCCAACACCTGATAAGTCATCGTCCGGTTCCGGCATCATTAATCTTACCCCGCGGAGTTTGCGTTTCTCGGCTGGCGCTGATTAGTCAGACGAGGAACGCCAGCTTCGGACGATGATTACGTCTCACGCAAGCTCTCTCAGCCGCGCGCTGCATGTGGACTTGCACACACACACACGCACGACGGATATTTATAAGGAAAAAGAGGGCCGCGCCAGATGATACGAGATTGGAGGGAAAATAAAAAGAAGACGAAGAGAACAGCCTATACGAACTTTACGCTTCTCATTCTTCAAGGTCCGAACAAGAGCCGACACGGCGCGCGGCCATGTACACCCGCAGCTTTGAGAAATTAAAGGATTTCCGACGCTCTCTCTCTCTCTCTCTCTCGCTCTGCTCGGAGGGCGGAGACGGCGGAGAAAAAAGAGAAAAATAAATAAAAGAAGCTGAAAGCGGGGAGAAAATTTGACACGCGAGAAAATATTGTGTATCAGTTTGAAAGGCGGAGAGGCGGCGCGTAACCGCATATTTCCACGCGATATTATTATTTCCGGAGAATATTCGAAAATGATGAAGGCCAGCCGCATGCATGCATGCGCGCCGCGCTTTGAGCCGAGCGAGCTGTTGTATTCGCGCGCCCGCGAGCGAATGAATAATTATGGCAAGACCCGAGATTCGCTCCAGTTTTTTTTCTTCGAAAATGCATAAACGAGGCGAGGAGACAAAAAGCTTCGCGGCGACGCTTATGTCTCTCGCACTCTCTGCCGACTTTGCAGCGGGAATCTTGCAAGACTATGCAAGGCGATTATGACCGCGCACTGCTGCTGCCCGGCGGAGAGAAAAACGTGCAACTCGCGCGCGCGCTTGATTAAAAAAGCTCGGCATTTTAGAGCTTTGCAGTCCGGAGGCGGGGAGAAAAAAGAGCCAAGAGCATTGTGCTGTATTTTCAAAAGCGTTCCTTTCTCGATTCAGCCATCAACCGCATACGCGCTTCCTTAATTGTCTCCGCAGCCGCGGCGAGGGTTTTCGCGAAAGTCTATTGAATTCTTTTCCACGAACGTCACACACGTATGCGCTGTTTCAGGTGGCCTGGCTCCGAGTGGACACGCAGACGATCCTGACGATATCGAGTCACGTGATCACAAAGAACCACAGGATCGCAGTGACGCACAGCGGGCACCGCACCTGGTCCCTGCACATCAGGGACACCTGCGAGACTGACAGGGGCTGGTACATGTGTCAGGTCAACACCGATCCCATGTCGAGTAACACGGGATTCCTCGAAGTAGTCGGTGAGACACACACACTGCATAATATACAAAATCTCGTCCGTTTCTTTTTACGCGCGCGCGGCAGCGAGACGCCCGAAACTTTTCTGTATACCGGCAAACATTTGCCAAACAAGTATTCTAGGTGCAAATCAAGCCGCGATTCGAGTCCCCATCATCGTGTCCCCGAACTTTCCAAAGTAAATCTTTTCCGAAAGTTCCGCAGGCAAACTCTCTCGACGCCGGCGAAGTGTCTGTCTCTCCCCGCGCGCACTTCTACTTTTTCCCGCGCGACGAATCATAATCGCGTTTCATCTTTTTAAGCCGGTCCGCACTCCGTCTAATTGACTTTCGCAGCTCGAGAGAAGCGAGTGCAGCCAGTGCGAAGAATTCGACAGTGGCGTATACAATGTTTCACAGTTGTGATTAGTTAATGTAATTTCTCTTCCCCAGAGCTCAAATTACTCCGTTAACCAACTTGTCGCACACAAATACGTATCCGGCAGTACTCGACAAGTATTGACTCTCCGCGCTAAAATTAATGCAGCGAGTACTGATGAATTTGGCTAATTGCCTTTATCTTGAATTATTCACTCCGCTCGATTGCATTTCATCCATTTTTACTGACTGCACAGCTAATAATAACCCGAATACCGTCAGCTCGATCCAGCAGGATACGCGTGCGAATAATTGCTCGCGTTAGCGAAATCTTTCACCCTGCGCAACTTGACAAATTTCCCAATTGAACAAGCGCATGATGATCTCTCGTTCCGTACTACATCCACCTTGTGCTGCACCGAGAGAAGACCTACAAGTCGTCGTTATTGCTCTCGAATTTTCGCGTGCAAAGTTTCGAGAGCTCGCGGAAACTCTCCGGCATCTATGGCTTGCGAAATGATGAAAGCGTATACATGCGGAATCTATACAAGGATGCCATTCACGAAGTTTATCACTGGAAATCGAGCTGCGCGAAAACTCTCGACTCGATGATACGCGCAGTAATAGAGAGACCGCGAGCTGACAGAGGGGGCGATAAAAAGGCGCAAAGTGTTTGCGCGAGAGGAGTGTCTGATGACGAGCCTCGGCGGGAGAAGCGAGCTTGACACACGACTCAAGTTAGCGGTCCGAAAGTTTCAGTCTACACTACGCAGCAGAGACTGGCTCGTGTAAACTACATTGGACTGCTACTCTCTCCGGCTATTTGCATGGAGTTGTTAGGCGCTGCTGCTCTCCTTTTCATATACGGCGCTATTATATGCATATACTCCGCAAGCTCCTCTGCTAACTTGTCCATACGCACCGAGTGTGCACGGCGCAGCGCACTCGTCGTCCTGGCATTTTTTTTCGCTCTCGAGTGTCTCGCCGAGATAAAGAAAGAGGGTTACAGCGAGCGAGAGAGGAAGGGAGGGAGCGGAACGCAAGCCAGATTCTCCTGCAATGCAAATGTATGTAAAGCGCGCGCGCTCGGGCGGGCGGCTCGTGTCTCTCCGGCCGTGTACACTAGCCCAGGCGATCGCACTCTTGAAAGGCTATTAAACACCTTCCTGGCGACGTGCCCTCGGCCCTAATAACCGACTCTTGGCTACGTCTCCAGCGCGGCATTGCGCGCTTATCAAACTCTGCACTGCGTGCGGCTGCTCGGGAGGGAGGACACGCTCGATTACAGCGTTTTCTCCGTGCGTACTGCAATTTCCGATATTTTTCTTGCGGCGCACTCGGGAAGGATAATCTATATGGAAAACGGACGTATCGAGGTCTTGATGGCAAGTGTAGTACATAAGGGAGCCTGGAGCAAAACTGGATACTTTCGGTTTACCGATTTTTCACATGTTTATTCTAAGGTATGAACCTTTTAAATGGTGGGAATTACAATGATAACGCGTTGTTTCATATTTATATTATGTTGTATACTTATCAAAGCAAAAATAATATGTAATTTCGCAACTTCGAAAAGCGCACCCATTTTATTTCTTACCACTTGTCAGTTAATTCTAGCTTACCTGTTAAATTTTAATAATGAACATATTTTTAAAACTAATTTCACTAAATTTATTAAGGTATACATAAGCAAGTAGAGAAACTTTTTCAAACTTCCTACACTTGACAGTTTCTTTAACGATTTCATAACTTTTTATAGAGGAGAAGAATATTAGAATACAATGATACAGATTTATGAGGATCCGGTCAATATACTTATAGTTGCTAACATACATTAGACTCGTCTTTTACTATAGTTTTTGATTAATGATAAGTTAAAATTAACTCAACCATGTCCAGACTGTTTAATCTCGTGCATTATTAGCAAGAATTTAAATAAAAACATTCCTTATTTACGAGATTTTTTGAGGGCTTGTAAATTATGAGGTACTCGAAGCAATAGCCGATCAGTCATTAGGTTATTCCTCTCAAGCGTCAAAATTTTATAAAATATATTTTACTAAGCAATCATTTTAGATAACTTTAGAAAATTATTACACGCTTTTCCATGACATCAATACTTTGTAACAAACAGATTTACTACTAATAGTTCGCTCAAATCGTACAATTTGAAGTTGCTTTCGAAATAAAGATTGCGCATGAGCGCAGCAATCTGGCAGTGGCATTTCACGAGGAGATCATAAAATGTGCAACTCTCGATTAACTTTTTGGATTTCGTCCTCTCGATCTGTTGGATGCATGCTCTATAGTGATTCAACAAATTCAAATACCGCTCGATGATCTGCTCGCCTTCAAGACAATCAACGGTGAAAAGTGAACTTTTTACAGCGCCAGTATAGCTTGACGATTGTCATCCTGATGCTTGAATTGTCCATATTTTCGCGATTCATTGTGAGAGCCGAAGGCGAGTTGCCGCTGCTATTCACGATGAGCGTATCCGCGCCGGCAGTTTTGTCTTTCGTCACCGCCTAAACTCTCCGAGTCTGTAGCAGGCGACAATAGGTGGCGCATGGGCAGTTTTGCACTTCTCTCATCAAGAGTATGCTCTCTGAGTCTACATATAGTTGTGTGCCATCCACACTAAAACTACCTTGTTTTAAGAGAACAAGATTCAACTTGATTTTAGAACTGTTTTACGCAATAATATTGTTAATTCGTTAATTTACAATAGCTATAAACATAAATTTGAATAGTAAAAAAAAAGTTGTCGAATAGCCTTCAAGGCGACTGATGAAAAGGGTAAAAAGGGTATAAATCGAGATTCAATCAGATATTAAAATTAAAGATGTATAATTTATTGCGTTCTGATGTTCATAAATACAAATATACACGATTAAACTTTCCTAGCTTTAAACAAATATAAATTATTTACAATAACTTATTCACATTATTTACAATAATTAATATACTTTATTCATATTATTTACATTAGAATCATATGTGAATACCTATTCTTATTATAAATATAATCTAAGCCAAAATCTTATCTAACCAATTTTTTGTTTTTTACGTGTTTTAAACCATTCTCAGTCGATTTGTGACTTTTTATCAAAAATTCAAACGTAGAAAATTATTCAAGACTTTGACTTCATATTTTTAAGGCAAAATTTGTAATAAATTTTCTAAGTTCGAATTTTTCGAAAAAGCCAGTAATTGACTAGTTTCAAAGCGTAAAAAACAAAAAATTGGTTAGATGAGATTTAGGCGTGAGATCTCACGTGAGATATTTCAATAGGGTATTACTGTTCAGTTCAGCTATAGTTAGTTTCACTGCTAAAAACTGAGGTCAAGAAGGTCGTCAAGAGTCAGAATAGGAAGAGGCTCCACCTCCTCCGTCGGGATGACTTTACTGCCCATAGAGGCACTAATATCTCTAAGTAAAAACTCTATGTAACTCTCCTCCGTGGAACTAGGCTTTGGTTCTCGAGTCTTTTTCTTCGGATAGTCTTAACTCTTCGAGTCTTTTGCTGATGTTGATAATTGTGTTTTGTCGTGTAACGACGGG
This sequence comes from Nasonia vitripennis, assembly GCF_009193385.2. Taxonomy (NCBI): domain Eukaryota; kingdom Metazoa; phylum Arthropoda; class Insecta; order Hymenoptera; family Pteromalidae; genus Nasonia; species Nasonia vitripennis. The sequence goes on along the minus strand of NC_045761.1, from coordinate 13,516,765 downwards.
AGTTCGGGGAAGAGGGAATGGGCAATTGGTTGTTGAAATAAAATCAAGAATTCGCGGTCAAGAATCAGTGAACAGCTTGATTTGGCATAAAAACCCCTTCGGCCTAAGGGGAAAGCCAGAGCAAGCTATGTATGTGAAATTTATTGTAGATCAAAAGAATATACAACTTACGTGTACGTAATTACAGTAGAAACTTATTATTACGCCGCTAGAATAACGCTCGGATTCGCGTGTACCTTTAAAACGCGCTTACGCTGGCCTGCCGTCCGTCGGAGAAGCTGGCGTGCTTGTTGAGCCCTCGGTTCCGGAGCTGGGCCTCAGGACGACATTCTTCCCAAGACAGCTTCTCGTTGGGATGCTCAGCGGCGACGAAGATCTTACAAGCGCTGATGTACAAGGGCTGCTATGCGTGGAAACTGCCTAAATGTAACTAAATGCGCTCCTAGTAGAGGCTAGAGAGGTGCACTTGCTTGTGTTGCTCGAAGCCGACTGAAACAGGACGACGAGCTGCTCCTGACGTCCGGAAATCGTTCCGCTCCGTCAGGGCGGGGCCTTAAGGAGTAGCAGTGTCTTCTGGCGACAGGCGGCGCTACTCTCAACACGCCACGCATCGTCCGCTGCAGGAGAAGGGAGCGGCGCGGCTGCATAGCCGAGCGTTGCCACCCCTGAGCTCCGTCAGCTGGGAATAGCGTTCGAGACGGTAGAAGGGACAGGCTACCCAGGCTGCGCGCTCAGACCCGGGACGGGTCTTTTATGGGCCTAGTCGCCCGCAATAGCAGCGAACGTACACCGCTCTGCCTGTACTCTGGGGATTCCCCGATGATCGCCTGCAATAGCCGGTACGACGGCAACTGGTTTTTCCCCTGGAAAGTACCGCATGCAGTCTTAATGACCGATGCCGATCTATCCAGCGCAATACGCGCGAACAAATTGGACAACTTTTAATTCAGCGGGTGATCTGATCGACTTCGACAATCAGCTGTTGACCAAGAGGCTTGTACGTTTTTGGAGTACAGTACTACTGAATGAAGCAGCGGCTAACTGCTGCTGCCGGTGGCATACACAAGCAGTACGGATTTGTAAGCTGCAGATCCAACGGTGGTTGAATCACTTGTTGGTCCTGTGATTGCTGCTGTTTTACTGTAGAGACATCCCTGTGATAGTCGAAGAGGCTAAATTTAAAGCTGATAAATTGCATTTGTCCCGGATGGAATTTGGACTCCTAAGCCAGTGTTGGAGGCATATTCATGTAGCATGAGTTTGTGAACGACGGATGTAATCCCTGCTGTTGCTGTTGTGGAGACATTCCTGCGATGGCTGAAAACTGAATTTTGGAAGCATAAAGGTTTCTCTAATCGATCTGAATTCTGATCGGAGCATGTCCTAGGGGCTCTTTTCCAAATTTAGATAAAATTTTGTTGCTTACCGGTTCCATGGTTTTCTTTCAGTAGCTCCTTGCTCTCTGGATGCAGATCAAGAACTGATGTCGTTTGCGATCTGCAGCTTACTCATTGCCTATGTAGGGAGGAAGAGGAGAGGGGGAGAGTCGGGTTCTTGTTTGACTTTACGCCACCTGGCGCCGATCCTAATCATTAGATAGACGGCTAGACTTTATCATACCTAGTCCGTTATACTAAGAAAGTGTGTTTGTAATGATCAAGAACCAGATTCAACTTGATTTTAGAACTGTTTTACGCAGAAATATTGTTAATTTGTTAATTTACAATAACTATAGACATGAATTTAAATAATAAAAAAAGTTGTCAAATAGCCTTCAAGGCGACTAATGAAAAGGGTAAAAAGGGTAGGAATCAAGAATTCAATCAGATGGCAAGTATAAGTGTTATTCCACTTCCGCGTGAATGTGCAAAGGTACAAGAAAATCACTTAGACACAGTGAAAAGAATCGCCGAAGTGTAATGTCGACGATCTTGGTCTTGACGAAAATTAATGCGTTAAGACTATTCAAATAAGTTGCACACGTAACGAGCAAATATATTTTTTCTTATTTATTTAATGAAAAAAAAATGAATATTACAAGTCTAGCGCTAAAATGTATAAGTTTCTTGCGCTTGAATGAAGTGTTCAAGATGTTCCTTGCGCGGCGGTCAAGTCGAATCTGGATTTGTCCTCGTCGTCTGTCTAACAAGTTGATGTGACAAGTGGGATGAGTGCTGCGGGAGGGGATGTAGGCGGTGCATTGAAATGGGTAGGAAGCTTCATCTAGGACGAATATTTTATTGCAGGTATGATGGAGGAAGAGCAAGAGGCGCAGTAATTTAGGCTGTGGGCGTGCGATAGAAAAAAATCCGGATAGAGCAGGATGTAGGAAAAGGTCTGTCAATAAAGTCATTAGTGCGAAGGGTCAGCGCATTTTCTTAATCTGGTGCAATAAAGTTAAGAACATGAAGCGCGTCTGCGCCTGGTCCTTAATCGCGGTCGCCTTGCAGTCCGCGTTCGTACGTCATCATGTCGTTTATAGCAGTGCGGATTTGTAAAAATACGAAGCACTGACATTTGCGCAGCAGATTTACAGTTTTATAACATGGTTTTCGGATTTTCCCGAGGGTCAGTCGTTCGGGTACAAATTTGGAAATTTTAGCATACTTGTAAGACGTACGAGCATCTGATATAATGTTATATCTAAATATGAATACATTTTTAAAATAAGAATGTTAATAAACTTATATCTATACGTCTGGAGACGGAGCACACAGTACGAATATTTGTTTGCTTTATTTTTATTTAAGATATTTTAATTAAACTATTTTCGCAATCGTACGCTTTTGGAGAGAGGTTTTTTAGGTCTCTTTTCCTTGACGGTCTTGTCGAATCTGCCGTCTTGCTCGTCACCTGAGCAGCCAGGTATAGCGCCATATAGTTATTAGCGTAATACTCGGGCCGGTCGGGGGTGTGGTTGTTGCGTCACTACGCTGGGCCTGCATTGAAAAACCCAAGGGCCGTTGTCTGCGCCACGACGGACTATTTTATTGCAGGGTCAGGAAACGTACCTGTGCCAGGCACGAAGGGAATTAAGTGCTTAGTACGACTCTTACAGCTATGTTGATGTCATTCATGGCGATCTTGGCGATTCATGCCTACTCAGATAAAATACATTAATTACACATTTGCTCCAATCACAATAATCGAACTTATAAACTACGCGGCGCGACACGTCGTCAACTTCGCAATTTCGCGCGGACTTAAAATAATACGCGGCCTGTTTAGGGCCACGAAGGGCCTGCTCTCTTCAGGGGCGACCACGATCCGAGCCAGCCCGCTCCGAGTCGATCAGGTCACGAAGCAAGATTCATCTTGCTTCTCCCTGGGCCTCACCTTTTACCAGTCCGCTCGACTGGGGGTGAGAAGAAACGATTCTCTCAATCGCCATACGTATAGCAGCTTTTGTTAGGTACTACACTGGAGCGTCGGACTATCAGAGCTCGCGGCCGTGGACAAGTCTCCGTGTGTGTCGGTAACAATAAGTTTTATACACTGTGCCGAGACGTATAATTATACTTTGAATTTGCTAAATAACATATTTCATTCGATCTCCTGTTAATTTTTATGTATGAGTATACAATTTCAAAGATTTTCATAAGATATTTCTAATTACCATAATATTTTGTTAAGAAAATTGCTCGTGTGTAAAATAATTAAGTTTGAAAATTAATTTTGCAAACAAAATTAATTTTTTGCCTCTTCGATTCTCTTTTTTTCTTTAAGTCAGTCATAGCTATAGATATACATACGATTCTTTAATTATTACAAAGTCTACTTAATTGCTGTACACCCAACGGTAATAATTTTGAATGATAAAACGGCCGCGCCGAGTCTTATCAGGTTAGGTTAATTGATCAGCTAATGCGAGTAAACACTCTGCGCGGAGCGCGTGTGCTCGAGTTTTTTTCTCATCTCACGGCTTGCAGCCGTTTCTTTATCGCTGCAAGAGACAAATATGCATATACTATGCAGTTAAATGCAATTTTCGCAAAATATTATAATTCAAGGAAGATAGTCATTCAGTGCAAGCCCAGCTGAGCTGATCGAGCAGCAGCAATACTCTAGTGAGAATTCAGCAGGTATATAGACAGAGAAATCTTACTTACATATTAATAATTCAGACGCCAGCTTCCTTTCTGTGTTTTTTCAATTGTCAACAACTTACAAAAATTGTAAAAAATTATTAAATTCAGCTTTGAGATTTTTGCTTTGCAACAAACATGGTATATTTGAAGATTTTTGCGACAACATCCTGATTGTAAAGCTCCTTAGATTATAATAAAAAAATATTGTAATTTTTTAATTAATATTATTTAACAGAATCACAGTTTAAAGGTAATAATGCCAGAGTTTCATCGATAGACTATAAGACAACGGGACGGCAAGTAAGCATTAAAAAAATAATTTTGAAAAGTACAACCATCTTATTTTTTATATAAGATGAAAATCCGCTATGTGTTTAAATGAGTCTTCTATATACTTAGGAGAAATTTACTTGATTTTTTTATATTTATGATTTTGCTCATTTTTTGCACAAGATGATTTGGATTAGTTTTAGAATATTCAGATTAGATGTGAGAGAATCGTGAAACACAAAGCAGATATTCACCTTGAAGTTATAGTGAGATTGATTCTTCTAATTTGTTCTTTCTAATGATTTTTGTCAGTGTGCTGATTTTTAACACTTGACATTTTTAAACTGATTTCACTACATTCATTAGCGTATATTGATAAAAATACAAAAAAACTTTTGTTAGCTATAAACATTAGACAATTTCTCTAAGGATTGCATAACTTTTTAGAGGAGAAATCATAATTATAATACTAAGATACAGAATGGTGAGGATGGGTACAAAACTTATAGTTGCCAACATTTAGCTTGTAAAAGGTGTTTCTTGCCGTATACGTTCATTCGACAGAATTCGGTCGATTGTAGACGCTGCTCAACATCTCTTTAATATCGTTGGGTCTTTGGGCTACAATGCAAAGAAGCTCATGTAAGGAAATTAACAAGTGTTAACGAAAAACATGCGTGTATAAATAAATACACGAGAAGAACCATACAGCTGTACGTATACACGTAGCTTAGCAGCTACGGCGCGCGAACCCTCGTTAAATTTCCCCTTTATCGCGATGCAGCGGGTGTGTAGGCGTCTCGCAGCTACGCGCTGTACATACAGCTATGGAGGCGCGAGAATAAGAGATTGTCCTGCGCGCCCTGTATACGTATACAGCTCCTCTTCGCTGCTTGCAAGATTCGCTCGACAATTATTCCGACGCACCGGAGCGGTGTAATTCAATGGAATAGAAAAATAAGAAGAAGAGGAAAATGCCTTATTAGCGAGAAGAGGCTCGTAAATAATGCGAGCCGAGCCTCCTTTATTAGATCATTAGCTTTACATGCACAACTACGTCTAGCCGTTTCCTCCTCCTCCGACGGCGGCGTCGGCTGCCGAATATATAAGTATATAAGAAAGTAGGAGAGGAAAGAGGCTAAAAGGTAATTAGGTCTCGAGCCTCAAGCCCCGCGCGCGCTGCGAATCTGCGCTCATCGATCGCGCTGTACGTATACGGTCTGGCCGCCTTGCGTCTATTTCCCTTCGAAAGAAAGGCGAAATTGATAATTAACAAGCTCGAGAAAACAAGCGGTTGCTCTCTCTCTCTCTCTCTCTCTCTCTCTCTCTCTCTCGTGAGTCGAATAGACGTGTGTTATTATGGCTCCGCATCTAGCAAACTTTACAACGCCATCACACTCCGTTGGAGCGTTTTAAGTTTTTGCTGGCGAAGCAGACTCCTGCTGGCAAACGCATTCGCGAGCACAATCAGTGTGGCTCACCCTACAGAGCCAGGGAGATCTGTTGTTCGCCTGTCAAGGAGAAGTGATTCTACGAACGCCGTTCGCCATCTTCTTCTGACATGGCGGCACCAAGCCTGATCGTCCTGCTGGCAATCATCGCCACCCGAGCAGACAAGAGGACCTGGTCTACCCAACGCAGCGCCTCTCGTCACCACCGTCGAGGATCGTTCCAGCACGTATTGTGACTCATTGTGCCAAGTAAAGTGACAGCCTCGGCAGTGCGTTTGCGGTAGATTACTATCGTTTGTAATAAAATCAGTGCGTACCGTGTGATACTTTATTATAAGTGCATATAGGCGCGTCTGGCGATGTCTGCACGCTATAGAGCTTAAAACCTTGCTATAAGTCATTAGCACGTATTAGCAGCGACACGAAGAGAGACTCTCTGAGCTGCAAAAACAGCTCGACTTGATTAACGCCAAGTTGGATAGTGAGGATCGAGACCGTCCTTGCGCCAACCGGGATAGAGGCGAAGTATTAATTTTGGGAATCCCAGCTGCAGTGGAGCTCCCTCCAGCATCCATAGTAGAACACGTAATTCAAGTGATGGAAGCGATGGAATTAAAATATTTGGTGCTCAGGTTACGCGAGATAGAGGCAAATGCTCAGCCACGCGGCCAGTGCCTCCACGTGCATAGGTCGATCGCCGTAAGGATGCTTTTTACCGCGGCACGCGACGAAATCATTTTAAAATGGACAGAGCACAATCAGAACGCAAAAAACACGCAAGTCTTCTTCGGCATTGGAGGTAACGTTACCGTATATATGCGAGAGTTATGGCCCCAACAGATGTATAAATTGTTTCGACTAGTAAATGCTAAGAAAAAGGCTCTTAACTACGCGCAAGTATACGTATGGAACAGAGATGGGAGATGGCTACGAAGTCTTCATTAAAAAAAACCGCGATTCTGATCCGATAAGGATCCATAGGGCACAGGACCTAGACTTACTGCCACCGCATGTGAGCGAATGACGCCAGCGAAAGGGCACGAGGCAACCGGGCAACAGAGAGGGACTCCGTATAAGACACATAAATGCCAATCGTCTTGACACGCACATTAGCCTTATCCGCCACCAATGCTCCGAATCGAACCCCGATATACTAGCTTTCACGGAAACCTTCCCTATACCAGAAAAAGACGATAATATCGTAAGCATCGCGGGTTACAACTTTTTCAGACTCGATCGTATCGGCAAAGAAGGTGGAGGATTAGGCATTTACATACGAAATAATCTCCAGGCAAAACTTTTGTACAACTCAAACCCGATCTACAGTGACAATTCTGAATTTATTATTCTAGAAATAAAAAATATTTGCTACTCTCTGTTACTGGCCGTTGTTTATCGCAGACCTAAAGCCACATAAGCTGACCACTTTTTTTCATGCCTATCGGAATACCTGCCTTCGTACAACAACGTACTTATTACAGGGGACTTTAACCTCAACATGCTCGCGCAAGACGAAGGATTAAAAGCCCTGATCTCTTATATACAAGCACGCTCGCTCTATCTCGTGACGTCCGAAGCCACGCACCACACACACACACACACACACACACACACACACACACACACGGAGACGACGGTGTCCAACACCTGGCTTGATTTGTTTATAACGCACTCGAAGTATGCCATAACTGGCTACAGAAAGTCAGAGGCCCCTTTCATTGCTGGGCACGACTATATCGAATTAGACATCAAATTTTTTAAGCCAGACAGAAACCCCAGTGATCATTCAACCTCTTGTAAACCTTTTTAATACGTCTATCAATTTATCAACGTACCCAAGCATACGATTAGTTTTTGCAGTACCTAGAACATTATAATATAATAAATGAGCGCCAAGCGGGCTTTCGCGGTGGAAAGAGTACGCAAACGGACCGAATGGATAATATATATATATATATATATATATAAAATATTTCATCCAACGCTTATATAAACTTTCATACGTGTACATTCGTATGTATATATTCCCTGTTGTAAATATATACCTGGATATCCAGGTGGATTTTCCATATTGATAATCTATATGGATTCATGTGGATTCCATGTGGATATTCCATATGGATATCCATGTGGATATACATCTACTTTTTTAAAAAGTCAAGACAGTTAAACATTTTTTATGCGCCTGTTATGTATAGTTCATCTAACCATTAATGGAAGTACCATCCGGATGATAACACCTAAACTGGGGTTGTGAGCTCAAAAATATTCACTTTTTAATTATTTAAAAAAAATTTTAATTTTTTGTAATGCTAAAAAAATTAAGATTTTGTAGCTCACAACCCCAGTTTAGGTGTTATCATTCGGATGGTACTTCCATCGAGAGGATTTATAAGCCGACTTCCGGCCCTTTATTTGCCGAATATAGAGGTAAATTGCGTTATAATCGAGCCCTGCGATTCTCTAAAAATACTCGGCATCGTTCTCGACAGCACGCTCTCTTGGCGCGAGTAGACTTCTGCTATTGCGAGAAAATGCTTCGCCGCTCTGTCTCGTCTGCGTAAATGCGGTGATTCGCTGCCTAATAGCACTAAATCCATGTTGATCAAAGCGCTGATATTTTCATATTTCGACTATTGCGCCAGCATATTCGACCTTTCAGACGAGCTAAATACCAAGCTTGCTAGATGCAAAAATTCTGGACTTGGATTTGCGACAGGAGTAAAGAAATATGAACATATCACACCATCTTATGTAAAATATGATTTACTTCCAGCGAGGGATAGGCGAGAATATATCTGTACCAGTTTACTTGCCAATACCCTTGTAAACAAGGCTCCTGATTATCTTTGCAAGCATTTAGTATTTCGTCCTAAGGATTCCATCGGCTCTAAGCGCGCGTCCGCACTAGACTTGAAAATAAAAAATGTTCGAACCTCTTGTTATCGCACATCTTTTAGACTCGGCAGTGCTGCGATCTGGAACGGGATTCCAGATAGCGTACGCAGCATTTATAAGCAGCGTAATTTTAAGTTCAAATTATATAAATATTTTCTTGATAAATTCACGCTAGGACTGCGATAGCTTTTATTTACTCATGTGTAGCTGTTATATATTTATTTTAAGTATATTTTTACTGTAAATAGACTTATGTGATGCGACCTTTTTTGCCATTGATCTCTGTAGCTGGTGCTTTAGTTTTAAGGATTTTATTAATTAATTTATTTTTAATCCGTATACGAGTTCGTTACTGTTTTCTGCCTGTAGCTCACTGTCAGATTACAAATGCGCGCGTATAATCATGTATATACACTATTCTGTAAATTGCTGTGGCTTTTTAGGACCTCTGAGTCCTGTGCCAATAAAAACTCACTCACTCACTCACTCTCAAAAAGGCGCGTGTCTCGTTTTCCAGTGCCACCGGATATCCTGGACGACTCGACGAGCACGGACATGATGGTGAACGAGGGCAGCAACGTGACGCTGCGTTGCGCAGCGACCGGTACTCCCCGGCCGACCATCACCTGGCGTCGCGAGGCCGGTGGTAGCATCTCTTCGCAGGAAGGTATACACGCGCTTCTCTTTCGCTATTCTTACGTCACGGCCCGCAAGCTCCAAAGGGTTATAACAATCATGCGCTGTCTCTCGCTCCAGCCGGCGGAGCAGTGGTGAGCGCGGAGGGTTCGCAGCTGGAAATAACGCGCGTCAACCGGCTGCACATGGGAGCCTATCTGTGCATCGCTTCGAACGGTGTGCCGCCGACAGTCAGCAAGCGAATCGTCCTCATCGTCCACTGTACGTATACACTATACATATATCCTACATGCATAATGCTCTCTTATCGCGCTGGCGTTCTCCCCGCTCGTCGCTAGGCGAAATCCGCTAATTCGCTCGAATCTCCCGCCCGCGCTGCACACACGGCCGCTCGTTCGTCGAGCAGCTTTATTATAGCCCAGCGCGCATTATACGCAAACTTGCGCCGCTGCCGCGAGATCCTTTGAAATGTAGTATGGGCGAGTTGGGCGCTTAATTTAGCCCCGGTTTTCCAGGCTTGATTTCATTCCCGCGAATATAACGCTGGGGGGCGGGGGAGAGCGGCCGCGCGCATAATAACGCCACTTAAGGGCTGCGCCGGCAGTACGAGCCTATGAAATTCCTCAAATCTCCGGGCAAATTGTTTTTGAATGCGCATTGTTAGGCCGTTATATATTCCGGCTTTCCTCGCGAAAATCTCTCTAGTCCCCGGATTTCCTTGCACGCGCCGCAATTATACTCTCACTCCCTCCTCCTGCCGCGGCCGCGAGGCTATTGTTGCCCCCGCCACCGCTGCGGCTTTCTGCCTGGCTTGTCAAAGGATCATTTTTCTCTTTCTCGTTATACATTGTTTGGCCTGCTTTTGGCCCGCGCTCTTTTTCACGGACAATCTAATTTATTCTCCGAACAGTTTCGCCGATGATCCACATCGAGAACCAATTGGTTGGCGCTTACGAGGGCCAGAAGTTGATGCTGGAGTGTCGCAGCGAAGCCTACCCTCGGCCGATCACCTACTGGACGTCGCCGGCGAACGAGACGATAAACAACGGTAATGATTTTTCCCTCTCGATGTTCATACTGCTGGAAAATATGCCCGTCCGTTAAATTCTTAATTTACGGCCTGCAATTACTGAAGTTTCGAGCTTCTTATACGGCTCGTACGTGCGCGCGAGTTTATTTATCCGTCCGCGCTTTTCCAGCGAGTTTTTAATTTCTGAGAAAATTAATCGCTGCCGGATTTACATGCGCTCCACTCTGAATAGGATAACGTCGTGATGTACTTTTTTCTCATATTCCAAGACGGCCACTACAAAGTCGAGTCCTCCACCTCAGGCTACGAGACGACGATGAAACTCGTGATCAGGTCCGTGCGGAGCCAGGACTACGGGCTGTTTCGCTGCATAGCGACGAATTCCCTGGGAGAGACCGATGGAAAAATCACGCTGTACAGTGAGTATATGAAACATCGCCTAATTCGCCGTCAAGCGGTCAAGCTCTCGGTCTGCATTATTCCGCGACGAAATGGAAAAAGGAAAATGGAGAGCAGACACGCTCGAAAGTATTTCCAGGAAGGCCGAGCGCGCGATGTGCAATGCAAATTCTCAGCTTGCAGCGCTGTACGTGCCGACTCGGCCGGCACTACTGTACACTTCCTTCGATTCTCGAATGGGCTTACGTCCTTGTCGTAGTCCTCGTCGTCGGCGGCATGTGAAATACGATCGCTCGCGTGCTTTGTCGATGTAGGGCTAGCGCTTCTTCTTCCGCTGGCGAGCGAACGAGCCGTACAGCGGTATAGTGCCTCCGCGCATGCACAGGAAGGAGAAAGCGGGCCTGCGAGCTTTCGCAATTGAAAGTCCTACTCGGTCCTGCTCGGATCCTGGAAATAAAAATCCCGCGATCGATACATGATCGGCCTGTGTCTCGCGTACTGTCAAGTTCGCCAAACCGACGAGAACTATAAGACGGTCACACAGTGCGAAAAAGATCGGAGCTTTAATTTTCCCGCGCGTACTTACTACCAGAGAGACCGAAAGCGAAGATAACGGGAAAAGCGACCGCGTATCAAATGCCTTTAATCGGCTTTTCCATTTTCCATCGAAAAAAAGGGAATAAGAGCAAAAAGTGGAGAGAAGTCTCGGAGCTCTCGCGTTTGTTCTACTGCAGAAAAGCTGTACCGCCCACACCGGCTCGCGGACACTTTAATCGAACGCGCGCGACTCTCCAATTAGTAGCGCGCTTCTAGTCTTTCTCTCTATAGCTTTTTCTCCCTTTTCTCTTGCTCTGAGCACGCAGCAAAGCGGCGTAAACGAAAGGACATCGCTCTTATGCTCTCATTTCAGGCGTTGGTGGACACATATATAGATATATCTGGGTGTTCCAATTGTAGATCTACGCGGGAAATACGAAAATGGAAATTGATGCGGGTTATTTAGAGCTTTCATTTATGCATTCATTTTATTATTCGATCGAGAATTCGATCGTCGTCCATGAAAGTTGCATAGCTCGCGCAGAGAGAAGATGCGCATATTTATTCGGAAAACGTGTCTATTCTATCGATTGACATAATAAATTGAAATTCGAGCTGTATATGTCCACACGGGAACGCGAAGGGTTCTCGAGCTGACTCGCTCGTTGATTGCCGGTAATTCGTTTGCCGATAAAATTCGCATTCATCGCATTGGTTGCAGCTTTTAAATCGTGTTCCTGAGCACACTTAATAAGCTTGTCGTAATGATTTCATACCGACGGTAATCCGTCCTTCACGAGAGCCGCAAGCGAGGAAGCAAAAGAGCTACAGAGTGTACGCGGATATCGAGTGAGATAGAGTTGCAGCGAACTATAGCTCCGCGCGTACAAGCAATCCGAGAAAAAGCTCCGTAAACTGGCATTCGGACGATCTGTCAGAGCCAGACATAGGTTAATCAATAGTCGATTTCAATTATATACATCTTGAATCAGTAAACGTTCTATCGGATGCTCTTGCTTCTCGGAGAGATTTCTGATACGAATATAGATAACATAAAGTAAATTGAATTTTTTTAATGAATCTCGTGATCATTGATAGACAGCACCAAACTATGAGATTCGTTATTCCTGAATTTTTCAATCTCTGAATGAAATATCTTATTAGTTATGCATATACGAGGAACATCAATTTGTTCCGATGAAAAGTTCATATCGCCTTTAATCAGAGCACGTCATTCTACTCTATATACATTCTTTAGTTGATTGGTCGAATATCCGTGGGACGATATGCGATTCTCTCGAAATAAATAAACTCTCAAATCATGCTCCTACACGAGGAAACGCTCAACATCGACGCGTGATATAGAGTTAAAATTGCGGGTGGCGAAATCTCAACTCGTTCGTGGTAGTACAGTCATTTAAAAGCCAGTAATTTCCAGAAATTCTCAGCAAACTCACTTGCTTGGAATAATTGAATTTGTATTACACGCTGGTCTTGCAAAGCGAACCGAAGCTGCTGCTGCTGCTACAGCCCCGGCAGCTGCGGTGGTCTTTAGCCGCTGTTATCATTGCAGTGTGGCACCTCGTTTGTGGGCCGTTTGTGGATTTTCATGGAGGCAACCGTGCAGGCCGTTACGTAATAACTGCGCGCGCTGAAACAGCTTTCGCCATGCCAGATTTAACTCATTCAAATTTCACCGCGGAGTTCCTTTTATAAGAATTTAACAACCCTTTTTATTCCGACCCGCGCGTCAATGCGCGCAAGCATAGCAGCGATATTTACGATGACAATAATGATACGCATAACATTCGTTCCGCAGGTATATCGAGGCCGAGCTCGGTGCGCAAGTCGAACACGAGGCGCGACTCGAAAAAGTTCTGGAGCCAGGAGCACGGCTATGAGAAGACAGTTGCAGGCACGATGGAGGAGTCGTCATTCAGGGACGACGGCGACGCGGAAGACGACGACTCGGAATCTTCGGCGCGAGGACCACTCCAGCAGCCAGTGCTGCTACTGCTCGGCTGCTGCGTCACGAGCTCAATCATCGCGCGAACATTGCCTTCGTAGATCACGAGAACCGAGTCATTCACGCGTGTACACACGCGCACGCGGGATATTATACACGTGCGGCGAGGCTCTGGGGAGGAGGGGGACACACGAGGCACAGAGATCGACACAGCGAGTCGAGCCGCGCTCTCGCCACCGCGACTTCCAATTAAACTTCGAAATCGCGGTCGCAATTCGATTTACTGCGGGGGCGCACGGCCGCGACGAAGACTGCGCGACAATTTCGATACACTAGCCCGTGAAATTTCCAGCGACGAGACGGGGGCGGCAGGGGAGAGCGAGCCATCAGCGGCAGTAGTCGCTTCGCCGTTCCTCTTTTCAGCGTGTTTTGCCGCACTCACTATTCTGTTCTGCCATATCGATTCAAGCTCGCTCGCCTACACGTGCGGCTTTCAGCTGATGTTGTACATATATACGTATGTTGGGATATCGCTCGGTTACCGCGGTGTACACACACACACACACACACTCACGGACGGACGATATTCCTCGACGATCACTGCCACGCTTATCCGTTTGACGTTGCGGTCGACGTCGCTCGCTTGTGTTGATTTGGAAAAGCTCTTTCGCGTATATGATCCGTGTACAGAATTGATAATTAGGACAATTTGCGTCGGAGTGAGAGAGATGGCGAGGAATGAACGTTGCAACGAACGCGTGGCCCGGGGAATGAGCGCTTTCATTTCGCGTATGGAGCGAGGAACTCCGCGGGAAAAGCCCGCGGATTCTTTCGAGTCTCGCGCAAAAACATCGAGTTTACATGTCAAAGACTACCGCTAATTAAAGCGCCTGCTCCGCTTCGCGTTTGCTGAACTGGCAGGAATTTTTTCTTCGGAATAAGCCCGAGTCAGATTCAATGCTTTGTACATGAATATGCATTCAATTAGAATAATGTTGAATAAAACGGCTCAAAGGGCTTATTTATGCGCTAGGTGAGGAGCGGAGTGAAGTGCGATTGAAAGAGGGCATTTGCCGCTATGTCATGAGTACGCGATCGATTTACTCGGATACCCGTGTATAAGGATGTATACTATATACGGAAATCTTGTTTTCCCTATCGCACGTTTACCCATGCAGTATACGCACTCGAGAAAATCTCGAGACGTAAGTCCTCCTGAAGTGAACGAGCACGTGCCTCTCTTTCTCTCTTCGGTTACAGCCTCGAGTCTTTCTTTTTCATCGCGTTGTAGCATGTGAATATCGTGACTTTAATTGCTTCTTTCCTTTGACGATCTAGTAGTTTACGACTGAAACTTTGTTTGACGCACTGGCGCTTCTCACAAGATCGTTTTTATACTTGGTTATGACTATATTAGTAGCTGTCCTGAACAATGTTTAGCGACGAATGCCAAATGAGATTAAAAACGAACTTCTGGAAATTCGTTTCGAATGATGAATGCACCGTACTTTTATTCACGTATATCGGTTGTAAGAAAGTGTACAAAGTAATTAAGAAACAAGGACGATACGCTAGCAATATTTTATCCGTTCTCACTATGATTCGAGTTCGGTTGATTCGGTTTTAAAAGTTTAATTTTCTCGATACGGATGATTAATTAATGTGCGAGTACATTATAGGATACTTCTTGTAGTGAGAATAAAATTGAATCGCGTATATAAGGCATAAGGAACACATGGGAGCAATAGTTGTTGAAAGAGAATCGATGAACTTGTAATTATATACATAAATATATGCAAATTTTTGCAAATGTGTAAAACATAATATATGATTAAATCCATGTAATGTAAACTATGATTAACGAACCGCTAAGAAAGAACACTGTTTCGTTTCTTTCTCGTACATTATAGTTGTTCATTTAGTATATACTAGCTTAATTTGTACATACGCAATCACGATAACCAAAGACAATGTTAGATGTGTTAATATTAAAGTTTGAAAGATTAAGGTGCGTGTACGTGTTCTCAGTGCTTTAAAATGCAATTGTTGTGTACAGGGTAGTGTACTCGAGACGCCTTGATATGGACGTGCTGTTTTGAATTTATCTGATATACACAGAGAACAGAAAAAGAAGAAATCTGCTTCTTCGCAGACTCCAGCTCTTATGGTTACAATGCAGTCTATATGTATGGTTCTGGTCTTATAAAGGAGTTATATTAGTTTGAAAAATTCAATGACAGAGACAGCCCCATATTTCATATCAAGGCGCCTTATAAACGCAAATATGAATTATATAGAATAAGCCTCAGGGACCGGTACATAATACAAACAATACAAATTTATATAACGTGTATCTGATAATGCTGGAACTACTGAATATTTCGCAATTGTACCAAATTCAAAAGCATGAGTGTGAAATGTAAATATTTATCTGCATCGTTGTGTATTCAAATAATAAATGTTAGCTACGCAAGAGTTATTTAAGGTTTGTATTACTTTCAAGTATCGTTAGCGCACAATACAAATTTTATGTTACCGTCGATCCAAACTTTTTTTTTAATCATCTCAACGAATATTTATACAAATTTTGCTAGCATACGATAACTATATGAGCATGCTCAACGGTACTTGTATCGACAGTCGGCGGTACCTGCTGGAATTTCCTTTACCAACAAAAATATTGATTTTCCCTACCGAGTACCGCACATCGTAGCTATACTGACTGCACACGTGCAGGAGAGTGTTTCACCTTGAACCGTCAGATGGCTCTAGGAGTACGTTTTTACATTTGTAAATTTATCGATCAATCAAGAACTGAATAGGATTGAAGGTATGAACAACTTTCTAATACGATTTGTGTTGATTTATTCCTAAAGTTACGTGGTCAAAGGAACAGGAAACGAAGAACGTCTATGTGCGAAGCTGCACGCGAAGCAATGCCCGTTACTAACAGGATTCCACTCACGGCGCTAAGAATAGAGCTATTAAATTCCCACGTTATATTTTAATTTATTTATTCGACGATTCATATTCGATCGCTGCGTCTGCATGAAACCTGTGCGTCATCGTGGCATTCTATCCACGAGATTATAAATATTACAGTTTTATTATAAAGTTTTATTCTCACTTTCGAATTCGACGAAATTCACACGGGCAGAAGGGTGGTGAACATTTCATACACGTCGGCCCAGATAGAACTTTTGGTGATACATAAGTTTCACATTATTTTCCATAAATGTATTGCAACGTTATGAAGTGTGATATATATTTGTTCAGTTTTAATATAGACGGCAAATTCGAAAATCGATGTCAGTGGTCATAACGGCGATGGAATTGGCAGAAGAGCACGAGGCACTTATTTAAAATTGGCAATTTTCGAGCGATATCGAATAAAATTATATTCACGCATTATAACTCCGCGCTTGTTAGCTCTAGTTGTCTGTATCGAATGATTATGGAATGAGAAATTCGCCAATAATGAACGCTGCTTTGACAGCAGCCTTGCGAATGAACAGGAGAGCTAGCTATGAAGCGTTATAATTAAAATTTTTCTTTTTTTTTTATTTGAATTCAAAAAGAAATTATGCAGGTCTCTGAAATCTACATTTTTCGTTCATACTTCTATCGCATTGCCAACAACGAGGAGAAAACAGCTGCAAAATTGTTCAAAAGTTCATTAAACATTGGATTGCCATTTTTTAAATTCATATTCTCGCGTGCGCGCGAAAGCAGCGTAATGTGCAACGCTCGCAGTTATTAAACAGCAAATTGGAAGCGCTCCAAATCATGCTCGCGATAAAATAAAACGCGAGACAAAGCTGTGGGTTGATAAAAATAATAATGTATAGAGAAAAAGAATTAAAGAACGAAACATCGTTATCAATTCGCTCGAGTGACAGACGCATGCTCGTTTTTCCTTCCACTTTTGAAATTTCACGCTCGGCTTAAGTCGGCTTTGTTTGTCCTGTGCATTTTGCCGAAGGGTAGCTAATTTTAACTTCCCTCGGCACACGACCGCCGCACAGCGAGCCACCCCACGGCGCATTATTTTTTAAGCGCTCGACTGGCAAAGTCTCTGTGTATAGGTATCCGAGCGCGTGCAGCCGACTCGAGCCTCGGCGGCGGCAATCTCTTTTTTGCGCGCGCGCACGGCCAAGATGAGCCGATGTTTGCTCAGCCGAGTGACACGCGTTCGAATTTCCCCGCAGTAAACGTAAAATGCTCTCGCCCTTGTTCTCTTGAACTCACCGTCGCTTTTCTTTCTCTAGGATAAAAGTGTTATCGTATCGTAAAGTCTCGAGGAAGAGCCCGTGTGTGTGCGCGCGTGCGCGTCTTATATAAGACAAAACCGTTAAATGTGCGCGGAGAGGACGTCGTTGTAGATTATACAGGCTCTGGAGCTGAGTGAAAAGGAAGCGTCGCAAGCTCGATATTGTCGCAGCTTATTCCGATGCTTCGAATGGCCCTTTCGCTATCTTAAAACCGAATGGAGCCTGTACGTATACTAGTAGCTCGCGATTTGCGTACATTATCATCGAATTTCCATTAGGAATGATCAGCAGGCGGCGGGATATATGTCTATTGAACGACGGCAAAATACGATATATAATAAATAATTCAACGAGCTTTTCATCTCCAACGTGAATCATTAATACGACGACGAGTGCAGCTCGATAATACAAAATTCAACAGCTGCTACGCATTAATGCAGCCGCGTTACATGGAATATAGGTATACATTGTACGTATAATAGCAAAAATTCATCCAACAGAATGCATGAGATGATTTCCCCTGCAATATAACGCACGCGTGTGTGTGTGCGAAAACAAAGGGAACGGGCGTGCTAAAACAATAAACAGGGCCATTGAATTCTATTGTAATAATTTTTTTCCTTCTTCTGCCGCGACGATCGCGCGCGGATATAATGCAGTGATTCAATTATGATTTATCGAGTTCGATATGGGAGTTTTGTAAGCTCGTGGGTGGGCCGGCTCCGCGAAGAAAGGGAGAATTCGGAGGGGCCAAGAGAGAGAGAGAGAGAGAGAGAGAGAGAGAGAGAGCTTCATTCTAGTTTTTCCGCTTGGTCGACGAAAACACGATCCCGCCGCGCTCACCCTCCAATCTCATCGCAAATACTACTCCAGGTTATCCGCAACGAAATCGCGCGCGTCTTCCAGGATACACCCGAGGGACAAATATAGTCGCCTCGGCTGCGACTCTCCCCCATATGTGTCGTCTTTGTACCTATGCTCGCTGTGGCCACGTTCTCGCCTCTATCTCATCTACACACACGCACACATACGTGTACACTCGGAGACAGGCAGTCCGAATATGTACATACCGATCGCGAGCGGGCGAATTATTATTTATTTTTTTCCCTGACTCCATACTCCCTAATGGCCTTTGCGCAGAGGGATGGACGAGCTTCTCTCTCTCGCTCTCTTTTTTTTATGTATCGACTTTCCCTCCTAATGGTGATATGATCAGAATTCAAGAAAGCAGCGTCGCTCTGATCTCGCCAATTATCTTTTATGCCTTTGAAAATCCAGCTTCTTCTTATGCTTCTTTTATCTTATTTTTTCCTACTTAAGTCGCAAGCAGCTGTCTAGCGACTCTCGCGCATAATACGCAGTCGACTCGCGAGTGTCTGCGATAAGAATTTAATGGCATGAAATACGCGATGAAATTCGAAACGCGGGCATCGCGTACGAGCGAATGCACTGGGAGCTCATAACGCTGCTAATTCCTTTTATTTCATCAGCTCGCGTAAGAAAATGTTTGCTATGTATACGCGAGATGTGTTGCGCACCATAAGCCGAGAGAGAGAGAGAGAGAGAGAGAGAGAGAGAGAGATGCGTGTAAGAGAACTTAGCAGCTCATTCTTGTAGTTGCGCGCAGTTGACTATAAGCGGATTGCGCATCGCGCCGCCGAGCTTTTTCCGAGAGCTACTTATACCTGCCGCGCTATACGGCATATTTGCACACTTACTTACATAACCGAGCTTATGCTCTCCCTATCTCTCTCTTTCTCTCTCTCTCTCTCTCTCTCTCTCTCTCTCTCTCTCTCTATCTCTCTCGCACTCCTTCTCTCTCGAGAGGGGCAGAGACCGATCAATGATCGTTATAATTTCGAGCGAGAGCAATTTGGAGAAAAAGTTTTTCAAGCGACGATTCGAGAGGAGATATATAACGAGAGAGAGAGAGAGAGAGAGAGAGAGAGAGAGAGAGAGAGAGAGAGAGAGAGGGCGCGGAGAGCGAAGAGGAAAAAAAAGAGTGCCGACACCCTCGACGCTACAGCTACTTTAATATTCATAGATCTTTCATTAATGAGAGGCGGCGTTATTAAGTCTTCTTTTATAGCGTGTATAACACTCGTGCGTGTGTGTGCGTGAGGGCGGCGGGGAAAACGGCGTCGGTAGACTGAGGGCATAAAGCGGAAAATACGCGCGCAACGGGATAAGTTGCCGAGAGAAGAGGCTGAGAAAGAGCGAGGGGAGAGACTGAGAGAGGGGGGGGGGTGCGAAGGGGCGCGATACTTTGCTTAAGCTCGTTAAAGCTGTACAACGTGCTGTCAAGAAGCGAAGAAGAAGGGACACGCCACTGCAGAGCGAGAGAAAGAGCAGTGACAGAGAGGAACTTATCGCTGGTACTTAAGTTTTTAAAGGTGATCGTAAACACGTGTAACGAGAGTAATGCGCCGATGTAAATTCGCCCTCTCTCTCGACCTCGAATTTACTTTGCGCCTGGCTTGTTTTACTCTTAAACGGCCCGAGGAGTGTCTTCCGATTGTTTGTACGCCGAAAAAGCTTCGCAGCGTGTGGATAGCGAGGGACGAAGCTTTTTTTAATGTCTGCAGGTGGACAGTCTATTATGATTCATTTGATTAGGCCCGCATGAGCCGGAACAACACGCTTCTAATCGCGATCGACGTGTCCCGCCCGCAATGCGCGGTTAATAATGAACTATATAGCGGGTATATAATTGCGAGTCCCCTTGAGGAGGAGAAAATTTCGGCAATCGAAACTATTAAAGAGCGGCTACGAGCGTTTACGCGCATCAGTGGAAAAATAGTTAAATTATTCAGCCGTTCGTCGACTGTCTTCGCCGTCGTCATCATCATCATCATCATCATCATCATCGTTGTCAGGCAAAATCTCAGCAGAGAGCTCGATCGTCACCGCTGGAATATAGCAGTTTTATGGAAATTTTCGCAAGCCAGAGCCGCGCTCGCGCAGCTCTAATGCTTTGAATAATATTCCGCAAGCTCGTCGGCAAGGTCATATAATAGGCGCCTTCGCGGCTTTCGTTCCGGAACGCGGCTGCAGCAGTAGCAGCAGCTCCGCGCCGGTAATTGATGATCTTCTTTTTCTCCGCGCGAGACGAGCAGCAGCAGCAGCAGCAGCAGCAGCGGAGCTGGTTCTATGCAGAAGCTCTCCGTTCACGTTGCGCACACCTTATTACACCGTTGCGCGCGCGTGCGGCGGCGGCGGAGTCTTGATTTTTCACTCGGCAGGAGAACAAAAGTGCACTTACCTCCGTGCGCTCGCGATCTTAATACTCTTCCCTCGTCGTTGTGCGTCGGCTTTGCACATCTCTTTCCGCGAGAGCTTTATGCGGCACGGCTCCAGGGATTTACTGCGCGGTTATGGCCTTGGTCGCGTTAATTCCGTCCGTCCGTCTGTCTCATTCGCGCCACCTCGCTCATCCTCTCTGTATAATTATTTTTTCATCGATCTGGGCTGCAGCGCGGAGGTGTTCGGCAGCGTTTGAGGCACTCTCGGAAAATGGCGGCGGCTGGCGCCTAGTTTCTCTGCTTGGAAATTTATAGAGTACTGCCTGATGGAGACTCATGTTTTATGAATGATCGTGCGAGGCACATTGAGGGTATTTGAGGGAGAGGCGGCCAAAGCCGAAAAGAGAGAGAGAGAGAGAGAGAGAGAGAGAGAAAACTAAGTGAGAGAGGAGAAACGGCCAAAAGTGAAACGAAGGAAATGAAGGAGAAGGAAGAGAAAATAGTGGAAGCGAGATAAAGCCCAGTTTGATTCGACCAAGCAGTTCGGCTGCCGACGCGCGCTTCTGTTTTGTATAATACAATCCGAGTGGCGCAAGTGCGGGCTCGTTTAATTGGAGGGGAAAAGATTCTCGGCGTTTGCAATCCTCATCGTCCGCAACCTCGCCGTCGTGCGACGATCACAGGAATTTAACCGCGCTTTCGGAAAATATGTATTTTGCGCTGGAAAATTCAAATTTCCCGCGACGAGCGCAGTGCGACGCATTTGCATGAGCGTGTTTACCGTGACCAGCTGCCTCGGAGGAGTGAAAAAGGGCTGTTAAACAGATGCGGCGCGATAAAATGCTGGCAGGATCGAAAAAATTCAAATCTCGCGCGCGCGGGAAATTCGAAAAGTTTTTGTCGTGCGCCTCCCTAAGTGTATTAACATATTTTAAGCCGCGCACATGCGTTCGCTGGTCATCGTATTTATTTAATGCCATCATCCCATTAGTTGGAACTGCTGCACAGTACCTATACACATTGTCGCCGATCTGGAGGAATCTCGACGGCGACGGGTGCAGCGCGCCGGGCCAATTTCCCCCTTTAATTCAATTCATACGATGAAATGGTAATAACGTTTCTCTTGTCTCAAGTTCTCCTCTGCCACACACTAGCCGCGCGCGCTCGCCCCGACAATACATAATGGGCCGAGGGAGTACACCGCGGAGGCGTCGTGGGCTACTTTTGCGATTTCTATATATACGTGCCGTGCAGCTGCAGGGTGTCCTGCAGGGAATACCGGAGCTTTCAGAGCTTGCAGGTACATGCATAATATCTCGGCAGCCAGCGTGTAATGATTCTCGGCGTTTTTTCGCAATCGTTTCGCGCCGAACGAACCTCGAGATATCGCCCTGATGCTCCGAAGACAGCCGCGCGCAGGTGTCGATGCCAGCGTCTAAATTCGCGACTGGATCCTCGAAATTGAGGATGCGGTCGCGTCCCGAGAAAGAGCGTCGCATTTCGAGCGTATATTATATTCCCGACGGCTACAGCGAGAGGCGAGAGTGAAATAGGAAAGGGACGTACGGCGCTATAACGGCCGGGGCGAGAGGAAAGAAATATGTCAGCCAGTCGAAAAGCGTATGGGAGCTGAAGGAAGTCGAGAGAAGGGGGCGGGCTGCATGAGCGCCAGATAATATCGAAATAATTTTTCATTTTCCTCGCGGACCAGCTGACGTACATCCGCTGCAGCTGTGCTACTCCGCTCAAAGTCCCGGCGTCACGTAGGCGCGCGCGTCGAATTCGCCAAGAAGAGAAGCTCGACTGCGGACTCGAAGTCCGTATAGTATACACTGCACACATCCAAAAAGACTCGGCTGCGTCGCGTTCCTCTCCCCGGTCCGTATAGGTATATAGCAGAGAGCCGCGCGAGCCGTTGTTGTTTATGTAGCAAGCGTTACACTCGGCCAGTGTAGTTGCAGTGTGTGCCGCGCTGGCCGATAAATCAAACTTTTTCTCTAATAAACTCGGCCCGCGCGCAGCTCCTACATGTCGCCGTGTACGGAGAGCCCATGTGCGCGCGCGCGCGGGCCAATATGGCTCGTCGTCGTCGACAACGACACCTGAGAAACGACCAGTGGTATGAGTCCGGCTATGCTCGGCCAGCCGCTTTCTTTCTTCCCTCGTCCTCCTCCTCCTCCTCCGTGTGCGCGCGTATACCTGTAGCTATATCCGGGAGCGGAGTTAAGAGCATCAGCTAATCCCCGGCTTAGCGTCGAGAAAACTCCGATTTCCGAGTTATCTCGTTCGCTTTTCTCCCAACCTCTTCCTTCATCACTCGCACCTTTTTCCGCCGCGCGCTGCGAATTCATGCTGTTCTCTTTTTCATTTCCACACACACACACACACACACGCACTTTCTCTCTTATTCGAGCTACGCTTTTCGGCGGCGGCTGCGCACATAACAGTAGGCCATTGTCGGAGCTTCTTTGCTCGCTCGTCTCGTGTGCGGCAGTGATCTCTTTTAGCCGCGGCAGTGTGGTACAGTGCGGTATTGCGCGCGATTGCGCGAGTTCGCGTATAATATAGAGCCGGCGCGCGTCGAGCTTATGAGAAATCCCGCGCGCTTTTACTTTCAGCTCTCGTTCTTTCTCTTAGTTGCGGCCGCGCCGTGTTATACCGTGGAAGCCCGCGCGATTTCGTGCCGTCCATTAAGGGCCCAATATCAAGCTGCTGCAGACCATAAACGCTGGCTTTCATCGCGTTGCTTCTTTTTCCGCTCGATTTTTCTAATGTTTCCCAATGCGCCTCGCGCTAGATTTTCACTTTATTCTCGCGTTCGTTCGATTGTGCAGCAAAGTTATCTCGAGCGATGGCCAGCTCCGTCTCCATCGAAAGCAATAGCGCGCGACGCCCGCATTATCATTCTTGTAGCAAACAGCACTCCCCCCTCTCTCCGTCTCGGGAAGTTTGTTGCGGAGGAATCCCCGGCTTCGAACCGTCTCGAATACATATATAACGCGTGTACGCTCGTCTACGCACAACAGGCTAATCGCGCGTGCGGCGCCGGCAGCAGCCCGCAGGATGCTAATGTCGTAGGAGTTTCGAGTGCTTTGCACACTAATCTCGCGCCGAGCAGAGCTATGAGCATTGCCGGATTCGCGTTTATTTACCCGGAGGAAATTTTCATTTCAGCCCCGCGCGCAGAGCGCGGAGAAATTAGTCGGAGCGCGATATTCTAAGATATGAATTTTCCGTACCGCGCGGCCGCTACTCGCTTTTTCTCCCCCTTACACAAACACCCTACTTCGTGTTTATGGCCGAGCCGCTCAAAGCAGCACGAATCAGCCCGCTTCCTTCATCTCGCGAAAATTCAAGGGCTTTTAATTCCCGGATATCAATTTCGCTTGGACCGCCGGCATCAGCTGCATCGCGGTGATCACCCCGCGTCTCTGCGCATCTTGCTCTTGTTCAATTCAACATTGAAAATTTTTCAGCCTTTGCCCAATTAGATTCCATCAATTCGCCCATTCGAGGGTGAAAAAGAAGAACGTGGCGACGAGGCCGGGGAGCGACAAATCGATGATCCCTCGCTGGAAGCGTACAGAGGGATTGAGTAGTGACGCACAGTTATTCACGATAAAAGGTCCATCGGGCTTCAAAGCCGCACGGAGCTACTCGCAGATTATTCGTTCATCGGCAGATTAAAGATCGGAAATCAATAATAAGAGAAAGAGGGGTAGCGAGCAGAAGGAGAAAGCGCCGCCGCGGCTCTGCTACTCCGGTCTAAGGATCTCTATACCAAGTGCTTCCCCGTCGTTGCGCTCTAATTGCGCGCGCCGCGGCGCTTTGCCCCCCTCTGCCCGCTCTGCCGCTCGTTTAATTAAATGCCGCTCTATTAAGCCATCGAACGGGGGGATGCTCCGGCTCCTCCGCGCGCTTTTTATTTTGACGAACCGAGCAGCCCCAATCTAGCCGATTTTTCGCGTAATAAAACGCGCACACACGCTGCAGAACGTGCCGAGCTCGCAATCTTCTGGCACACGTCCGCGCGCAGCCTTATACGAGCTACTGCGTTAATTCCCGACGGTTAAACAGCCGCGCAACTCTCCGGCCCGAGAAAAAGGCAGGGCAACTTGTGGCTATGAGTGTGTGTCGGCGAGTTGGTCGAAAGTTTTTCGAAGGAGAGAGAGCTGTGCTGGCGTCCTGCGCGGAATCCAGAAAATCCTTCGTGGCCCGCCGATCGCGGAAACTTGATGAACTATGATCGTCCATACGGCCCGACGAGATAGATTAAAGTCTTTTCCTTCGGAACTTCATTCTTATACGGTAACTCGTTCTCTCTTCAAAAAAGCCATGCGAGGCTCTCGCGCGATTTTCGTCATCTCTATAAGACGCGTGCGTCGCAGAAATAATGGCGGAATAAAAACTGCAGCGGAAAGAGAGAGAGAGAGAGAGAGAGAGAGAGAGAGAGAGAGAGAGAGAGAGAGAGAGTGTTCAGAGCAAGGCAAAGCTCGCGACGGGGCTCGGAGTCGAATGAAATAAGAAAGAAGACACGAGGAGGCGCTGGTGTTTTCATTTTGTATATGACTTCGGAGACGTTATTCTTTGTTCTAGTTTCTCGGCAGCTGTTTGAGGACTAGCGAGAGGAAGAGAGAGAGAGAGAGAGAGAGAGAGAGAGAGAGAGAGAGAGAGGGAGGGGTCGGAAGACGGTCGACGATAATTTATTTAAGAGCCTCGAAGTCGAAGTGCACCAGCATCAAAGGTCGCGCGCTGCCGGCGCACACAAAGAGCTGGAAATTCCTATCCGTGTGCTGGTAAACCGCGGGACAAAGGAGATCCAGCCGCACGACTACGACGACGACGGCAGCTCACCAAAAGAGTGAGCGAGCCGTGACTGCAGCCGAGATAACGACTAAGACAGACAGAGAGAGATCGCGTCTCATCTGATGCGGTCTCGTTCATCGCGGATAAGTCAGAGACCGGCTCTCATGAACGCGGGATGATGAAAAAAATAATAATAATAATAAATCTGTTTTCGGGTACTAATAATGACGACGATTCATAAAGAAGGGCCGGAGGGTAGGAGGGGGGGGGGGGGTGCGGGTGATAAAGCGAGGTGTCGCGGCGGCGGCGCAGGCAAATAGCTTCTTATTCATCGGTTTACGATGCTGCATTCATCGGCACGCGAAACTTCCTTACGACGAACAATCGTCGTAAAATCCGCCACAAGCTTAGCTGCGCGGCAAGTTTAATCGGCAAAGAAAATACGTCGCCAAGAGCTGAGGATCCGCCGAGCCGTTATGCGGGCCGGCGGCGGGAGAGGAAATGTCGGTCCATGCTTCCGCGATCAATTTCGCCAGAGACGCGCGTTAACGATGCGCTGCTGCTCCATTGGCTGCCTCTGTTTACGGCTAATAAAGCGATTAATTTTCAGCTTCCTACTGCAGCAGTTATCCGATATGATGGATACTTATTGAAAATTGAACTCGCTCCCGCCATCTCCGCGTAAATCGCTGGCATTCGAATTTCAAAATCGTTCGCAAAGAAGGATTCGAAGGAGGCGCAACAAGGCTCGAATAAGTCTTTGCCTGCGAGAAGCCGAGAAATCTTTATCTTTTCAGCCGCCTTGAGGAAAGGAGCTTAACCCTGATGGCCAGTCATGTTTTTACAACACGGCTATAGAATTCCCGGAGAGTTGAAAAGCTCGCGTGCATGGCAAGTTTCCCGGCTTCGTATTCTTCGAGTTTCTTCGACTCGACTACAGCTAGCTCGCCAACGCTACTTCTTTTCGCTCCACGTTTAAAACATTTTCACATACAAGCGAAAATCTTCATCCTCTCTCTCACGTCTTTGGAACTCGCTGGCATTGCGTAAATCACGCGCACGCGGCACTCGATCATCTCTCGAGCTTTACAAGCCACCCCACTGCTGGTGAGAATTAATTTGTCGAGAGCAACGTCGCGGTAAATTGTCGCCGGTTTCACTGCGGCTTTCCTGCCTGCTAGACTCTGCAGAGGTACAGAGCGAGAGAGAGAGAGAGAGAGAGAGAGAGAGTATAAAGGCAGCTCGACCACCGGCTTCTATTGCGCGAGCCGCAAACTACGTCGATCCAGCCCCTGCGACACGAAATTCTGCTGTTTTCGGGCAGCATTTCATTTTTCCCCACACCCATGCGTATCTACCTCTTTGTTTCTACTCTTAGTCTTTACTGTTTGATTAATTTAACACGCACGCGCGAGAATTTTTCATTAAATCCCGAAGTATAGAGATTTGCGCCGCCGCAGAAAACAATACGGCGGAATGCGAGCGGACGAATCCGCAGGGTTATACGCGGGAACGCGAGTATACAGCGCTAATGAAAGAAAAAGCGCCGCCGAGCTTTTTCGAAGCCCAGCTGCGACCAGCACATCGCTCGGCGTAAGAAGCGGCTATACTCCACCCCCGCCTCCTCATCGCTCTCACTCCGCCGCGGTCGAACAAGAAACGCAGGCTCCGCACGCAGCGATTGAACGATTAATGATAATCCCTGACGAGGGAAAAACCGGGCCGGCTCGTCGCGGTTGGAAAAAACAACATGGTCAGAGAGGGGAATCGCGGCCGCTTCGCTCAATTAGCTCTCATCAAACCGAAGTGTCAAGCGCATCCGGTCGCGGTGCAGGCCGCAGCGGTGCCGCCGCACGTGTGTGTATACCTGTGTGCGCTACTGTGTGTGCTTGCGCTGACCGACTGACTGACTGCATTAAATTTCGCGGCAATTCATAAATCATCCCCTCGCGACGCGTCTCTGAGTGTTTGTGCGCAGCTGAGCAACTCTCTCGGTTAACCGGACTATGCGCTTTTAATAATACGTGATGAGGGCTGTAGCTTACCACTCGCCGTTTTCGCGGCTCATGATCGTTTAATCACCTGTCGTTTGCTGGTTAATCCCGGCACAGCTAGTCCGCACTCTGAGAAATCAGGCTGGCCGGCAAGAATAATGGGGAGAAGATGCTGCGGCGGACTGCACGTCCGTTTTTGCAGCAAATCGTCGCCAGAATAAAACACAGCTGCGGATCGGGAGATCGTAGAGCGAGAAAAAAGCGCGCGCGGGGGCAGGGGGAGAGAAAAAGAGGAGGAGGAGGAGGGCAGGCGCGCACGTTCCCACTCTGTTAGAGCGAGCAAGAGAGAGAGAGAGAGAGAGAGAGAGAGAGAGAGAGAGAGAGAGAGAGAGAGAGCTGCCGGTGCATACCTATTTTGGCGAGAGAGTTGGTCGACTGCCAAGATTGCAGCCGCGCCCCCCGCGGCTATTCCTCTCTCTCTCTCCCTCCGCATCTCTTTGCCGGGGAAATACGTAAATCTATTGTACTGCGCGAGGACACGACGATGAAGATGGCGTCGGAGGGGGCGAAATATGTGCAGTGTGCCGATGGACCACGCACAAACACACGTCCGTATGTACGTGAGTCAAATAGACGCGACGAGTACTTTGCCTCTGGTTCCTTCGATTCTCCGCCGTGTATGCACTTACACTCGCTCCACCATCCTCGCAGTCAGTCTTCTCGTTCTCGTTCACTTCTTTTCTCTCCTACTGCGCTTTTCATTATAATTTTTGCGCCATGATTTTTTTCTTGGCTCGAAAAATCGCTGTCGTTGCTCGCGGCTTTCTCGTTATATTTGCGGCGAGATTATTTTAAGCCGGAAAAATATAATCTAGCCGAATATTCTCTGCCTATCTCTCGATAAGATCGCGAGTTAAAATACCGATGAAAAGCAAAGCTTCTTACGGTGTACACTGCATACACGACACAATGATGGGGAAGCAGCTCATCAGTATTTTTCCCGAGGCCGCATCGGCTTCTGCGTCATATCAATCAATCGTCTTTGAAAGCCGGCGCTGCAGCTTATGCTCATGCACGTCGAGCGACGTCTGCTCGTTCGCGCGCGCGCGTCATTATTGACTCGATGACTCTGAAATTCTCTGCAATTGCGTCGCAGCCACGCGCGGGCGAGGAGGCTGAAGGGAGGGAGCTGCAAAGTCAGAGGAGCTGCCAGGAGGCAAAGGCGCGCGAGCGCGCGACAAAAGTCCTGATGAGGTCGCCGCTAATGAGGCTCGTCCCTGGCCGCCGACGGGGACAGGACGTCGAAAATGAGGAGCGGCCCGCAACGAAGGTAACTGGGCACGACGATGCTGCCGCTGCCACTGCCGCTACCGGATGAATAATAGCGGCCGTGATTAGGCTCCGGTTTTGCCGCAGCTGTGTATTCGGAAAAACATTTCATTCCGCTTGCGCGCTCGCTCGCTACGCTCTTCCTTCCATCTTTCTGCGGGCTTTTTGCTCTTATTCTGCTCGAGCCGGATTGAGTGCTCCGAGGCACGCCACGACATTCGCTGATTTCTCATTCAGAGCAACGGCTAATGTATCTTCTTTTGCCTATTTCCAGTCTCTCGCATTCTTTTTTTCTCTCTGTCTCATTTTCCTTGCTTATTGCTTCCTCCCGCTCGTATCGGCCGATTTTCCCCGCGGCGGCGGGTCACGCGTCGCCCGGCGATTCAGTCGTTTGATTCTACTCCTCCCTCGGAATTTTTTCGGCGTGTATACGGACTGCAGTTGTAACTTTAGAACCTCTCTCGACTTTGGCGGCGCTCAAATGGCGCGGAGGCGTGATTTTGCCTCGTTACTCCTTTCTCCCGGTTTATCTTGCCTCGCGAGCGGCGCTTCTTTCGTTTTTCCAGCAGCCAGCGCGACCGCACGCTATGGAATCGGTGGCGCCGGCCCGCCCGTCGAGTCCTAAATTATTATTATTATTATTGTTATTATCATTACGGCTTTCTCTTTTCTCGCGCTCGCGCGCGTCTAACTGGATTCATTAACCTTCCACGGACGAGCTTCGTCTCTTCGTCTTGTTCCCTCTCACCGCCAACACCCCTTCCTCCTCCTCCTCCTCCTGCTCCTTCTCCTTCTTCTACGGCTTTTTCGCCTTATCGAGACTTTAACGCGAACCGGGATTTCGCTAACTTGCTCAGTTAATAAGGTCATAATTTTCTCGAATCTATAAATTTCACGAGGAAAAAGTATGGGCAATTCGCGTCTATTTGCATTTTCGCCTCTGCTGCCTGTACTGTGCCGAATTTGAAATAATGTTCTTTTTCGTAAGTGATACCTTCGAATCAGATACGTAGCTTTGACGTGCTTATGTTATTTATATCTTTCAAATTTGATCTGTGCAAATGGAAATATTCTTGATTAACAAGGAGAGGCCAGCAAGGCGTGCGAGAAACAGATCTCAATGAGACTTAAGGTGGCGTTTGCTGGCACATATAGATAAATCCACAAAAATCGTAACGTTGAACGTACGTTATTGTGTTACAATAAATTCTCCGTGAGTTCCTCACCCGTATAGAGATGGTTAAAATGAATAATGGATGATTAAAGCTTTCATCGGCATTTTCATGTGTTAAAGGGTTGAGCATAAATTCATGTGAAATAGTCAATAATGTTGACTGCGGCTCGCAAGCTGAAGACTAATGGCACAACCTGCAACTGGATACTTTTAGGTATATACCAAAGAGGTTTATGGTTTATAATTGATATTTTGAACATGTTTTACTCTAAAAAATGCTAAAAAGGTTACGAAAAAGCATCTTGTCACAGAATGAAAAACTGGGCCATTACTCACCTATTTCTATCGATTCTATTTATTAGCTTTCAAATGAAATCGATTTCTGCGAATGATATCCACATTTGCGCATTGTAATCGGATTCATAAATGAAGGAGAACTTCATGTTTTATGCAGATAGTTGAGACTTTCAGGTATAATGTCATAATGATGCTGATGCCCCCAGAAAGCAGAAGCTGTGGACACACTGCGGCTTGTAAATAAACTTGCATTTATATAAATGTCACCGCGCCCGCTATACTGCAACTTCACCTGCCTTAATGTCAGCTCACTCATCAAAAATGATATCCTCTGACCCAACGTAATGACACCCCACTCATCCTATGATGGGTATAAATACGGCCGTTAAACACAACCGTAATTAGTTATCGTTTAGTTCTTGTTGAAGCATTATCAATAAACACCTGCAAAATGAGTTCCAAAACTAATATTGCATTCACTAGCCCAGTTTCTAGTTCGACAACAAACTTACAATATAATATTAATATAAAACCACCGTCACCTACACAAAATCGCAGAAAAATCAAAATAAAAAGGCGCTTGAACCAAATATGCAGTCAGATGTCAGAAATCAAACTTTCACCACATCCGCAGCAGCAACAATAAAATATGGACCAGGATGAATTAGACTTATTTTGCCAACCAAGTACTGTTAAAAAAAGCTCAAAACGCGCAATCGAAGAGCCCGTAACTCTAGCTCCTCGAAATGTACGCCGAAAACTAAACCTATAGTTGATTAACGACAATGTTTAATAGTAAAATAGTAATACATCTTGACAAATTATAGATAATAATGCTTTGGATAAGAACGTATGATCTTATAGAATTATATATTTCGTATGTTATTTTACTCCACATATAATTCTATAAAATTTTTCTTTTGATGTTTAAAATTATTCCCAGTGATACAATAATCTTATCCTTACCGCCCTGGTAGAAAATCACCCATTTAAAATGACTGTAAAGGCAAAAACTGGCTAAATAAAATGTGAAAAAACTGGACATTTTAAATTTCCTAAAAGTAGTGATATCTTGGGTATTTTTTATGGCTGAGAATTATATTTCATGAAAATATCAATAAATCAATTAATTTTTCGGATGTAAAATACAAAATTATTAATATTTAGGCGTAAGCTGAATAATTTGAATAATTCAAACATATGGCGAAGCTCGTAGGGCTTGTGTGGAACAAAGTCTGCATGGCTCAGTCGGCTAAGGCGCACGGCCGTACTTATTTGGCCTCGTGCAGGGTGTGGGTTCAAGTCTCCGGTCAGACAGAATTCTTTCTGATGCAAAACATTATTCTATACTTTCCTTTGAACTAAAAACTCGAATCCAAGCCTGCCAGATACCATTTTCCAATTTTAACCTCAAACTGTGATAAACACGTGTAACCCAGCTGTGTTACTCGACCAACTATAATGGACAGTTTGTACTTAAGAACAAGGTAAGCAGATTGAATCCTTTAAGTTCCCATTTTAGTTTTATGGTGTTTAACAAAAGAACGACGAAAGATGAGCAGAATTTTCTACGGTAAAAAATAGCTAATTTTATTCTCTTTTAGGTACATATTCACCCTGGTAGAAATCGATATAAGTTTAAAGCTACAACATACCATGTATTACTAGAGATGGGCGAAAAATAGGTCCATTTTTCGACCAGCGATGAAACGCTTTTTCGGACATTTTTTACGCATTTATTGGATTAAGAATAGAGTCATACCGTATTACAAGGAATTTTCAAGCTTGTAAAAATAGATTTCATTGTCTAAAGCAAAGCACAGGTGATAGCTAGTTGATGGCTACGAAAGTACTACGCAAAATAAGTCGGGTCAAAAAAGTGAAAAAATAAAATAATCACGAATATCTTCGTATGTCGTGCTTGTATAACTCTAATTGACTATTAATTGTGTAAACCGTTTGGAAATCGATTAAAATTCGTAAGCCTCTTTGAAATTAGTGTACGACACAAGGAATAATATCAATACGAAAGATTTAAGGTTATGTTCATTCCAACAAATGCTCAAGAAATGGGAGAAAAAGCGTTTCATCACAAGCTATGACTAGGCTATTTCTCATAGCCATTTCATAGTTTACATATTATTATTTTAAATTTTCGAATTTGTGATTCACATTTATCAAATATCTCTAACATTATTATCTGTAAATTAGAAAACCGCTATATAACAAAGACGCGTTTACAAAATGAAAGGTAGACTGTTTTCCCGTAATGTTTTACTTTTTAGTAAAAACGAAGAGAATATGAGACTTGGTAAAATCTATTGAGTAGAAGCTGAGATGCAGGCGTATAAGAACTTCCACATCACACAAGTACACATACATCCATACGCAATTTTTCCAAAAACACTATTTTTGACTATATAACTTTTTTATATTTTTGACTAATATAAGAAGTACTGATTCATTACGATGCGTCAATCAAAAGAAGCGATTTAAATTAGCGAATGAGATAGGAAGAAGGAAACGAGAGCCGTTAGAGCTAAGTGCATTTCGAATACCCAGTCTGTGCAGAGTGGCGCGCTTATTGGCACGGCGAGCGAAGGGCTGCATCCGGACATAGCCGGAGTAGAGTGTAAGCCATAGGTCTGCATTATCGCGCGCCTGCGCCGCGGCTTAATTAATATATTCGCCAGAGGAAAATTCACGGACCACTCCCTCCTGCACTCGCTCCCTCGCCGCGGCCTTTGTCTGCAGCAAGTAAAACGCGAACAGCGCTATACATTCGCGGGACTCGGCTCCAGCGCGCCCGAATAAATAGCCGGCACTCACGGGCGGCGCGCGCGCGCTTTTCAAGCGAGTTAATTAATTAAAAAGACTAATTAATTAGTTGGAAAAATTTATAAGCGGGATCCCGGATACGACGAGCCGGTGTAATCTGGGAAATCAATCATGTGCCGCGCGTAAAAGGCTTCCGTATCTTTCACTTTGCAACTCGACCGACCGTACCTGCATGTACTACAGCCGAAAATCACGATACGCGATCGATCTACAATTAATCAAGATAGTTATTTGCGATAAACTGTTTTTCTTATTAAAGAGCTGCACGCAGTACCGGGAAGCGAGAAATGAAAAGCAACTGCTCTCATGTATAGCGCATGGAATAGGTGCGTTCGTCTGATGTAGCTCTGCTTTCATTCAAAGCCGAGCGTTTTCCGCCAGCTGTATATATACAGAGAGAAAAGCTCTTGCATTGCTGCTTCGGCCTTTAACGAGGCAGCGTCGGCAGCGGAAAGTTTCGACCTCGCGAGTTCTAAAGCAACAAAACCGCCACAAAGAAGCCATTGTCGTGCGGAGAGTGGAGTATTCGCAAAACCGCGCGATATTTTGTTGCGACGAGAGAGTAAGAGAGGGAGAGAGGGAGAGAGAGAGAGAGAGAGAGAGAGAGAGAGAGAGAGAGAGACAGACAGAAAGCTGCGCGCAAGGTGAAAAGGAGGGGGCTTTTACAGTGTCGCGCTCGCGATGCCGCCACCGCGGATTAGCAAGGAAAA
This sequence comes from Nasonia vitripennis, assembly GCF_009193385.2. NCBI lineage: Eukaryota > Metazoa > Arthropoda > Insecta > Hymenoptera > Pteromalidae > Nasonia > Nasonia vitripennis. The sequence goes on along the minus strand of NC_045761.1, from coordinate 13,482,829 downwards.
CTTTGTTCCGCTGCCGGGACTGAATCTGCTGGGCCCCTGTTGAGATACGAGAAATTTACTTTAAGGCGAATATTTGCAAAAAAATTTTAGTGCTAAGTATTGTATTATTATATTGTATGCTTCCTTCCTAGGGAAGCTTTATCTAATGGTAATTATTGGAGTTTGTGTATAAACATCTTGGTGGACATTTACATACGTCTGTATCTCAACTTCTACTTAGTGAATTTTTATCCACCAAGACTCTTGGTTTTCACTACATTAAGATAACATGAAAACAGCCCGATTTACATTCCGTAAACGCGTTTTTTAACTTAGAAATTTCAGTTTTTCTAATAATGTTACCAAAAATTTGATAGAATTGAGTCGCCGAAAATGTTCCTGAAAGAAAATAGAATCACCTATCTTTCTATCGCCAAAAATATGTAGATTATCGTTTGTTCTTTTGTTAGACTCCAATGATTGTAATCTCGAGAACTATAAGCTGTGGAACTTCTCAAAAAAATCATGGTCATAAAGCATGATAAGAACTACTTTCTTTATAAATATCGAGTTTTTTACTAATTATTTCTAACAAAATTCGATTTTCAACCCCGTTTTTACAGATTTAATTTTACGGATTTAATAATAAATTTAATTTAAACGTTACAAAATGCAGAAGGCACAATGAAGTTGTGTGTTTCGAAGCAAGCTACCTGTTGGACTCATCAGTATAAGATGACGGGGAGCTCTATTTTCAGAACTTGAGTTTAATATCTTGTAGCCCTTGAACCTCGGATTTATTTTGACCACTGGTTCCATTCACATGCTCTTACGAAACACGACTTAATAAATATTTTTATTCGCGGCTTAACTATAATAGCCATTTTATTCCCTGAAAAGCGGGACTGAAGTAGCTTTTTATTCCCTCGTGTATTTTTCGTCCCTCATTTGAGGGAATAAAGTAACTTTTCTCCACACCTACACCGAAAGTACCACATTCCCTCCCGGGCGCCTGGAGAGGAATGTGCATTTTCGGTGCTGGTGTGAAGAAAAATAGTATACGCACCACGGGAGGAAAATTGAACAGCCCATATCTCGTGTAAATTGTCACCCGAGCCGAGGGCTGACAATTTACACGAGATATGGATTGTCCAAGTTTTTTCCTCCTTAGGCACGTAATATACTATTATTTCCGCAAATGAGGGAGTAAAGTTACTTTATTCCCACAAATAAGGGATTAAAGTTACTTTATTTCCGCAAATGAGGGATTAAAGTTACTTTATGTCGACACCTATCTGTTTACCGCCAGTGTTCACCATTAACTCCTCTCTTCATTCCATTTACCTCTAAAACTGATATTTTGCATCTGTACTAACACACACAGAAATATGTCTACTGCTACGAGCCCTGACAGATAAAAGCAGACTTCAGCGGCGGCCAACTCTTTTTTACCGATGATAGGTACGTAAGGCTGTATCGAGTTCAGAAGGTTGACCATGACTTTGGTATCTTCGTTGCTTATTGTATATATGAAAAACTTGCTGCTAAAATACATTAAAGTTTTTATCCGTAATCGACTGAGGAAAAGTAACAACTGGACCGAAGACCTTTGCGCCTTTTCATTGTTTCTGCTAGCCCATCTGCTAAACTCCCTCGTCTCTGACCTGGTTTATCACGGGCAAAAAAAAAAATCAGGACACAGCAATGTGCGACAATAAGTTTTACGTCGAATGTATGTACACTCGACTATAAGGTATTCTTGCAGAACGTTTCGATTATTATAATCGAGAAACCAGTTTTTAGCGAGTTGTCGAGTGGTGTATAAGTGTTCAAGCCGAAGAGTCGCCACGGGAGGCAGATGGCAGAGGAAGAATCGCGCAAGATACCTCTCGCGAGCAGATCTCCGAGAAAACTTTTAACCTTTGACAAAAACTAGGAAAAAAGAGAAGCGCAACGACGAGCAGAGAGAAGGATGATCTGGCTAAGAAGAAGGGAGGGAGAGAATGAAAGTTTCACTATGCAAGGCTGGTATCATGGCAATGCTCGAGCGAAACTCGAGTCTTCAACATTTCTTATTTTCTTCTCCACGCCGTGGAACGTGGCCTGCATCCCTGCATCAGCGACGACGATGTAGCCCCTCGTCGCTATACTGGCGCTTCTTTGTTCGAGGTTTCAAGCTCGATTCTCTCGTACTTAGTTCGTCGGCGCGCGCGGGCCCATCCTGTCGTCGTTGTCGACTACGACGACAGCGCGGGCGCAAAGCGAAATAAGAACAAAAGGATAAACGCCCATGAGACACACAGCTCGTGCGCACGTGTACGCCGCGCTGCAGTACACGGAGGAGACTTGGGGGCGCGCGCGATAGAGAGAGAGAGAGAGAGAGAGAGAGAGAGCCTTTAGCCAGATGAAAATTTGTTTTGACCCTTTTTTCACTTTTTGTTTTTCGTCTCGCTCTCTCGCACAAAGCTCCTCGCTTTTACTTGATTTTCCGATACTCCCATTGCATGCATACGTGCGCGCTGGCAAAGCGAACACGTCGAGGACGATTATTCCTTCAGACGTGCAACGATCTTCTCCGCAGACAGAGCATGGGGCGTGCATTGATATAATACAGGCGAGAGAACGAGAGCATTAAGTCTGATGGCATAGCGTACGGCCGGCAGCATTGACAATGCAAGAGAGAGAGAGAGAGAGAGAGAGAGAGAGAGAGAGAGAGAGAGAGAGAGAGAGAGAGAGAGAGAGAGCGAGAGATCGATATGGTCCTACTGCCGGCGACGATGCAGCCACTGCTCCTTATAGCGTGTATATATATGCGAGAGTGCGGTGCGGCGATGCCACGAACACGGATTGATGAAGCTCGCGAGACGTAAACCGGTCGTCATCGTGCTGCGCCCTGCACCCTCGGCTTTCCGCTAAGCATTGGAAATTCGATTGATCCATACGTACGGAGAGCAAGAGCGCGAGCAAGAGACATACTCTCGCTGCAGATGTACACAGCGGAACTATATGCGCCTCCGGCCGAGAACTGGACTTGGGCTCAGACGACGCCGGCTAATTCCCGATACAGCCCCAGCGGTTGCAGATGTGCGTTGTTCGATTCAATTCTCCCTCTCTCTCTCTCTCTTACTCTCTCCCGCGCATGTAAGCTCTCTGTGTACTCCGAGTCTCTGTTCTCCGCAGCCGGCTGTTGCTGCTGCGATGCCATTTACTTTTAGCTCGCGCAGTTTCGACTGGCTGCGTATTCACGTCTCAGTGTCACTGGGTCCATAGGCTACTCGCCTTTCAGCCTAGTGCCCGCAAGTAGAACGCTCCGGAAATAGTCAGACGCTGCGCGCGTGTTGTATCGTCGATATATATATATATATATATATATATATATATATGAATTGAATACCATCGCTGATTATCGCTGATAACAGTCTTAGCACGCGCATTAGGCTACCTACTGATCGGGCTTGCATTGAATTTCAAGTGACCAGTCAATTAGTTTGGATGCCGCGGGAGAGAGAGGGAGGATCAGCGTGATTTGCGAGTGGCACCCGATGCTATAATGCACTCCTGTTATGTACAACGGTCTCAAGGCATACGCACACGTATTCGCCCCGATATCCGCTTTTCCCCGGCGCGCAAAGCCACACTAAAACTAACGGTAACTCATTCCTAGTACACGGGCCTGCACTAACGCGGCGCGGTGAGAGCGTAAAAAAAGAAACGCGCGCAGCAATGCAGGCGCGGTATATAATGAAATTCATGCGAGACCCGTGACTCGCTGTTATATATACTTCTTTAGCGCAGTCAAGACACGAGAGAGTGAGAGAGAGAGAGAGAGAGAGAGAGAGAGAGAGAGAGAGAGAGAGCAACAGGCAAAGCTAAACTGTCTGTCCGTTAAAATTAAATTAAATGAGATTCTCGTGTCGGTGAGTTTTACTCGCGACGCCTTCGCTTTTACTTCAATTTTACGCCGCTCTCGCCTAAAGTAATTTAAACTGCGTGCAGCCGGCCCCGACGAGTACTTATGATATTTCGCTGAAACTAAGAATCGCCCGAATATTCCCGTGCTATTTTATACTCACTTCATGGTACACGAGTCAACTTTTTCCTCGAGCGCAGATAATTAATTTCGAATCAGCGCGGCGTTAGGTGCGCATTTTGATACGATCCGTGTATACATCGGGTCCTCGAGAAGAGCCGTGCCAAGAGCCCGTAAACTCTTGCGCATAGTCTTCGACAAAGCTGATTATAGTTTGAAATCGAAATTTCCAGCGATGATACACCTCGACCTCGACTCTCGCTCTACACGTCTATAGTATATACGTGCACTGGCTTAACAAAGTCTCTTCGCGAGCACTCGACAATCATCATGAGCAATTGGTCCCGACTTATGTTAATACGGCGTTCGAGGAATCAAACAAAACACAGGGAGAGTATACGTACATGATTTTAGTCGGTGTAATGGCGCGAGGTGTGGCGCAGTTGTAGAAAGTTTCAACGCGGCCGGCGTGATCTTGCAAATAGCCCTCGTAAATCAATAGCTGCAGGAGAGCGAAGGCGTAGGAGAAGGTATAGAGGAGTAGTAGTAGTATGGCGCGCGCGAGAGGGAGAGAGAGAGAGAGAGAGAGAGAGAGAGAGAGAGAGAGAGAGAGAGAGAGAGAGGAGCCTGAAGCAGTGCGACTCTCCTTAGGATGCTCGCGCGACGTGAAAAGGGAGAAAGGAGAAAAAAAGTGGTGGAAAAGTAGAAAAGAATGGGAGGCGAGAGCTAACGAGAAATTGAAGGAGGCCGACTCTCTTTTCGGCTTTTTCCCTTCCGCACCCTCTCGTAAATGGATGTTGGCGATTACAAGAAAAATCGTATATAAATGACGCGTACAGGAGGTGGCAGAATGGATTGTTTTATCCGTTCGCTGCAGTCGCTGGGTACACAGTTATACGTATACACGGAGCTCTCGAGTGCGCCGCCGGGGATGCAGCCGATGCTCTGAAATCGATCGAAAGATTCCGTACGTTTGGGCGAGCGTGAAAATTGGCTTTACAGACGCGACGAGTATGATTAGCTCCCTCTCTCGCTCTTCGTACATGTAGGTCTAACTAGACGCTCTCTACGGATTTCGACTCTCCATCTGCGCGAGCGAGCGGCTGAGGCTGTTTTGAGCTTCGCCTATATACTCGAATGAATAAGTTCTCGGCAAGATTGAATGCGCGTCTGTGTATGCTTATTTCCGGCTATTTCACGCTGCGCGACTAAGCAGTTTTACAAGAAAAGCATTCGATACCCTCGAATAATGGAGCTATTTTCTGCGAGGCGCTCTTAAATCGCAACTCATTCCGCGGTGAATCGCTGCGCGCGGCTGCCGCGCAAGAAACTTGATTTACTCCATACATAGAAGACGGCGTGAGAAAAAGCACCCTCGATCGACTTAGCGCGCGGGACTCGTGCGGAGAGGGAAAGAAGGGAAAAAATTTTCAGCTCTTCAAGATAATTTAGAGTGGTGGAGTTTCGAGCTTGATTGATTCACGCGCCCGCGCACACGCACATAGCCGAGCGAGCTGAGCTTGCAGTTCTATACCGCTGTAATTTGAATTTAGCCCGAGTGCGGTACACATTTTACGCAACGTCTTTCGCAAGCGCAACTTTGACCGCAAACAAACTTGAAGTTATGCGAGAAAGAGAGAGAGAGAGAGAGAGAGAGAGAGAGAGAGAGAGAGAGAGAGAGTTTTGGAATTTAAAGAAGATCTCAAGAATCGCGCGTCAACAAAAAGCTCTCGTTCTTGCGGGGAAAAATTGAAGATTCGTTTTTTCAACTGGGTCGCGCGCTGGTATCCGCGCCGACGTGACGAGAGAAAGAGAGACACAGTTCGCATCGATGCGGTGTATATAGAGTAATACAGCTATATAGGCGAAGCTTTGGGGGCGCCTAGCCTGTAGCTCGGCGAGTTCTTAAATGCCGCAAAGAAAAAGAAGAGTAGGGGGGGGGGGAAGACGCGCGAAGAAAGCTTGCCAGCGTCCCAGCCTTAAAATTTCGCAATGCTCGCGAAACTTTCACGTTCCATTTATCTTTGGACTCAGAACTCTCACGCGCGGCAGACGTAATGAGCCGGCAGGAGTTACGAGGTAACTTCAGCCCGCACGAAAAAGCGCTTCCCTCTGCTGCTGCAGCAATGCCTCGCTGCAAAGCTGGCCGCGTAGCGCGCGGTCACGTGTTCTTCACCTTGCTCGCGCGCGACTTTGAGCGAAACTTTTGAGCCACGGGACGTACATGTGGCATTTCAAGATCCGATTGAAATTGTTATGCGCCGAGTTTTCTCGAGACGCGAGATGCGAAAACAATTCTCGACCAGCTTCTTCTAGCAGATCCAGGTTTTCATATACAACAAAATCGAGGCTCCGACGGAATATCGCCGCGAATAATGTGCGCGCGAGCTTCGATGAAAAGATAGAGGCGAACGATAGGATGGCAGAAGCTCGAAATGGGATAGCGCGTGTTTATCCGGGAAAAATAGGCGAGCGGAGGAAGCGGGGCGCAACCGAATAGCGCTGCGCCAGCAATTTGATCTCGATAATCAGGGATTACCGTGAGATATCTTTCTGCGCGCGAGCCGTGTGCGGATATATATACACGTAAACGCGCGCGCGCGCAAAAAGAGCCCGCAATTGCTGTCGCCCAGTGGCCCGGCCAACGAACACAGACGAGCAGATCCTGACGAATCATTCTAGCCGGAAAATAACTTTTTCCCTCTTCGCTCGGCGCGCGTGTGTGTATTTGTCGTGTCGCATGAGGATGGAGGATGAAAGGACGCCGGCCACTCGCCAATAAAAAGGAATATTGTCAATCGTTGCTTTTTACCGAGCTTCAATCATAAAGGTCGGCCGTGGAGATTGAGAGATGCGCGCGTGATGAGGGACACTGTCGAAGCTCCGCTCTTCGGACTAAAAGAGAGAGTGAGAGAGAGAGAGAGAGAGAGAGAGAAAGAGAGAGCGGACAATTGCCCGGACGCTGCGCATATTGCGTCACGTATTATGAGCCCGAGCTGCTCAAACTTTTCCCCCCGCAGCGATGACTCTAGCATTCCGTAATAATAGTCGGGCTTGCGAGTCGATTTCGCACGTGTACACGTGCAAGACACGCTCGGTAAATAGTCACCGCGCTGACATCATTTTTTTACGCACACGGTAAAACCTCACCGTGTTTCAAGCGCTGGAAAATCCATATTTTATAAACAGTCGTATGTAAAATCCAATCGCTCGTAACGCACAATATTTGAACAGGACTGGCACGTCAGCGCGCTCTGGGTAAAGAAAAAAGAACGTTTCGGAAAATCGCGCCCCCGCGCCTATGGCGGCTGTATTTTTTCCGTGGAAAATTGCGCGAGGTTTCACCGCTGCAGCAGCGGCAGCAGCAGTGAAAAAAAAAGAAAAATAACCCGAGCTTGCTGGCTCGCGAGAACCTAACGATTGGCTTAAAAGTACAGCGCACAGCAGCCTGGTGGTGGTGACGATGCTGCTGCTGCTGCTGGTAGTGGTGTGGAGCGCGCGCAGGGTGCACGAGTTGGAAGAATTTTACGCTTCCGCTCTCCCGCGGGAATGGCGGCGGTGGGACGCGATGCAAATCCCGTCGATAAATGGTGCTCGACGCGCCGACGTCGGAAAAGGCCGACGCGCTTAATAGAAATTTAATTGATCCTTCGGCTATGCGCGCTCGGGCGAAATTCAAATTGTACTGTCGCCTATAGCTATACGTATACACAGCCTGCGCGCAGTCGCCGCTGCATAGCTATAGATATAGTGGCCGCGAACGAGCGAGCAAACCCGCTTCTCTCCCCAGCTCTGACACGGCTTGAAAGAACCGAGAGGCCGATATCGAGGTAATGAACTAGAATGCCGGGCTCTGGGATAAGAAAAAATGGAAGGGAAGAGCTGAAGAAGAAGAGAATTCAAGGAGAGCCGCGCGCGGAGAAGCTGCCAACTTTTCTGTACAGCCGCGCAAGGCTGTAGAAAAGCTATCGGGACATAACTGTATGCCGATTGTCGGCAGTTCTCGCGGCGAGGGGGAAAATATTAAAATGCATAATCTCTCGGCATTCGATGTGCCGCGGAGATATGAGGTGGAAAGCTCTAACACAAATCCGTTTGAGGGAGAGACTTCTGGCTGAATTTCCCGTCAAAGCTTTTTCTCCTCTCTCTCTCTCTCTCTCTCTCTCTCTCTCTCTCTCTCTCTCTCTCTCTCGACTCGTTCTCGTTGCTGCGCGTATAATCGCAGCGGCGTCGACGAGTCCGCGCGCCTTAAAATCCTCTTTTCAAGCTCGCCTTTGTACCGTGGCCGGTGCGAGCTTTGCAAATATTATTCAATCTAGCAGCGGGCAAGAAAGCGGCGAAGGAAGCGCGGACGGGAAATAAAGATTGAAGAGATCGAGACAAAGCAGCAGCAGTAGCACTGGAGAGAATCCAGATCCTCTCGATCGTCGATAAAAAGAGCAGAGGGTATCAGTAGCGACGAAGTGTGTGGCTCGTCGACAAGGAGGAGTGGAAGGAGCTCCGAGTGCTGCAAGCACGTGCAAGCTCGCCTCGGACACACAAAACGACGGGGCAAGTCCGGCTCTCTCTCTCTCTCTCTCTCTCTCTCTCTCTCTCTCCTATGTGCGAGCGTCAGCGCACGGCTAGAGTCTCATCCGGACGATTTGAACCGACGGCAGCGCTGGCCCCTGGAAATCTCGCCGTAATCCAGCCTAGTACACAAGGACAAAGAGAGTGAGGCAGAGAGGTAGAAAGGAAGGGTGCGAAGCGACCTTATCGGGCGCGTTTCCCACGGCTTCCGAGAAAACTAATGCTAGCGCTTGATAAGACCACCGCGATATAGCGAGCCGAGAGAGAGAGAGAGAGAGAGACATGCCGACTGGCAAAATTTGCCTGCTTCCCCCCAACTTTCTCGCAGCGGCCGGATAAAAGAGTTTGATAAGTCTATTTAGATATTTTAATGCGCTCCCCTGACGCAAGTTTCGAAAGGGGAAAAGCTCGTTGCTGAAAAGGGCGAGGCGTAAGCTGCTTATTTAACTATTTGCGCTGAAATTCATCGCGCTTGCTTCAAGTTCTGTTTTCTACTGCTGAGACATTGTCTATTTAAACTTGCACTCGCCCGCTGCGGAAAGTACTCCGCTCTCGAGCATTAACTCGATAATCGATGTAATGACATTAGCTCTGAAAAAAAAACATTTATTAATAGCCTGCCAGCACGCACGCGTCAGCGTCGATATAAAGATAATCCCGTCATTTTAATTACGGATTAATTACGTAATAATACGCGCGGGGGTAATAGCATACGTTATCTATAACGCAGAGCCGCAAATGTGATTGATATTCGACGATCATAAGTGAAACAATAACGAGATACGCGCGGCCCGCTAAATTTTCGGGAAATTCAATTTCAGCAAAACTTTCATCCGCAGGCGGCCGCTCGACATGTTCGCGCATAATTTGGTGTATAAATTTGAAACAATAGCCAGTATAGAGTATAATAATACCCACGAAGCTTCTCGATTGAACGAGTGCGCGGCGCAAAAAGAGTCCTCCACTCGTCCATATTTCATTGAAGCGATGTGCGAGCAAAGGTCGGTGCGCATAATTTCAAATTAATTACGCATCGGTCTGTCGGAATGAGCAGCCGCGTGTAGGTGGTGTAGGTAGGCGTCAAGTAATAGGCCGGTCTAGTTCGCGCTCGATGTCAAAAGAGGCAGCTAATAAACCAGCATCAATTAACCGACACGCTACCGAGCATAACCGCAGACTTCGCGCGCGCTACACATCCCAGCTGCGCGCGCGCTCGCCGTTATCCCTCAGTTTGCCTCCTGTTTGCGAATTTCCACCTATATCTTCCCACACAAAGCTTTATAGTAATATCCTTGCTCGAACGCTTGTACAAGCTTTACTCGCTGATTCCGTAAAATCGCGAGGATTTCGTGCGTACACGATGAAACTGGAAAACATAAGCGAATTCGGCTCTCATCTGCAGAGCTGTCCGCGAAAGTTTTTTTGCGAGGAACAGCTTATGGCAGTTAATTTTTTTCCTACCAGCAGACACCGGCTCCGAATTCGAGAGAGAGAGAGAGAGAGAGAGAGAGAGAGAGAGAGAGAGAGAGAGAGAGAGAGCTATTATACCGCCGGACTATTAGCATCTCCAGGTGACACGACGGCGGCCGAACAAGTCATGCGCACGATGACATGTCCGATACTGATTTCCCATTAGACTCGAGGGCGAGGGAGAGCAAGAGAGACAGAGCGCTACGCTGTCTGGCAAATTAGCGCTCGGTGTCGGTTAATGAGTCAACGAATTGCAGAGGCCCCGCACGGCAAGCGCGCGGTTACGCTTAACGAGATTTAACGCGTATCGATTGATAAACCGCGAGTGCGACGGGTTGCCAATTTCGAATCGTTCATTTTTACACGCGCCTCGTTGTGTCCTAGCTCCCAGCAGTCCTCGATTTTATTTATTTGAATTTCGTCGCACTCGGGCTTCCTCTAACGATCGAATTCACTTTTCTGTAACAGCTGCCCGCGGGCGAGTCCAATGCTCGTCGGGATAGTCAAAATAATGTGCTGATATGACGATTCACTCGGTGTGCTCTAATAAGCTTGGTCATCGCATTGATCCGTTGATTATAACTCCCTCGAAACGAGCGAGAGGTCAGAGAGACCTGCTGCAAAAGAGAACAACAGCGAAGAGGCGAGGGAAAACTTATCTATACGCTCTGTACAGAGGCTCTCCGGGCTAAGCTTAAATCAACTTGATTTAAATCGTGCCGAAGATTGTCGCTCCTGCTGCTGCTGTATCCGGGGACTATTTAGACTGGGATTCCCGCAGTGGCGGCGGCGTCCGTACGAATAAACTAGAAAAAAAATGGAGCGCGACCGAGCGAGGAAAATGGAGCCAGGTGTGTACTAACAAAGCTGCTTCTTTGTTGACGCACTTGGTGCGAGTTTTAAAATAACAAGTAAAATCCGCGAGAGTCGAGAATGCGGAATTCTATTTTATCTTCCAAAACATATACACACGAGGTGATCGATAAATTTCTATATTGCATTAGACGTGTGGAAGGCGCTTCTTCTTAGATTTTCGCGATAAAATTTTAATGGACAGAAACTTTGTTTTTACCTATGCAAAATGTAGCCATCTTTTATGCATGACCCAGAGAGCGGATGTGTATACCTTGGTTATTTTTAATTTTCTCGCTGAAATATTTGCCACTGCGAGTGACGGATCCAATTGGATCTGGTGCGATAGTAAACAATGCTCGCGCGCGACTACGTGTCACGGGAAAAATAGTTGGATTAAAATAGGCGATTGCATTTGTGCAACTCGGTATCTAAGGCCCGAGGACCTCTTGCGCATACGCGCGCGGCATATAAGAAGGATTGTCAAGTTGCGCTGCATAATTAAAGAGCGAGCTAAGTACCCGTTCTGGTATCGATCAATTTAGTAGCACTAAAGTCGGATTACCGATGCCATTAGCAACACACTTCGAGTTCTCGAATCCCATAATAAATGTAGTCCAATTGCCGGCTTCAGCGCGCGCACTGCGTCTATCCATAATACAAGAAAACCTACTCACCTGCACTATAGCGCGGTATAATATAAATATGTACATTTATGCATAGTGGAGTGCGTGACATTGTTTTAGAATCCGCATATTACGCAGTCAGTTGGTACACGAGAAACTATATTATAGTGTAACACACGTGCACGATAGTATTTTCTGATCTAGCGTTATAAAAAACGACACAAAAATAACAGAAGAAGCTGAAAGTTAGCGTGCGAACGCGCTGAAGGGCTCTATTAATCGTGTGTTTACTCGAGAGCAGCTCCAGAATGCAGGTATAGGGGCAAAAAATGCGGGGCGCTGATAAGTTTTTTCCCCGCGGCAGTAGAAAGTTGCGTATAGCGGAGCGGCAAGACGAGCATCGAAAAGAAATTCAGCGTTAAATCGCGTAGGTCATGGCGTGACTGGCCTCTTGTGTAGCGAACATGTGTACAGCGGCGAAAAAGCGCGCGCGCGCGCGCGCGAGAGAGAGAGAGAGAGAGAGCGAGAGAGAGCACGCGCACACATAGCAGCGCCAGCGGGGAGAGAGGAATGCGCGCTTTGCGGGGTCGAGGCGTCAGGCCAGAGCCGCTGAGTTTGACGTGGAATTGATTGAACTACGTCGGATATACTGGCCCGGCGCCCGCGCACGTGGAGAGCAGAAGCCGTACAAGTGCGAGAAAGACGGAGCGGGATATCGCGCGAGCGCGGGCCGGTCACGCGACTTGCAGTTTCGCACTCTGTCTTGCTAGCTCTCTCTCTCTCTCTCTCTCTCTCTCTCTCTCTCTCTCTCTCTCTCTCTCTCTCTGTCTCTCTCTCTCTCTCTACTGCACGAAAACTTTTCGAACGCCAGCTCTATATATGTATACGCTCCCGAGAGCAGCTCCGGAATGCGATCGCGCGGCCCTTTTCCTTGTGCAATCGAGCGCGCGATTTATCCCTCATACGCGCGCGATGTATGTGTGTGTGTGTGTGTATGGCGGCGGCCTGAGCGATTTTAAAGCCTTTTGTACGTTTTCTCGTCTCACGCGCGCGGCGATAAAGCTCAACTTTACTTTACTGATTTTCTTTTTTATTTGCGATTTCGGCAGTTCCGCGAGTAAGTACGCCGGGAGCAGATTGAACCGCGCGCGCCCCCAGACCCCTCCAGAATAAGTGCGCGCGAAGACAACTTTACTCCTGCCATTAATCAAACGAGTCACTTTTGTACAGTGTCGCGAGCTCTCGCCGCGAGCTATCGCTGTACAGTCACGTTGTTCCGCGCGGGCTCTTAACTCGCCGAGGAATGAGATAGAGAAAAATATAAGAATTATGGATCAATTTTACGCGGATATTCTCAGCCGAAGTTTATACGTATAAATAGCGGATCGATAAAAAGCAGCGAGTTATAGAAAAGAAGAAGATCAAATGAGTATCGAGCAAACAGAGAGCTTTAAATAGTTCCGTATGAAATTTACACCAAAATCCGAATTTTCTTGCATATAAGGTGTAGCGATAGAACCGCACCGCAGACGGCTCTGGTTTTTATTTCGAAGAGCGTACGATTTATTATCCGTGCAGGGGATTAAGCCTCGGGAATGAATGGAAGATAGGGGGAAGCGAGCGCGGGCGCGCAACAGACTCCTCCCACGGGGGGTTGCTAATAGCGTTCAAGAAAAAGGAATAATTAAGGCGCGAAAATAATGAGATTGGAGTTCTGAGCGACGAGGCGCCGAGCAAAGTGCGAGAGAGAGCTTTAAGGGCGTGCTGCGGAGGGACCGGAGGAAGAGGATGTCGAAGCGAGACTGAGAGCGACCAGCTCGGACGAAGTCGTTTTTTTCTCTCTTTCTCTTCAAACATAAATTACACCGACGTCCTTTTAATAAAGCGCCTGTTTGTTTATTTGCCGTCCTTTATTTCCTGTACACATCCGGCTAATTAAGCAGTCGAACGCCGAGTCGAAGCTGGAGAGCGACGTTTGCAGCCACCGGCGCCGTTCGAGGAAATATTTGCCGGACGAGGGTTATTCCGGCGCACGTGAGGGAGGACAAACTGCAGATGATATCTGATCACAATAGAATCTTACAATGGTCAGATCCACTTCAGAGCGGCACTCAAAGAAATTGGCTGGTTGGCCGCGGGACTCGCTCGGGTTCTTGACCCTATGGCTCTCCCGAATTCGTGACTCAACTCTGAGAGATAGTTTGGAAGTCCGAGCGATATGACGCGCAGGTGGCCGGTCAGCGTTCGCGCGCGAGCGAGCGCATTTTCTCTCCATTCATTTTTAATATTTTTATCATACTTTACATTGTGGCCGATGAAATTGGACTCTGGGAAAATGTGTCGATCCAAGCTGAATAAAAAAGGCAACCGTAAAAAATGTTCGAGACTGATGAAATGGCTTCTTGCATTGGTGAAATTATAATTAAACTTTCGTATCTGATGCTGTGCGTGGAGTATCAGCGCGCGTTGGTGATTATTTTGGCTTTCCGTTGCACAGATCCAATAGCATTGCATCAAATAAAATTTCTAGTTTTTCCCAAGTTGCTTGCTGCGTTCTAATAACAGCATGTTTTTTGAAAATGCCAGTATGTGTATGTCAATATCATATTTTCGGTCTATATTTTAATGAAAAACACGCACAGGGATCAATTTTATCAGTACAAAAGTTTAAACTGCGCCTTTTAAACTCAACGTTACATTATTGGTAGAAAATAGACTATGACACTTACAGTACAAAGTCTACAGGTAAAATTATATCACCTCATCCGTTCGCTGTAAATTGACAAGGGGCTGTATGCAATAAACAGCCAGAGTGTATTTGAATATAAATTTGAAATATCGGAAGAGTTATTTATTGGCTTTCAATAAACTTAGGGATCGTCTCTTAGACCTTTAATGAAATAAATGCCGGATTATTTCGATGAAATTCGAGTAATTTTTAAACGACTGCCATATTCGATTCTGCGGCCAAACTAGTGTTTGTGCGTTGCAAATTCCATTGTGCGCAGAGTACAATTTTCATATGGTATGACCTTTGATAAAAAAATGATTTGGAAAAAACATCTCGAACTACTAAAAAGTAAAACACAAAATGACTTAAAACTAATCAAAACAATTTCAGACAAAAACTGGGGCGCAGATAGCCAAATATTAATAAATACATATAAAGCTACAATACTCTTCAATCTAGATTATGGTGCTATACTATACGACTCATCTAAGTATACTCACCTTATAAACCCCGTCCAAAACATAGCAATTAAAATAGCTCTGGGAGCTATTTTCCATTCTAGTCTCTCACTTAGCACTACGGTTGAGGCAAACTTAGTCCCACTAAGCTATAGAAGAAAAATACTTATCTGCAAACATGGTTGTAAATTAGCTTCAATGCCTCAAAACCCCATCGCTAAAAATATACTCATTGAAGAAAATAATTCGATCTATAATGAAACCCACACACCTCAACCTTACGCACACCGATTACATCAAATACTGACTGGCATGGAAATTAAGCCGGAAAATGTTTTTACATGAAATAAGAGAAGATACGTTCTCCAAAACTAACACCTGTTACGTCCTAAGTCGTATGATGACTGTCAACGGACGAATCATTTAGTGGTTATTATATTTAAAGTAAACACGGAGACGATTTGAAACTCGAGAGAGAATTGAACGTTTTGGTGTTTAGACACTCTCGCGATCAGAGAACGGCGAAGAATGCCTGAACGGGAAACTACTTTATTAGGAATATTATTGCTTATCACTAATGTCGGTCTAACAACAATCTCTCTATTTATCTCGATTGTCTGTTATTATAGTTGTGTTGCTCTCTCTCTTTTAATATTTGACACAATCGCTCTAATAAGATGTCACTCTACGTTGTGGCGTCTTAATAAATCTCGGTGTAATAGTTGGTTTTTATAACTTAAGAGAGAACGAATGTGGGTTTAGTATATTCGGATTTCCAGTGATGTAAATAGGACGTTAGCGTTTCATCTGCAGTATAAGTTCAGAGAGAGAGAGAGAGAGAGAGAGAGAGAGAGAGAGAGAGAGAGAGAGAGAGAGAGAGAGAGAGAGAGAGAGAGAGAGAGAGAGAGTATCTGTCTAGCTTATATTGAGTATTATGTCGACACCTACCTTTTGTAGTCCTTGCTTCTGCCTCTTCGAATGCACTGCGTCTGCTCGTCCTTAGTGAAGGTGCCGGAAATACGATCGAATTATGTGACGAGAGGGATGGCGGAACAAAGGTTTGAAATTAACTTCACTCACGATTCGTACCGTAATAATTCAGTTTATTCGATTAATTAACCAGTTTCGCGAAATTTATGCTCTTTATAATCTTCGATGCTTCGCAATCACAATTAAAATCGATAATTTACAATATTAACTTTAAACCTTTGAGATTCCGAGAGACGATTGATTCGAGAGACGGTGTAAGATAATCTGTGGGAGCTGATTCCGAATTTAAGCGCGATTTCTTTTAAGTTCGTTATTTCGAGAACTTCTAAGTTAATTTTATTAAAATGATTCTAAGTCCGACGCGAATCTTAGTTTACGTAGAACCGTCTCGAAGATCGTACTAACGTGTAGCGTCTGTAGTGTAGAATTAATAGCCACGCGTGCGGTCTATGATGGGCCCTTTTATATCATGTAGTCGCTTTTGTGATAAGCAGGCGTGTAGGTGAGACAGAGGTATATGATGGCTTCTTTAGCGGAGAGATCCAATAAAAAGGCTTAATTCCTCTGTGTCGTCATTTTCGTGAGTTCGCTATCACACGTACATAGGGTCTAATTCCCTTCCTAGGCCATTTCCCCGCTTGTGCATTTCTTATGCTTATTATTCTTGGAAATTCGGTTCCTGTTGCTAGCCGGCTTCTCCTCTTTTAGTTGTTGTTTGTCGTTCTGAGCCGTGCCGTGCCCTGCTTTGAGGTATGCGACTGCTTGTTTGCACAGCTGTGGAGTGCTGGTGGCTACTTGCTTGATTCTTGTTTTACGTTGAAGAATATTCGCAGCTCATGTCGCTTTTATTTGAGTGCGTATATATGGTTTTCTATAATCAGGCCACCTCTCTTCTTCGTTTGCTAGGCGGGCTTTGGAAGACTTCTGGCTCGTGGCTGGTGCAGAGCGTTACGGCTTTCCGTGTGTGTGTGTGTGTGTTAGTGCGCCTCTTGTAGATGTTTGTGTGTGCATTTCTTGTAGCTTGTAGTGTTTGGTTTATGATGCTGTGATTTGGGGATTCGCGCTCTTATTAATAGTTTTGTTGTTGATTATTCAATTTCGTTGTCGTTAGTTTCGATAAAGTCTCTCTCGATGTCGTCGTCTCTCGTCTTCTCGCGTTTCTGTATAATGTAGTCGTAGTGCATTCTATTGAGTTTAAGTGAGTCATCATGTTCTCTGACTCTATGCTATTCAGTCTCTTTATTTATGCTGTTGTCGTCGGCTGCTCCCTCACTTACGCTATAACTTAGTGAGATTCTGTTTTAATATGAGTTTTGATATTATTTTATACTGAAAGTAGAAATGCGAAATTTTTGAGCATTTCACGCACCTTACACCTTTCTCGCAAAGAACAAGTTGCAATCACTCGCCTAAGAATTGGACATACAACGATTACACACCAATACATATTACAAAAATCACTGCCTCCACAATGCGAAACCTGCAAAAAACATATGACGATTAACCACATACTTTGCGTCTGCAAAAACTTCGAAAGCTCAAGAAACACATACATTATTGGAACCGCCAAGGATATATTAAATAACCAGACCACAAACCTGATCAAGTACCTCCAAGAAACCAAATTAATCAACGATATATACCTTTATTTTATATGCGAATATATATATATATATATATATATATATATATATATATATACATATATATATATATGTATGTGTGCATATGTATATGAGTATATATGTTTATTAAATTTATTTTTTCCCTCTCATGTATGTAAATATGTAAATCTCGAACGAACTCCCCCATATGTATCTATCAAAAGGTATAAAATAATGTAATTTGTATAACGCAAAATTATTATTTCAAATTTGTAAACTTATTATTGTAAAAGAAATAAACTATTATGGAATTTGTAGTCACTAATGACCTCGTTGTTGATGCGACTTTTAAATAAATAAATAAAAAAAAAAAAGAAATCTGTATATAAATACGTATTAAAATATCGACGCACGAATACGGATACTGAATATAATAGTATGCATTTATAGCACACGAGTAGCCTACAAGCAGGCTAAAGAAGGCAATTTTGACACAGAACTGTGTACTTCCTCTCTTTACTAGCCATAGACTATTAGAAGGGAAAGCAGCGAAATGCAGAGTCGGGGACATAAGCCTACATAGGTTGTCGCCTACGTACTCGCACACTGCGTGGGTGGCAGGCCTTTTACTCCGTGCGCATACAGTAGTTCGTGATTTACGTAGCGCTAGTAATCCGCGCCTAGTACTTAATCTCATTGATAGCTCGGTCAATAGCAGTCCAACCGCATGTACGATGAAAGTATCCATATTATGGCAATGATCAATTATTCTGGAGTGAACTACGCGCCAGCAAATTTTGCAGTGTCTTTTTTCGCCAGCAACGAGGGCTAAAAACCACGCTTTTAATATTTGATCATTTTTTTCTCGAAACAAAAATGAAAGCTTCCGCAGATTCTGCGAATATAACTCTGCGGTGGCGTATAATGCGGATGAAAAATAACTGTAGCCATACTATATAATATAAATACTGAAATAAAAAGCCAGTTGCGCTTTGATAAATAATACGCGCGATTTTCAGCCGAGCGCAGTGCACATACAGGTATATATATATATGTGTGTGTGTGTGTGTGCGCGTGTGTGTGTGGTATATATATATATATATATATATATAGAACTGCGTCGAAAGGAAGACCGTTGCGCACGCCAGGCGTAAAATGAAGAAGAAGCCGCTCGCGCTTCTGTTTGCTCAGCCAGAGAAGCTTCGCAGACGGCTGCTGCTGCTGCTTATTTAGTTCCTTGCGCGGAACCGCGCTGCCACGCATTGTTTCAACTTGAGCTATGCGTAGCAGCACACACACACACACACACACACAGTCCCGCTAGCGGTGCAACTTATGCGCCGCGGAGCCGTGTGTACCAGTATATAATGCAGTGGGCGAGAATCAGGACTCACGAGCTGGCGCTAGGCGCGCAGCCAGGCGCAAAATTGGATTTCCCGAAAAGCAGCGAGCTTCAAACGGATCGTATAGGCGCCGCCGCCGGTATTCCTTGAGCGAAAAACCCGCAAAATGAAACAGCGCGCTCCGCAAGCTAACAACGACGCGCGCAGACGACTGAAAGCTGGATGACAAATGCTGTACTCCTGCGCGACTGCTGCAGTTATATACCGCGCGCGCACACTCCCAGCCGGTATAAGATGATCCTCGCCTGATGGATGCTATCCGAAACGCTTCACGCCTGCCTGAGCCTCTAACAATCCTTTTGCGCGAGATTTGGCCTTCCGTCGGCTCCGCTTTCTTTCGCGCATTTTGTGTCGAAATTGATTTTCGGGAACGGTTATATCTATGCGTATGTATTCAGGCGTCGGTGTCGCTTTTTTCGTTTCATTTTTGGAAAATTGTGGACGCGAGAAAAATAGTATATTGTGCAACTAGGGGGGGAAAAGGGCGATTTCTAACGAGGGTGAGATTTGAGCACGAGTTGGAGTCGAGGGCGCCGAAAGCGCCCAAGACGGAGACGAGTGCTCAAATTTCACCCGAGGTAGACATTGCCCTCCCCCCCTTGTTGCACACTGTACTTTTTTTGACAAGTGCCTGTAAAGACCCGTTTTCATGCATATAGAGTGAATGGTAAGTTGCGCATTTTGAGTCGTAAACCACTCTCTTTCAAAAAAATATCAATATTTTTTAAAAATTTTCAAAAATTTGATTATTTTTGAGTGTTTTTTTATGTTTATGAGTATCGGGAGGGAATAGCCATTCTCTCCCGCACGCTCGAAATGAGCAGCTTGCCATTCACTTTAGAGGCATGGAAACGGGTATTTTTCATGTACGTGTTAAGAAAAAATCATTACGGCAACGAATTCCATATACGGCAGCGTATATGTAACGCATGAAATAAAATAATATTCAAATTGCATCGCCGGTATAAAATGGATCCCAGTGCTGGCGCAGCGCCAATGAAAATAATCTCGTCGGCCGACTCGCTGTAGAGCCGCAATAGAATTCATGCATGTGATGTGAGGATAATGTACAGAAGTGGCCGTTCAAGCGTCAATTCGATAGGAGACTGTATTCATAGAGCGAAGAAGTGTGTGTGTGTGTGAGCAGGAAGCGGCGTTAATCTGATGCGTAAGTTGTTTGACGCGGAAAATATCTGTCTGGAAAAAATTGATCGCGGTTGGGATAGGAAGCTCGAATTGAGAAAAAATAGGTAACGTTTATCCACGAGAGTCAGGATAATAAATATATATAACGAAAGAATTAACGCGCTTGTATATTAACCCTGCATACACCTATATACACGCATACGCTTACGTATTCAGGCAGGGGTGTATAATCACGGCTGGTTTATCGGTGCAGCGTAAAATCATTGGCTTGAAATGAACATCGCCGGACTGGCAGGCTTGACTGATGAAGCGCACCGACTCGATCCCCGATTCACCAAGTGGAATGAAAGGGATTTTTCAAGCCCCTATGAGCGGGCTCTCGTGTTTAATATACACGCACACGCAGGCTGAACGGACGCCGCTCGAAATTGCATAATTTGACTTTAATGTCGTCTCTTTGATCGCCCCTCTGCCTTTATTTTCACGCCTGCGTTGTCGAATCGTCGCGCCTGAAATAATGTATATTTTCGAAAATTTTCGAGCAACATAATGCAGAGAGAGAGAAAGAGAGAGAGAGAGAGAGAGAGGGATTTGAGAAATGAGAAAAGAGATTGCGACGAGAGAAAGTACAGCAGCGGCAGCAGCAGAGAGTGGGAGCCGCGGAAAATTTCTGCTTTTATGATCGAGCTCGAAAAATCGCGGTTATTGCTGACGCCGCATGGTGAGGCGGAGAAGCGCCTGGCCGCGCGAGAGAGAGTTGACGCGCATGGCTGCCTGCAAAAATAATGTGACACGGACTCTGGTAACGTCAGCTGCCACACTGTTCTCTATATTTTAGCCGCCTGACTCGTTTCGGCCTCCTACTACTACTCTTTGCAGCTCTGCGATTCGTTCGGTCGCTGCTGCAACAGTGCGCACAGATATACCCCAGACAGTGCATATACGGCGTAGCGAGTCGGCCGAAAAGCCGGCCCCCTCGCGCGCTCAAGTAACAGTGTCCGCAGTTACAGAGCGCGCCGAGATCGCGTTCGGCCTCATTTGCCTTTCCAATATCAGCTGCACTAAAGTATTTTTGCTCCGCTCCGGCGGGCCGATGTAGTAGTTTGCATGCGCGTTTTAAGTGGGATACAGCGGGGGATTATACGAGTTGATCCGGTAATATATGCTCTCGCCAGGGAAAACGGAAAGAAGTCCGCGCGCCGCGTTAATTTACGCTCGATAACAAGCGCGCGCAGCCGAGGAATATCTGTTTGGACGGAATTTGCAGACTCGTTCATCATGCCGACGCTGAGCGAGAGGGGGTGTCGAGGGGAGCACATCTGCGCAAGTGAGCCCGTTATTAAGCTCCGCAAGTTGAGCTTTCCCAGACGAGAAGGACAAGCGAGCGAGCGCGCGTGCGTTTTGCTCGCGCCGCACCTACACACGTACATAACTATCCCCCGAAGGGCTCTAATGAGGGCTTCGACGCCCGCGGGCCCAAAGTTTCCCCGCAAAGTCTACCCGCGCGCGAGCCCGCTTTTCTCAGCAGTGTGTATACTCTGCGCGCCGGAGTTATACTTACACAGGTATAGAGCGAGAGCGGCGGCGCGCACTTAGTCACCGCGCGCCCGCTGCAGTGACACACAAACAAGACTACACGTAGTAGCTCGTCTGAGTCGTCGCCGGTCTCCAGGGGCGCCGGCAGACACTTTCGAGATTACGTTCGACCTCCGCGCGCTCGCGTTAGAAAGCCAGGAGCGGAAGGGAGAGCGAGAGCGAGAGCGAGAGAGAGAGAGAGAGAGAGAGAGAGAGAGAGAGAGAGAGAGAGAAAGAGAGAGAGAGAGAGAGAGAGAGAGAGAGAAAGAGAGAGAGAGAGACACGAATCGACCGGAAAATCCCGCAGAGATTCGATCTGCTACTTTATTTCTGCCGAATGCACAAACGTCGCCCGGCGCGGGGGAACTCGAACCCGATGGGCACGTACTCCTCTATATAGTATATGTACGTGTGTATAGCCGTGTGTCTAGCAGGCTCCGACCTGCGCTGACGTCGGGAAACTCTATTTTTCCGGAGGACTCTCGGCACGTCCTTCTTAACTGGCTTCTCTTCTCTCTCTCTTTCTCTCTCTCTCTCTCTCTCTCTCTCTCTCTCTCTCTCTCTCTCGCTGTCTTTCTCCCAATTTCGCCCTCTATACACACGTTGCACCAAGCGCGGAGAGATAAATTCAGTGCTCGGCCGGCACAGCCTTGTCCGGCCGCTAACTCGATTAAGCTCGTCGAATCGTGTAATGCGTCCGGGCGCGAGAAACCGAGAACGAGATTAACAAGTTTGCTAGCGCCGGCTCATTTTCCCCTCTTTATCGACGACGAATCCACCTCCCCCAGATACAGGCCATGCACACTAAACAGCTTATTACGTGATTTGATAGGGAGACGATTTTTCGAGCTCGCCGCTTGCGCGATAGAGGCGCAGAGAGAGAGAGAGAGAGAGAGAGAGAGAGAGAGAGAGAGAGAGAGAGAGAGAGAAAGAGAGCGAGGTAATAATAATAGCGCTTAGCAAGTTGCGCGCGCCAGATAGAAGCGCCGAGGCAAAGAGCAGCCTGCCGAGACGACGACGACGCCGCCTCGCTGGAGGAAGTGAACTTGGCCGCAGTTATTGCAACTGGAGTAAACTCACTCGCGCGCTGCGCGCCGCTGCTCGCGCTTTGCGCATCAGCACGCTGCAAAACTTGCAAGTAGTTGCAGGCCGGGTCGGGCCAGCCAGCCAGAGTCGCGCTGAGTTAAATGCACCGGAGCGCGTCCCTTGCTCTCCGCGCGCGTGTATGTGGGTGGGTGTGCCAAGCTCCTCGGCACGGCCGACTGGCTAAATCAACACGTACGCGAAATCTACCGAGGAGAGGTCGCCGGGCGCGCTCGTAATCGTTCTCGAAAACAACTACGATTATGGCGTCAATGAGGATTGCCCTTGTCTTCGGAGCCGCATGCCGAGCCATCTTCCTGCCGAGTCCAGCCTTTTCAAGCCTCTGAATCTCTGGCGAGTCGCACAAAGGATCTGGAGAATTGGAGGAGAAACAAATGACGCTTCTTTTTCTTTTATATATACTCATATATTCATTCATATTTACGTAATATATGTATATTATATATATATATATATATATATATATATATATATATATATATACATATATATATATTAATTACAACAAATCGTTACCTATTTTTCTTTAATATAGTTTCAATGTCGCGCACATCTCGCGCCGCGCTTTCGAACTATAAATGAATTCGTCGTTCCTCGTCAGATACTCTCGAACTATATACTTCTGGTTTATCATTTCAATATACATACAGTAGTTCTCTAGTACTCTATATAATGTGAGATAACGAGAAACTCAGACTCAGACATGTTTGATACATAGCTATTGAAACGAATGTGGAATCTATCGACGTCGCAAATTTACATACATTTGTACATGGTATAAAATGCATAAAAATAATTTTTGTCCAAGCATGAGCACAGCGCACAAGACTTTTTCGTCACACAACAATATTAACAGATTGATTTATCTTCACGCTTTCGTATGCTGTTCAATTTACCTCTTTCTAACTAGATATCGTCCATATAACAAAAATAAATCCGAGTACGTGTATAACGCTCGAAACAAGTATTTCAATTATCCCTCGTTTGCTACCGACTACACAATGATGTTCAACCTAATAACGGCACCTGAAACTAATCGAAGCTGTCCTGGAACTTTCTCGGCTTCATATAACCCGCAACTCGTATATTATTTTGCACATCGATCTCTGGGATTGTCTCGAGTTCCAAAACAAACGAGTTTTAAAAAGATTTCAAGTAATCGAACGACGTTTTTCTCTCCTCTTCCTTATTAGATCAATATCACGCACCCCCAGCTCCACTCCTCTCCAATATTCATCTCATTTCTCAGCAGTAACACAGCACGTATAACATACTATTCCGTTTAGTTTACAACTATTTAATACTTGCGTAAGCGTTTTTCGAGTCCCATATGACACTAGAGCGTGAGCACTTGTGAGTACATCTCGCTTAAATATGTTTATATTTTTGTCTTTAATAAACTACTACTTTACTCATCTGGCAATTAGATTACTACGTCTATGCGCATAACAAATAATAAGTTCTAGCCACTTGGATAGCTACAGCATCGTTTCGATAGTTGCACTGCGTTCGTATCACACCTTTTGAAATATAATAATTTTGACAAAAAAAAAATTCTAATAAACTAAGTATGATATACGTTTCGAGGACTTTGGAAGAAATTGATAGTATAATGTATAGCAATAAAAGAAGAGCACGCTCGTCTATGACTATACAGTATTTACAGATCCCACGACGGAAACCTTCACTGAAAGAAACGGTATTTAACTAACACTCGGATCGATGAATCGTTGTGTTCGCGTGTACCGGAGCTGTTAGAGAACTCGAAATAAACTTTGGTACGTATACGATGAGATTTCCAAGTGACTTCGCCATAAACTGTGCGCGTTTCAGGCATATACATTCGTTCGATTACACAAATATATACACACACGTTTCTTTTCTACCATTTATTTATTTATTTGTTTATTCACTTATTTATTTATTTATAATACATGTAATCTAAGTTTCTCGAACGATTATGAGAATAAAATTTTGTAAACTGTTTTACACTTTGCATTTAAACGCAATCGAGTTATTAAAACGACGTTACACAAGAGACCTTATCAAACGAGAAAAAATTCTCCTGCGATTGGTATGCAATGTTCAGCCTTGTTGATAGATTGACAGTCGTAAGTCGTAAAAATTGGCGAGTGGAGAAAAGTGGAAATCGAAACAATTGGAAATTTCAAATTCAAAGTACAATAGTTTTCCAAAATTTTTTTTCTCAGTCGTCTGCTCAAACCTTGGTTCTCCCAGTTTTTCTCCTATAATAATTCGTCTTCTTACTTTGTATGATACAAAATAGCAGTTATTCACTTGCGATTTTCTAGGAAAAATTCACCACGTTTATCATACTGTAGATGACAATGAATTTATACTTCGCTCTTGAACAACTAACTAGTAATTGAGTTATGCAGTCGATCGATCGTTCGACCAAAGAAACAATTCAGCTGTTTATTCGAGTGTCGTATGAAAAGATGTTATTTTTTTTGAGTATAAAAATGGTAATTTCTTTTGGCTTTTCAAAGAAAAACGGCAAGTGTTTTTCCACGTACACTAAGTCGCAAACGTTTAGTACGAATCGTTCGCGTTGACATAATTCACTAGCTTAACACATTTACAAGAAACATTTTGCTTACCGCGATTCCCCTCCATCTCCAAGCGTATGGTAGTTGTTCAAAACTGTTTCGTGGATACAAAAGAAGTTCGCAAATCTCGTTATGAACGGTTGCTTTTGTTGGCTCTGAAGTCGAGAACTATGAGCGTGTGTCAATGAAAAATTTTGATGCTTCCTTTTTAAGGCAAAAATTTCTTGTACGCGTGTCGTTTGTTTCATCCTATGCCAGCTGAACGTTACGGATGCCCAGAGCGATGTCTCATTCAGTGTTGTAATATAAAAGGACTGTTATAATAGTTTTGATACTTGATTCGACTTTGGTATTCCTACATCCCTTGGCGTCACTCAATGAGACACGGAGCTTCCGGGCACGCTGCATCACAAGTTTAACCAGGCATCAATTCATATCCCGCAATGCGAAGTGCGTAACCGTACTCGCAGAGCGTAGTACAGGGAAGATGAGACTGTTAAGCTCGCCGTGTGGCGGCGCTGTTTGCGCGCGGTCCTTCCTCTCTCAGGAGGAACTCATATGAGGAAGGCACGCGAGCTCGCGAGGCCGTCAAACGCGATGGCTTGGCATCTGGCCTTCCCTGTACATACATTAGTATACAGTCGTCAGTACGAAAATAATTTAATGCGCTATCGTCATCGCCCTCGACCTTCTGCATTTTTACACGTTGCACTCTCTCACACGCACGCGAACTCTCGGGGTTATACACAGACATACGCGATATATGTATATAAGTCATATTTATATACGTAGCCTAAGTTTGTTTTGTTTTCACACCCGTTCGGACGCGAAAAAGCTTGGCGTGCGCGACGGGGCGGGCTCATGCATTATTTATCCGCAGTGCAGCACTGCGATCAGTCATCGCCGCGTCTTTGGGCTTGTCGTCGTCCCCGGCGACGGCGACGGCGCGCTCGTTAACTTGGCTAAGAATACCTATGTGGAAGAAGCTCGTCGGCAGCTGCTGCTGCTCGGGCAATCACCTGCGGGCTAGCGCCGGCACAAGCACCTGGGAGAGCAGCAGTAGGAAGAGCGAGAACGCGACCTCCGGCCCCGACGTCGGTGCCAGGCTCAAAGCTCCCGAGGACGGCAGGTCGTCGCTGTCCTCCCCGTCGTCACCTTCGCCTGGCCTCGTCGAAGGCATGCCGTACTCACGCTTGTAATCTGTCGACAGAAAAGCAAAGCAACGTTTGTCTCTGTTCGTTCTATTTTCGTCGTCCATTCTCTTCTTGCCTAGCGGCTTATTCGACCAACAAGAATAAGCTTCTAAATTTTTTACTCGGAGCTGAGAATTTAATTAGTGTCAATTGAATGAAGTATTATAAAGTTCAAAGATATTTTTGTCGGACGATTTGTGACGTTCGTTCTACAGGGAAGTGGTGCAATGTGTACGAGACCAACCGATCGATAACTTTCTTTTTTTTATTTGCCTATGCTCACGGTGGGTGCGTCAATCGAGTGACGCGACAAAGTCGATCAGGCTGCCTGGTTTTCTCGCTACCTCTGGGAATTTCAATACATTAACTCTAATTATTTACATTAACCTGCTCCACCCATATATATGCGTCCTTCTACTCTCGCATTTATCGCCTAAACTGTCTAGCGTATCAATTATACTTAAAATGTGTTCACTGTCTTATGAATAGCTCGTTACTTATACATCTATGTCCATAAATAAGGGGAAACTGTTTTTAACTAACCTGAATCTCGCCATTCCTCTACTTCATAGTCGTTCGGACGATTGTGCAGCTTTCTATTACCATTTTTTCCTACAAATACAATATTTGAAATCGATGGTCCGTACATTTTCGATGTATCGTAAAAATAACTGCATCACTGACTTTGTCTTTTGAATATTTCAGATTATTTAAAAACAGTCTGCGAATAATAATAATAACTTGATAAAATATGAATTACCATTTTTCCTAATGGAATAAGTCACGTGATTTGACGCTGGAGTAGTAGTCGATGGTGCTGGAATTTCTACAACGAAAAATGTACAAATTCTTAAATAGAGTAAAGCAGGCGTCATAAACAATCCATCGCTTCAATGTTATTTATGACAAAAAAGAATTACCATCCAACTTGATGACGCCGTCAGTACCGCCGAGCGAATTCTGAGCGACGCATTTGTAAGAGCCAAAGTCTTCAGGCCCAACGTTTCGAATTTTCAATTTCATATACTGATTATATCCACTTTTCGTAATTTCTGCCTCGTATTTGTCACCTACGACCGAGCGATAATTGCCTAAACAAGAACAAGATTGTGTCATTAGATGTTGAAAATAAACATATAAGCTTGACACTCAAACGGGGGCCAAATTTGTATTCCCTTAACTCAAAGAACAAAGCTAATGCGTACAAGATGATTAATAATTTACCTGAAACAATCATGGTGCCGTGCTCGGTGGTCCAATAATTAATTGAATCAGGATAAGCTTCCGTGTGACATTCCAAAGTCACATCCTGCCCAATATAGGCTCCCTCTAATTGATTGGGTATGGATAACATTGGCGGAACTATGAACAAAATAGTTTTTACCTGACTTAACTGCAATACTTGAAATGGAAAAAAAAATCGCTGCATTACTAAAACTTGAAATAGCAAAAAACAGCTTTGAAAATGCTTCATATCGATGTTGCTGTTAGCTAACGTTTAGCTAAAATCGTTAAGGCATATTTAGTTAAACGAATTTCAGTTTGGGTAAACTTGTTTATCGCATAAAAATATAAGAAAATGCATCACTAAACTAATCATATTGTGTTTTCCAAAGCTATTATTATTAACCATTATACATTCACATACATCTGTACTAATACCTCTATAGACAGGTTCCCGACGCAGTTTCATGCAACTGAAAATTTTATCATCACAAATTTTTCTTTGTGAATAGAGGCAACTGATATTAGAGTTGTTTTCGGAAGCATCAATCATTCATAAAATACAACGTGAATGCAAATTTTGATCTGTAACTTTGTCAAATGTGTACATATTTGCATTTCATTTGGATAGGATACGTATATAGAGAGCCATAGAGAATGCGTTTACTGCATGGAGAATTAACAAAATGAAAGCTTGTGTCAAATTCAGGAGGAATAAGAGAAATACGTTTCGGCACTATTCGCACACAAATGACGGCATACGTCATGAATTCAATATTGCTTAACAAAAACAATGATTATATATTATATTGTAAACATTCATAGTGATTGACAATTTATGTTGCTCGCAGGTATCAAGATTTAAAATAACGACCCGCGACGCCATATAGCTTGATTGCAATAGCGGTTACAAAAGTACTATTTTCGAGCAATTATGTTCATGATTGCGTATTTGCGCATTTGCGTCATTGAGCGTAAAACATTTATTTTCATGACTCAATTGCGCGGAAAATGTATAAACCGTATTTTCTAGGAATCCTCGTGGATTTCGTGAAAACAAAACGCGGCGGAAGTATATATTTGATAATACGATTTGAAATTATGACGGAAATAGGATAAAAGGAAAAAGTAGATAATGAAATGTGCAAATGCTGAGGGTGCAACGTTAATCGGACACGAGTTTAATTTTAAGAGGATCATTCGATTTTAACGAGTAGCAAAGGTACGGTGGAGATATAATGAGGGCGGAAGGAAGAAAGGGACGTAGGGAATTGATTAATGTGCTGGAAAAGGCAGAGAAGATGCTCTCGCTGTTACTAAGAGCCCAGAATTCTGAGCTAAGCATTAGAGCAGTGCGGCCGAGTCATATATGAACAAGCGCCGGAATAATCGCAAAAAATCTAACGGAGCATTCAGAGCCATCGCATCGTATCTGGGTCAAGTTGCAAATCACAAATCGAGAATATAATGAGGCATTTCAAATGACGAGAGGAATTGAGAAAACGAATTATAATACGCCTAGGAAAGAATAAAGTCATGTCCATCGATCGAGTTAGCCATGTTTTCTTTATCTGTTTTCATAATTCTCTATTCTTCCCCCCCCCCTCTCTCTCTCTCTCTCTTTTCAGATTCGATGGACTGGATGATACACGGTCATAGAGTTCTCGTATATTCTGTAGTCCCTTTCATATTATCTAGATTTCCCGAGTATAGCTAGAAGCTCTGCGACTAAAAGAGAAATCGTGTTTAGCTGCAAAACAATTTATTATGCCTTTTCTTAATAAATTAGCAAAATATTTGCTCTATTTTATTAACACATTCTATATCCAAGTCCATTTTTGAGGCTCATACCGATCATCGCATTGCTTCAATGCCACATAATGATGTTCTGATAAGTGAAACTCACAGTTTATAGTTACAGTTTAATTTGTAGAGCTTCATTATGTGATTTATGGATTATGAGTCCAACATTTGGCCTACTGAACCATCACCACTAAAATTAAAGCGGGGATCGCGTATTGATTTCGCAGTCTATTCAGTTTTATACGTATGATCACTCTTAAGAATACGTTTTTTTATATTTCTGGAAAAAGTTTGTTATCAATCAATCGGGAAAATTTTACTTACACTGCACTTTCAAAACGACCCTCGTGCTGACTCTTGGAGGTACTCCATTAGCAGCGATACACAGATATGCGCCCATGTGCAAACGACTAATTTTTGTGATATGCAGTACTTCTCCATTGACAACGTCGACTGTAACAGATAAAACCAAAATGCAATGTTACCAGAATTTCCGAAAGTCATACACGGAGTATAATTTGTCCGACTTTGCAAAGTTGCAAGAAACGCAAAATAGATTAAATTACGTATGCATGAATTCAAAACAACTTTCTTTCGGACACGTTGATTAGCATATGCTTTCTAGGATATAATATACAATTAGATAAACTATTTTGGTTCCATCTAAATTTCAACTCTTTAACCCAATCCGACGAGGGAAGTTTTGTTTTGTTGAGTTAATCGTTCAATGAATTTATCAATGAAAGAGGTCCAGATTTTCGCTCGCTAGTCAATCTCAAGTACGAAATATTGTATGTTTTTCATAAAATATGAGGCGTTCAGTAATACTCATAATGAGATCTATAACAGGATATCGGCGATTCAAGTCTGTATAAGGCAAGACGCGCATAGCGCACATCGTGACATTTAATTAGAAGACAGTAGACATATAATATTGATTTATAAAATTAATATTTTTCACGAAATACGCCTTGACGTGCTTGTCCCCGATTGCCCATTGTACCGAGATCATAATGAAATACTCAATGCAGCGTCCTATATACATTCCTTTTCATAACCGAGGAATCCGCTCCTGCGCAGATATTAATAATTCGCATAATTAAATGATTTTTTTGAAGTTTTCGCATTCTTATTCAGAAGTAGGCAGGGCTGTTGAAATTACGTCCCAGTTCGTGCCGCGCATTGCGAAGATCGGATAGTTTTTGTCTTTTGTTTAAGTTGTAAGCTCGGGTATCAGCATCACAACAGTGTAATGAAAATGGCCTCCACACTCGAAAAGATAACAGACGTGTTAATGGCTTCATGCGCCAACATGGATAGAGAGAGATAAACTTCGTTGTCGGACGTAAATACAGAAACTAACGTACTTTGATGAAAAGAAACGATAAGGTCAAATAAATGGAGGAGCACCGAGCAAATAAAGTGAAACATTGTTTGTCGAATAATTTTAATGATCATGCGCGCCGATATAGAATAGCACGCTCACTGGGTTCTACGTTTTCTTTTCGTTTTTTTTTTAAATTATATAAGTTTGTCGATAAAAGGATGAAAAAACAGGCTCGAATAAAAATATAAAAGATGTAATAAAAGTAAAAAAGGCGTAGCGGGCGCCAGCCTAGCGCGCTGCAGCCCAGCCAAGAGCTTTGTCATAAAAGCTCGGTTCCTCCTGGCGCGCTGATCCGCTGCAATAAAATACGCAGGCCATAAAGCGCACTCGAAAGCGTACTTTCAGCGGGCTTCGGGGCGCGAATCATCGTGTCGTATTCATTTGGGAAATCTCGGCAATCCGAGCGCATTTTGAAGATCGATTTTATTCAAATTTTCGGGCCATAGACGCGGGAGCTGAAAACGGCCTGCGGCGGCAGCTCGCGTCTCGCTAGCGAAAAGGGAGCCTGTTGAGGGAGTGACTCCGGGAGGCGAGAATCAGCTCAGCGTGTCGCAAGAGCGCGCCAACAAACGAAGAGGGCTTTAATCAAGTAGTCCCAGTGGTGCCGTTGGCCTACAGTCCGCGCGCAACTTACTCCCCTCGACACAGCAGAGCGCGGGCACAAGCCAGTGCGTCTCTCTCCCTCTACGTGCATGCCAGCCGTACAAATAGCCTGCAAGCCGCTTGCAAGCATACTGTTGCAGCGGCGGCAGCCATTCTGCAGCCGGGAGATGAGAAAAGCTCTGTGTAAAACTTGGCTTCAATGCGCCGTGGCCCCGCCGCCGACGAGGGACGAAAGCGTTGCGTATATAGTCTGTCTCGCGAAATTTCATTTCGTTCTCTCGCGGCGGCGTGTACGGCGCAGCTGTACACACAATTGCGGAGCGCGAATGATAGAGATAGAGCGCGAGCAGAGGGAGATTCGACGGAATAAAAACGAGCGATGGCAATATATTGTCGCCTCGGGCTCTGGTCTGGCGGTGCGCACTTGCAGTTTTTACTCTTCGCTCTTGGCGCGCGAGCGCTTTGTCTCTTGCAATTATCCCGCGCGAACTTCGGCACGCGACGATGGAGAGGGATTTAACGCGTTTCCTCGAAAACAATGGACCCACCCTTTATCGAGACTGTTGTGAAAGAGTGTAACGCTCAGAGGCCCGTGTGCGCAAAGGGCGGCGGCGAATAAGTCGTTGACATTCTATCGAGTAATCCGCTTTTCCTGGCTGGACTTTTTCCGTTTCAATAACTCCGATATGCGCGTTCGATTCTCTCGTGCAAAACCCTTGGAAGGTCGTATTATTTTTCTGCATCGAAGTACTCCGTTAAAATGGCATTCGTTAGTGTATGTGGCTCAATTATCGTCGAGGTTATTCGCATTGTGTCTATTAAATTTTAGAAGTCACAACTTTATAAGGATGGTTATCGTTACCACCATGAATTTTCATGACCTCCGAGCCTCGTAAAATTATGTATGAACTATTCCATATTATTTTCCCGCTATACTCGAACGCCGTTATACAGCCATAATGGAGCCAGGCTCGAATAAACGTTACTCAAGATGTATCTCGCGAAAATATAGCGAGGCAGAGCGAATTTACTGATACGTGCACTACACACACATACAAACAGCTGGCGTAGTTAGGAATCGCGCGAAATGCAGTAACCGTCGCTCTTGATTTTCTACCTCGAACGCTTCCGAGTTCATTTCTTGTTTTATCGGGTCACTACGAATCAATGCTATCTGGATGCCACGGGTGCACTTTTCAGCTCTTTCATCCTTTCGAAAAGAGGGCGTCCGTCGCTCTCAGGATGCGCCGCTAAAAGAAATCCTTTGGTTATTTTTACAGCTTCTGCAAAATAAATCTTAAAATCGCGAATCTTCTTGTTATTGGGGAAAAAAGAAGAATTAGACCTTCTTCCACGCGTAATATGATATGATCTTGATATATACACCTCGGCTCGCCAGTCGGCCCGAATCCTTTTACCGCTTGGCAAAGCGTCGCCGGATACTCACGGCTTCCGTGGAAACTAAATCTTTCATACCTTCGCTCGTGTACGCGTCTTCCTGGTAGCTCGCAATGACTCAACAGCTATATTCAATTTGGACTTTGTCTTTTTCTACCTCGGCGCTTTTACCCTTTGTTTCATTCGTTTCTTTTTTCCGGTCCCGCATTCTCCTCCTCCTTCTTCCCAGTTTTTCCGCGTCTTGACAATTCTTTTATTCGTTCCATTTTGTCGGTGTTTTTACGAGTCGCGAAGAGGACGGAGAAGGCGAGTAGCGGAAGAAAACTGAGCTTTTCGGAGAAAAGGGGCTAGGCCACGCTGGGCTGCTCCCCCGGAACCTAAAGCTGGGATGTCTGCGAGCTATCAACCCCGACAAGTAATGGCGGTGGGGGCACTGCGGCCTTCTGTCCTCAGAGAGAGAGAGAGAGAGAGAGAGAGAGAGAGAGAGAGAGAGAGAGAGAGAGAGAGAGAGAGAGAGAGAGAGAGAGAGAGAGAAAGAAATAGAGAGAGAGAGAAAGAGAGAGAGAGAGAGAGAGAGAGCAACAAACATCCGACTGTAATGCGCTGAGCTTTTCAGAGCTTTCCTAAACAATTTTCATCCGAGATGGATCACCCGAAAACCAAGATGATGAGGGAATCGGATTTCACCGCCTGACTAAATTCGTCGATTACTATTCGAAACGCTAAACGTCATTTTTTAGTTGCTCCTCGAAGAGCTTTTGCAAAGACGGTGATGGTATTGGGTCAAAAATTAGTGATTGATAGTGCTGTATGCAAAAAATATATGAACACGTCAGCAACGTATCTAATTACATTGCCATCGATCAGTCTCGAGTAATCTTGCAACAGCTAGATTGTATTATTAGGAAAATCAAAAATCTTGTCTAAAATGATTGATGACAGAAATGACGATACCGCGTAATCAATAAATATTGAATTCTGAAAATTTTAGAGGGATTGGTCTAAGAAGTTGATAATGTGAACCTTCGCAAACTCGATGCGTATCAAGATTGATATATAGAATATATAGTTTATTGATTATATAGAATCGTCAAGTTTATTGATTATATAGAATGCATGCACGAGCAATCGAAGAAAACGAGACATTCTAAATTATGCAATTATGACCGAGATAGCGGCAGAGAGAAAGTAAGATATTGTCGTCTGACACAAGAACGCGGCGATGTGAATCAGCGAGTGCGGCGGCATTCTTCGCGAATTGTAGGTCGATCGAAAGAGGTTCAGAAACGTCTTGCAGGGGCTGCAGAATTCACGCGCGACCGGACGCTATGGTAACACTATAGAGATGAATATCGCAAGCGCAGTTCAGAAATTGATTTGGCCTGCATAAAGCTGTTGTCGACGCGAGTGAAAGTGAGGGCAAAAGTATTGTTCCATTATTTGGAACGACTGTTCAACCCTCTATCGGCAGGAGAACTTTGTCGAAGCGCTATAACAAATTACCGAGCAATTCCCGTGATGTACCGCTTAGAAAAGTACAACCTCGACGCGGAGAAGAATATGAATACAGAATGGAAGCGTAAAACGAACGGCGAATAATTCATGAAAGCGACTCGCACAAAGGATTCGTTTAATTGATTAATGTCGGGCGGAGCTCTCGCGTAAATTATGCAGATTGGCAAAGAATATGTGTGCGCGCGGGCATCATAAAAATAAATTTCGCGCGCGGCAATCCGCACAGTTCGGTGCCGGATGGGCTCGTTTTCCCTCGCTCTCCAAAGTGACTTTGTTAAAATACATAGCGCGCAGTTTTTTTTTTTTTGCAGCAACAGCAGCAGCAGCGGTGACCGTACGAGCAGCTGGCCTGCCGACGCATCAGCAGCGCAGTATGGAGAGCGTGGGCGAGCGAGGGGAAAAAATCGAGTTTTATGTCATGCACGGCAGAACGAGTCGCCGAATTTTCAGGAAGCTTTATTCGCGCGGCGCAGCGCGGGCGCCCGCGCACGCGAGCTTCCGTAAAGTGTCATTCGCGGCTGAATAATTATGTTAGAGTAGAGCGGGCGCAGCTCGACTGCACTGACTGGCTTGAATTTCGATGCGCCGTGCGCGATGCGATGCGATGCGCCCTGCGTAGAGCCAGTAATAATTGATTGTCGAAATAGCCGCGCGCTGTATACACGCCCGGATAGGTGTGTATTCGAAATTTGAAGGTTGCCCGAATTCGTACTGCGCGCGCGAGAGCTGCACCGCAAGTACGAAGTGAGTTATACGCGCGTACGCGAGCGTCAACCGGCTCATTTCCGATGCTGCCGCGCTGTACCGCCGCTGGTTGTAGCTACCAGTCGGAATTGATTTATCGAGAGCTACTGGTCGCGCCGCCGTCGCCGCTTTTTTCCGCGTTTTTGGCGGCTTTCAGATGCTGCGCCGCACGTGATGCGCTAAAGCGAGCGATAATGAAAGATGCAGCTCGCGTGCGTATATCATATGGATGTCCTGTAAAACTCCCCCCCCCCCACCTCTCTCTCTAGCTGCGCAAAGCCCTCC
The DNA here is from genome assembly GCF_009193385.2 of Nasonia vitripennis. Taxonomy (NCBI): domain Eukaryota; kingdom Metazoa; phylum Arthropoda; class Insecta; order Hymenoptera; family Pteromalidae; genus Nasonia; species Nasonia vitripennis. The sequence continues at coordinate 13,447,570 of NC_045761.1, read as the reverse complement.
GCTAATCCCCGACATGGTAAATTTGGAAAAAAAATAAAAGCTCTTCCGCCCGAAAGTTACCGGATTTGATCAATTAAACGCGAGTGCGTTATTTATTCGTACGCGATCGCGCGGAGTTTCATAACGCAAGCTTTTTTCGCCCGCCTTCTTTAATTAAAGCCCCTGTACGCGCGTCGGTTCGATAATTCGTCATATCCTCTCTGCGAACGACGGCTATAAAGAGGGGGGCGGCGTAAAAGATGTATTAAAGGCGCTTACCGCTCTCTCCGTTGTAGTTGATGTTTTTGCTGTCCTCGCGCTGCCACATAACGTAGGGCTCGGGATATCCAGTCGCCTTACAAGTCAGCGTCACGTTCGAAGCTTCCCGCACAACCATGTCCGTGCTGGTCTCCTTGGTAACGAAAGACGGCGGCACTGTCATCAGAAACCATGATTAAGATGAAACGACATGAGGTCGGCGGAATCGCTTTCTACACCGCGTACACGCTACGCGACGCAATTGATTCTCCTCAATTGTCCGCAATAATCAATTTGTCGCTCATTTCAAATTGGCGAAAAATTGACGTTCAAGGTATCTCCGGGAAATTAACTCGCGCACCACTTTGCTCATTGAATTTATATACATACAGATATATAATTCTCTGCCATCGCGAATATAATGACATCGTTAAACCAGTTGACGTTGATCAATCAAGGCTTTGAGTTACAGGCTATATCAAATTATGCGCAGCGATCTCTTTTGTCGCGATTAATTGGCAGCTAGAAGAATTTCTCCGAGTTCTTTTAGACTTACCGACGACCTGCAGGTAGCCCGAGCGACTTCTCATGGGGTCCGTGTTCACTTGACACATGTACCATCCCCTGTCGATCTCCTGGACGTTTTTTATGTGGAGATACCAGGTGCGGTGATCGGTGACCGAGAGCGATATCCGAGGATTTTGCGTGATCACGTTGCGGTGTATCGAGAGAATCGTCTGGGTGTCTACCCGAACCCAAGCGACCTGAAACAGCGGAATGAAAAACATTAGAAAGGATGAAGCAGAATAGGAGGAAAAAATGCACCCAGTCCAAAGGGCCTTGCGCGAAACTCAGGAGTAGGACAATCTTTTGGGCGGCGGCGCGAGCGCGCGGTAAAAGCTTTTATGAAAATTTCAGTGACATGACGTGCCGCGGCTGCGGAAAGAAGAAAGGAGCGGGCGTAAAAATAAGGAAAGAAAAAGGTCCCAAAGTGCTCTTATCTCTCAGCGCGAGTCGAGATATTTCAAGTGCAATCCGACCGTCGAATCGACTTGGCTTGCACCGGATGAAAATCGAATTCGAAAGTCCTGCGTATAGCCGCGCGGCGGCGTGTACCTGTGTGCAGTACAGCGCCAGCCGCCAATTCCAATATGTGCGACTCTCCCGCCGGCGTGTCCCTTACTTATGTATACACACACAGCCGCGTACGCGCGCGCATATCTGTATACCTATATAATATACGAGAGGTGAGAGGTCGTCGCGGGGCAGCTTTCTTGAGTATGCGGAACACGCGGAATAAGTCGCGCAAATGCAAGCGGTGTAATTCCCATTTGCACGAGGAGCATGTTCCGCGTTATTCCAACAGTCGCCCGGGAATTCCGCGCGTCTACGTCACTCGTCGGCGGCGCAGTCCCTCTTTGCGGCCTCGTCGACTCCACGAGAACCGAGAGACAGGATTTCTCCGCGAGCTATACTGGCTTTCATCTCATTCTTCACCGCACGACTCGTCTCGCGCCTATATGCGTTGGTCCATCCCGAGGACCGGACCTGCACTTCTTCGTCGTCGCGATGCCACCTGTTATGCGCGCTCTAAGATCTCGCGCGTTTTTGGTTGTTTCTCTCGTTTCACTTTATTTTATCACGCTGTTGACTTTTTTCTCGCGAAACGCACGCGCGCGCGTAGCCGGAAACGTCATTAGCAACTCGACTTTATTTCACTCTCGCCGGCCGGCCCGGGTGTACGTCTGGAAAAAAGGAGCTCGTTAGTTTTGCGTCAAGTTAAATGCGTGTATATATATATATATATATATATATATATATATATATATATATGTATATATATATATATACACACACACACACATATATGCGGGTCTGTTCTGCTTGTACGTTCGGGATTTTGTTTGCGCGATATTATTTTACGTACTGCGCGCGCATCTATTTAGGTTTCAAAGTAAAAGCGCTCCGGGTCTCTCCGAGCCGTGGGCTGAAAAAATTTTCTTAAACAGCCGTGCGCGCGCATAACTTGTTTTTACAAAGTTAATAGGGTTAGAACTTTTTTAAAAGACCTTTCTCTGAATTTTACTTTTCTCCACTTAAAATAACGCCGCGCGCGAGAGTCGGCTCGAAATTCTAAGAAAATTTTAATAATGGCGATGTTGCTGTCGCTGCTAAATTATGCCCGGTCAACAACGAAACGCGATCGCGCTTATTAAATTCGAACTACCGCGTGGCGAGGTGTGGAAATGGGAAAAAAGGTGTGCGTGTGTGTGTGTGTGTGTGAGGCGATAGCGGAAAAGGGGAGCGAGAGAGAAAGAGGAATAAAAGAAGCGATACCAGCGAGTAATTAGGGCAGGTTGGGCTCGTTAGAGGGTTGTCCGGTGCGCACAGTACCTTGTAATTTCGCAGGTTGTCGACGACACAGGCGAGCAGGGCGTCCCGGCCGACGCTGACCGTGACGTTGAGTATCGGCTCCGCCAGGATGGGCATCTGCGAATCTGCGAATGAGAAAGCAAAAAGGCAGCGTTAAACAGAGTTGTTATATGCGCGAGGCGTTAATAAAAAGAGGTGGTTGGTTCTCTCTCTCTCTCTCTCTCTCTCTCTCTCTCTCTCTCTCTCTCTCTCTCTCGCTCTCTATACGGAAGAATTTAATAAAAGTTTTACGAGGAGCATAAAGCAGCCTCCGGCCGATTATTGATTTTACAAAGGAAAATATACAGTCGACAGATCGTAAAGTGCACCTGGGCGGCCTGAGCCTGCACATTCAGTGCTGGGACACGCGTTTGGCTTGCTCGCTCTCTCTCCCTCCGCCTCGCAGCTCGTTCGCGCGGTGAAAGCGCCAGACAAAGATACGGCCTCGTATCGAGCTGCCTCTGACTCGCTCTGTCGACTATAGCTAACTAATAACAAATGCGCGATTAAAGCCGCTCGAGCGGCTCGTTGCGCTGTTTGTCTACAGCGGATCGTGTACATTCGCCGGCCGAAAGTGACTTACGTTTCGCTGGAATGTCTATATACATATATAAATGCGCGCGCAAACACATAGGTGCGGTAGGTTGTACTGCACGCGTAAAGCGGCGAGTCCGAACTGCAGGGGCTGCACACTTGAAGCCGAGTCGATATATAGCGTATGTATATAGTGTGCAGGGGGAGGAATACGATGGATTACCACCTGCACCAGCGCGACATAACGACTGTCTTTAATGGATACGAATTTGGCTCTGTGGATATAGCCGAATAGGCATTAAGCTCTCCGGGCCATCCCCGAACCTGGCGCTGTGTGTAGCATGTTCTAACCTAATCATACCTGCGAGTTATATACGCCCTACCGTAGCCCGGCGCTATTCGCAGCCCGCTCTGGCCTCGTTCCGTCACCCCTTCTCCCCCCTCGACTCTAGAGTCAGATGGCTCCGCTTCCACAAACCGCTACCGGCTCTATTAGCTCTATAAACAAATGCTTTGCGGCCGAATTAAAGGAGTTTATCGATTATAAATTGCCGCGGAGTAGGTAGATTCTAATAAAGACTCGGCGCTGTATACGCCGTCTACGAGAGAGGGTTGCCCCAACAGATTATTATCGCTGCAGCTGATGCAGGCCGCACGCGGCTGAAAGTAGGTGAATTTGAATGGCTGTTGCGAAAAGTGTGGAGCGAGCCGCGCGCGTTGGCCAAATCGATAAAACGTACACGTTATAGTTCGCTGCACTGCACACAGTGTGTGTATGTGAGAGAGAGAGAGAGAGAGAGAGAGAGAGAGAGAGAGAGAGAGAGAGAGAGAGAGAGAGAGGACAAAGTTGTCTGTCAAGAGCCGAATGCCTCTCGCGCGCATTAACGTTTTAGCAAGCGCGCGCGAGATCCCAAACGAGATTATCGACTCGAAGCAGCAGCAGTAGCAGTAGTTTTTCGCCGCCGGTGCACGTCTCCGAGTGTAGATCTAGGTAGGTTTAAGTCCGTACTAGTCGGGGGTCCAGGCCAAAGAACGATTTAAGCCAAAGTAAATTACGTCGAACGCTTCTTGCCCTTTGCTCGGGATAACCGCCGGTGCGTCCATCCGCTTAGGCAGAGCGCTATGTGTGTGTGTGTGTGTTTCTCCGGCACGCCCGGCGCACTCGTCCCTCTTTCATAGCGTATATCCATCTTGTCCAGCCTCTTATGCTCTTCTCCCTCTCTTTCTTTCCCTTTTTACAGCTTGTTCCTTTTGCCCTGCCGACACGCTCTTTTTGCGCTCATCCCTCCTAGGGGCTTTCAAAGGCGATTGATTCTCGTTAGAGCCGTGAATTTCTTTGTGTAGCTCCAGCTAGCGAGCGAAAGCGCACACACACACACTCCTCTCTTTCTGCATCGACGGCGGCGCATGTTTGCACAGCCGCGCGCGGACGAGGCCTCCCGCCGTCGATGACAAGAGCAGTAGTAGCGGAGCGGCAGCGGCGGAGGATAAAGTTCAGCCGGGGAGAGAAGAAAACAAGAGGCAGAGAGAAAAGGGTCGGCAGCGAGCGCTCGCGCGATGGCTATCATTCAATTTCTTGGCGAAACACGCCGCGCTCACTGCCTCTATCGTCTTTCTCCTCCGATCCCCACTCGGGCGCGCGCCGGACCAGCCCGTTGTTGTTTTAAATTCTTACGTTTTAAAGGTAAATTTGGAGAGGTCGAAAGAGAGGGAGAAAGACCGAGCGAGCACTGTTTCTGGGAATGAAATCTGTGTTCTGGCTCGCTGCCGCCTAGTCGCTGCAGATCTGCGGGCGCGAGCGGCCTCACTGCAGTTCCTAGTCTGTCTGACAGTGTGTACACGTGTACGTGTGTGCATGTGTACACGCGGCTGTACGTGAACGCCATTGTTTGTGTACTTGGCAAACTGATTGTATTAACGTTCCATGAGAGCTTGCGCCGACAATCTAATGGGAGCGAAGAGAATAAAAGTTTTCAAAACACGGAAAGATATTATTTCGCACAACGCTGACCTCTTTCCCGTCCGTCCGCGCACTCGCTTCGTGTTCGCGTGCAGTCTTTTGCTCTTACGCAATATTTTGCTCTTGATATCCGCTGCTTTTTCAAAGCTCCGAGAGACACGAGTTATTTTATTCCCTCTGTAATGGCTGCGCGTACAGAGGATCATCGCCTCTCTCCCTCTGTTTTCGCAAAATATGCTTTTACAAGTTTTACTTCTTGTGAATCTGTAATACACTTATGCACTTGCTATTCGCATCATCATCACTGTTGTTATCCTTTCAGCGAAGAAATTTCGACTCTTCAGACTTTTAACGCGCTTAAACGGCTAAAAATTAAATTTCACCGCTGACGCTGCCGCCGCCGCTGCTGCTGCTGTAGGCATCAACATTATTATCTAGGTGTCGAGTGGAAACCACGTAATTATATGCACAGCGCAAGCCTCGTTAATTGTATCCACTGGCGCAAACTACAGAGTACAACATCAAGCCGTCGCCTACTCGGTTAATGCGTTCGCGCGCTTAATACTTGGGAATTGCAATCGAGTTATTACGACGCTAAATTCTTATATAATTGCGCTCTTTAAACAGAGCCTTTGAATTTAATGACTGATTATATAAAGAACAATCCGAAGCGTTTACATAATAAGCGCGATAAGTTCGACTGTGCAGATGCGAAGTTTAGAAAGAGAAGTCCATAAATCAAACTTCGCTCATTGCGACGTTGCGGATTATTTCCTGCTTAACGCTATATGCAAAGGGAGATATTTAAAGAACGATTTGGATCAGCTGAATGCGCGCATCGCGGACGAGATGAAAGAATGAGACAAGGGATCTCGGAGCGACGTCAAAGGCAGTGAGTAAAAAGAGTCGAACGACTCGCGTTCAATCGCTTCTCCAAGACGATTTTGTCGTCTTGGAGATCGCACTAGCGTCTTTTTAGTGAAATAGCCGGTCCGAAGGACGATTGTTCCTGGGCGCGTCGTTTCAGTGTTGGCCGCGCTCGACGAGCTCGACTCGGCTAAAAGTTCCATCCAATGGCGCAGCGAATTGGTACAAAGGAGTACAGCGTAGCGCGACGAAAGGAGAAAGAGAGAGAGAGAGAGAGAGAGAGAGAGAGAGAGAGAGAGAGAGAGAGAGAAGCAAAGGTCTCGCAAGGAAGAAACGAGAATCTCTTTCTGCGCCACCGCTGCACTGCTGCGGATGGATATGTACCTAAGCAATCCTAGTAGACGGTGAAATCACGGTCTTCGGAGCACCGCGTGTATGTGTGTACATGCATGTACGCAGACATTTCGGAGGACGAGGAAGGATACGACTCGCCGTGCACTGCTGTACACGAACATAGCTATACGCCCGAGTTTCTGAGGGAGCCCGAAAGGAGGTTATAGGGAATATTTCATTTTATCGGAGTCGATATTAAAAACTGAGCGAGCTGCGGCAGTCGTGCGGTACACATCGACGACTGATATTAAAAGTATTCGATTGTCGAGGTGTAGAGTTATTGCTAATACACAGCGCTGCGATACAGACCCGTCGCGCGGATTTCGGATATCCCGTAGAGAGAAAAAAAGAGAGATTGAGCAGCCGAAATGAGCAACGCTGACAAACCAACAGAGATGAGACAGGATTTCCGAGTAATAAGACGCGATGAAAAAGCCAGTAGCTGATCGTGCGTCGAGAGCAGCTATAACGACGTTTGCGTGTACCTTTATAGCAGGTAAAACTTCTTCGCCAGGACGGATCGAGCCGAGAATCTCGTTTGAGTTTTTATACCGCCGATCGGGGATATCAGTTGCGGCGGAGTTGCAAATCTGAGAAAGCATGGAAATCCAGGAGTGTGAAAGCGTCCTTATCAAAAGCCCGAGATTTCCACTCCTCGGCGACTTTTGCTCGCTCATCTTCTTCTCCCCCTTTTTGCATTAGTGTCGCCGAGCTCGCCCCGCGATCTCTATTCGACTGCTAACCCGTATCTATAATGTATTTGTGCGAGCTGCGTCGGCGCTAAACGCTTCGCAAACCCGACCGCCGAGTGCTGGCTATATAGCTATATAACTCGAGATAGAGAGAGAGAGGGCTTGAAACAAAATCGCGCCGCTACTGAGAGCCGAATGAATATCCCATGACTTTCGCGCGCACTCTTGCCTCGCTTCGCACCGTGCGGTTATAGGCGAATCAGAAGTATATCATTTTCGCGAATGTACACCGAATTAGCGCCTCGCTTCTTTATTCCGCGCAAAAACGCGTCGCTTATGCTCTCCTTCTCCCTCCGGCCGTTATACTCTCTCTCTCTTTCTCTCTCTCTCTCTGTCTCTCTCTCTCTCTCTCTCTCTCTCTCTCTCTCTCTCTCTCTCGCGCGCGCGCCAGACACTATGATACATGTAAGCCGCAGCTCTCGGCCAAAAAGACTAATAGCTCGGGGAAGGCCAGCGACTCGGTGAAGCTGCAAAGTTTTGCATGAAATTAACGCTAGAAAAATTACCGCTATTACCGGCGCAAGAGAGGCTGCTGCTCGTCGGAAGAGGGACGACGCGGCCAGCCGAATATATAAGAGTGTGATACTCGCTGGAGCGGGGAATAATGAGAAAAGTCTCGGAATAGTCGGCCAACTATACGCGCGCTTGCGGTATCCGTGTCGGGCGTTTCATTGAATTTTTAATTGATTCAGCAACTGTATACTCTATTTTCCCGGTATGGTCTCTCACTCTCTCGCGATGATCGATTAGACAGACACGGCAGAGTAGTCCCTGAGCCGATGACAGCGTATTTATATTTCGACTGGAAATAGCCGAAAGCGCATCGATTTTCCTGAAATATCGGCCCCCTCCGAAGACAGCTGAATGAGCCGCTATAATCTCCTTCCCCAAACATATCGCATTCGCGTGGCCCCCTATATACCCATAACCCAGCTCTCTTATATACTCTCTCGGAAGTCGAGGAGTCGCACGAAAGCGGGGTATCGACACGCGACAACGCACACACACACAGCTGCGGATAATTCACAATCAATAGACAGCGCGCGTGTCAACTGACCCATCCATGTATGGTTGCATCAATCCTCGAGGACAAACACATTAGCGCGCACTCGATGATACGGCGGTACGCGTGTGTTTCAGGCTGAGTAGCGGGACTTTGGCGGCACGCCCGGCGAATATTATTTTATTTTCCGAGCTCGTCGCGCCCGATCTCTCCGCGCCCCGAGGCATACAGTGTACCTGAGAGGCTCTGATCCCCCAGTCTTTCTCTCTCTCTCTCTCTCTCTCCCTCTCTCTCCATCTCTATATCTGGCCGCGGGACGGGCCAGCTCATTCATATTCATGTGCGTGTCCGAGCACTCCGTCTTCCCCCCGCCGAATGCGTCTCGCGCGGCTTAGTTATACTCGCTTGGCTCTATCTACTTTCGGCCGCCCCCCTCTATATACGTACGCTCGAGAGTGAGCGAGATAGGAGAGCACAACTTTGATGCTTGTTCGCGGAAAATCAGGGACGGGCTTCGGCTGTCGACGCTACTTGCCACTTGCGTCCCTCTCGCCGCAAATTGTTACGCGGGGGGAGTTATCTCCGAGGCCGAGATTCGCCGTGCGCGCAGAGCAAGCGGTCCGTGAGAAATTCAGAAGGTCGTCGCTGGGGTACCTAATTGCACCATAGATTTGCATTTACTCGAGTTAAACTTAGGCGCGCCGCCACTATTAGTGCCCGAACTTGTACAAGTCCTGACTCTCCGGTGATCCGTGATAGGGAACGGATGTGTGTAGCCCCTCGTGTGTGCCGGCGAGCTCGAGTCTTCTTTCGCTCCATTACGCCGGCGACAAGCTATTCGTGATTTCGCCTAATCGCAGCGCCGCTCGCGCGCGATTGAATAAAAAATTCAGACATCGATCCGCTTACCATTTTCCTCCGGTGTCGAGACGTCGTGTGACACGTGGTGATTAGAATTCTTGCCGTAAAACTGGAAATTCCTGGCCTGGCGACCTGCAAGCAGAAAGACGGACGGTGCGATTAGCTATTTTTACGCGAAACAGCTTTCGTCGAGGGAGAGAGGGCAAAAATTGGAACGAGAAGGGGGCTTAATGAGCACACGCTCATTCGGGCTGATTCCTCATGCGGGCCTTAATTTCAATCCGCGCGTGCAGCGTCTAATCAAAGGGCACTGCGGAAATTCGCCGATTGCACGCCGCTGATATACTATACGTACGCGGCAGCCGGGCTTCATTTCGCGCCAAGAGCTTTTCACTGCGCGCGTAACGTAATATGCACCTATATAGAAATAGAGAGGAATAATTGCCGGCGAGCTGCTGGGAAAAAATTAAGCATTTGACAACACAGCTGACAGCTCTGCGCGCAAACGAGAGTGGTGAAGATTAAAAGATTGGAGATAATCGATAAATAGCTTTCTCTATTAAATTCCGCGCTATTTTCAGACGGCGCGGTCCGACTCGTTTAATATTACAAGCAAGCTTTATTGGTGCAGCCGCTCATGGACAGAAATGGAAGAGCCGCAAAGTCTCGTCGGTCCAGAGCTATTTGTCGAAAAAAGATGAAAAAAACAATGAAGCTATATGCATGATGTACATTAGACCGTGCGGCTTTCTTTCCATTTGGCCCCGTTCCTCCAATATGCGCATATCATCAAGCATACATACGCGGCTCGGCTGGTCCCGGGGCTAGGCAAGAGAGAGAGAGAGAGAGAGAGAGAGAGAGAGAGAGAGAGAGAGAGAGAGAGAGAGAGAGAGAGAGAGAGAGCACAGCAGTATAAATGCGGTAATGGAATTTTGTCGGTGGTCGCTCGCCGCGAGTGCAGCACATTATATTTTACTCGCGGCCTCTCTCTCTCCTATCCCTCTTCGTTGTGTATACCCGCACATGCACAAATCCCCGGCAACGGAGCACACCCATACACGCACACACACGTGTGCACTCCCGTCACGTTCTTCTTTATTCATAACGTCGCCGCTACGGCTGACCCACGATGGAGCTCTTGCACTTTTCACAAGCGAGTCAGCCATTGTCGTGATTTTCTTCCGCGGCGAAATTATTTTCGCGCAGCCGCTGCTCCTTTTGACGTACACGCGGACGCTCGAGATTAAAGAAGCTCTACAATATACCCACACATACACACACGCGCGACAGGCAGCCTTGTGTGAATTTCGGATTTCTCCCCGACGTAATACTTATCGCGAATACGCCGAGTTGCACAAAGTGTCGTCGCGCGGCTGTATTATATGGACCCGGGCGCTCATTGTGCTCAACTGACCCGAAATTTCGCGATTCTCCTCGCGCCGAGAATTCATAATACTCGCTGCCAGCGCCGTAATTGGATAATTCGACGTATTGTTTGCCCATTTCGGTGTTGCGCGTGTGGATGTGTAAGTCGGAAGGGTTGGAAATCCCCAGCCGGTACAGACCCCTTCGATCTTTTTATACTCGCGGCAAGTAATGTAGCGGCTCGGATATCTGAATGCTCAATCCTTTACCGCTGCTTCGATTTATCTTTCGCATCTAAACAGATCGCAGAGGGGAAAGTTCCTCGATCTATTTATCAAGGATATCGAACAGCGCAGTTCTATAATACGGACGGACAGGGAAGAGGAGGCGGGAACGCGAGCAAAACAGTGGGATATTGCGAGCGTTGACAAATTTTCCTCGTCTTTGAATTCCCGCGCGCGTCCGTCATACGCGAATATTCCGAGGACAGGCGGCTTTTTTCAACCGCGCGGGACAGTGTATATTCGCGAGTCCGCGCCAGAACAAATGTTCTTACACCGATGCTCCTCCCGGGCTCGCGGTCGAACATGGCCACGCGATGCTTCACGCGGCCGGCTAAAATGGCCTGCGCACGCATCAGGGACGCAGTAGGGGAAGGGAAAAAGCCCGTCGAAATTCGAGAGAGCATTTTTAGCCGGCCCATAGAGCACTCAATTATGCGAGAAATCCACGTGATAACTCACTCGATAAAACGGTCAGGGGGATAAAACGAGCGACGGCTATGACGTCGGCGCGACGACGACGATTCATACAATTTGTGTTTAGTTTATGGCCCGCTAAGCTGTCATATAGACGGGGGATTTTCGGGGAGCCGTGAAAGCGCAAATCTTTTTCGCTTAAACGTTATTTATCGCACCTTGTTATTCTCCTCTGCGTGCGTGTTATGAGCAGCGGCGGGAGCATCTTTAAAAAAAGGCTCGTCTTGATTATTTGTTCGATCATATGCGCAGCTGCGCTTTACGATGTCGTCGTCGGCGGAGGGAGGAAGATTTGTTAACTGCACAACGGCTGGCTTTGCATAAATTTACATGCGTTCGCCGAGCGAGTCGCTTTATCAACGCGACGCTCGCGCGCGCGAGGTAATTCCCTTTAATACAAAAATGCATTTATCTCGGGGAAAACAATGCGGTGCGAGCGTGTGTGAGTGCGAAGGAGATCAAGAACACTCCTCTCTATCATCCAAATTAACTTGTTAATCCTCGCTTCTTCACCTTCATTCGGTGAGGCTTGTTCCAGAATTAGTTTGTTTTGCAGCGCCGCAATAGCCAGGCAGTCTTTTGCGCGCACGTTTTGGAATTGAAGTAAAAGTTTGAGTGCAGCTTAAGCTGCCGAGAAACGAGCAGCGCCAGCTCCGACGGACACACGTATGTAGACGTAAAGCCGGTAAAAGGCGCCTGAATGCTGGGTAGCTTTTACATACACCCGGAGGAGCGTTTCTCCCAGAAGTTGGCTCGTTCCGGTCTGTCGCCGTTTTTCCGATAGGCTCTTTAACTAATTCAAGTGCCGCGCTGCGACCAGAACAGCCGAGAGAGAGAGAGAGAGAGAGAGAGAGAGAGAGAGAGAGAGAGAGAGAGGGAGCGCAGGGGAAGCAAGAGAGAAAGAGGGAGAGAATAACGACGAGTCGGATAAAATTCCTTGAGGATTAAAACGCGAAAAAGAGAAGAGAATGAGAAAGTAGTCAGTCGAGCACCGAGCTAACCTGCGCGCGCGCGGTCTCTTAAGAATTTGCTTTTGATTTAAATTACAAGAATAAAGGAAGCTTAATTTTTTTCTTTTCCTCAAACCCCCCTCCGATGATTCATGCAACGAGCGAAACTTTATTCTCTCTCAATTACTTATGTAGACGTATACACTGCAGCATGACGCGATTTAATATACTTAGGAGTTGTTGAATAATTTATTTTTCAAACTTTTAAAATATACATCCGCTGAAGTATGTAATTAACGGAGCTAAAGCGAAAGAGGCGCGAAGCCGGGAGAGCAGCTTAGGTCAAGATTACCCAAGAAGAAAGTTGTATAGGTATAGCCGACGGAAGCGCTGATTTCGTTCCGCGTGCTCTTTCGTCCCCAATCTCGATGTTGTACAAGGATCGACAAATTATCGAACGAATCGCACGGTTATGGAAGTGAGAAAACGAGCGAAAGCAGAGGGACGTACACACACACACACACACACACACATACACACAAGGGTACGAATAGAACTACGGGCGAGTTTTTCGCATGCAAGCTGTGCAAGGAAGGAAGGAAGGAAGGAAGGAAGTCGGCGCGAGAACCCGCGCTCGCGCACGAGGCTCGCTGCAAGCTGCAAAGAGCTGATCCTGTCCCCTTATCCGCTCCATTCTCTTATGACAGTATTCCATTTCTGGCAAATGTTTCTGGCTTGCGTTTCTCTCAAATGAAAACTTAACAGGAATGCAGTGTGCTGCCGTAGCTACTGCCGAGCGAGCAAGTTTTTAAATTAAGGTACGGAGCCCTGCAGCTCTCCCTCTTTCTGTTCCGAGCGCCTCGTTGCTCTTGCTCGCGCGCGCGCGCGGAGCCGTTTCTTCTTTTTCTTTCGTTTCACTTTTCATCGAAGCTAACTGCGGCGATTCTTAGCGCTGGCAAAAAAGACCAGCCAGCGCGGATCATTGGATTTCCTCAACGGTTTTCATTTCCAGCTCTGGCCGTCTTTTTTAATTTTTTATATCGCCCGCCGGCCGCCGCGGCGGAAGTAGAAGTAGAAAGCGGATATAGCTTAATCGATAAGAGCGGGCAACTTTCGCTAATGTGCTTTCAATATTCTGAGTACCCTTGGCTGATTAATAATTCAAAGGCTGTCTGCGTTGCGATAGGATAGGATAGGATTAGCTGTTCGATGTTTCTACATTTTTTTTTACCTTCTGACGTACAATATTCAGTATTCTAATTATATCGACATAGCTATTTTCATAGCTATTTCTGTAAAATTGTAAGCCCGCACGAGTATACACACGCAGACGGTCACCTAACGAGGGATTTGGCACGATAATCTTCCTCTGATTTTCCATTTCAGGCGAATTTTGAAGCGCGATAATTATTTTCCGGAATAAGGTTCATTATGTGCGAAATGTGAAAATCCTTTGAAAACTCAGTCAGGATTAATCGTCGGTGCCAATATTTAAAGAATAAAATTAAACAGGTTCGATTAATCAAAATTCGATTATCGAAATTGCGCCTCTATTTGTCCGAGGTAATGCAAACAGCGATCGGCGCCGGTAAATATTACGCACTGTACACGGAGAGCGAACGAAATAACCACCGGAGAAAAACGAAATGTACAGAGCAACAGGAGGTGGAGTGTAGGAGTACAAAAAGGATCGATTTTAATGTCATCGCTGACGAAAGCAGCAGTACCGTCCGGAGATATACACTCGAGCTCGAAGTGCACGCTTCGATAAAGGTCATCTGTCTCCGTTAAAAAGGGATCGACTCGGCTGATATCAGCGGCGCGAGCGCGAGGGAAGAATATTCCGCGCTCGGCGAGAGAATACTAGTGCGCGAACGAGAGTCGAAAAAAATAAACGATAACGAGCGAGCGAGCGAGAGCTGCTGGGTATATCACTCACTTTTACAGAATTACTGCGAACTGCAGGCAGCAAGTCCAGAAGCGAGGGATGCATCAACGGGAAGCAGATTGGAGTGAAACGCATTTTTTTTCGAAGCGAACGGTTCGGCCAACGGTAAAGCTCGTCTCGTTTTGCTTGCTGCTTATGTATGAAAAGCAAATGTTTACACAAATGAGAGGGTAGCTCGACAGTTCAGCTGGACGGATGAGTTTCGAAGTCAATATTGTCGCGCGTGATTAGAAAAATCCCGAGCTAGAGTTTTTCAAGTAGAACAATCCGCGTATAGGCAGACGGGTCGCGTTTGGCCCCTGTATAACGAACGAATATTCTTTGCGCTCGGAGAAAATGCGATTCTCACGGGTTGAACATCGGCGCTCGAGAAGAAGCAACTCGCCCTTATAAACAGTCATAAATTTGAATCCGCGGAGCGATTCAATTGCGGTGGAACGTCCTGTATATACCCGAGCGCGCACGGCCCTGCAGACCGTCCGCAATATTCTTCTCGCAGCGAGCAATCGTCCTCGCGGGACTTTCAATATATGCGCTCGCGTAGTTCCCAATGACATTTACATTTATATTGACACAGGGAGAGGGGGGAGCAGCAGCTCGGTTAGCCCGTATACGCCTACACGCTGTACACACACGCGCTGCCGGCTATATGCGCGCGAATTCGCGGAACGCGTCGTTTAAACGTTTGCGACTCCCCGCGTGCTGCATTTTGTTGGCCAGGATTAGCGGCGATTTTTCGGGGAGGCCGAGCCTTTCACCTCGGCTTTGTAAATAAAACGAGCCGATTGCGTCAACGATGAGGTCTGCGCAAAAATAAATCCCAGCCGCACGATAAAAGCAGCGCGCGTCGAGCACGAATCCCAATGATTCGCCTGCACCCACGCATATACATACGGCTGTACGTATTCTAGCGCTATCGGTATATATACATATACCGCACAGAGCAAAGCTGCGGGGAAAACGCTATGCTTAGCGCGTTATAATTAAAACTAAGCTCGGGTAAGTAATGTAAGCACGCGTTCTCGGCGCTTATACGGCCGATTCTTTGTTTTTGTTTGTTTTACATAGAGCGCGGGCTGTGGAAGCGAGAGAGGGGGCGTGAGAAAATTCAACGTGCGCGTGCGCGTGTGTGTGCAACAACAAGCGAGCAAAAAGCGACGGCCGGCTAAAGCGCTTGTTTCTCTTGCGCTTCCTCGGCCCTCAGCCGTGTTCGCGGTGCACAAGCGACACAGCGCACGCAGAGAGAGAGAGAGAGAGAGAGAGAGAGAGAGAGAGAGAGAGAGAGATAGAGAGAGCGAGAGAGAGAGAGAGAGAGAGAGTGGGCGGCCGGGGGAAACAAAAGAAAATAAGCAACAGGGAAATCCTTGCGCGCCTCTATTTTCATATTCCAACGGCGAAAGCTTCAAACCCGCTTATCCAGCGTGCGCTGGCTTTTCTCCCGGCGCGCGCGCAATGGTACTTTTGATACGGGTCTCCGCTACTTCGCTTTTCTTCAGTTTTTCGCTGCGCAAGACAAGTGCACACACGCACACGCGACCCCCTCGACACGGCTTCCCACCTCCGTGTACACATGTACTTACGTTTAGCTGGCGCGGCTTGTCGTCAAAGTGTTTTCATGCGCCCTTGAGCTTTCTTTCTCATCTCCCTCTCTCTCCCGCCGCGTTGGCTCTTCTCGCGCTCTCTTTCCCGCGTCCGTATATTCCTTGGAGCGCGAGCGCGCCGAGCCTCCATACAATGAATGATAATGTTTTCATTTAGAGCGGCCGTTAACGTTTACGGGCCCCCGACTTATATTGCAGCGGCAGCAGCGCCGGCACTCGGGGCGAAACAATGTAAAGCTGGCGAGCTTTAAGAAAAGGCGAAAATGCGCGAGCTTATCGGGACGCCCGCATTGCCGCTGATACTTTTTCACAGGGGGGAGGTATGTGCTGGGCGAAATAATACCTTCGCTGTCCCGTAAATATTTTTCCATAATTCATTCGGCTTGCGAGTCTGAAAAATGCGCAATATAACCTGTATCATTGAACAGCATCTTACATGAGTGCAAGCGGCTTTAGCCGCGATTTCGAGAGCGCGCGCGCTTTCATTTTACGCCGACTGTTTATGCGCTGTGTGTATTTATTTACTCGTCCTATCTTATTCTGGCGATGCTATAAAAGTCAGTGTATTAAATTGTATTATGCAGTCCTTTTCAGGATATAGCGGAAAACGAATTAAAATCCCTAGATATTATATCGAACGAGAACGCGAAATTACTTTTTTGCTAATAGGGAGCTCGTATATGAAAAATTTCATTAGGTCCATCGCGTATTATCGAGTATCGAAAATTGATCGATGCGAATGTACATTTTTTCTTTTTTCTGGCGCGAGTTACTTACAATTACACGATCTCGCCATCTCGCAGTACAACTGCGTTATTCGTAGTTGATATTCTTTTCTTCAAGAAAAGGAAAAATACGTGTGTCACGTCAGAGTTCTTGTTTATTGGTTCATCCAATTATAAAAGATCGTAGTTGCATTGATCGGAAGTTGACTATTTGATTACCCATTATCTAATCATATAATTGAGTTACGTTTCTGGTAAGGGATTGTAAAAACTATGAATGACCCACTTTTGCTTCAGTAGCCACACGTCGCGAGTGCAACATTTCATCCGAATATATGCTATCCTTGATAATTAAGTTGTGAAGTTATAAATAAAAACCAGTGAGTTCTGAAGGTAAAAAGGGAATCTGAACGCAATTATTAAGGAAATCTTTTTAAAATCAGCAGTTAGAGGGATGAGAGAGGATACATTTTTAAACCAAGAGCAAACCTTTGCAGCTCGGCTCATTTTATTTTTTGTCGATTAAAGTGCAATTAGAGTACTTCGTGCCACTGTTTCCTCGGCGATTAAAATTATACGAAAAATATCCATTGTGCAGCGCGTACTCAAGGTTTAGCGGAGAGGGCGCCAAATTGAATCACGAGAAAAAAGCTTTAATCAACAAAATATTCGAACAGTGGCGCTTTAATACCTTGCATAAATAAACGAACAATCAAAAAATCAATTTTCCCGCCCCCGAAACAACTGACGCCGACTTTGAAAAGATGATTTGTACTCTAGTGATTTATAAAAACGTCCATTCGAGGATGAGGCCGTTGACGCGGAATGGGAAAAAAAGAGATAAATAAATACGACCGGCCTTGGGAAGTTAGCAGCGCTGACGATGCGCCTTCCAGGCGCTGTGCAGAGGGAGAGAGAGAGAGAGAGAGAGAGAGAGAGAGAGAGAGAGAGAGAGAGAGAGAGAGAGCACGTGTGCGCAGCTGCTGAGAACCACCGCGCGACTGGAATGAAAAGCTACGAGCAGAGAACAATGCTGCGCGCTGAGTTTCGAGCCGGGAAAATCGGCCAGTCGGAAAACGCGACATCGCCGGAAGATTGCACTATCGCTGGCGCGCCGCGCTGCCGCCACTTGTTTTTCTCGTGCATACACAAATCTGTTTCCGCGATTCCTCTTTCGCGTGCACGTGCGCGCACGCACACACCCATGTAGGCTTCGCGAGCGAGGACATTCAACGCCGCGGCCGAAATGACAATCGAGCAGAATGGATAATTTTTTGCCAGGACCCCTTTTTCGTCCGCGGGAGGTGCGCTGGAAGAGGAAGGGAGAGGGAGCAGCGACGCTTCGCTGCGCCCGGCTGCTGCCGCTGCAAATTGACGTTCTCACGTGAATTCTCGCGCAACCGGGACGCTCAAGGGAATGAGATACATTTCCACCAATTCGATTGCTCCCCCGCGGGCGAACTCATTCGCTGTGCCTTTTTTTGCCACGCCCGTCCGCGTGTGTCGATATACGCGATTTTTCCCGCTCCGCTTGCCATACCGACGCGCGCGCGCGAGCGACGCTTTTTTATTTCCAAATCTTTTTCTCGTTCCACCGTCTCCGCACAGCCGAGGCAAACTTTCGGCCTACGCTCTCGTTTCTTTTTTACTTCGTGCTATCAATGAACGCCATCCACGAGATAGTCATCGCGTTTTCTCAATTTTTACTTTCCGCGCGAGCTCGGGATGGATCGCGCGCGAAAACGAACAGCCAATCAGTGAGCGAATATTATCGCCGCTGATGCACATCGATCGATGCGCTCATGATAAAAGGCTCGCTGCATAATAAATGTATAGGAAAAAGTCGAGACGGGGCAAGGTATAATATTGTACATCGACATTACACACACACACACACACACACCCATACACACAGCGGATAAAGAGAGAACAACAATTTACCGGCTACAAGCCCCGCGTCCTGATAGTCGTCTATAGAAAAGTTTTAAGTAGAAATCGATTGGCAGATGCGACTCGCGTTTCCGCGCTGTATGCGGCGAATCTAGAGCAAATCGAAAATAATCGAAAACAGGCAAAATCGCCGAGAGTAGCTCTCGGAACTGAGCCGGCGTTGCAGCAATGGTCTTTCACAAACTTTATACGCGACGCAGCCGCGCTAGAGATGTATACGAGGGGTCTGGCGCCGTATAGCTTTCTTCTCGATGTATTCCTGTCTATTTGTGCGTCACTAATCGAGTATGGCTGACAGCTCTTCATACCAGTGCAATATTGCTTCTCGATGTACAGAAATTATAAAACCAAAGATCGATATTAACGAATCGAGTGAGATGGTGTGCAACGCCGGCTCTGCGTCTCGAATTCCGTGTGATATACCTATTTAAAGCGCGGCGGGTATTCGGTGTAAGTGAATTATAAGGGTCGGGTTGACTGAATTGGAGCGCAGTGTCCGCGGCCCGATCGAAATCGTCCAGGAATTTTCCTTAAATGCGGATGCGACGGAGCTCTTGTGCGGCGTTGCTAAATAGCCTCGAGCAGCAGTAGCGCGCGACTATGCGTTCCTCGCTCCCTTCCGCTTTACACACATATATATTCAATACCGGCACACAGATGCGCTGCTGCGAGAATAGTCGCGTGTTGGTTCGTATTTCCTATATAGTACAAGAGGAGACTGTTTCTGCGCGCGCGTATAGCACGCTGGCAGAAACATCGGAGATAGAAAGCGGGCGTATAGCCGCGAGCGCCACGCGAACTCGCTTGCCTGCTTGATCTTCTATATAGCCTCCCGTCTCTATACTCTCCCTCTATATTTGCTCGCGTTCGAATTCCCGCGCGGTTAGAGATTTCGATGCGCACTTTATTAAGATCCTCCTTTTATTGGGTCGAAATTCTCGTCGTCGTTTTGCTTTAACAGCGGAAATCGAATAACATGACACGACTGCAGTGGCAGATGTACGGCAGGATGCAGGGCTGATTCATCATTGATGGAGGCAGTTTCGTGTAATTCGCCTAATTCGTATCCTGTGCGCGAACCTTTTCTGTGCCATATTGAAGCATTTCTCAACTTGAACGTATGGTCTATTTTGAGACGTGTAAATTATACAGGGGAATTCAGACACTTATTTTTATCAAAAATAATTACTCTGGGATCGAAGTACGAAAAGAAGCTTCAATAAAAAATATCGTTAAAACCGTTGCTCATAGGTGGAAAGTTGTCTGGGTTTGAAAAAAAAGAAAAAAATTTTCAGTGCCTTTTTTTCAAATTGAAGCTCTTTGCCCGTTCTTTGATCCTAGAAATAGACGTTTAGTATGCATTATACGAATTTACCCCGGGGTCCAGGTAATTTCGTAAAAAATCGACTGCTTCTTCGATCGAGTACAGTTCAATATTTTCCTTGAAAAAGTTCCGCAGGATTTCTTTCCAAATAGTTTTTTCACTCAACTCGATGTCTGCACAATGGGACTATTAATCACCGCAAGACGGCAGGGATGTCTGCTTCGAAAAAAAACTACGAATAATTTGCCCCATCCTCGCCCTATACGCGAGTGAGCCGCCGGCAGTTCTCTAATCAGCGACAAGATCGCGGCAAGTCTCCACGAGGTCATTAACAGCCGGAGTGTGAACTGTTCCCCTCTCTCTCTCTCTCTCTTTCTCTCTCTCCGTCACCCCCCCCCCTCACACATAAACACATGCAGGCACACACGTACAAATCAATGAGGAAGCGCAAAGTTTTCCGGGAGCTCGTCCGCGCGACGTACTACAGCGTGTAATTAACCCTTAAACTGTGACGGTTTGGCCAAGTATACTTTGCAGCAGCGTAAGGACCTGCTTGCGCGGAGAGAGAGGGAGAGAGAGGGAGCAGAAGTGGAAACTAAGCACCGACAGTATAGAGCAGCAAAAGCGCATTCGCCTGTGCACAGTGTGCGGGCGAATCGCTACTCGACAAATAGGATTTCCGCCGGCCGCGTCCCCTGTGCATCGTATAATCAGCGCGACAAGCCGAGAGAGCTCCGCTCGCTGCTCTGCTCAATGAGATCTTATCCGATGCGCGCTGGACCGGCGATCTTTTCATTAATCGCTACCACCGAGCCGCACGCCCCGACAAGAGCGCCCGCGCTCGCGCAGCTCCCCTTTGTGCAACGTATAACAAGCGCGCGAGAAAAATTAGCCCGTTAATTATCTCACGCTTAATTGCAGCCCGCTTTTTACCCGCTCGCTCCACGCTGTGCGCGCTAGTCGGAGTCAAAGGATCCCAAAGAACTCGGAGAGTTCACGCGTGCGTGCGTGCGTGTGTGTGTGTGTGTGTGCACCGACTGCAGCGAGGGCGGAACCCAGTTTGTATTTTCGAACGCCCGCTTTCATTCGTCAAAGCGCCTAAGTGGATTTCAAACATTTCGCACGAAGCCTATGCAGAGACGCAAATAATTTAGAAAACTGAAGCTCCTCTAGCTCGCGAGCGCGCGCGCGCAGAGAGAAGTTTGGAAAAGGCGAGCTGGTCTAATTTTTATTTCCGCATAATACGAAATCCCGAGTTTATAGCTCAAAAGTATTTTTCGCGCAAAAGTACGCGGTCAAGCTCCAAGCCTCTCTCTCGCGGGCGCGCCGCGATGCAAAATATTCCAGCAATCCGGCGACAGTGCCAAGCACCTCTTCTTCCCCTTTTTATCCGGTTCTCGCCTTTGCCCCCTCCGGCCCGCCTGCTGTACTCCACCGTGCAGTTAGCCGGCTTAGTTTTATCGCGGCGGCGCGGGCGCGCATTACCCAGTCTGCTTGGCCTTCGCCGTCGCCACTACCGCTATACCAGCACCTTATTTTACCTATTTTGGATTAATGCCAGTGCTCTCGGTTTCTATCGTTATTTCCCTTTTTTCGCCTCGCCACCGCCTCTCCTCCTCCTCCTGCGCTTCCCTCGCGCGCGTCTTCACTTCGCAGCCTTTTTTTCCTTTTTCCTTTTATCTGCCGCCGCTACTTTCCACGCCAAGTACCAATTACTGTAAACTCGGGAAATTTCATTGCGCCATTCACATTATTAAAAGGCTGCGTTTTCATTTGAATGCGCGAGCGCGTAGATCCGCCGTGCCGATGCATTTTAAGAATAAACTCCCGGTAGCTTCGGATTCGACGCCGATAATCAGTTAAGGTGATTAGCGCTTTTCGGATCGCTGTGTTATTACAGCCTCGAATTTCTCGCTATGCTATATCGCGAGCGGAAAACAATGACGTAACGACGTACAACGAGTAGACTCATCGAAATACGAAGCCCCCGCAGCTGCACGCGTACTGCGCTATAACTATACACTCGATTCTCAACTTCCAAGACAATTTCCAACCGAGCGAATCGGGCAAAATATTCGAAATCCAAAGTTATGGCATTCGAGCGACGCCGCGCCCGCGCGTTTCAGATTTATCTGGCCATTATATGGCCCGGCTGAAAAATGGAGCTGCAGAGGGCAGAGGAGTTCGCGCCGAAAAATGGCGACATATTTGCGCGAGCGAAGCGCGAATAACGCGTGACGCCGGGACGTATAAGAGCTCACTCTCGTATTAGATTTACGTGCATTCTTAGTCAGGGTAAATAATTGTGACAAGCGCACAATGAATCACGCGCGCCAATGCGTATAGGATTGGCGCGAATAGATTCTCCGCAAATGGAAAATGAGGCACACGAGTGCGGAGGTGCAAAAAAGGATCCTCCGGCACATATAAGGTATACACGTACGCTCCGAGCCATATACACGAATATAAAGGCAGCTGGATTTTCAGGGCGAAGAATAGGGGCACGTTCCTAGGCAATAGCTCGGGCGGCAGCGCAGTAGGGCTTGCTGCAATTCATATGGTGAACATTCCGCGCTCGTTTGCCATTGGCGCGCGGCCGGATGCGTTGTATAAGCCAACTTAAGGAGATGCTGCCAACGCGCACACCTTTCTCCTCCTGCCGTCTTCGCCCCTGATATTCATGAAAATACTCGCGAGAAAACGATTCGCGTTCTTCTGAAATATACGTACTTGATGCAGCTTTTTTCTCCTCCGCATGAAATATTTTTCGAGCGCGATAGCTCTTCCTCTCGCTATTTTCTCTTCTTTATCGCGCGCGCAGACGTAGGTTGATGTGTGTATACATATATATGTGTGCACTGTATACTCGCAGTCGCGGAAACTTCTGACCCACATACGCGCGCGGTTCTACTGGATTTTCGAGAGAGCGACACGTGTCGTTAAAATATTTAAACGAACTGTCGAGGAACTGATTGCTGAGAAAAGACTCTCGGCAAGCATATCGGTGTGTCGCATTACGTATGCGCGAGCGCGGTACAAAATTTAAAAAATTCATAACAATTAAGATTTGTCACTGCGCGACGTTTGATTGATAATTCGCTTTTTAAACGGAAATGTCGAAATAACTCGAAGTCGTGAGCTGTTTCAACATGCATGTAACTCCATTTGGCTTCGCTTCCACCCGACTATTCCTATTTCTATCGAAGCAACCATGGGATTCAATTAATTCCTCTAGTGTAATTTAACGGTTATAGCATGAGCTTTTGGCATAACTGGCGCACCGCTATATTAAGATCTCGCGCACAGAATTAGATGAGGAAAACAGAAAGTTGCCTATGCGTCACCTATCATCGCCAGCTAGAGACTAATCATAGAGAGTCGGAAAGTTCAAGCGGTCCAGGATTAAAAGCCGGTTCAAATCTGTTTGCGTTATGCTGTATACGATAGAGCGATGGGGCTCTCCTCTCCATCAGCATAATTTAAATCCTAAACGCTCGGCTCTCATTTTTCTCCGGCAAAATCGGAGGAAAAACATTTGCATGCCGAACGAAGTAGACGGAGCGATCTCTGCAAAGTTTACCGGAGGAGGAGCAACGCGATTCATCGATTTTCATTCAAGAGGACCCCGACGAAATCTTGGCCGTCTTTTCCGACGGGCAAAAAATCCAGCAGCAGCAGCGGCGGCAGTGGAGGCTCCGAGTCGAAAATCCATGAGCGCTGGCTGCGAGAGCCGTGAATTATTCATCAAAGTTTAAACGTACCTCACTCGACGTCTACCCGTATATACTACTGTGTGTCTGAGTGAGAGAGAGATTTCGGGGACGAGCGTCGGCAGGCAGACAGTGGCGCGGCGGCGCATCGGAAATCGCATCTGATTCTCGAGCATAAAACTGCCGGGTCCAAAGGTTCGCTTTAATACCTAATGCGGCTAATGCGCTCTTCCTGTTTTTGGGGCGCGCGCGCCTATACCTATACACGCAGCTATAGCAGCGATGATGTTCGGAGGGCTCAGCCGCACACGATGCGTGTGCCGCCACCGCCGCCGCTGCGCGACCTATAGCTTCTCGTGTATACAGCTAATTGCCTCGCGAATCAATGAATATTTCAGCGCGTGTGCTCCGCTGCCGCAGCTGCCTATTTATGATTGGCGATGTCTACGTGTGCGTGTGTGCGTGTACACGCGCGCGTAAAACCGCCAGCGCGCGAGCACGACTGCAACACGCTTTTGATGACACACGTGCCAACTGCCGCCGCTGTTTCTTCCCTCTCTGCCAGCCTCGCGAGCGAAGCGCGCAGCACCTGCCAGCCCGTTATTTATTATTCCGTGCAATTAGCATTAATTAGCACAATCTGGCAGCAGCGGCAGCGGCAGCCAGGGATGGCACAGCGCATTCCGGGTTAATGCCATGTTTTAGCGGTAAGCTGACGATGGCGCCGCGCCCGCGAAAACACGGGAGCGCGTTGCGGGGGAGTTGGAACAGCCCGTAGGCACCTGCAGAGAGCTAAGAGGAAGATTTCGCGGTCGCAGTCTGCAGGCTGAATTGCACGACCGCAGCCGACTGCTGCTTTACCACTGTACACCGTCGTCTAAATCTTTCGCCCGCGGCTCTCTTAATACGCTCGGGCCTTTTTCCTCCTCGAATAACCGGACGGCCTTTCCGTGGACTCAATACCGCGAGCATCGGCTTCCCATGATAAAGAGCTCGATAACGAGCTTATAAGCGAGAGAGAAAGAGAGAGAACGCGAGGCGTCGGACTTGAGATATGGGGACATGGGGGCTGGCCGACGAGTTTTATTACCGCTGTTTTTGTCAAGCCCAGGGGGGCTCACCCTTTTCTACCTCCTCGCGGTGATATTTTATCGTGACTAAGCGAGAGCTGGCCTTTTAAACGCTTAAAACTGCAGGAGAGGGAGAGAGGATGAGAGGGAATTGGAAGGAGCCAACTGCGACGCGAGCGGAGCAAAGAAGGAGGAAAAACTACGCCAAGGGATGGAGGGAGACAAAGCGAAGAAGAAACAGAGAGAGAGAGAGAGAGAGAGAGCCACGGCTGCAACGACGCCAGTTTACCCGCACTCTGTCCTGCAGAATTGCCATTTTCCGCTCTCTCCCTCTCTATTCCACTCCCTTAATCCCAGCGCTATAAATTAACTCGGACAAAAGTTCGATGTGTTGGTCGTCGCGTCTTTCTTCGAACGACGAGCTGCTGGAGCAGCGCGCGGAATTAGGGAAAAAAGACGTGCCAGCGCGGGCCGATTTTATACGTAATATTGTCCGCGGTAAACATCCTGACGACGAGGGGAATTTCAATTCCTCTCACTCCATCTCTCTCTCTCTCTCTCTCACTCTCTCTCTCTCTCTCTCTCTCTCTCTCTCTCTCTCTCTCTCTGTGCACGAGTGTAAATAAATTACGAGATTTTGGCGGCAAGCTCGCGCCCGCGACTACGACGTGTGAATCCGTTATCGCTTGTAATCCGGTGAATTCAAGCGCGCGTGGAGCGCAATGATGAAAAATTACGCGATAATTCCGTGAAAATATAATAATTCGATATTAGCGCCAGCGCGCGGCGAGGCAAAGAAAATAAAGCATCAAAAGCAGCGGGTCGAGTGTGGAATGAGAGAGAGAGAGAGAGAGGGAGAGAGCTCTCTATCCGCAGGCACGGGTATAGCGAGGGTTCGCTCGAATCTCTGGTATATCGCGCTGCGCGTTGTATATTAATGACTTTGGCCGTGTGCAGAGAGGGAGAGCGAGGGAGAGCTACGTTCGGCACACGTCGGCGCGGCTCACAATGTCCCGTGACGAACAATAGTCCGCATCAATTCGGATGAGTCAATCACGGCCGCATCCTAATTCCGCTCGAAACATCGCCGCATATTGGGGCGCGAGGAAGCGCGCGTTGACAATGACGCTTTAAAGCTGAACTCCGTGTCAATGATTAAATGCTTGTTCGCTGCTTCTATCTCTCTCCCTCTTCTCTCGTCCTTCCTCTCTTCCCGATCCCGCACTGTGCGGCAGCCATTCAAGCACCGAGCTCTCGGCATATATACCCGCTCTCTCTCTCTCTCTCTCTCTCTCTCTCTCTCTCTCTCTCTACGGCTATCATTCAGCGTACTACTTCCCTCTTTGCCCTTTGATTTTTAAGCGCGAGTCGAAGCCGCCACTTGACTGTATACACAGCCGGTCTTTATCGCTCGTCGCGCCTTTATTCCCTTCCGCGCGCAAATAGCGCGACGACGATCGCGTGGTTTATCGTATATACGCCAATAGATAATATTTGCAACAGCCATATAGATACATGTATACCGCCGGCGGTAGCTCGTGCGGCGCACTGAAAATCAGAGATTTGTGAAAAGCCGCGCTATAATACCGCACGCGCACTATATCTACGGCTGCTCGAAACGGCGGAGTTTACTCGTTTAAGATTAAGTCGATCCACTCGCGCTGGCGCCGCAAGCTCAGCTCGCCCTATAAGCCTGCGGGCCAGCGCCAGTCGTTGGCGCGACGTGAACGGAAAAGCAAAGCGTGTATACTTATATACGGCGCATCTATACGCCTCGATCAGGGAGAAATCTACTGCGCGCAGCTTTCAATGTAGCCGCCGACGCGTTCAATTATCGCGAATTATTCCTATAACGCGAGCGTGCGCGAGGCTTTACGTTTTGAAATTCGGCCGTCATTGCCCAACGAGTGTCAAATTCGTTAATTAACAGTTCGAGCTGATCGTACGCGCAAACTGATTGTGCGTGCGCGCGCTTATTATTTGTATATGCGCGTATTTATTGAAAATCGTATCGTAAACAATCGACTGCTAGCTCGCGCACGCAGAGCCAGAGATGCTAACGATTGTGCCGACTAATGCTAATAATAACCCTAGGCAAATGATGATGATGATGATGATGATAACAACAATAGTATCGATAACGATGACGATGATAATAATGATAATCGACTCCACCGGGGTGACACAATTATCCGCAAACACTTTTGCTCTTTAATATCCCTCTCTTTGCTCATCCAGCCAGCGTCTATCCCTTTCCACACTGACACTGCAGCCGCCGCTCCAGAAGTGAGTCGGCCGCCTCCGCCACCGCTTGAAGAGCGGTTTTACGCTCGAGGAACTTCATTCGAGATTCCGCGAAACTTGGAGAATTAGCCCTGGCAAAGATCTGCGGTTGAATTAGCGGTTCTGTTTGACTGAAATTAAATATTTTTTTCCTTTGTCCTGATGATGCCAGAGTACTCTCTGTGCTCCCGTGCGTGCATTGTATCGTACGCCTGAGCGGCAAGTTGGGAATCTTTTCTCCTAGTTGAATGCAAGAGTGATCAGCGTGCATTTCGTGGTATGTTGAAAGCAGGAGTCAGAAAAAAATCAAGCGGTGAAAAGTAAACGTTCGCCATGATTACACGGAAAGCGTACATCGCTTTCGCGGAAAAATCGCGAGTCATTTGCTCGAGAATGCAGTCGAGCAGGGGCGCAGTGAATAATGAAAAAGCGCTAGTTTTTCCGGAGCTCAGCTGCGAATCGGAATTCGATTGCAACGAGTAGGGGCGACGGGAGCACGTGCAAATTTCCGGTACGTCGAGCGACTTTCTCTACACTGAAAATTCACGAGAAAACTGACCTTCCACGCTCGCCTCGACGACGAGCAGCTGCGAGAGCAGCAGGAGCAGCAGCAACAGCAGTGGAAGGATCAAGCCTAGCGACGGCTTGGAAGCTCGAGTCGCTGGCACTGCGAGGACGACGCGGTTCAGCGACATCCATCTAGGATTTTGGCACAGCGTTATGCGGAAAACCAGCAGCAGCAACGCGCGCGCGGGTACTGTGTACGCAACGATTGTCTTTCTCGCACGGTATACGGCTGCGTACACTCGGTGCGTCTGTCTGCGGCGGAAGCAGGCACGAGGCTTGCACGACGAGTAGACGGGTCACTGGCAAGCCGAGTCGAAGGAGCCAGCGCTGTAGCCTGCTGTTCGCCTCCCCCTCCGCGTAGCCGCCGCGAAAAAGCGAGCATGCGCGGCCGCAGCGCCGATCTTGCCGCGCGCACGCGGCCGGGTTTGCGCCGCTGTCGCCCCCGCACCATCATCGCCACCTACTGCACTCGCTCTCTCCCATACCTTTACACGTATACACATCGCCGCGCACGTTGTCGCTTGACTTTATTAGCGATTTCAATTCCAACCTACTCTTGTACGTACACGCGCGTTATTTTCTGCGCGCAGTCGCTCTTTCTCTCTCGTCGCTACATCGAGTATCACGAGAAACGAGCCATATGCCTCGCTGCAGACGAAGGCCGAGCTGAGACGATGAAATAGAGATTGCGGACTCGAGTGCATCGGAGCAGTGGAATGGCGCGCGGTACATAGGATGCACGGCACCGCGAGAGAGAGCTCGATAAAGCAGCAGCAGCCCCGAAGTGTATGTACATTTTCACTCGAGGATCTGGAAGTTCATTTCCTGCTTGCGCGGCCAAGCTAAGGCGAGAAGTAATTCGATTTTCACGAGAACGCGCGGGCGCGCTAAGAGGCATCCAAAGGCCGCCGCCGCCGCCGCCGCGCCCGAATATATATTGCTTTTCTGTGCAGCCGCATCCTTCCTTCCCGCGCCGGAATCTCCGCGAGTTTTCGCGCGCTCCTTACTCCGAGCGGCTGTTTCTTTTTTCAATAAATTACCGCCGAAATGAAATCTTTTCAGAGAAAAGAGAGACAGAACGGAAGCAGTACCCGAGACCGAGATAATGATCCAGCTCAACGGAATTATTTCTCTCTGTGTGTCCTCGTCGCGCGCGCGCGCGCGACAAGAGATAGGGAGGAAAAAGTCGATCGGCGAACCGACACGGCGACGAGCACGACAATGCGCGGAAGAGATCCTTGTCGATTTTAACGACCTGGCAAATTGAATCACGTACATTACTGCGCTCGCTCTCTTCCTGCAGTACCGGCTTTCAATCGTAAACCCGCTAATACGGCATTCGCCGAATTCGTCTTCTTTATACCGCGCTCGTGGCAAAACTGCAGAAAGCCGACAATGGAGCGAGCGAGTGGGAGGCCGGCCGGCTGCTCGCTGAAAAAGATCTGCCAGCGGATAAGTCCTTTGAAGCTCGACTCCCCTTGACCAAAGTCCATTCCATTGATTTGATATTCGAGAAAGGAATCGTTGTTATCGAGTAGCTAGCGCGAGAAATACGAAATCGCCGTCGCCGTTCTGCACACTCACACACACACACATACACACGCGCACACACAGAAATGTCGTGCACGAAGGTCGCCTACTGCAACACAATGCTCCGCTCGCTTTTATATAAGAGTAGCCGCGCCGAGAGTGTTTTGCCGCTGCGGGGCTTTGAAAAACAATCGCTCCCGACTCTTTGCTTTATCCTGGCGATGTTAATAATAATCAACGCGCGCTCGCTGCTGCTATGAGGAGAACGTTTTACGACTTCGAAATCATCGCTCTCGGCTCGCTGCAGGATTGCAGACAAATAGCTCGGAGCGGATCTTATCGTCGAGGAAAGCGAACGAAAGAAAAGGAAGGAGAGAAGAGAGAGACCCTTGGAAAAAAGAGCGCGCGTATCTGTTCGTGCCGGCCGGCTCGAAGAAATCGAACGAATAATCCATATCGGAGCGATGCGAGGAAGAGATAACGGCGCGCTGATCGAAAAGCTGGCTCTTCTCACATGCTCGCGCGCGCGCGCGCTGAATAGCAGTTCGTGCGGAAAGCTCTAATCCCGCGCAGACTCGGATTAGATTATTATAGTGCTTGATCCACTCGAGAACATCCCATTAGGAGAGACAGAGAGGAAGAGAGAGAGAGAGAGAGAGAGAGAGAGAGAGAGAGAGAGAGAGAGAGAGAGAGAGAGAGACAGTATACGTTATATTTCGTCCTGTCTTTACGGCATAGACCGCTGAGGCTAGACTACTCGAACCTTCGCGATGTCTGACTATCTCTACCGAGTTCTGCAGCCCTATCCGCAAATGTCCGCCGGCTAAATGACCAACGTGCGCCGGCCATGCATGCACCCGCCCCCCTCGTAATCCACGTCTTTCGCGCTCGTCCTTTGCTCTCTACATTTCCAACCCGCTCGACATTATCGAGCAGGTGGCGATGATTTCAGAACTCACCTTAAAAATGTACTACGTTTATGTCACTGACCTGAACCAGACTTTGCTTATTTATGCGGAAAAGGTCTATATGAAAAGCTGTTTTATTTACGAAGTAGTTATTTATGTACACTTGCGACGCCTTTTTCAATACCTGCTGGGTAGGATACCTCTTGCTGTGGAATAACGTGACAGTTCAGAAAAAAGCGTGAATACTAAATTGCTTATTCAATATAATTCAGGAAATAAAACAAAATAATAAAACACTTTTCATTCATATAGCAGTTTAGTCTCTGCGAAAAAATATTTCATTACATAAAAATAACTTTAATACGATACTCAATTTAGAATATTATAATTTAGGTGGCCCACTTTTACGATATCAAAGTTATATTAAAATCCTTCAAGTGACAACAAAAAATGTATGCGTAACGAATTTTTAACCCCAGCTCAAAAAAGAGAACCAATTATTTTCAAAAGGTTCTCGTGTTCATAATGTAGATAGCTGATTGAATCCAATCACTTCGGTATTTTTAAAATATACACCTCCACTAAGGCATATGCGACGTATTCGCTATTAGTTGACCAAATAGGAATGCGTTGGCCGAGGGTTTAACGATTGGTTATATAAAGATCCCGTTTGTTTCGTTACGATATGATCGGTTCCTTTCTGCAGGTATTAGGCGTGAGAAAAAAATTTGTTCATGGCACTAAGTTCAATTGAGATTTTGGACATCTAGATATCCTCTGTACTAGATGATATAGTCCCCTGATGACATGCTCATTATCTTTGAGCGGAGTTCGCATGTATATACACCGAAAATAGAAAGCTCACTGGTCAATTACATTTTTTGCTCATTATAAACGCTTGGTCAAATTTTATGTTTTACGATGTTTCGAATTTTGGAGACCGTGGGTCAAGCGTTGCTAACGTTTGCTTAATTAGTTCGCCGGCCATTAAAGTACGTACTTTTTGTCACAACAGTCATAAAGGTCCAGGACATATTGAAAATAGCCGGGAATTCTACTGAAATGGTAAAACATGCTGCACATTATAGTACATTATGCAACAAGGGACTAAAGTCGATGATTAGTCACGCGGGTGGGTTTACTGCCCGAGCTAAGCGAGGGCAGTAATCATCCGAGGGAATAATCGACTTTAGTCTCGTGTTGCATATACAACTTTATTCACGACTCAACTGTGCAGCCACTTTATTCCCTTGAAAAGTGGGACTTAAGTCAATGCAAATAAAATTTTCAAAAATTTTCAAAAGTTTCAAAACTAAATTTTTTTTCAATTTTTCAAAAAAGTTTTCTCTCGTGAATGAAATAACTTGAAGCAAATGAGGGAATAAAGTTACTTTATTCCCGCAAATGAGGGAGGAAAAATACACGAGGGAATAAAAAGCTACTTTAGTCCCGCTTTTCAGGGCATAAAATGGCTATTATAGTTAAGCTGTGAATAAATGAAATTGCAAATCTGGCTTTTCAGGTTATACTTACAGAAAACTATTTAAAGCAACCATTATAATTCTAGCTAACAAATCTAGTACCGCTTTTGCGGTAACTTTTTTCATTCAGATATACGCACTTTGTCAAAAATATTGAAACTTTACAATACTTTTGCAAAATTCGCGTGTTTCGTACCTCAATTTATTTTACATTTTCAATTTTTTATAACTTCTAATAAGAGTCATAATTTTCAATAAAACTTCGCTAAAGTTAGAACTCAGTTTTTTTCATTTTCATTCCCATTTCGCAAAAAAGCTTTCCTCGTCCATCGTAAAATTGATTTTCTGCCGTCCCAATTATTGGCATTTGACTATCTACTCGTATTATTTCTGTACCAGCGCGACCGCAGATTAAAATTAAATTTTGTACACCTTTTTAAGAGATCTTTATTAAATCACTAAAATTATTTTCAGTAGATTATGCCGAATCTAGTCAGACCTCGCAGAAATGCAATAGCGTTTCGTTGAAAACGGTAGTGTACGTACAATTATTATACGCTCACACATGACAGCGGATAACGAATAAGAGTGGGATGGGGTTAAGTATTTCACGTCGAGGCAAACATTCGCGGTATTTTGCGAGGGAATTTTCAGAGCGCATACCTCGTTCCAAACTATTCGGAATCATCACATCGCGCACACGTATAATTAATAGACGAAGTTTAAAAGAATTTTAAAGGGCCGGCGACAAAAGGCCAAATTGTTGCGCGGAGGTGTAAACACGGCTATGCGCGACACATAGGGATTCCGAGAATATCCGATGTAATACACCGTGAGCTTATTACCAGCAGCGTATAGATAGGACACATCCGTCACGCGCGATATCAAAGGGACGGTCAGGGGAGAATAAGAAGAGCAGGTTGGTTAAAAAGGGGCCGGCGCTTCGTATAAACAGGCTAGAAAATGGATAAGTGGGACCAACGCGCGGATATCCCTAAGCGTCGAATGGCTCCAACGAGCCGTCTCGATGCGGAGCCTGAGCGCGCGGCATCAGAGCAGTAGCAGGCTCTCTTTCCTCCCTTAGACCGCGCGCGAAAGAAACTCGGGGAAACAATCCCATTTTCGCGCGCTTATTTCGCGCTCGCTTAACCGCGCTGCAAGGAGCCCAGGCGGAGCAGCAGCGTGCAGTCCCCGGCGTCTTTTTTCCGTTTGCCCTAGCTTCCACTCTCCGTCTTCCTCTCCTGGCTTTCTTCTCTATTACGGCCCCCAGGCCGTTAAATATTTAACGTCGCGTGCGGAGCTGTAAAAATCTCTTCTCGCTCGCGCCCGCTCGCGTCTTGCCACGCCTCCTGCCCGGCAAAAGACCTGTATAGTACGTAGACACACACAGAGCTCGCAGCTCTCTCACCCTCTTTCGCTCTCGCTCGCGCGTGGGCGACTGCTCGTTTTCTCGCTCCGCCGAGAGAGAAAAGATGGAGCTCGTAGGAAAGAGCAAGGATGGCCAGAGCAATGTGCTTAGATTGTGTCCTCTCGCTGGCTGGCGGAGCGAAATATCTAGCAGCTTCTCGGAAATCGCCCTCACACCCGCCCGCGCGCTGGCGATCGACTGTACGCGCCAGGGCTATAATAAGACGCTGACCGCGAGCGGATCCAATTATTTTCTCGGTGGGGGAGAGAAAAAACAAAGCGAGTTGCGAATCGTATACACTCTTACGTCGCTGCAGGCGAGTATCGGGCTGTGAGCGATGACATAACTGCTCTCGTGTTTGCCGCCGTTGGCGCGAGTTACATCAGCCGCGCACGGTTGCGCAATCTTTTTCGCATGAAAATATTGCGCCTAGTGTGAAATATAACGCTTATAATTTATTTTCGATAGCATACCATGCACGGCGGCGCCGCCGCCGCCGCGCGCACGGGAGAGCGAAGGAGCAAAGGATCCGTCAGCCACTCTCTCTCTCCGGGGTAATACGGACTCGTAATAAGGTTGTGAGAAAGAGAGAGAGAGAGAGAGAGAGAGAGAGAGAGAGAGAGAGAGAGAGAGAGAGAGAGAGAGCAATATCGCGTTTACGCCCGCCCGCCGGTATAAGCATCGATCCTCCATAGCAAGCTCTCGGGCCCCTGCCGCCCGCTCGCTCAACTTGATGCCTTGCAATAAACGGGATTTTCCTATCGATACGACACTCGTGCGCCGAGCCGAGACTGCCGGGAGACGCCTATGCTGCTTCAGCTCGCTCTCGCTTTCTCTCTCTCTCTCTCTCTCTCTCTCTCTCTCTCTCTCACTCGAGCGCGAGGCCGGCTTTTATGTATTGCAAAATGCTTTCACGACGCTGTAAATACACGCAGCAGCGGCGTTTAGTACGATTGGTAATTCGGTAATGTAGCGCCGCCGTAAAACCTTCTGATCGAGGCACGCCAGCGAGTGAGAGAGAGAGAGAGAGAGAGAGAGAGAGAGAGAGAGAGAGTGAGAGAGAGCCGTCGCTTCTATATGGATCTTGGAAAGAATAACGCGCTCGCGCGCGCCTCTCCTATGTATCATCGTGTGTCACTGATGTATACACGATACGCTACGTGTACGGACGTATCCTTTCGAAAGTCCAAGTTTTCGCTCGATCTCAATTTTTATTCGGCAGCGGAGCGCGTATCAATGTGATTAACTGCATTGCCGGCTAGAGAGAGAGAGAGCTGCAGCCTCGCCGAGAACACATCCCGGCAAAAGCGATATTTCATGGTCTCGTTGGCACGCCATGCGTGATAATCCTAATACTATTAAGCATCCTCGCGCGCGATACGCGCGTGTATAGATGTATAGAGATATATAGATATAGACGCACACAGCCAGGCCGGAGCAGGTGCATAATTGAAGTACTCGGCTACTGCTGGCAGATAAGGTCACAGCCCCATGACTGGCAGACGGACGAACGGACGGACGAGCCGACTGACTGACTGACTGAATTGCACACTATATACGCCTTTGTGTCTGCAGCAGTTCGAGCGCCGTGTGTGTACGTGATGATTCCAATTTGACAATTCTCTCTCTCTCTCTCTCTCTCTCTCTCTCTCTCTCTCTCTCTCTCCCTCTGCGGCTGAGAGAGCATCGCATTGTATTAAAAGGTGCTGGTGCGCGCACACACTGCGCGCTGTACGCGGCAGCGCATTCTCTCCCTCGCTGTCTCAATCTAATAGCTATATATAACAGTCGAGGGAACGAGACGAGTCTTTGGATGACGCCTAGATGGCAATTAGTTCTCCACTAATGCCACAACGTCGTCGACACCTGCAAGCCGTACAGTCTGCGGGGAGGCGGCGGTGGCTGTGTTAGACGGCTTAGCTAGACGGGGGGAGCGAGAGAGGGACGATGTGCCGGCAATTTTTCTCAATTAACCACGTCCTTTGGCCGCCAGCTTTCCTCTCTCTCTCTCTCTCTCTCTCTCTCTCTCTCTCTCTCTCTCTCTCTCTCTCTCTCTCTCTCTCACTCTCTTGCTCTCATTCTTGTCGGCCACGCTCGCTCGCTTGCTTCCGCGCGCGGGCGGGCGTCTCGAGATTCTTCTCTCCCTACCTCTACTTCTCTCTGGAGCGACAATAGAGCGGAAATGGGATCTCGTCCAATTTCGCCACGGCCGCGCCGCCACCTCGAAGACGTCCAGAAGACGCCATATTTTAGCCCGGCCCTGATTGCCGGATAATTGGCTCGCCGTGATTTTTAAACTTGTAATGCTTCGCGACTATGCTTTTTCTCTCTGCTGCTGCTCTGCTTTTTCGTTGTAGCCCGACGATCAACGTTTCCTCTTCAATTATTTACCGCTTCTTTTCTCGTCGCCTTTTGCCGCTGTGCGCTCGATTCGGAGTGTATAATAAGCGCTCTTTTTCAATCCGCGGTCAGTGTGACGTGCTCGAGCCGTGATATGAGCCGCGTCCCTCGTGTAATATTTCGCCAAAGTAAAACACGCGCGATCGCTGCGCGCGGGAATCCGAGAAAGTTTTTTCCGAATTTCGGGCCCGCGCTGCACACTCAAGAGCGGCAGCGCCTCATAAGCATATACATAGTACACTCGCCGGAGCGCTATCGCATTAGGAAAACTTTTTCATTCTCCCCCGGCCATTTTCGCGAGCTCTGATGACGTGGTCAGGCGCCGCTCACTCATATCCCGAGAGCCGCGCGCATATTAATGCGCTCTCGCGCTTGATGTGTAGCCAAAGGTCAGGCCGCGCGTCTAAAGAGGTTAAACGTTTTCCGAGAGCCTCGTACATTCTCATCAACGGGGAATTTATACGGCTATACACGCGGCAAGGTAAATAACGTTAAAGGAGCCTTTGCATAAAAACTTGCGCTCTCACTCTCTCGCAGCGGCCGCTTTGTTTCGAGCGAGCTTGCAAGCACGCTTTTTACGGCGCATCGCGCAGCCTTTCGACAATGCGGAGAGCGCTTTTTACCTCCCCCATAGTCGCACCTCTGCGTATATGCAATCCTGGAACAACACTTTCATTAAACTGCATTAAAAGTCGGCTTGGCCTATCAAAACGTTCATTTTCTCGCGGCCGGGGAGAAGCGCTTTTCACGCGAACGTCGAATTTCGTTATGTACTGCGGCAGTGCGCGCGTATGATCTTCGTAGATTTTTACCGTTCTCCGCAGCTACAGGATGTGCGGGAATCACGAGCTGTGCGCGGAACAGAGATGGATTGCGTCCCCAAATAACAAGCTCATTATACAGCATGCTCTCGAATCTATAAAAGACAGTTGCATTATTCACGAGTACAGCGATGCGCAGATTGAAAGAGGTAGAGAGAGGGAGAGAGGACGAAGCTGGATTCTCTTAAAAGATGAAAGATTAATGTGCGCGCTCGCACGAGCCAATAAATATACATTATGTAAAGTAAGTATAAGGCGGTATAGTTGCCGGCGGCGGCTATAACTATGCGCTGCGGAGCGAGCAAGTCGCGCGCGAGCGCACCGTATACTCTGTGCTACGTACGCCATCGGATGCAAAAGCAGAAGCAAGCAGCAAATGCCGTAGCCACAGGACTAAATCAAGGATTTAGAGTAAAACGGGTCGAAGCGACAGGGGGGCAGGGGTGGTTGCCGGAGAGGCGGGTCGCCGCCGCCGGCCGCTGTATGGCTGTGTTGGAGGAAACTGCTGGTGTCCCGCAATGCGGCTAAGTAGCCAAGTGTCCAGAGTCGCGCGAGCGCGTGCAACCGAACCCGGCGGAACCTATTGCTCAAGCATGATTTACGTAACAGATTTCAATTAAGCGGATTCTATGGGACTTATTTATAATACCTGCACCGCCGCGCCAGCCTGCGACCAAACAGCGCGCAGGGGCTGCCAAGCGATTATTTTCAACGCTGGCGTACGTGTAATGAGAGAGCCAGCAATTTCCCGCGCGCGCAAGCTCTCGCGTTAACGAATAAAATGTAATGCCCGCACGCGCACCCACGGTATAGCGCGGGCCAAATATTTTCCACGTGCCTATTTAATTTCCCGCTACGGTATTCGCGGCACTCAGCGCAGCTTTATCGCTCGAAACGCTTTTTTTTCTTCAACTTTCGAAAAATCGAACAGCGCGCAATTATTTTAATTGAAACATTCATTTTGCAAAGTATTCCTTCTGATCCGGTTAAAGCGCCCTCAGATGCAAACGAGTCGAGCTGGAAAGACGGGAGGGAAAATCTTCATCGGCGAATACATTGTCAGCGTTAATGAGGCCAGGTATATTCATTAAAGCGCCGAGTCGATAAAGTGAATTCAAAGTTTTTGCTTTATTTCTCAACTCATCAACCCCGAATAATTCAACCGACGGCTGTTATCATATTATAGTGTACGAGCAAGTACAGAAAAGAGTATCCAAGTATATGCACGATAATGCGATTACCGGGATTTCGTGACAAGAGCTCAGCTGGTGCTCGTTGATGAATGAACCATTTCGTCGAAAAATAGAACACGTCAGTTTATAGACGACGTATTATTAACCGTATAAGAAGAAGCCGACGGCGAGAATTTGTGTTATACGCGGCTATGCAGGATCGAAGTGGGAAACGAAGCGAGCGCCAGCGCGTACAGATGATAAGCTCGCGCCGATATTGACCATCGAAGCGTGGCGCTTAGATTGAACTCTCTCGTGCCCCCCCCCCCCTTTCTATCCTATATCCCCATAATGATCACTGTATGCAACGAAGTCTCGACGTAACTGCTCTTCCTCGCGCGAGTTCGAAAAGCGCCGCTGTCGCAGCAAAAAATTAAAATGCGACACTCCGAGTTTTTCTATGTGCTATCCCCTAATTCCCGCGGTGTATTACCGGACGCGCCGCATTTCCAGCTGGCAATTGCGTGCGCAACAAACTCTCTGCCTCTGCCGCAAAATGCGAATTCGGGGAAACTCGTTCTACATATTCGCGCAGGAGGAGGGAGGAAGAGGGGCATAATTTCTTGTCGCGCGTCTAACTTTCTCTGCCTAGTTGCGAAGCGCTCTCACTCCTCAATTTGCGTGTATAACTGACTTCCTCTTTGCTTTGTGCGCGCGGGGCGATCCTCTGTGGCCTCGCAACGACCATCTCGGCCGAAAACTTTTTCCGCCCCCACCGCATCCTTCTCAGTTGCTGTATTTTCGTCGGCTCGCATATCGGCTGTAATTTACGCCCTCTATTTGCAGCTGTAAAACTGATATAATCATACAGACGAACAACTTGTTTCAGCGGAGATTGTTCGTGGTTGGGAATACATATTTTCGAGTTATAATTTAAGGGCTACTCCAGGCGGGAAATATGCTCGGATGAATTTCCGCGAAATTGCGAGGCGGTGCGCGGTTTTTTGCGAGGCCAGGCGCTCCTGGCCACACCTATGCGTTTTCCATTCAATCGACCGTAATGTCGGGGAGAATATTGAGAAACTGACGGTGGGGATCAGCCATGAGCGAAGGACTCGAAACGCCCATCTTCCGGAGCGGATCGGTTCGTTAAAAATTCAGCGGCCCCGCCACGCAAACTCTCCCGCCATATCCATCCTATATAGCGCCGGCTCTACTACCACTACCACCTTTTACTGCATTTTCGCCGCTCGATACCTCGGCTTCTTTGCCCTATACCATTGTACGCGCAATTTCGAATGATCTAGCCTCCTCTAACTTATTTGAAAGACGAGACGCGCGCTCTACATAGTCTGTTGGGGTCGACCGCGTGTATTTCCGGTCCCACCTAAACCCAAGTTTTCCGCTCGTATTTTTGGCCAGTGAGCCCGCGTATCGAAGCTTCTCGATCGAAAGAGTGTGGGTGAAAAGTTGCAAACGAATTAATTGTTCAAAAAAGCCGTATCTTTAAACTACCGTAACAAGCTGAAATTTGTTTTCAAATATCTTGAAGTTTAGGAGCTGTTGCTATCCACACTACACCCACTATAAGTACCACGTCTTGTTATTGAGCTATGCTTTCTCTAGTTTCAGGTACTGCGGTAAGTGTGCTTATGAATTTGTTAACGTCAAGTTATACTTTTCTACTTCTCATTAACTAAACTGCCAAAAAACATCTATACAGAGCTTGAGCTCAAGCGGAAATGAGCCGATAAATGGGCGCCACAAAACGTATCGTCGGCGACTTTACAGGCTGCCTGCGGAATAGCGGGGGTGAATACCAACATCTGAATTACGAAGACACGCATCAGCTCGGATTTTTTCCGTAAAAAGCACGTTAAACTACCTCGCGAACGGCGTTAACGGGCCGATAAGCCTGTTCTTGGCTGCACCACGAAGAATTCATAAAGCTAAAGGTAAGGGAAAAAAACGAGCCATGAAGCGTCGCATAAAGATCGTTACGTCGGCCTGGCATATACGGCGAGGGATTTTATTATTTATCCGCGAGTAGTAGGCTCGCGGAGCGTAAAAAACGATCTCATCGAGATACATTAGCCGAATGGCTCGTCGCTGATGCACAAGCGCGCGAGCGAGCAGGGACAGGCATCTGCGCGTGTATTATACGCATCTATATAGACGGCAGCCGATAAAACGCATAGCACACAGGGCAATAAAACCGCCGCCGCCGCCACCGCCGTCGCCGACAACGTTGAGCTCTACTACTGCGCAAAGAGAGAGAGACCGCGTGGAAACGTAAAATCCAGGCATATGGATGCGACTACGTGTATAAACGGACGTCGAGCATTGTTGTTCGGCATTATTCACGTCGCTCGTGCTCGGGTATCAGGGTAGAGCTCCGCCAAGGCGTTGCATCTGATACTCGGCTGCTCTCTCTCTCTCTCTCTCTCTCAGTCTCACTCCGCTCCACACGGTGGAAAGTAGTCTCGTGGGGGGAGTGTAGGAGGAGGCAGCAGGATATGCCGTGGGGGGCATTGGCCCAACATATTTACGTTAACGTATAAATCTCGACGTTCAAGGGGAATTGGCATGCATGAGAATACCCTGGCATTCGATTTAATACGGGTAAAAAGGCAGCAGCAGCAGCAGCAGAGAGAGAGAGAGAGAGAGAGAGAGAGAGAGAGAGAGAGAGAGAGAGAGAGAGAGGAGCGGGCAAGGCTCGCCTGCCGAAACCTATCCATCTATCCGCTAGCTGCTGCCTTATCCGATCCCGAAGATGTATATCGCGCGCGTCGTTTAAGCTCCGGCCGACTGTGTAGTCCCTCGTGTTTTCGCAACTACACACGTAGCCCGAGATATGCAGCGCACATGCGCATACACGATACGCATACGAGTTTTTTCAGGCATATAGCTATGCAGCTCCGCGATCGAGTTTCGCTCCGGCAATTTAACTTAACCGATGTGTATCGATTATATATATCCGCACCGAATGCGCGCGCGAAT
Source organism: Nasonia vitripennis (assembly GCF_009193385.2). Taxonomy (NCBI): domain Eukaryota; kingdom Metazoa; phylum Arthropoda; class Insecta; order Hymenoptera; family Pteromalidae; genus Nasonia; species Nasonia vitripennis. The sequence goes on along the minus strand of NC_045761.1, from coordinate 13,407,580 downwards.
CTCGACTTTAAGGATCGTTGCAGCGGGGGCCGGCGGTAAAAACAACTGCCGCCGCGAGCTACTGGCTGGCCAGTAGTTCCACTTGTGCGGCGGCGTTTTTTACCCCGCCAATGCGGCTGCGGGACGCGCTGTATATATATCACCGCGGGTCTTCGCTAGATTGAGCATGAGTTTCTTGCGCTAACCGAACGATCGAGTGCCACCTTGCTGCGCGATATCAGCTGAGAAAAACGTCGCTGCGCTTTTTACCCTCCTCTTCCTCCACCGCGGGGATTCTTGTGACATACGTACTCTTGATTCGCCTTGGTTTCATACACCGCAGGAGCATTCTTTTGCTCACGCACGATTCCGCGGCATAATCGTCGGCCGTAAAAGGGTTCGACGTCAATAATTACTCCCAAAGACCGACGGGGAAAGGAAGGAACGCGATGGTTCTTGCTTCTTGAAAAGTTGCTGCTTTTTATCGCGACGGTGCGAGTTACATCGATTTCCGATGAGAGGGTGGAGGCACGCCGGATGACGAACGAATAAATGCATTCATCGCACATTCTATATCTCCGGTCGTGTCGGCCGGCCGAACAAATCTCTCCATCTCGCTTTCGTGCAGATAGAGTCCTTGGAGCTCGTCTCGTCTCGAGCAGAAAATGAAGCTAAAAGAGGAAGAAAAAGCTGTCAGCCGAGAGAGCGAGCGAGCGGCGAAAAACAAAAGCCGACTGCGTAGAGAAAGCAGCTCTCGCAAAGTATAGAAAGCAAGCTTTTCAGTTAATCGAAGGTTTTCCGCATCGGGCTCGAAACAATGGTCCGGGGCGAGCGCTGAAGGACTAGAGAGCAAGAGAGACCGCAGGCTTACACGCAGCATTCTTCTATTTATATAAAAGGACCTCCTCTCTCCCACCGCAGTGGCATCGCGGCGGAGTTGCTCGGAAAATCAATGCTTTCTTAACTCGTCATGGGATTTCGTCGATCGTGCAGCGCCGACATAGTAGTAGCAGCAGCAGCAGCAGCAGCAGCGATAAGGAAAAAGGAACAGGGAGCAGCGAGAAGTGCTATGAGCGAGTCAGGGAAAAAGAAATCTAATCCCGCGGGAGATCCTTTCAGCGGCTTCGGCTCTCGCTACTGTGCTCGCTCTGTATAGTGTAGGCTGTGTGTTGGGAATCAGCGCTGCCGCTATGCCGCCGCTGCTACAAGCCAAAGCCACGCGCGCGCACAGCCTCCACTAGAATGGGTTAACGATCCCAGAAATCCATCTCTCGATCAGCTTACGTCGGAAAATTCAGCCGTATAGACTTTCCTACCATCTATACGCGTATCCATGTATAATACCGGCGTCTTTCCATTGTTACTCGATTCTTATGCCAGAGAGCGAGAGATAGAGAGATAGTATAGCTGATAATATAGCTGCTACTATATATGGGATAACGCTCGATCATTGTCCGATGGCGGCGCACTTATCTTAAGTGCTTTTCACCGATAGGCAGCCTGCGCAAAACTCAAAACAGAGAGTGCTTTGTATTTTCCCGAATCAATATATTATCGCACGTCGCTCTTTGACGCGCGCCGGATTTACATGACGATGCGCTGCATTTTATTAACTCGTCGAATATCGGCATAATAAATTTATAAATTCCGCATCGGGGCCGCGGCTCTTTACTGCATCGCGCGGCATCGATTATTTTAATTATACACTGATTAAATTTATACACTGCGCGCAGGAGAATCATCATCAAACGAAGTTTTGTTCCAGCATTTTGTCCTGTTTTATTTATCAGCTCTATATAGGGCGGCGAAAATTGGATACTTGGAAGATACGCGAGCGCCCGCGCTCTGGCTTCTGCAGGAATCGATATAGGCCAGAGCAACGGCAAAGTATTATACGCCCGGCGCGTTTCTTCTCTTCTCGCGTGTGTACGTCGCTTGATAAATTGAAATTATAATTGAAGCCCGCTAATCGCGTACATCGCCTTCCTCGTACCGATCGGCTCGCGTGATGTATAGATTGCCGCGGGATAAGCGCTCGCGAGAGTCTACTCATTCGCATACGCATCGATCTTGAGTTGATCGAAAATTATCGGCGAAAAATGGAGAAAGTCGAGCGCGAGGAATAAAGAGGAAGGAGACGCGCGAAGCTGACGCCCATTTCGATGCGGTGCGTCACTTTCATCCTCGGCGCGAAGGCGCTTTTTCGCGCGAGTGGCATACTCTCCTCCCCTCGCGCACCAGCAGCTCTCGTTATCGCTCCCGCCTCTGCAGTGCGCGGCGCAAATGAGAGTCAAAGCGCAGACTTGAAAGAATGAAGAGAGAGAGATGGCATCGGAGATAACGGGGAAAACTTGGAGGTACAGCGCCGATAGCTCCCACAGTCTCTCTCTCTTCCGCGCCCGGTTATACAGTAGCAGTGACGCAACGCGCAGAGTCCTCGGGTCGAATCAAATATGTCATTTATATCTGATGAGGCCCGTAATGAAGTCGTCATCTGTCTGCCCCGCTGGCACAGCAGCTCGGAAATGCCGAGGAAGCAGAATCTCCGCTGCAGCAGCGCAAGACGGCTGGACCCTTATTGTCATATCTCTGCAGCACGCCAGTAGTCTGTTTTTCTTCGACAAACGCGCGCCACTGCAGCGACGGCACGATCTGACGAGCGGGCCTTTCGGTATTACGAGAGCGAAGCTTTAGTCCTCTCGATATGCCTGCCCCTAAATGAGCAGTAGTGTATAAGCGTCCTCTTACCCCCCCCCCCCCCGACTCCTTTGACTTCTCGGCTCCGACGTATACAGATGGACGACGGACGGACGGATGAAAAGTCGAGAGATCTCTCCGTATTTAAGCTGCGTTGAATATCTGCGCGCACGCGGATGTCGAGCCGGCAGTACCGTCGGGAAATACGACGACTTAACGATATGCTCCGCCAAGCGCGAGCTTATAATCTCACTTACGCGGCCGAGCAAAAGATACAGAAAAATACTTTCGCCTCTGCACGTCTTACGTACGAAGCCGCACGCGTTCTCCACTCTCGGCCTTTGATAATCATCCTTGTCAAAGGGCTCATCGCGAAACAAGCTTGAAGACGGAAATTTTTCTATGGCGGGTGTAATTGACAGCTGAAACGGATATAGCAGCTGCAGCGAGCACTAGAATCGAGAAAGAGAGACGCGTGAGTGGCGTAGAGAGAGTTAGGAAAAAGTCGGCATAATACCCAAGATCAAGTGGGGCGAGGCCGAGCTGGCGCGTATTGATATAGTAAATTATGGATCAGCGCGCAAGCCTGAAACGTGAATAAAGTCCTCGAGGGCTGGCTCTCCTTCGGCTCGGCTCCTCGCTATACATATACGTATGATACGACATGACTTTCGAAATACACATGTGCTTTTGTGTGTGTGTGTGCGTGTGTGTGACGAGAAGCTGTCGGAAGGGAGAAAAATGGAGTTTTGCCGCCGCTCCATACACTCTTCATTTCCCATCGAGCGCGAGCTGTCTATCGGGCAGCGCGCAGCTCGCGCGGAAGTGTCGACGTCGGATCGATTTTTTTTCACAACACATACAGCGAGCTAGACCCCGCGTGCTTATACGATCGCGAGCGAGCGAGCGGCGGCGGCTCGTTTACACAGAACTTACGAGTGCCTCCCTCTCTTCATTCTCTTTCATGGGCTTTCAGTTGCAGTCGAATATCGCGACCATCATATCGCCCGACTCCCAGCTCTCGCGCCGCGCGAGGGGATTAAAATATTTTCCGGACCATACGCGTGCTCTGTTCCGGATTCCGAACAATATCAGCGTGTAACGATATCGGCTTAGCCCCTGCGTATTATGTAGCGCGCTATATTTATGAATCTATTATTGCGAATTCGTGGTATTTCTTTCGGGTTCACACGAGTACTACCGCGCTTACGATTGGATGCGGAAATATACAGCGAAAATTTATGACATATTCCATCTGTGCACTCGCCTCTGTATAAATATGAAGTCTACCGGGAGAACTCGAGCGAAAAATATGGCGACGCTTTTTTCTCTGATGCGACCGACCTTCTCGCGCTCGACACTCTATAGTGCGCTTTCGTAATTTTTATTTTAATTTTAATTTTGGTTGAAAACCGGGAGAGAAAGAGACAGAGCTGTAGAGAGAAAACGCGCGCGGGACAATTTTTTCTCGCCAATCACGTGAGCGTACACATATGCACCCATTGTCCGGTACGCAGAGAGTTAAAATGCGTTCCCGTTCAAATGTCACTGTGAATGGGATGTAATTTTCAGCTATTTCCAGCTTAAAGGCCTAAAAATAGAAGAACTAAGAGCATCAGAGAATATAGCGGCCAGCGCTTTGGGAAATATTGGACTGCGTTTACGTCCTAAAGTACTACGCGCTTTTTGGATAATGCGCGATACACCAAGCTGCCCACGTCCAAATGTATAGAAAAATTCACACGTTTTAGCGAGTCGAGCGAGGAAAAGGTAATTCGTTAAGCATTACACTTTAAAACTGCTGGGCCAAACAAAAAGAAAAATCAGCTTAGTGAATATTTATAAAAATTCATTTTAAATTTGTTGGAGCGCCTGCTATATTATATGCCTAATGAATATTTATTATTTGTGAAGTTCAGCAAAAGTTTCACGACGTTATAGATGTTCACTGTTGATGGAAGCCAGTGCATAATCACTCATTAATTTAGAGAATATTGTATACGTTCAACATACGGATTTATCGAACAAAACTGCAAGAATTAGGCTTTGTTTTATACATTCTAATTTCTGTGCATCCCTGGTAGAAACACTCAGCATTGGTTGGGCAAACCGTTGGCCAAATTTGTAATTAAAAACGTCACACCATATGGTTATTTTTTTATTTTTGGGTACATACAACAAATTTTCTCTTTGAACATGTTATAAAGTAGATGCTTTAACGAATCATTATAGAGTTGGATCGTTTATAAGAAATTCAAATGTTAATTTTGAGAAAAAATGCCCGCATTTGATTAACACGTTCACCATTGAAGTTGGTCTATTTTCTACCAGAGATTCTGCAGAAAAAATTTGGAAAAATATGAGAAATTGAAGTACATTGTTTTAAACAATGTACCATCATAATGTACATATACGCATTTACGTACTCTTTGAAAAACAAATCATAGTGAAAACACAAAAGATATTACTTTTTACATTAAAAATGATTCCATATTTTTCAGAATATATCTGAGTACACAGTATGCTAATTTATTACATTTTTGAAAAAAATTGCTTGAATATTTTAAACGAAAAAAAATAATTAGATAGAAATATTATTACTGCATCGTTTAATTAAAAAATTAATTTTAAACATTCTGATCGCGAAAAAATCTCGATTAATAAGTGAAAATTCCAGAAAGTTTAATTTTCTCGATTAATCAAGAGTTATCGAAATAGTGAATATTTACGCAGCAATACGAGTTTTCACTATTTCTTTGAGATACGTAAAGGTGAAACAAAGCCGAAGTTATTCAAACAATTTATGTATGCACAAAAAGTAAATCTGGAGTAAGAGTAGAACAGAGAAAAATATTGAGGACACAGGCTCAATGAAATCGCCGGAGAAAAAGTAGAGACGATTCGTTTATGCACATGAAGCATCTCTGTTTCTCAGGGGGAGGGAATGCGGAGGCAGAAAGCCATCAAGATAAGTAAACGGACGCGACTGCGTAGTGCAATTCTTAAAACGCTGCAGTAGCAGCAGCTGTGGTAGCGGCCGCTCGAGAGAGAGAGGGAGAGAGAGAGAGAGAGTGAGAGAAAAAAAGAAAGAAAGAGAGTGCAGAGAGGCAAGAAGAAAAAGAGAAAGAAAAGAGGATATTTCTCATGAATGTTTCAAACGAAATTGCGGATCTAATCCCTGGGCGGGAGTAAATCATTCAGGCTCTCTGGAATTCCATCCCTTTACCTAAATCCTCCGCTATTCTGGCGCGCTGCTTGTAACGAAAAAATTATTCATCCGCGTCTCAATAGGCCTTTCTATCCGTCGACGCGCGATTTCCGTCAAACTCCATTTTACAGATATCCGTAATTCGACTCTCGCAGGCTCGGTACAGCTATACGCACACAAAGGGTTGGCTAAACAAAATGAAAGATTTCAAGGATAACGAGGGGCGTTCGCGCGCCTTAATCCCTTATTGCCTATAATTCTTTTACGCTCAAACATAACGACGGAAAATTACGGCGCGCGCTCGCGCCTTCGGCCTTGTCATATCGATTTTCATTTACGCTCGATATTAGGAGAACTGGTAATAAGGGATAAGTACTCGAGACACGGTTCTCTCTCGTTCCGGTAGCCAAGTCAATGCTCGCGCGCGGTTATAGCTATCATATATGACCGTTCGAAGCAGCTTGCGAGTTAAACGATGCTCGCCCATAAAACGTCGATCGCTCGTGGAAAAAGGACGAGAGGGTCGAGCGAGATGTAGGAAGAGTCGGAAGCTGCGCAGCCCGGCACGATTTTAAAGAACGCTATTAAAATACATTAGATTCGTGGTTTCGAGGAGGCGAGGGGGGAGAAGAAGCTTTCGGCTAGGGCTCGCCGTAGTCGTCGCGATTCTTAATGGAGTCACGCCCAGGTGGATACGTATATATAACCTTAAGAGGGGGATAAGAAAAATAAATATCGCTTTCGCCTCGAGAATAGAAGCAGCAGCTCACGTGGCTGCATGGTAGTTACCGCGAGATAGCGGAATTTCAAATGAGGGACGCGCGCGAGAGCGATTTAAAATAAACTCAGCGCGCGCGTCAGTCTGGGAGAATGGTTAAATTGCTCGACTGCTCTTAAAAATGCGGTTGATTCAATTGTCTTCTGCGGGGTTATATTGCCGCTGATGAAGTCACGTCCGCTCCGTAACGCTCCCCCGACCAAGGAGGATGAGTCGAGAGTCGCTGCCTTTTTCTCGTAATTTTAAAATATTTTCGCAAAAATTGCGCGATCTCTCGGGTGTGTATCCATCGTTATACGCTAATGAAACGGTGGTCCGAATAATGGCAGTAGCGGCGCATGTAATGGAGCCAGTATACGCTAGTTGAGCGCAGTAGATCGTCGACGTGAATGAATGAATGAACTTGTAATTTAGTGCTATAGTCGGGCTGCGCGAGAGGAGGATAGGTAGCTAGAGCTACTCCCGTGTACGTATAGCATCCATTGCCGAGGCGGAATCCAGTTGCCGCAAGTGTTGTCGAAACTTAAATTAGTATCGGCGCAATCGAGTTAACATATTTTTGGGGGGAAATACGCCGCGGAGGAATTGCCGCTGGAGATTCGTTTATGACTTGTGCTTTGATTGCAAATAATGTATCAAAATGCGTCTGGAACTCCCAGGAGGGGGAGGGGGAGCGAAAGTATAACGCGGGCAATGAAATTTTCCGAAGGGAAAAACAATGGAACACGAGTTAAGCCGCTTTGACATTTGAATTAATAAGTCGCGCGCGATCATGGCGAGAAAAGCCTGACGGGGAGAATGTTGAATGGCCGCGCGCGCGCGGAAGAAAGCGCACACGTGGGACGTTATGCGGGGGTGGGGGGGATAGGTCAAAAAAAGAGCAAAGAAAAGAAGAAAAAGGCAAAGCCAGCTTTGGACGCGGGGAGTAGGGCTCTCAAGGGAGCGATTCGCGCAGTTTTTCCCTCGTTTTGTTAAAAATTCGCCGATATCCCTCAAAGTTCAAAGCGTCGGCGGGCCGATCATCGCGGCCGCACGCGCGTTAGTTCGAGCCATTGAAAAGAGCTTTTTTTCTAGTCGCCCGCCGGTAGCTCTCACTGGGGAGACGCAGAGACCAACGAGGAGGCCGAGAGGGGGAGAAACAAATGATATCCGAAAAGCCATTCGACCCGCAGGTGTGTACGCGACTCAACTTTGCATCCGCCGCGCGAGCTTTCCGAAACTTGAGCAAAGCGAACATTGAACACTTGTATTCCCGCGAGAAAGCTCGCGCGCGCATGTGTGTTTCCTATACGTATATAAGCCGAGACTGGCTGCGAGAAATCTGCCCGCGAGCACTTGGTAATACGGCCCGGCTCTTTCTCCCCCTCCCAGCTCCTTCCCTACCCCCCTGCGTGAGCTAAAACTTTTGTACGTGCGCGCGTTCGCGTAGACGCTCTTGTTCAAAAGTGCCCGGCTGCATACCGATGCAGCCGCGCGCGCCAGCAGCAGCGTTTACGAGAGGCTGCCGCAGCAGTCGGCGCAGGCTTCCTTCGCTCGAATTCCTTTTTTCCCACGTTCCAGTCGTCGGGAATTACAGGCTTAAACGCCCCCGGATTTTTCAGACGTTCGTACACGTGATGCAGTCCTCGCGCGTATTATTTTCGGCCGCTGCATTAATTTTTAACAAGCGTGCACGGAAAAAGCCCGGAGCAGCGAAAACACGCGGAGTGTACGTACGCCGGGCGTGAAATTGCGGGGCGACTGCTTTTGAGCTGCGGCGGCGCGCGCTCAAACGAACCGCGCGCGCTAAAACACCTCGGCACGTGATCTCGCGCCCTAAGCGCTTTTCAGCGGCGGCGCGGCTCCTTTCGTGCGTGAATTCGCGCGTCGCGACGACTCGAAAGTGCTGTACAGAGCTGAGCGAGAGTGAGGAAAGAAGCTGCTTTCTTCCTGCCGTACATAAGGGAGCGGCCGGAAAAAGGAGCAGGGCTTTAAAACTGGCATCTTTTATTCATACTGCCGTCGCGCGGCTCGCTGTGTGGCTTGACGACTGCGTGAGTGGAGTTTATACATGCTCTAGTTAAAGTTTTAACAGCCCGCCGCGCGGACTAGAAATCGATCTCCGTTGAATTCTCTCGCTCTCCTTCCGCGCGCTAAACGCCTCCGGCCGCTGCGGCGACAGTTCTAAGCCCTCTCGCGAGTGACGTAATTTTCTCATTGTTAATCGATCGAGTTATTCTCTGACGCAACGCGACGGGGTTGCGTAAACTACACGACCGGGGCTTCGAGGCTTTTTTTTCCGGCGCATTCGGAGAGTAAGGCCGCCGGAGAGGCTCTCCATCGGGAATCCCTTGGATTCGCTAAATCGAGTAGTACCGACGCGTTAAACGTACTCGAACGCCGGTGCTACTGCTGCTTAATCGCGGTATCGATCGACGGCTCTGCTATGAGCAGCTCCTTCGGTCGCGCACGTTCGCTCCTCTGTACTGCTGATGGGCTTCGCTGCGCGCGCGTTACGAGTCTTCGGCACTTGGCTCTTCCTCCTCTATTCTCGCGCGCGGCTGCCTGCCCTCTCTCTCTCTCTCTCTCTCTCTCTCTCTCTCTCATTCTCTCTCGCTTTCTCTCCCTTAAGCTCCGTTTTTCCTCCTCTCCAGCCACTCGCGCGCGATTACACATGACTTAGGCTCGAATTACCTGCTTCTCGTCGACTCTCGGTGTCGTTTCGTTCGCTCGGATTATAACGCGCTGCTTTATATCTGCTGTGTGCGCTGTTGTGTAGTGGCCCGGATGATGGATCGGCTATATCTGGACGCGCTGCTGAAATGAAATCATTTCTTGGCTCATCTTTCCTCCGCGTTATGTATCGCGTGTGTACACGAGCTGCGACGCGACTTATTGATTGTCGGCGCTCGGCAGACACTTGATTTAAATATCCCGCTAAATGATGCAGCACGAAGCGCATAATTGTAGCAATTGGCCGCCATTCTCCGCGTGTGTATGTGCGCGAGCGGCACAAATTTATCGTGAATTTTCAATTTCGTTCGGTCGCGGAGGGAGAGAGTAATTTATGTCGCTTATTCGGTGCCGCACTGTGCTTTTGACGCACGCGTAATTAATATAAACGAACGCGGTGTAATGTGCGCCGTGCTCGGCGTCAAAAATTCGTACTCTCAGCTGAAATTTTTTCACACACTCCATCCATCTCTTTTATTATTTTTCGTTTCTCGCTCACTCTCTCGTCCCTTTTTGTTTTATTATACACACCGTGGTGGCGCGCGGCCGTTCCTCGCAGTGTAAAAATGCGTCTGCAGATGAAAAGTCGCGGCAGTTCGCGTAGCGCGAGCGCGATTGTGTTAACTGCTTCCGTGTCACGGACGGATAATAACCGCGACTCGGCTTTACGAGCATATAAAAATTGTTGGTTTCAGCGGCGGGGGGCGCGCGGTCAGCAGCGGGAGAAAGAGTTGCAAGATCACCGCTGGAATCCGCAATACGCCGCAGCGGCAGCTCTAAGCCTCTCCCTCTTCGCCGCCGAGTCGTTATATATTATATCCGTGATTTACCGCGTTGGATCGTGAAAAATGCCGAGTAATAAGAGCGGCCACCGGGACAGCCGTAAATATCCTTTAATTTTGTCGCCGCAACGCCGTCTTTCTTTCTTTTCGCGCAGCGGTTGAACTGCCCCCGCGGACACGATGGACGCGCGAGATACGACATGACCCGGGGCCGTAAAAAGCCTGTACACACAGCTTCGTCTCTCGCCGCGGCGAGAATAATTCGCGAAAAACTGATGGACCTTTGAGCGGGACGTTCAGATGTGACGAGTTTACGTTATATCGAGCCGTTCGCGAATGAGTGAGCCATCGATCAATGGAAAGAGCTCGGGGAAATAGGAAAAAAGAAATAGCTGTATAACGACGGTGGAGTTACGCTTGGCGTGCGATGACCGAATAAAACGTGTACACATCCGCGAAAGGAAACGAGACGGGGGACTGTTTTGTTTTCCCCGCTGAGGACGCGTGCCGCGAACATAAATATCCCCGTAAGATAAGCGCCGGCAGCCGCACACACACGTTATAGTAAGTAGCTAAGAAAAGTCGAAGGGGCTGCATGAACGCGCACGAGCCGAGTGTATATGCGCTCGCGGATGAGGCGGCGGTATATACACAGACTCGCGAGCGCGATAAGCCCGATGGCGCAGTCACGCGATTCGCGTACCGCTTTGAGCCATCCTCCGCTGTGTACTCTCCCTCGTGTATAGAGCTTCTTTCTCTTTTCAGCGCGCGCAGCCGTTCGCACTTTTATAACTGATCGAGTGCGTTCCCCCCGCGCGAAAATGCAGCAGCTCTTTGAATTTCCGGCGAGATTAGCTCGCGGTTTCGCGCTGCGATGATGCGGCCGTCGATCGAAGATCGCTTTGCAAGCTTTCATCCATAACGCGCGCGCGCAGCTATCTCTGCGTATAGATGTTTATGACGGCGCGCCGCGATTTCTGAGTATGCAGCCTCTCTTCGAGTTTACAGAGACTGCAGCTGCGTTTATCGAGCGCGCTCGTCAAAATTTTCGGAGCGAGAGTGTAACTGATGCTCTCGTGATAAATGGCTGCCGATTCACGCTCGAACTAATAGTTTCGTCGGCTCGAATCCGCTGCTGTAGTGCGGAAAACAATCGGGAACTTATAACAACCCCAGTGAGAGATTAATTAAATTTTCACTCGCGCTGATGCTGCGCCGCCGCCGGTATTGAATTTCTCTCGCGCTGTTTTGAATTACACCGGTTCTACGCCGGCGAACTTCGTTGCGACGTCGTTAAATTTGTTTCTTCGGGAAAACATAATGCGCCCCGCGTTCTTTTGCAGCGTAAGCAGCTTCTATTATAGTCGCAGTCTGTCGGATTCCCGCATAATAGAACACGCTGACATACAGCGTGAGTAGCTTATTGTTGCGATTCCACTAGCGGATTCAGACCATTGTCGTGCCGTCAATCGGGTGAATCCGCAAAACAAAGCTAGATTTGCGGGGATAAAAAAACGAACGTATTGAATCGTTACACCTAATCGCGCCAGGGCAGTTACATCGGAACGATCGTCGGTTCGGCGTTAGGACAAAAGTATTACGCGAGCTATATACGCAGAGAACCGGCGAGATGAGGGGAGGCAAGTGCGGAGGGAGAGCTGGAAGTATTAATGCAATATATGGAATCGCGCGAGTAGAGCGCGGGCCGCACGTGGGTCGCTTCGAAATGGTTAGCTGACTCCGCGGCTGCTTAAAGCCATTCGCATTACGATCACATCCCACATTCGCGCCCCTTATATTCTTCCTCCGCGCGCAGGAATCCCTGGGCAGCTCGATTATTATCGAGCCGGCAATAACTATATATCGCGCGCCGAGTGTGCAAATGCAGCGGCTGCCGAGAATCGTGGAGTCGACAAAACGCTTCTTTGGCCGCGCTGTATTACGAGGATGACGCAGTAGTCGGCGGGAGAGAGCGAAAATGTCTTTGTATATTGTGCGGCGCCGCGTCAAGAGAGGGAGAGAGAGAGAGAGAGAGAGAGAGAGAGAGAGAGAGAGAGAGAGAGAGAGAGAGAGAGAGAGAGAGAGGATGAACGTCAGTGGCGGAGGAGCATTGTTGTCTTGTTATTCGAATATCTTGCATAGTTGCGCGCGGCGAAAAGGAAGCTGCGAGGATGGAAGAAGGAGTTCGCGCAGGTGGCGCGCACACATATATACATGTATAGCTATGGGTTAAAAAATACTTCCTCGCGAGCGCTGGAATTCCGAGTCGGCGGTGGTGGCGCATACAAAGAGCCAAGTGGAGTTGTCGAGTGCCGGCCAGGAGCGCGAAAATCTGAGACTCTTGTCGCGCAGGCCTCACGAGAGTGAGGGGGAGGGAGAGGGAGACGATGCTGCCGTTACGTTGCTGTATAACGACCGCGAATACTTGGAGACTATTTTCCGCCTTTAGACGACTCCTTGTTATCTCGCAGTCGTTTGCCTGTTTCACGTTCGAGCTTTGCGGCTGTGTGTGTATGTGTGTGTGTTTTCTCATGTCTTGTTACGCGCGGCGATACGTACACATGCACAAGTGAGGCAGGAGGGGGGCAAAGCTCGTATAGCCGAGGCACTCGGAGAATCGATTGCCCATAGAAAAGCCAAGTGTGTATAAGGAGAAAAAGAGTGACGAAGCCAGAAGTAAGGCAAGAGAAGGAGAAGAAAAAAAAATGCCAGGGAGGGATGGGGGGAAGCTCTCGCGAGACCTCGATATCGGGATAGTTTTCCGTAAGGTAAGAAGAAACGAGCCCAAGATAAGATATTTCTCGCCGAGTGCTTTATTTGCGGCGGAGACGGTTAATGAGGGTCGTCTGATAAATAGCCTTGCGCGCTCGCTCGTTTCCGAACGTTCTTGGCGACGGTTCAGTCAGCCATGATTTCCTCCTCAGCCTCTCCCGCTCTTTCTCTTTCTCTTTCTCTGTCTCCCCTCCCCCCCCCCCGCCACTCCTTGCTTATTCGCTGCGAAAAGAAAAGTTTAAGCGAGGAACCGGAAAATTTGTTGACTGTCAACAGCGCTAAATGAATTTAGGAGACAGATCCCGGGCTCGACACTTGAGGTGATGGTTATTTAAATACAACGAGTCGTGTCGGCGGGGATTCGAGCTTCAATCAGGAAACGCGAGTTTTAATTTTTATCGATTTTTCCGCCCGGACTTTTTAATTAATCAATAATGCAGCTGGCCGGGCTGCAGCTAATTGAATATTTATATTATCGAACGGCGTACCCTTGTATTTTAATTTCCAAGCTTGCAAGTATAGCTATTTGATAACGAGTGAAAAACAAACCGCCGCGGGTATTCTTACTGACGTTACACGCTTATTGTTTTAGTCGGGGCCGAAATAAGTTATAATCTGGATTTGAAGGCCCATAAATCATGCAAATTAAGCTCGTAGTTCGCGTTCGACGTGATAAATATAGCGGCAGAGGCGGAGGTTGAGCGCGCGAGCGCGAATCTTGCGCGCTTTCCTGCACGATTGATTACCAGTGCGCGGATAAATCCAGGCCGCACATTAAGCTCAGCCAGTATAGCCTCCGGCGCAGACTTTGCTCGTGTAATAAAACGACATCTTTCGAGAGAGAGAGAGAGAGAGAGAGAGAGAGAGAGAGAGAGAGAGAGAGAGAGAGAAAGGCGGAAAAGACGAAGAAACGTTTTTTTTTCAGAAAAACGGATCTCATCCATCTGCCCGGAGAAGAGCTGGTAAGAGGAAAAAATAAGAGCAAACAGTTGGCACACGGCTTGACAAAGCAAGCTCTGATCCTACTTTGCGCGTCTCGGCGCTGCACTCAGCTTTTCAGAATTTTCTCCTCGTCTAACTCGTGTGCGAGACACTTCGCAAACGCGCGGCTGCGATTCGATGGATCATCCTGGTTTCGCGTGTGATTTTTTAAATTAACTAATCGTCTCGCGTGTAACCTCCGAAAAATCCTCGTTTGATTTGACAGTATACAGGCGCGTGAGAAAGCCATCGACTGCCGGGAGGATGAACAGTGTCTCGGAACGTAATTTACACAGTCAATCTTATAATTTTCCCATTTTCGTTTCTCGGCTTTCTGCCTGCCCCGAATTCAGTGAGAAACTCGCGCTCCGCTGCAGCAGCCGCCAGCCGCCGTCGCTGCTGCGGCGGTGCCGAGGGCCTCGCTTACTATAGCATTAATATTCAACGGTTTCAGTTATGAAAGTAAAGTGAAAAAGTAACGCCCCTTTTTACTTATCTTGCCTGAGCTCTTTGACACCATTTCAAATCTTTTTCATACTCATTTCCCTTTATCTCGCTCTTCTTCTTTCTCCCCGGCCCCGTACTTATAAATGGCCTTTTAAGTCAATTATTATAATCGCTCGTTATTTCTTGACGAACAAACAAAACTTTTTGCCTGCATATTCATGTGATTTTTCTCCTTCGAGCTTTAAATTCGGGCGCGCATTATCAAAAGAGACGCGAAAACTGTCGGTCTAGGTATATGCGATCCACGTGCGAGAGGTCTACTCGAGGAAATAATTACTTTTCAAGCGGCCGAGATAGCACGGCTGCAGTATAGCGTGGGCTACGGGTGATCCAGTCCTCGGCTCGATAAATTAGTTATCAACGCAGAGCAATCGTCTATTTCCCCGGACTATATGAAAGCCCAGGAGGTTATAATGAAGGCGATATTTCCGGGCGCGCAACGGATGATGGAAAATGAGGCAGCTCGTCGTCGTCGAGCGGAGGCGCCGTGGAGAAAGATGGAAGGATGGGCGGAGCGCGTGCGTCTAGGAAATTCAATAAAAAGTATATTTTCTATACGCAGTCAGAGAGAAAGACTGCAGTGCACACAACAACGAAATCAAGATAATCGAGTTTGGGAAGGCGGTTACACTGAGTGTGGCTCCGAGACGACGTAGCTATCTACAAGACACATACAGTGCAGCAGTCTCACGTCGAAGAGAAGAGAGAGACACGACGAGGCCGACGACGACGAGGGACACACATCACATAGGCGGGCGCTCGCGAGGCTTATCGAGTCTAGCGCGCTTTGGTGATCCAATCATCCCGAGACGCTGTCATGAAATTGCCTCCGTGCCAGCTAGCTGTATATTCCGTCCGCGTTGCACGGCCAATTGCGTCTTTCCAACTCGGCGGCAGCGCCAGTCGGGCAAAGTTTGCAGCTGCATTTCAGATATGCCGCGCGCGCCGGCGGCAGCGGCGGACTGCAGACGCTACTCACTTTTTCAGCCGCTGCGCCGCACGTCTGTCGTTACGCCGAGTCTTTTTTGCCCGCTGCTTCGCTATGAGGTATACTGTCTAGTGTATAGCAATGCGCGCGGACGTCGCCTGGTCTCGTTATTCCGCCCACAGCCGACGACCTGCTTTATTTCGTGTACGACGGATGCGAGTGTCTTATTGGCTGTCTCTCGCTCGGAAGTTCGTTCATAAATAACGTTTATGATTTTTACGAAATGTCATCAATGGAACAATGGCCGGGATGTGCCGTCGCAGATGAGCTTGCGGTGATTTTCTGCCGGGCGGCTCTGGCTCGCCGTAATAAAGCTTTCGCCGGGCGGTGAATTTATACAGCGCCCGGCCGCGTCCAAGAGCGAGCCGCACAGCGCGGGGTCGGCGCGGTAGTTTAAATAGAATCCCGCGCGCCTTTCATCGGCATATGCCATTTTTGAAAAGGGAGCGTGCGAGCCAGCGGCATTTCTTGAGAGCCGGCTCTAGTCGGGTATACTATATACGTGGCTGAACCTGTGCGCACAGTTTTTCGCTTAGTGCCGTGCGGCTAGCGGATGGACCATGGACAAGGGCCACTCTCTTCATATTGCCCTGCACCGCTAACTCTCCCTCCCAGCTCGACCTTTGAGCTCGGGCTGCGCCAATGCCGCTGCTCGTTTTTCCGCGTAATTATTTAATGGACGTACCGCAAAATGCCTCGCCTCGAGAGAGGGAGACCAGCGCTCCTTTTCAGAGTTACTCAACTGCTGCCGCTGCTGCTGCTCTCAATATACACTAGAGGAAAGCTAGAGCCGAGCGCGAACAAAGAATCCAGCGCAAGGGAAGAAAGGGACGAGAGGAGGGAGAGGAAGAGATAGCCATAGTGGCTAATACTCGCTTGAACGCTCGCTCGAAATATTTACCCTCTGCGCAGGCCACCTCGAATGTTTTCCAGCAGCCGCTTCACTCCCCCGCAGCTTCTCGCCGTTCGCACAACACAGCCTTGCCTCTAGCTATTAGTCGTCGGGACACCAATGCCCTGTCTCTCTTATTCTCTCCTTCTCTCTCGACTGGCGCAGCCGAGAACTTGAGCAGACTCCGCGCTTATTATGTCGCGGATAATTCAATTACCCCCCCCCCCCCCGGCGGCGGCTAGGAGCCTCGATTAACTTAGCGAGAGCATCTTTTTCCGCGCGATGCACAATGCAGCCCCAGCCTGCTGGCCGAGCATTATTTTAGCCTCCTTCCTGCGCGCGCGAGCATTAACAAAATGGAATATCTTAATTTTCCTCCGCCGAGCTCGCTGCAGGCGCGCCGCACTGCGAGAATCTTGTTGCTGCGCGCGAAATTACGCAGTCTACCGCCGGATAATGTGGACTTCGTGCGCTCTATATAGACTATGCGGGCTGCACGGGCTGCTGCAGCTGTCGGCGGTCCTTTTTCGTCGGCTCTTTTTCGCTCGCTCGTCGCTCTCGCGTATATTGACCAGCGGGCCGCGATGAATTATGCAACGCGCTCAACTTAATAAACTATTCTCTGTTGCATTATTAACGGTGATGAAAAATCTATATTCGAATAAATTGTTCGCTTATAACTCTCGACTATTCTTGAGCGCGCGCGCGAGAGAGGCAGGCAAAAAGATTCATCAAAATTTTACACCTGCAGATATTGAAGAATGCAGTAAAAATGCAGTATTTTTATAGGCTCTATAAAATATTTCATTTCGGCGAATTAACCTTATCTGACAAATTAAAGCGATAAAGTTGACAGTCTCACTTTTGCTCAATGAGACAGACAATATACTATGTATTGCTACAAAATGAAAAAGCAATTATATATAGCTTACTGAGCAATAAGTAAACCATTCGTCACTGCGAAAATTATAAAACATTTTTCGCGCGTGTGTCACGTTTATCAGAATTCGTAATCTTGATTTTTTCACCGGCCATACATTTTATCGAGATTTGAGCGCATCGAAGATGTGTGAAATTCTGCGGCAGGAATTTAATGCAATTTCTTTTGTAAATCATCGCTGATCAACTGTATTACTTGTGAGAGTTTTGTTCTCCGTGAGGTGATAAGCTCACGACTTATGCAAAAATATTGGGGCGATGAATGAACACGAGAGATTATCGGTGAACGTGTCTGTTTATTGTTTATTAATCGCAATTTACAATGGAGAATATTCGTCTCTATCTGTACGATCCTAATCTATTGTCTCTGAGTCGAAACTACTTGTCTAGTGCTGGATCACGAGTGTGGTGGAATAGAGCCCAAGCGCCTACACGCACCCTTTTTATAGTCTTGCTAGGTGGTGTGATTCCTACCCACGCGATTGTCTTAACTTGCTGAGTCGAAAGAATCCGGCTTTGGGGTGAGCCCGCGCTGTTGCCATGACTTACTCTCGATTGCACGATAACTATAGCGAAATTTTTTTCAATTAAATTTATTCTCGAATCCCCACACGTACTCGTCAAAATTTCACGCATTAAAAGCGGAATGAAAAATATTAATATGGAAATATTACGCGCACCGCGATAAGTTTTGATTTGGTTTTTCCGAAAAATAACTTTCGTTTTGCCACATAGCAACGGCAGTTGATTGTGCTTTTGTTTTCGTATTCCAGGAACAGAACAAAACTCAAATTAAATTTTGTTTCAGCATGGAAGTAATCAATCAACAGCATAAAAGTAACAAAATATAGTTTTTTTTCAAAAGCCAATTCCTGATATTACCAATCTTTCAAAGTAGTCCCCTGACTATGTATCGTTTTAGATAATAAAATATAAGATTACTTTTACAATTCACTTATTAATCATAACTAATTCTACGAAGTAGACGCTTGAATATGTACTGCCTTTGATTATTCAAAGAGTTAAACTTTAATAAACTATGTGTTATAATTAATTATGTGATGCCGAAGCGCATAGATGCTGCGTTAGGCAGAATGTTTGCGTAAACCAACTGCTGAGCCGTAAATCGGAGGGCTCTTTTATTTCAGCGAGTTGCATTAATGATTACTTTTTCTTTATATTTTCGCCCTTTGGCTATTGTTCTGAGCGTAGGTGGGGATGCACAAAAAAAGGAACAAATAAACTTCCTTTTTTACAAATCACTCGTTTGTAATCGAAGATAGATAGTAAAGTGAAATAAAAGGTCTGATTAAAAAACGTTATAAAAACTGACTGGCAGTAACTGATAGAAGCATTCTACTTTTTTAGATTCAGAAATGTAAAAGAGCTCTTCGATGTTTAAACCCTAATAAAAGTCTATATTATGTCGAATAAAAAAAAAATGAAAATTACGAGTTCTGGCCTTCGAAGCCCCGCTGTATCCCATACACGTCATATAAAAATGTTTTATGATATGTTCACAGTGTATACACCTGCGTATATTCAATCGTTTATTTCTTTTCCCAGCTATTCGCGGCATAAACATAAGGACAAAAATCAACTTTTCATCTTTCGCCAATTCGAGATATTTCCGCCCGGCTCTTATAGTGCGCAGCGTCAGTAGAAAAAGCCGCGTTCGATCAGGCGCTCGTAACAAATGACGCATCGGTCGAAAATTTGTCGGACACACTAGCAAGTGAAGTGGATCGATGTGGCGTTGAAAAAAACGCCGACACGAGTTCTCTCTCTTTCTCTCTCTCCCAGCGAGAATCAGAGCCTCTCCTGTCCAGCTGTCTCCGATAAGACATGACGCTGCGGCTCTCGTCTTGTCCTTTGGCAGCGTCAGAGGAGAGCGACTTGTCTCTCGCTGCGCGAGACAGCACGGACAAACAGATCGTCGCAGAGCTGACGCGCGGCAAAGGTATCAGAGGGGCGGGGGAGGGGGTGGGGGAAGATAAGTGAGAGCAGGGGCCGCTCTCTGTGCTCCCCCAGCGCTAATCCAGCACTATGCAGAGGCCGAGCGCGCCCGGGGCATCATTTGTTGACGGAGCATTTCGCGTTCGCGCGCTTGGCCAAGAGCAATCGCTAATGACCTGGCTCGGTTGCGCCGCAGGCCACCAGGCCACCGACGCCACCGCCGCGGCAGCGGCGGCATTGTACCGTGCGCGCACGGGGCGTCGCTGCGGCATCGGCGGCCCCTTCGAAACAGAGATGCGTGGCAATCGATCACCCGCCGATACAAGCACACTGCGGATCCTTTAATCTACGGAATAATAAATGCGAGGACGATTGCCCAACTCTTTATCCGCCGTTGCGCTACTGCTGCTGCAACGTCAGCGCGCTTACGTGATACTCGGCTCCTGAGAATTACGAGCTGCAGTAAGAGAGAGAGATATCGAATTTCGCTTTTTCAGACCGCGTGATTTGGCGAATTACGCAAAAGATTGTCACGACCGCGGCAGACGTGTGAGGTACCCACGTAGTTTTACGCCGAAAATTATCTCGCTCGATCAATTTCACTTATTAGCGCGATACGCGCAGCCAGACAGCTCGCGCGGTCGAGAGAGTATAAATCGGGCGCTATAGTAATGAGGACAAATGAAGTGGCTAAATTATACGCGAATGTCCCCATGGGGAGAGGAGAGGAGAGGAGAGAGGACGAAGGGTGGCGGGCCGGAGTCGACCGCGTGCTCATGAGTTATTCATGGGAGTCTATCATAGCCACTCCATCCAGATTGCGAGATTAATCGAGCGCGCGAGCTGCACACTGCATCAGCGTACACACTCGGCTACTCGAACGCAAACTAACCTCGGCGGCAGCTCTCTTTGCTCTCTCTCTCCCTCCCTCATATCTGCAGCTCGGCCGACCGTTAATTCGCCGTTAATATTCCATGTAAATTCAATTCCCTCTCTCTTCCATCGTCTCTCGAATCCGGAGAAAAGCATCGGAACATTTGTCGCAACTGCGAGAAGAAAATAGAAAAGCGCTCGTCGTGGGACGGTTTTCTCACGTGCGCCTTGCTACGTGCGCGTCAATGCCGTCTCTCTTCAGACACGCCTCCCGCACTCCGAGCAATAAAATAATAATGGGTGAAGCGCTGTTGCTTCGAGTCGAAATCCGGCCGCACGAGAAGCCGAAAAATAGAGAAATGCGAAAAGCTGAACGGCGCCGGAAATTTCTCGCCAACGCGAGCGCGCGCGAGACCGAGAGGATTAGGAAGGAAGGAAGGAAGCTGGCGACGCGAATAAGCCTCTAGGAGAGAGAGAGAGAGAGAGAGAGAGAGAGAGAGAGAGAGAGAGAGAGAGAGACGCGCACGTGTCTATACGTACACCTATACACACTGCCGCCTGTTTTATGGACGATGGACCTAACGAGCCTCGTCCCCCTTTGCTCGAAGCAGCAGCAGCAACCGATTAAAGCTTCGAGACGAGATATTCGGAAGAACGCTCCCTTGATAAGGGAGATTACTTATGAAGCCGAATGGCTGGACTTTTCTCAACTTCCATTTCCCGGGATCGTTTCTCGACATTCAAATGAGACAACTGCCGCCGCTGCGAGCTGCAAAATTAAGCCGGTCGGGAAAAACGAGAGATACTTTTTCAGCCGGTCTCATTATACGGATTGGAATTGAGGCGTCACGACGCGGTTTAATTAGATGGCTTCTTCCAACTCGATGCCGCATCGCCGCGCTGCGAACGGTTGAATGTCCAAAGCCGACGGCCGAGCTGCAGTGAAAGCTCAAAACATATTTGAATTTTTCCTTTGCGCGCCAAGGGCGGCCGGTCCTCCCCCCTCTCGACAAAAGCCGAGGGATACAAAGCCATATGCAAAGAGAATGCAGACGAGCTGCATGCGGCAATTAAACGCGAGAGAGCCCTGCCTCTTCAAAGTGAAATAAGATTCGCTCTGCACGTGCGTTACGTATCTCGCGCGCGCACACACGGATGGGAGAGAAAAGCGCAACCGACTGAATAAATGCATGAGAGCCGAGGCCGCTGGCAGGCATCAAGTATGAAATATACGATCGATAGTCCTCATCTGTTGCGCACTTTTTGCAGGCCTCTCGCCGCGATGAGATGGGCCGGGATCAAGCCGTGCGCGCGCGGGAGAGAGGGCAACGTCGCGATGAAGACGTTAACTCCGCCCGGTATACATATAGTTACACTGGATGTCGGCCAAACGATCGCGATGAAAGAGATAAAGACACACAGATACACATGCACGCAGTGAGCTGGGTGACCTTTGCTAATACTCTCTGGGCGAGAGTCTACCGGGCGGTGTGTGCGTTAGCGCAGATATATGCGCAGCCGAATTCGGGGAATGGCGCTTCAAAGCCCTATACTTGCAATGGCAGTGCAAGCGTCGCCTGTGTTCTCGCTTCTATATACCCAGAGCTGACTCGTGGATCACCGTACAGCCTCGAGCAACCGCAGTCCCCCATTCGTGTGCTCGCCTCGTTCCGCGTCTGCCTTTATCCGGAAAAAACACGTCGATGAGCGATGCCAAATCGAATGGACGGATTATAGGCGGTACGTATAGCTCGCGCGCTTCGTTCGCATCCCCCGGCGCGGTGAAATTCAAGTTTCAAGTCGTTCTCGTACGTGCCAGAACGAGGTATAAGTGTGGACGAGGCGAGGGAGGAGGAGGAAGAGTATGGCGAGACAGGCGAGTTGAGAAAACTTGGAAGTCGTAAAAATATCTCATTACCGAAAATTAGAATTTCGCTGCAGCTGCCCCTCGCCGCTCTCAAAGTATGTCGTAAGGATACTTTTCACGTCCTATTCGGCCAATAGAGGTCAGCGGAAAAAAGCAGCCCGGCCAGAGGCGAGGGGGAGATAGAGAGAGGGCAAAAAAGCCTGTCTCCCGCTCGGCTTTCAATGCCAGAGACTCGTTCCGCCAGAAGTGGATTTTCGCAAGGTAAACGAATCAGGGGTTGATTTCTCAAATAGTTTTCTCCTCCCGCTTACTTGGTCGAGTACGACAACCACTACACCTTTATCTCGCTATCGAATTTCTAGCCGGCGCGCACGTACCTGCCGCCTCCTCCTCCTCCTCCTCCTCATTCTCTTTCTGAGCTTTCGCTAGAACGGCACAAAGAGAAGGAAAAGGAGGGATGCACGAACAGAGGAGTGTATAACCTTTTTTCCGGGAACAAAAGGAGAAGTAGGAAAAACAACGAGGCCGATGGATCGAGCGATTGACTGACTCATTGATTGATTGATTGATTGATAGAGCGTATGTTTTGACAGCTCGCGGATTCGAGCCACTCGAGTGAGCTCGCTCACTCGCTTGCCCGCCTGCGCTGGCCCGGCGCTCTCGCCGAGAACATTTGCATATTGTCTGCATAAAACATTTCGGAATTTTGAATAAACCGCGGCCGCGAAGGCTGCGTTATTCGCTTGTTTGTTTTGGCAAATTGATTTAGAGCTGCGGAGTGCAGCGGCAGCGGCGGCGGCATCTGCGCTGTCTACTCTGCCGCAAGAACGCGCTAAACCGAATTACATTGCCATTCGCACGCGCTTTCGCGCCAGCTGCAGCGGGCAAATTCGATTTTTCGCGAATCCAGCTACACACAGCACGGGCTAAATGCATAACAGCAATAATAGTCGTAATAACGACGCTGCATAAAGCTGAGGAATCGGGACAGCTCGAGCGAAGACGCTCGCAGCTCGCGTGCGACGTCCCGCGCAGCCTGCACAGCGCCGGAATATAGCCCCGGAATAGAAGGGAGATAAAACCAATCGCGTATATACAGCTGGCCGAGCGTGTGCGGAGCGAGAAATTTATTGTCGCAGATTATCTGGCTGGGCTCCAAACACAAACACATTTCTTTCTTTGCAGGACGAATGAGACTAGTCGGCTGCACCACCTACAGGTACGGCTCGATAAAAAGGAGGGGAAAAAACGAGAAGGAAAGCTCCCCCCTCCCACTCCACTGGCCCCGAGCTGTCATTCCTTGAGAGACAGAGGATGAAAGAGGGACTCCATGTGAGAGTTGCGGGCCGCTCGAGCAGACGTGCATCGCTTTTTATTCTCGGATCGCGCGGGCATTTGAACAACGGCCAACATGGTTCACTCGAGCACCGCGTGCCTACGTCTCCCTCCCGCTAGCTATCCGGCAGCGCTCCGCTATATAATACTTTCTCGAGGAATGCCGTCGGCCTGTAATGGATTTATACTCGGGATAGCGGAGAGGCCGGACGCGACTACGTCGATGAGGAGAACGAGACAGAGGAGGTATATCTGAGGAAAACGAGGAGGGCAAACAAAAAAATAAAGAAAAGAGAGAGAGAGAGAGAGAGACAGAGAGAGAGAGAGAGAGACAGACAGAGAGAGAGAGAGAGAGAGAGAGAGAAAGAGAGAGAGAGAGAGAGAGAAGAGCTGGCCAAAGGGATGTGTACCCCAGCTACAAGTCGGGGAATTTCACAGCGCGACGAGAAGAATCCTCTGGCGCTCGAGGACGCGCCGGTATGCCTTGTCGCAATCCGTATACTTACGTAAGCTCTGCAGCCGTCTATTCTCGAGAAACTGAGAGAGATTTGTCCGCCGCGCTGACGGTATGGCCGCTCGAAACATCCCCCCTGTATATAATACAACGCCGCGCTTTGAGGGAGAGACGCTGCGGAAAAAGCGCAACATGATCGCGGATGTTTCGAAAAGTATAGAGAGATGGGCATTAAAAATTATCGCAGACGACTGCGCGGGGCTGATGATGTGAGAGGCTGTGTGGTAGTATAATTCTGCCGCGCGGCGGCTTTAATTCAGGACAGTTTACGCTTCGCGAAATTATATATTGCTCGGGCGCTCTGTCCCCCTCGTCTCTCGCGGCGCGGGATATGGCGTACGGCGCTGCAGGTATTGGAGCGCGAGCAGACACGAGACATAATTTCCTAGAGCCCGCGCTATACTGCCAGAGCTGCGTAATGAATAAGCTCATCGCGTAGCTGCGTCACGTGTCACCTGAAAACTTTGAACACTTCAGTCGGTGTGAAACGCCCACGCGCGATCACGTGCGCGAGCCTGACCCCCCGTGGCTCCATATTCTCTCGCACTGTACGCGCCTATATAAGTAATTGCCTCATGCGCGAGGTCGAAACGAACGAGCGACGTATATGCGTATCGTCGCTTCGAAATAAGAGATATTTGCACGAGAGCTTTAAAGCTCGCGGTTCGAGCAATCTGCCGCAGAACAACGAGAGAGCGTGTGTCGCCGACGGTCAACAAAACAGCCCGGGCGTGTAGCTGACGTTTTATACCAGCGGCCAGCGGGGAAAGGCGTTGCCCCGACGTCACGTGCAATAATTGTTCTTCGCGCGCGCACTACCCTGACCCCCATCAACGCCTTCAGCCCGGCGTCTCTCTAGTTGCGGCTCTCCTGTTGCTCGTGTCGCTGTCATCAAAGAGAATCAATTAATTCCCGAGCGGCCGATCGTGCAGCTTTGAAAATTTTACCTCTCTCTGTGCACCGCTAAATAGATCGACTCCCCCGACACGCTGGCTACGCATGCATAGCTGTCTATTTTTCCATCGCAGACCCGATATAACTGAGCGCTTCGACGAATCAATCGCGATTCGGCAATGAGCGCGACGCGCGCAATAATTGAATTATTGGCGAAATAGCTATACCTATATATACAGGCGCTGGGAGAACAATCGTAAATATAAGCGTTAAACAAGTCGGGAGCTAAGTGAATAATAGCCGGCGGTATTAGCCGCGCGTGATTGCAGCGGCCACGCGCGAACTGCCGGCGTACCTTTTGCAGAAATTAATTAGCAAACCAATTTAACTTGGAGCTTCGTCGGCTAGCTGCCGCGCCGGGCTCTATAGACGCGCCGACACTCTATAACTGCCGCCACCACCGCTGCTGCTGCTGCTGCTGCGATGCTATGTGTGCTGCACGTACACGACGGCTTGTTTTCTATAACGTAAAATACCGATCGACACCTCGGCTCTCTCGCTTGGCTTATCGCGCAAAAAAAGAGTTACGTATGCGGGGTCAATTCGCCGCGCCACACATGCAAAGGTATACGTGCTGTGAGAGTTGGCGGGTGATATAGGTGCGCGGAGCATTTTCGAGCGCGAGATATTACGCGCGCGTTCGATTTTATACGTAGGTATACACTGATCGAAGTTTTGCGCCGCCCGCGCGAGCGCGAGAATTGCCCGGGGCAATTCAACTTCCTGCTGCGATGCCGCCGCTAAAGATTCTCCATTACTCCGGCTCTCTTGCGCGCATATGTATCTCTCTCTCACGGCAGATATGGCGCTGTTTTCATATATCTATACCCAGCAGGTATCAGAAGCAGCAGCGGCGGCGGCAGCAGTTTTGCCACTGATTTTCCCAAGTCCACGACGTTATACGAGAAAGCGGACGGGTAAAGTCATCCGTCAGGATTTGGAACGACGTGAAACCAGATTGGCTACAGCAGAGGAAGGTCGAGAGGGGGCGGACGCCGCGGTGCGTTGGCCTCTCTCGCTCGCCTGCTCGCTCGCGCGGAGCACTACTGCATCGAGCTTTCGAACTTGGGGCTTTTTCACCCAACGCGCGCGAGAGAGAGCGAAAGAGAAAAGGGGATATATACGTATAGATAAAAGCTCGCGGCGCCGCCAGAAATATCAGACGCGATGCAAACAGAGAGAGAGAGAGAGAGAGAGAGAGAGAGAGAGAGAGAGAGAGAGAGAGCGCAGCGCCGTTCCAGCTATAGCGAGAGCGTGAGTTTGAGCACAAATGAAGGTTATTGATGGGGCTTGCTGCACCGCTCGCGCGCCAGCAGACAAAACTCTTCGGATAGCGATGCGGAACGCTGCTCTCTGCTTTTTGTTGCCGCCGCCGCTGCTGCTTTTTTTAAGGCCACACCGCTCGCCGACTACTATCGCGCGCGCTCGAGCTTTCGAGGAACTCGCAGGAGGCTAGAATTCATCCGGTGCAGTGTGCCGTATTTCGAGTTTCGCGAGAGCGATGTTTGATGTTTCGATCGTTATTAGTAGGTAAGCTATGCGGGAACCAGCTCATGCGGGTCCCAGCTCACCCCCACTCTTTGCAGCTACCAGCTCACTCCCTCTCCGAGCGGCTACCAGCTCACCCAGAGTATTCCCCCCCCCCCCCCCTCAGACGCGTAACAAAGAGCGCGCTCTCGCGTCAGAGTCGGCGAGTCAGTACGGTCCCAGTTCTTCTAGTCAGTAATAAAGAGCGCGCGCTCGTAGTCGGCAAACCAGCGGAATATCACACAAATTTATCCGCGGCCGAGATTTGAACCCGGTACCCCCAGTACAGCAGGCCGAGACTTTACTCTCGACCCACCGCCGCACTTTTCAGACGTTCGCATATTAAGCGTACTCCTCAGTCTCCGAAATATCTTCCCATTCCATGTGAACGTTGGTGAGATAGTAGAGTTTCATGATTTTGACATCTGAGAACTGTGAACGCCAGTCCCTTCGATCACTGCAATCTCAGCAACGTCAAACTCTTCCTCAATTCCCAAGTACTATCCCTATGGAAATTTGAATCTCGATATCAATCGAAATCAGTACAGCGTACTGTACGATATGTACGCAAATTTCCAGAACGCCTACTGAAGAAGGCGGACTTTATCACGCACATACCTCTCTTCGTTATCGGCTGCTCCAAGCAGAGCGAAACGTTGAAGAGCGCGCCTGTCGACGTTCGTCTGGAATTCGAGCCGCGTGATAATTTTCTCGCCAACACTTCGGCCTACTGTCTCATTCTGCACGATCGTATCGTTCAGTATAGTCCTGTCAGCGGAGACGTGAAGAAGCTCGTGTAATGGAGTACGCTGTGGATATGCAAGGTTTCAAGCAGCCTGGAAACGATTTCGTTCTCAAGGAGCTGGCTATTGTCTCGCTCACGGACGAGAGCGAGACTCTAGTCCTGCTGTTTCGAGAACCGTTTCCCTGGAGAAGACTCACGGTAAAGTATAGGAAGGAGAATGAGTGGCTAGAGCGCAGCCATCACGGACTATCCTGGTCATCGGGCAACATAGCCTACACCGAGGTCGGCAAGCTGCTCCGGGAAGCTCTTCGAGACGCCAGCAAGATCTTCGTCAGAGGAGAACTACGCCGACGATGGCTAGAACGTTTCGATCTCACCGCCACTGATATCTGCGATTACGGATATCCCTCGTAAGATTTGCCGAAAATCGTGCCTGTATGCACCAATCACAATGGAGCCTATAAGTCTACCTGCACTCTGCAAAATGGCAAAATCATGAAACTCTACTATCTCACCAACGTTCATATGGAGTGGGAAGATGTTTCGGAGACTGAGGAGTACGCTTAATATGCGAGCGTATGAAAAGTGCGGCGGTGGGTCGAGAGTAAGGTCTCGGCCTGCTGTACTGGGGGTACCGGGTTCAAATCTCGGCCGCGGATAAATTTTTGTGATATTCCGCTGGTTTGCCGACTACGAGCGCGCGCTCTTTATTATTACTGACTGGAAGAGCTGGGGCCCGCACTGACTCGCCGACTCTGACGCGAGAGCGCGCTCTTTATTACGCGGCTGAGGGGGGGGGGTACCCTGGGTGAGCTGGTAGCGGCTCGGAGAGGGAGTGAGCTGGTAGCCGCAAAGAGTGGGGGTGAGCTGGGACCCGCATGAGCTGGTACCCGCATAGCTTACCTACTGTTATTATCATCAAAGGAAATGATCTTCGTGGTCATACTCGCGAAACTCGATATTTCTGCCTGCCGTTTTTTTCGTTCGCGAGCAAAAAAAATGTAAATCAAAATGAAGGATTAAAAGCGATGCTAATTGAGCGCACTTTTTTCGCTTTTATGTCTCTCCCGCTCACTAGCGCGCGTATAACGCAAAAACTTTCGTTAGCCATTATCCATCCATGAATAATATTAAGAGTCCGCGCGCGCGAGCGGGACAAGTTTAAAAAAGCTTGTAATTTTGAAACTTGTTTAATCCCCCCCGGATGTCGTTCGTCTGCGCGCGCTCGCGCAGTGTAAAGACAATATAAGGTGGAACAAAAGTTTCCCCGTCAACAATTTGCTATTTTTCGATACAAGATCCACGCGTACGTAATATCGGCGAGCCAGGCTGCACCGTATAACGTCGCATAATCAATCGGCAAAAAAGCAGCGCTAGAAGGAGCTTAATCCGCATGATCGTTAAAAACATGATCGTTATATACCCATATAACGATCATGTTTTTTAGCTAAACAAAAATTCGCGTGCGTGTCGAAAAGCGGAAGCGTCTGCTGCAAGCAGCTCGGGCGTATTTACCTGGCTATAATGAAAACAAACAGGAGAAAAAAATTGCTCGAACGCGCGTCCGCCGCGTGTATACGAGATGTGTATTCGCGCGTAGCGCATATAATATACACACAGCGGTATACGCAGAGTGGGGCGCACGTTTAATTGAAGGATTGAAAATCTACGACTTTGACGATACGTCACGTCGCGTATGGAGTGCGGAACGCGAGGCCGGCCGCTAGATTTTAGTCACGTCGCGCGTTATACAGCCCCGCGCGGCCTGCATTGACAAGGATGCTCGCGCGAATAAACTCGGCTTAACTATGCGTGTTGTCATTCCGCAGTGAAATGCAAAGACCGATGTATTCAGCGCGTATACGATTGCACATGCAGAGCAGAGCGAGGTACAGAGGGACGCGCGGCGGAGCAAGAGTTGCGGAAG
The DNA here is from genome assembly GCF_009193385.2 of Nasonia vitripennis. Classification (NCBI taxonomy): domain Eukaryota; kingdom Metazoa; phylum Arthropoda; class Insecta; order Hymenoptera; family Pteromalidae; genus Nasonia; species Nasonia vitripennis. The sequence continues at coordinate 13,378,647 of NC_045761.1, read as the reverse complement.
AGAAAGTACTTGAACGGAGAGAGAACATCGCGTGTGAAGTGTACCGGGCCGCGCGCGCGAGCGGCAAGCCAACTACGGCGGCGTTTATAGTCGCGCGCAGCGAAAGAGAAGCAAGGGACTTTAATTCGCGTGCCGGCAAATAATTAGTAAACTTGTCCTTGACAAACTGCTCGGAAAGTAGCGCTCCCAAATGAATTTAAATTCCGGCGCGGGATCCTTCGGTGTTAACTGGCAAACTTGTCGGCGCCAGGCGCGGGGAATAAAAACTCCCCTGTCTCCGTGTGCAGCGCGCGGGGAATCCAGCGAGCCGAAAACTTTCGCAATCATACGAGTTGATGAATGTACTCACAGTGCACGCTGTCGAGGAAGACCAGGTGGATCGCCAGGAGCAGCAGGACGACAGCCATGTTGACGTGCGTCTACGCGCTAATACGGCCAGTACAATGCACTCGCGCGGGCGCGCGCGCGCCGGAGACAATCAGCGCGGAATGAGAGAGTACGCTATAGGTATATACACGAGCGAGAGATAAGCGTGACGCGGAGTCCAGCGGCTGACTGCCGGCTCTCGAGGCGCACTGCGGGAGGGAAAGAAACGGCGAGTGTCGCGGCTGCACTCTACGCATGCGTCGTAAGTACCTACTCCTTACGGCTGAGCAGTCCTCCTGCGGCGCTGAACCACGTGTCGACTCGTGCACTTATTTTCGTCTTCTTCGGCAGAGTGCAGAGCGTGAGGAGTCGTTAAAAAAATACCTCTGTTTTGTCGCGCCTCGCGCGAGAGCGAGTAAACACATTAGCTCGCGTGAGCATTTTCCAAAACAAACGAACCCCTGATGCTCCTTAAAGTTATTTACATATACACGCTCCTTCGCGATCCCCGTACTCATCAGTGATCAGCGCTAATACAACGAGTATAATAGGGTATCGGCTCTAGCTACTCGCAAAGTTCGCCCCGAACTCGCGCGAAATTTTTGACGGTGTGGAGCGGCCTCTGACGCCGATATGATTATACGGAATAACGGGAAAATCCAATACTTTATCACTAGGCGAACAATAAACTAGGGGATAATGAGTCTAATAACTCGGCGCGCAAGCCTCTCACGTACTAGGTAATCTCTGGCGCACAAGTACAAATGGTTCGAGATGCTGCTCCTTTAATGGTTATATATACAGGCAGCGTGCGAAAGCGCACTAGGCATCGGATTTCTAATTCCAATAAATTCTGCGTAAAGGAGTCGTGCCCGCTTAGAGACGCTGCCTCCGCAAGCGCGCACGAAGGACTGGCCTCGGCTCCCCCGACCCGAGAATACACACGTGACTGTACAGCACTTCGCTGACCTGCTATACATCGCGGCGCGCTTTCGGAGAAGCTTGACTTGAATGCGTTTATCTTTGATGGATATTTCGTCGTTCCAGCTTTTTTTTTCGTTCGACCCGGTCTCTCAGGGGGGGGGGGGCCGCAGAGACATTTATCGGGGGTATCGTGTGCGGGTAGTTAGTCATAATTACCACTTCACATATCTCGAATCAGCAGCTCATCAATTATAATTTTCGTGAAAATTCCGGCCGGGAACATTAGTGCCGCGCGCAAAACTCCTCTCGGAAGTTCAAGTGAGGTCCAATTATTCGTTTAGTATCATTGAAGTGGGGTAGCAACCAAGAAGAAACGGAGGATTTCTCCAGCGGGGCGATATTTTCAGAGCGGCGACGGCGGTGGCGGCGTGCGCGAGCTGCTCCGGCGCGCGAAAGCAAGGGGAAATAACGACCGGCAGATAAATCAAGCGTTACACTGAGAATCTCTGTATACGAATGATCGGTGGCTGTCTAGACCTCTCTCTCTCTCTCTCTCTCTCTCTCTCTCTCTCTCTCTCTCTCTCTCTCTCTCTCGCTCTCTTTCTCGGCTCCGCCCACTTGGCTACTTCAAGCCTCGCGCCAAATTGCACAAAGAATTATAATTGATGGATCCGAAATTTTTATTCCGACCGACTTTACGCGCTCGTAAATTTAAGCATCGAGGAGATTCCGCATCTCCTCGTGCTCATGCATGCGCGCGCATTTAGCGCCTGTCATGCGAGGTTGTGTATATATGTGCTATGTGTAATACACACGCTAGATGCAAACATAGAGGGAGAGAGAAAAGAAAATCACGAGCAAACTTGCTCGCGCGCGGAGCAACTTGCATAATTCGCATAATGCAACAACGACAAATTAAACGCGAGTGTTTTAATGCGTTTAATGAGTGTGAAGCGGAGCAAGCTTCGGTGTGTGTACGCGACGTGTACACCGCGCAGAGGGAAAAAAATGTTATTCAGTTAAACAGATTTCGACGCGAAAAAACTTGACTTAACAGAGCGGAAATGCCGAGCACGAAACTAACGCTTTCACACGCGACGTTTGTCAGACTCGCGAGGGATGAGATTATCTCTCAAACGCCGGAGCACAAGCAGCGACAGCGGCAGCACATCTCTACACACAGTTTGCCGCGAAAATGCGCGACGCGCGGCGCTGCGGCGCACCTCAAGAGCTTCGCCATAATACCAAAGACAACTCGTAGAAGAGACCTTGATTACGCGCCGTAGTCTCTTACATTTATGACAATACTCTCTTATTCCTCTGTTCCATCCTTCCTCACGCCCAACTGCTCTCTCTCTCTCTCTCTCTCTCTCTCTCTCTCTCTCTCTCTCTCTCTCTCTCTCTCTCTCTCTCTCACTCTCTAGTATTTGCCTTTCCTCTCTTCAGCTGCCTTCTATACGCGACGTATCTCTGCGGTGGTGTGGCAGTGAGATTAGCAAACAAAATTATAGGGGCTTTGTGTTTGAATGATGAAACTCGGAATAAAAATTTAGCTGTTAAAGCGATGAAATAGTTAACACGGTAAAAGGTTCTCGTTAAATCGGTTTAATAAAAATTTCAAGAATGAGATATATTTAATAGAAATTATTACTCATCGTTGAACGGCGCATACTAAATGAACGGGCAAAAATATCATATTGCCTGCAGAATTAATAGATACACGAAAATAGCTTCATTCTTCAGTTTGATTCAAAATTTGTTCAATGTGAATTTTTTTCAAACTCTGATAAAAATAAAATCTTAGTATCTCGGAAGTTCCAAGGTTACCAATTGGAAAAGTTCTCTTTGCCAGTTTTCGTTACGAGATGCTGCTTACTTTTTATTCTAGTTCGTTATTATGTAGCAGTCATTAAATTGAGGGCTCTTAACTTGTTTCTGAAAAGCAACTGCCCATGATAGTTGTATACAACTTAAGTAAAATTCAGTTGCACTTGGAATATTGGAATTTAGGCCAGTCAATAGAGCAAAATAAAATAGATATTTTGACAAAAATACGTACAGCAATCCGCCTGGGCGATCATTTAAATTACAGTGCCTAGATGTTTGCTGATGTGTTTCCAACTCGCAACTTGCATTGCTAAATTTGTTACTAACAATTTAGAGAAAAAAGCGCGTTTTTTTTAGTTTTTTGCTTATAAAACGAAAACTACTTGATCAATATGAATTATTTAAATGAAAAAGTTGTAGAGTATTCAATTACAAAGAGAATGAGACGTCAAACAATCCGATCGGTTGATTAGAACCTGAAAAATTCCGGAAAATAGGAAAATTTGACATTTTTTCGAAAATTCATAACTTTGTTATTTATGAAGATAAGGAGCTGAAATTCTGCACAGAAGTAGATAGTTATATCAACTTTAAGTGTGCAAAAGGCGCAAATGCAATTTCAATTTTTTTATGCATTTTTTTGTCGGGAGCCTTCTTGCTCTACAAATGGTCAGATTTTTATTCTAATACCAGCATTCAAAAGTATAAGTAAAATACTATGAGATGTATATTCCAATTTGAGGTTAAATATGGATAGCTTGATATTATCCTGTTTTGGTTCTTGTTGAAGCATCACCAATTAACACCTCCAAAATGAGTTCCAAAACTACGGTTGCATCGACTAGCCCAGTCTCAAGTCTGGCAACAAATTTACAGAATAATATATGAATATAAAAACACCGTCACCTATACAAAATTGCAAAAACATCAACAGAATCAACAACAATAACAAAATATGGACCAGGACGAATAAGACTTGTTTCGCCAAGCAATTACTGTTAAAAAAGACTCAAAACGTGCAATTGAACAACCCGAAGCACCTCGAGATGTACGCCGAAAACAAAAGCTATAGTTTAAGAATTATCAGAGTTTTGCTGACAAATTGTTAACGATAATGCTTAATATTGTCACAGCAATATATCCCGACAAATTATAAAAAATAATGCTTAAGATAATAATGTTTGACGTATACTGACAAATTATTAAATTGAATAATGCTCAAATAATCGTAATCTAAATTCCCCGAGTTTGAGGCAGGCAACAATAGGTGGCGCATGGGCACTTTTCTTTATCTCATAAACAGTATGCGCTCTGAGTCTAGATATAATGGTGTGCTACCCATGCTAAAACTGCCTTGTTTGGCCTGCTTCTTCGGCCACTCGTGCTACAACTACACTAAGCTACTACTGCTCTTCATCTGTGATAGTCGGAGAGGTCAAATTTGAAGCTGATAAATTGCATTCGTCCCGGGTGAAATTTGAACTCCTAGCCGATGTCGGCGGCATACTCATGAAGCATGAGTTTGTGAATGACGGATGTAATCCCTGCTGTTGCTGCTGTAAAGACGTTCCTGCGATGGCTGAAAACTGAATTTTCGGAGCCGAAAGGTTGCTCCAATCGATCTGAAGTCTGATTGGAGCATGTCCTCGAGGCTCTATTTCAAATTAAGATAAAATTTTGCCATGGTTTTATTTTAGTAGCTCCTTGCTCTCAGGATGCAGATCAAGAACTGATGCCGTTTGGGTCTGCAACCTGCTGATTGCCTAGATGAGAGAGGGGGAGGTTCTTGTTCAACTTTATGTCACCTGGCGCCGATCCCAATCATTAGATAGACGACTAGACTTTATGATACCTAGTCCGTTATACCAAGAAAGTATGTTTGTTATGATCGCCTGTGTCGAGTTTAAAGCTTATTTACCGATCATTGTTACGTCCGAACGTCGGCGCACAATGTAATATTCTCCGTTTTGAGTCAGCTTCCGCTGAACTCGGGATGGAGTCGCTCCCCTATTTATTTTAATATTCCGCGTGAATTTATTTAAATCCCTTCCCAAACTAATGAACCGGTCTCGTTGAACTGTAGGTCAAAAGGCCTCCGACAAGCGAAGTCCAATCAACCCTCCAGACAATTCTACAAGTTCTCCCAAGATATATTTGTAAAATAAGCGGCAGCGTTCAAAGCCTGCTCACTTTACAAATTTCCAAACCTTTAAATATTTATTAATTAACTTATATAATTTTCACTTATTTTTTTTGTTAGAAGATTGCAGCAAATTCAGAGTTTACTTGATTGTAAACTCCTTCCTTCTTGTTTTTGATAAATAATAAAATTTTTAGTGATTGATATATGTTCGAAAAATAATTAAATTAACTTCACTTCAAGTATGTTTTAGTAATGTATATTTTGATATCTTTGAAAACTGTTGTCCACTCTTCAGCCACCACGGCTTGTAATACAACATTTTAAACTTAGATGTTACTTAAAAGCATCCACCTCGGCTGACCTCCTCGACGAGACTCATACAGACTAAACTTTCCTCCCCACGCTTTTCTTCCCTTCGCCCCCGCGTCGCATCTTTTCCATAGGCTTATCCCTTTGGGTCCGCATCTGCGCCCTCTATATCGGTTATCGACCTATAGCATCACTGCTTTCCGCTTGGCTACCGCCTCTTCCGATCTTCTTCCGCTCCACCTTCGCTCCCACCCACGCTATTTTCCTAGCCTTGCCGATTTCCCGCTAGATGGCTCTCCCTGTACTATTTATAATTTTCTTAAAGTTTAATTCTAATTATTTCTAAATTTTACAATATTTGCTTATTATAACTGTCGAAAAGTTCTACGTTTATTTTGGCGACCGACGCACAGAACTGCGAGCAATGGTCATGCGGCTAAGCCACAGTGCGTCACCCGACAAGGGGTGTTCGTGACTGTAGGGTCGGTACGTGGTCCTTAAGAGTCAGGAAACTTGAGAGTTTTCTTTATAATTTAAAGGGCTTGAGGTCGTTTCAAATGAATGTGTCTTTTCGAACGTTATGACAAGCGAAGACGATTGATCGGCAGAGCAATGACAATTGAAGATCGCTCGTTGCCCGGCGAACTAAACATGTAAAAAAAAGGGCAGATGCTTACGAGAAGCCATTGTGTGCAGTCGAATTTTGCGACGCAGTACAAACAAAGTTCGAGGCGCCAGATTGTCGCTCGCAATTTCTCTAGATACTTAGGTTTTTCCCGGCTGCACACAAATTCTACGAAAGGGCCGCTGCCCGAAGAATACCGATTACGATCGCTGTACCTGCGCGCGGTCTTAATGGCTATTTCTTCGGACTGCCTAATTGCGCTGTCCGGACGCTCGCCTGCTCTTAAGCTCTACGAAAAATATAATTTTTTGTTGTTACACAGCTGCGTCGTTATTTTATTTTATTTAAATTTTTGTTATTTTCTTACTCAACCTATGACGTAACATCATCTTCGAAATTATCGCACTGCTAATAAACCTTATAATCTACTTTGCGATCACTGCCCTCTCTCAGAGCAAATCCTAAGCTCGCTCTCGTAAATAAACTGACGTCACATATGACGAGCGAAAATTCGGTTTAAGTCCTCAAAAAAAAGAAGTCGACAAACCGGATAAGCAGGGAAAAGCACACGAGGTCATAAAGCCCGCTTAGCCCTTGGTGCACACTATAGTTTTTGTTGGATTTTCTTAAATGAAGGATCGTTATGTATGATTGAATAAAGAACTTATTTGAATGATGCTTGGACCCATACTTGGGCCCTTCCGACGCCACGCCGTCGCCTTCCGACGCCACGCCAGACCGTTCCGGGGACAGCGGAAAAGTCCTTCCGCTTCCCCGCCCCCCTCTCTCTCTCTCTCCCTCTCATCGCAATTAAACATCTTTTCTATGCGGACGATCTCCAGATTTATCTACACACCAACAAAGATAATTTTCTGGACGGCATGGCTCGACTAGCAGAAGCGGCACGGCTGGTTTCTGGCTGGGCGGAGAGCTCCGGTCGGCGACTCAACTCCGGCAAAACTAAGTCCATATTTTTCGGTTCCATGAAAAACGTTAATGATATTAAATCATCGAACTTGCCAGGAGTTCCGTTGCCGGACGGAGTGATGGTCCCATTCAGTGATACGGTCGTAAGTCTCGGTGTTGTATTGGATAGCAAACTCACTTGGAAACCGCAGTTGGATGCTATCACGAAAAAAGTCAACAAAGCCCTGTATAGCCTGCGGTTTATCAGGGGCTGCGCCGCTGAAACTCTCAGTGTATAATAAATTAATAAATATAATAAATTAATCAATATAATAAATTAATTTGATTTATTAGTTGGTGATTTTACTAACCTTTTAACCTCACATTAGCGTCTCTTTACTTTTGCCAGAATTTTCAGCAGATTCTGCCCGAGTACTGTCCCCCATGGGAGGAGTTTCTACACAGAATCTAGGATATATTATGCCCACCGAGTAGAAAATTGACGGATTCTGATTGATTCTGGGCGCACTAGCTCCTCAATTTTCTACAAGGGCCACAGCGTTGAAAAACCGAGCTTGCATTTTTACATTGATGAAAACCTAATGTCTCTTCAAGTAATCATAAGTCCAAATCGATGTGATTATTTTTGACGTTTAATTTTTCTACTTTGTTTATGTTTTCAATTGTCCGAACGAGTCGTATGGAATATTTTAGGTATATTGATGTTGCCATACATGCACATCGTCTATACGAATATCCGATAGCGAACTGTAGTTTAATTTCGCGCATTACAGACTTTACTGTCTAATTTTTCAAAATCAAGCAGTCAGCACGTATCATACATGAATAATTGACAGACGGACGCGACGTGGAGAGCAGTAGTGTGAATTAACGAAGCGGCCGTCGGTTTGGACTTCGCTCCATTAATTTATTTTGTTCGTGCGACCGCATTTGCATTACAGGTTAGAATAAAAATTTCAACAGCTCGACCAAAGAAGCCTTTAATATTTAAGACGAGTTTGTCACTCGTTCTGCTGATGCTTTTTGCTGATATATTATGCTCCAGCGCGATCGATACTGCGATTGACGAGTGCTCGTTAATTAATTATTTTAAAGTAATCAATTTATTCACGATTTCCCTTATTTAGGTACTTTCGAAACAACCAAGCTCCTCTCTATCACTCTGCGTCTGCAGCATTATCGTTTAACGCGTGCAAGTGAACGACAGTTGCCGGTGGTAAAAAAACGTATTTTTCAGAAAATTTAAGCTGCCGCAGTATAGTTCGACCCTTAGGCCACGCGGAGCGTAAAATCCCAAAGTATCTCGCAAGGAAACGCTACCGTGCACGTATATTCCATTGAAATATGTAACCAGCTCGAAGTAAAATGAAATGTAGGCATGCCAAGGGTGTGACTCGAACATGCATAAGCCGCTGCGCCAGCTGTTACAATATTTATTGCGCTCGAACTTGGATATTATCGATACGGCAGAAGTACAACTTAATAAACTCGGCGGAGGTCGAATGGCGTATTTGCTGGACCGTGATCGATCCGAAGATTCCTCCAGACAGAAATGCAGCGCAGGTATTGCGTATTATAGCTACGGCTTGTTTGGCGACGGAAAATTTAACGTCAATCTTATTCATTCATTTAGTGCCGGCGACGCGACGCGCGCGCGTTGTCTATTTACTCACGCGGCTATGAATAATTTTAAGGTACGAGTATTTCTAACTAGTTTGTAAAGTGTCGCGCATCGAGAGCTTAAATTAGCCTCAAGAGCCCCGGGTTAATGCGTTGGAAGCCTAGTTTGACAATTCCCCTTTGGAATCACAAGTAACAGCAATTATTCCGTCTTGCCGGCATACTTGAGCAGAAAACAATTGCGCCTCGAACAAGTTGCCATCGACAAGCGACACATGCGCGACACACGTACGTCTATACGCGCACAGCTATCCCGATGTATCGTGAATACATACCTATACGCAGGGAGATGAGAAGACCCTCGAATCAATAAATAAATAAATAAATAAAGTCGAGACAGTCATTACTTCTGCTATTTAAAATGTAATAAACAAGCGCGCGAGTAGTCGCAGCGTGGCTCGCGGGCGCACAAAAGAGCCTCTTAAATTATCCGCCCCCCTCGGCGTGTCCCATAAAAGGCGAAAAAAGGCCGTATATAGCGCGTACGCGCGCGGGGAAGAAACTCCTTTTCTCATTTTCCAAGTCGTCTTCGCCCCAGAGCCTATTTTTCCCGTCTCTCGTTTCAGTTGGTGGGGGCGGTTTACGTATTCTCGCGGCAGGCTTCACGGATTGCGAGCCGAAGAAAGCCAGTTTAGCGTCCTAGCGGCCTGTATCTGATTTCAATGTGGTTCGGTTACGTGCCTCAAATCAAAAGCACGAGCGCTATTTCCGTGCGGCCTCTTCCCTCTCCCCTCCCGCGATTCTCTCCTGATACTATATACTTGCTCGCTTGCTTACTTGCGCGAGCTATGACTACTCCTCGGCCTATACGTAGCCGCACGTCCCCGCTTCATCTTTCTTCGCCTCGTCGCCCGCGCGATCCCTCTTTTTTTTCTCTCCCGATACTTATGCGCGGGTGTGTTTATTTGCTCACGTGCGCCGTCGGAATATATACTCTCGGCAGCCGCGCGTCACTATACGCGAATGGAACAATCGTTGCGCGGTGAAACTTGCCGATGTTAATGCAGTCCCCCTATCGTACAATATGCGCGGCATCGGACTTTGGTGGATCCTTTCCGCGAGAATATCGCGCCTAGCGTCTAGCCACTGTACTCGCGACGCGCGCATACACACAGCTTATAAACTTTTACTTTCCGGGGTGAGGCAAAAAAAGAGCTGCTGAACAGGAGGAAAAAGCCCGGGCTAAAAGAGCAGAGAGAAAAAAGTCCGGCGGCCGCGAGAGGGGGAGATGGAAAGAGTCAAGAAGGAGAGATACGGCGAGTCGACAGGAGAGGTTAGTAGACGACGCGCACGGCCCGCGGAGAGAAAGACGAAGCTTCTGCGTGACGACGAGGACGACGACGTCGGCGAAACGCTTCTCCGCCGCCGACTACGCGAGTGAGAGAGGAAGAGAGAAAGAGTGAAGCAGGCACGCGAAGGAAGAAAGCTTATGTTCTGTCAAGCTGTCGCTGAACGCTGCCGGTCCTGCCAACTTATGGGACACGTACAATGCGAGTCAAGAATATTGCGCGCCTTCCCTCCTCTTCTTCTTTTCGCACACATCTTCCGTGTGTGTGAGCGTGTGTGTATACCGAAGCGGGGAAGACGACGCCGCAGCTTTGGAACCCAGCCCCTCGGCGAAAACGGCCAGCGTACGCTATCTCACTACCGCCTGCTCGCACGTATATAGTATGCCACTGCGAAAATTTTGAATTCGTATCTCGCGGTTCATCTTGCACGGGATGTAGACGTCCCGACGTCGTCACCGTCGTCGCGGTCGACGTATCGTTTATGCGCAAATGTTCGTGATTACGCGTATGGTTAGCGGTGCCCTGTAGAACGTCCAATGTTCCTGCAAAAAGAGCGTTTGTCAAACGCTATAAGATAACAGAGCTTGCGATCGATGATCTGTACCCGATAATAGCTGTCTATATAAAAACAATGATGAAACAGTTGATTAGTGCGAGTGGCACGAGTCAGAAATTACTAGCTCGCCATTAATACTAATACACACGTCGCAGCTATTTTCATCTCGTCGAGCGAGTGCAGCTGAAAAAAGGCCATCGTTCGACTTTCTAAATGCAATATTGAGCAACGAAGAGGATTGGCTATTCCTTAATGCAAGTAGTGAGATCTGCGTTTTTCAGACGTTATTCATATCGCGACTATATATATTATGCTTTGACCTTATTATCCAGCACCAATTAGTAACGAGATGTCGTCGGCCCCGCACTCCAGCAGAGATACTGTCAAAGAATTGCGCATCCGGTCATCATCAGCTACTTTCGCGGGAACAGTTTGACTGACAACGTAAGGAATTATATACACTGCTCTTTAAAACTGATTTGCCGATAAGCCAATATGCCGATTTCCTTTATAACTCAAATATTTGTAAAACTATAAGCTACTGAATTGATAAGTTCATAACTGATAAATTTATGCGAACTATAATTTTTTCGATAAATTTATCCGCCTCATTTATACTATAAGTACCAACTTGATATATAATCTGTCTGAACATTGCTCATTTATGTTTGTCGTTTGAAATTTGAATGCACATGATACATTTTGAATTTCCAAAGTTTAATCTCGGATTCCTCTTTCGGCGAATCCAAATAACCACGCGGTTCAAAATGGTTAGTTACAGTGGACGGGCGCAAGTACGAATACGCAATTATCTTTTGCCTGCGTGGATAAAAGCAAAAGTACCGTTTCACCGCTAATAACGATGATGATACCGGGAAGCGTACACGTTTTCAAAAGTTCGCTCGACAAACCATTCGGGATATATCGTGTGCGAACGAAGCCGCACGATTCGAACGCTTTGATCGAACGACAAACCGCGCGTAAGTAGCAGCTGCAGGGCGCGAACGGAGTGAAGTGCGCGGTCGCAAAAACAGGCGGTGGCGGGCGGCTGATGGTCCGAGTTCAGCGACGCGAGTTTCTTTTTCACGATAGTGGGAGGATTATCAGCGCGGCGCGACGAATGAAGAAAACCGGCGCGCCTGCACGGCGTGTTAGGGATGGGGAAGGAAAGATAGTGGCGCGGATACGAAGTGGACATGACGTTTTAACTGGATGCTTCTATCTTCTTGCTGGCCTATCGAGTTTCCCTCGCTCTCTCTCATTCTCTCTCTCTCTCTCTCTCTATCTCTCTCTCTCTCTCTCTCTCTCTCTCTCTCTGCAGCTTTAAGCCGAATCCCCTTTCGACCCTCTCTTCCCTTCCGCCGTGGCCGCGCGCACGGCCTGTCCGTATAACTCGGCCTGCAGCAGCGTACTGCCATGCTGTGTATGTGTGCCTGCAAGAGCGAGAGCGTCGACGTAAAAAGCAATTCGAACGACGTGACGAACGAGCGGCGCGCAAGCACCAACCCAAGAAAAGACTCTGCGAAGAAAGATTTACTTTCTTCGAGACGTCGACTCTCTTTGCCGCTGCTCATGTTCCCAGCTACTCCCTCGCTCTATCTACCTCTCCCTATCAGGTGCGGGACTGTCGATTCGCGCGAGCGCGCCCGCGCGGCACTTAGCTGCGTAAGTGTGCTGAAACGTTCACCTTACGACTGCGCCTACAATTCTCTCTCCCTCTCTTTTTCTTTTTTTTTTTTCACAGCGTGCGCATACAGATCGCTGTACGCAATTTTCCTATATTTACACTGCAACTTTGTTTGGATAATGCAAATTCAATCTGCATCAATTACGCGCGTGATTGACGTTACACGATTTCAGACGGCAGATCCATGGCTGTTAAAATACTTCATTTACGGAGCGAACAAAATAAAACAATCAACGTGACTAGTGCAGACCATTTAACATTCAACTATTGAAAGTAACGTGTATTTCTTGTAAATTGACGTATAACACAATGCATAGAGCAGTACAGTAGAATAGGAATTTCTTGTAATAGGAGCACAGCTGCCATCTCTCGCCGGAACGCCCGAGACGCGTGCGACGCCCGTCGGTCGATGATCATGAGGGGTCTTGGCAGTAGGCTCGCAGCAGCTTCTTGTCGAACAAGAGAACTCCGCCGTTAAAGCAGGGACCTGTATCGAATTCCTTGTAGCAGCGGTAGTTATTCCAGAGGATGAGATTCTCGTTACCCTTGCAGAGCTTGGAGTGCAACTGAAGGTACTCGATCTGCTCGGGGAAGAGTACGCGGTCACCGCTTTTCCAGCTGGGGAGCTGGGCCGACCATCCTGTCGATGCGTAACACATCGACAGCAGCAACAGTAGAGCCAATCCCGGTCCCATAGTGATACGTCTACTTGATTTAGCCTTCACAGTTAAGCTCCAGTTCTGCTCTGCAACAGAGATGCAAACGTCGAGAATACAGAATTCTTTCCTCCGGCTTACTCCTGCCCGGGCTCGACGTCGGAGATATATTGGGTTAGTCATTCGCGGAAAAACGTATCTGTCGTCGAGCGCGCCTTTTACCGCACCTTTGTCGGAACAAGTTTTCGGTGATACGCCTGTTGTTTTGAAATGCAAAGCAGTTTTTTCTCTCGTTCGCACTGGTAATCGAATGACCGATCGTGAAACACGAGCAATGTCCGCGTGGGCGTAGTGAACGAGGTTGAAGAACGCGCGCCTCCGTAAAATCGCGTTACAGATTGCGGTAATTTGGGAAGAGAGGCAGGTATAGCTTAAAGGCTGCTCAGCTCGGAAGAGCGAACGAGAGAGAGAGAGAGAGAGAGAGAGAGAGAGAGAGAGAGAGAGAGAGAGAGAGAGAGAGAGAAAGAGAGCCGGGTAGAAGGGGACAAATGTGATTCACTTCGGAAAGTTTGAACTTAATTTGCTGGCGAGACGGAAGAACGTGGCGGCGGGAGAGGAGAAGGACGCGCGCCACCGAAGAAATAACCGGCGAAAATTGAGAAAGCGACTTTTTCAATTTCCAACCTTGCAGCCGCCCCTCTTCTATGATACTTGTTCTGCTTCCTTCATACTGCGCGCGCTGTACCGACGCTCCGTACGTCTCTCCTATCTTTCTCTTTCTCTCTATAGCTACTTCGAGCGCGCGGGCTTCGCTCTTTTTTCCTCGGCCGCTCGCCTGAGATTGATTGTCGAGCGAATTTTTGAATCCGTCGCAATTCCAGTAATAAATTTCAAAACTTCGCTGCGAGAGCTGCGCGACTGCTGCTACGGGGGGATGCTTAATGAATAATGACACTCGCGCTCGAATTCTTAATGCGATGCGCCGCGACGATCGGACGAGTCCTGAAATATTTGCAACACGATTTGGATTGATTAGAGTTGTAAATATTCCGCAGGTTATCGATGATGCCGCTCGCGCTGACGGATACAAAAATCGTTCGAAACTTTGCACAGATTTACGTATACAAATTGTAAACGCGCGGTCGCGCAGTGATAACGACACAGTTTTTAGGCACGACCGCGACATGGAAGTGTCATATAGTTTCGTGCGCGAAAAATGTGTGAGATGCGATATCTCATGCAATTTTCGATCGATCGGGCTGAAATTTTAGAAGTCTCCTCTCGCATAAACTGAAAAATTATTTCTTTTTTCCCGATCCTCTACGTCGTTTTAAAATGCGGGCACAATTTGTTCGATTTTTACGTGTTTTTGAATAAAAATTTTGTTGTGATTATCTCTGAGAGACTAGTCAATCGGGCTCAAAATTTTGTTGGGAACTCGTCTCATAATAGTATGCTGACGGTCCTATTTTAGGCCTGATTCCTAACATATATACAAAATGCGGCCACCTTCAAAAATCGCTAAAAACGGTTTTTGGGTTGTAACTTTAAATCCAAGCATTTTACAAAAAAAAGTTAAAGGGAAAAGTTGTAGATCTTTGAAAAATACAACTTTTTTCTCTTGACATCAAATCATGAAAATACTTATAACTCGAGTTAACAGCTCAAAATCGTTTTTTACAGCAAATTTTACAGCAATCAATTATTTACCAGAAAACTTTGCGGCTTTACGTTTTTTATTAAAATGTTAAATTTAAAAGTTATAGATATTTTTAAAACACAACTTTTTACCGTAACAAACATTATTTAAAAACATATCTTCAGAAACAACAACTCTAGAAACGATTTTTTAGGCACAAAAACGCGGTACTAATACTCTACGCTACGCTAATTAATAAAAATCTTCTGTCTTAAAGTAATAATATCCCTTTTAAGAAAAAAATTTCAGTATATACGCGCGATCGTGCCTATTATGCAAATGCGTAGCATTTACATTACGGGGGATGCTAGTTTCAATTCGACAAATGCGACTATATGTATATAGAGTTCTGCGTTGCCGATAAAAGTTTTTAACGAATTTTTTAGACCGAATCTGATATAGACACAGAGATGTAACGTGCAGACTCTGATGCTCAATGCACGGCCTTTTATATCAACATCGAGTAGCTCCCCGTTATTCAATTGGCTCTTTGTTGTTTACTTCTGTTGCGTGTATAACTATTGATAAGCCCGAATATTCGCAATACTTTGATTGAAATTTACACGAATCTCTATTCCGAGAAGTTGCAATTAAAGTTTTTTATGCACGACGAAATTTCACTATCATACTGTATAAAATTGTCTAGCGGTACTTGTTTTGACTTACGATCAATTAAGAATTAATTTTTATGACTAAATCATCAGCGATCTTGGAATACGTTAAATGAATTATCAGATGCACGTGTTGAACTCGCTAGACAAGTTCTTGAATAAATAAATTTATTTGGGTTGCCATACGAGTCGGCGTTTCAATGTAGCGGGGGGGGGGGTCTGCTATTTAAACGATTCATTATATTTTAATATAAGTCAAATATTTTTTCGACTTGTATAGATTTAATTTTACAAAAATAAACAAATCCTTATTTAGAAATGATATGATCATACTATAAAAATAATTCTAATTTCCATCATTACAAATCCAGTTGATTAGCGTTCGCTCATTTCGAAGTATAATTACAATTGTTCGAAAATACACGAATTTTAGTACAGCGTTAAATCCATTTTCGAATATACAGGTTTTGCATTGTATGATTATCTAGTATAACTCGTTCATAATATTATATTCGTAGGTCTAATGTGATGTCGTTGTTCAAAAAAGTCTACAAAAAAGTGTTTTGAATTATGTGACTAATTCTTAGAAAATAGTTAAAGTAATTTTTTTTCAAAATAACGAAAATCGATAGTCATGTTAAAAAAAAATAATGAATCGCCTAAACACCGGGTCCCCACCTGCGCGTATAATACCAATAAAATATGCGCGAGTAACCATTTTTTAGAATCGAAAAAGCAGTAATGAGCGGGGTAATGAAAAACGGTGATAATTTGTTGAAATTCCATTCCAGCCGCAATACTAACGTAAATATTAGGATTAGCAGCTGTGCAAAGTAACTCTTTACATACTTATTCTAATTACTAATAAATTCGAGTTAACGCTTGTGCTAACTGTTACAAAGTTTTAGCCCTTGATTCGAATTACCGGGAGACGCAAAGTTACCATATCAAGATGCACATTTGCCAAGATGGTGAACTACTAGAATCGATCGCTTGTACATAATTGCAAATTTCGTATGCGAACGTATACCTGACGCCAGTAAGTCGTGTAACCCGCAATACGTGAAATATATTTGCATTATAAAGTCATGCAAAGGTATCGTTGTACGCGAGTAACTAAAAAAAACAAAGTCTCAGCATTTAATAAACACAAGTAAAACAAAAGTTTTGAAACAATCGAGTTCGTCGAAAAATTGATTTAAATTTATTCTGCCAAAAATGTTTTTTAACTTTGCTTGTCATTTACATATTCATTAATAAGCTTAAGTTCGTACTTTTTTCAGACTCACGTTTATTCTGCATATAATTAAACGTATATCTGTGGATCATTGTTCCGCTTTTTCAACGTGAACAGAAAACGTGAAAGAATACTACATTTTCCATACGACGGATTACAAATTCATGCGAATTTGTGGAAAATTTCAGAAGCAAACAGGCTTCAATATTTATCTACCATTACCGTACACATAAAATTATCATTGTGCGAATTACAAATGCGCGAACTGTCTCTTCCTCAATAAACCATAGGATACACGTTCGTTACGCATCGTCGTCGCGTTTAAGTGGACGAAAAAATGTCATTTTCCTCAAACAACCGATGCTGCTTTCGCGTAGGACGTTGTCAATAAGAATAACAAGTTACTCGATAACTCATCCCCTCCGTCAGCGTAGACCGGCTCAATTTATAAAAATTAAGATTGCTTTCGCCGTCGAATGTCTCGAGCATCATCAATACTCGGGACTAAAGAAACGCAGCGGCCTTCTTAGCGAATCGATAAATCAATTTTTTTCCCGCGACGCGCGCGCTTCGGCTTCCGGCATTAAAAGCACAGCGGAGTGGAGACAGATGAGCAAAACACTCTGCCGGCGAGCGATATTACATCTCCCGCGGCAATCTCCGCTGCGCAGCGCACAACACGCAACGGCAGCTTTCGACGCACAAGCACACACCCGCTCTCGCATCGTCGCAGGGGTAAAAGCACAGTTGCGTGAATGTAATCGCGAAATGAAGCGCGAAGCAGCAGCAGCAAGCCTGCGCCCAGTTGGGTCGGTCTGTACGTTCAAAGTTGCCGCCGCGGTATCCAGCAGCACGCTGCACCGCCCGCAGTGATAAAGCGCACGAACAAAGCTCTTAACGCTCGATGCTCGCTTCTAGAAGCCACCCGGGCCAGGCCGCAAATGCAAATCATTTTGCATAATTTAGATTTAACTTACTTGCTCTTTCTATCCTCCTCCTCTCTCTTCCTCCGACCGCGACAGCTCCCTCGCACTTTCGGCTGCAACAAGATTAACGATTACTTTGCGCGCTACCGCGCCGTCACATCGTCCCTATATGTATATACCTTGGTATTCAGGTACACACGTTATACGTCGTCGCCGCGGCTGCTGCTATTATTTAATCGTCGCGCAGCTCGCAGCGAAATCTGCCCATCCCGCGCGCGCGAGCGTGTGTCGGCGCTCCACCTCCCGGCGTCTAACGCACCGCGGCTCTTTTAATAATCGCGCGACGCAACACAAATCCTTTCCGTTGACTTATCGGCGAAGCACTCGGAGAGCGACTAAGCCCGACCGAGCCAAAGTCAAAACTTGGATTAAACTGCGCGCGAGCAAGGCATCAATAACACGGCGCGCGGCTCGCTCTCGGCGAGCAGAAAAGAGGCGAGGCGATTCTTATAGCGAGAGTGGGATCCACGCCGATCGGGGCACTGCATCCGATTGCCGATCGTATACGAACTAACCTTGAGAAATCTTGATCTCGCTGCTCTTGACTTCTCGCGTGCGCTCGACGAATTAACAGTTCGCCTACTTACTGCGTCTCTTTGATTCTTTCCTTTAAAGCCCTCTTGACTCAAATTTCCGTCTTGATGTTTGCCCAACTGTGTCTTATTCGCTGTCGATTCATATAGTTTCTTTCAACAGTTCTCACACGACGCGCGCGTAAAGATAACAGGTGCGCGTACGATAGGTGACAGATACACGACACACATTAAGTCGAATTACATTTTCCTTCGGCTTTTTGTCGCGAGAGAGAGAGAGAGAGAGAGAGAGAGAAGAGGAAAATTAAATTTTTTCCGTTCCATATTTTCTCTGCGCCCGCAGAGCTGAAAGTTTTAAATTAGAAAACTTTCCGAAGTCGTAGCAGTGAAAGCTGTCTATTGTTCACAACATGTTAATGAAAATCGTCGGTTCTCAGTTCTCTTATGCGAATGTAAAAGCACGAGAGAAAAAAAGCGCTTCCGCGCGAGCAGGAACCTTGAATCGAAAATAATCTTTAAGACGGCTCGGCGGGCATAAAAGTTGATGCGAGCGTTTATGCTGCTTACGCCCGAAGAATAGCAAGGCAAAGTCGAGCGCTTCAGTTTGATGGAAATTTT
Source organism: Nasonia vitripennis (assembly GCF_009193385.2). Lineage (NCBI taxonomy): Eukaryota > Metazoa > Arthropoda > Insecta > Hymenoptera > Pteromalidae > Nasonia > Nasonia vitripennis. The sequence goes on along the minus strand of NC_045761.1, from coordinate 13,359,974 downwards.
TCGATATTATTCTTTCAGATGTCCTTTCAAAAAGGCATCTTCGAACTTTTTTCAAGGAGCGAGCATAATATCACGAGAGTATACCTATATCCCACTCTCGAATAATCAATTGATTTTTCGGCAGCTCTGACGCGCGTATACATCCATACGTCCGCGCAGTATTTGAGAACAAGAGAGGGAACTACAACGAGCGGACGTGTCTGTATAGCGGGCACTAAAGCCAAACGCGTAAACTATACGCGCGATAGTTTGCTCGAATCAGCAAACGTAATTCCTCGAATGGGATTTGCTTTTCTCTCCTGCACGCAGTGCCCAGTAAGTTTGTAGCGTGTAGCGTATCTCAGCGAAGAAGAGCCTCGTAAGTGCGTGCTTCAGCGAAGATTAGATCGGTCACCGACTGACTGACATACCTGACTAACCGAATGGCTGTGCGTAACTATAGGTTGACTGACCACAACCTTGCCAGGCTCACGCGGGAATCCCGCCGGCTTCGCAACTATCTTCTCTGGCTTCTCTTTTCACTCGGCGTCGAGCCAACATTACTCATCGCGCTCTACCAGGAAAAGATCGGTTGTCAATAACTTTTATGACTACTCACCAGCATACTCTTGGAAAAGTCTGTTATTCTATTTCGCAATATTCGATTCCGTTTTTGTTGGAAAATAGAAGCCTAAAATTATTGTATATTGAAAAACGAATTATTTCACTCCTCGATCTACGCGCAGTGCTATGGACTAAAACCAAAAATCGAAAACTCTCGCATTGAGCCCGCAGTAAACCACACGATATCCGTTTTCCACTGCAATTCATTTCGCTTGATTTGGCCTGGCGATATGGCACAATTGCGTGCCATCAGACCAATCGCGCCATCATCAATGTCACTATGGGCTATGCAGTAAAAGCAAAATAAATTTGCTTCATTTTATTTCATGCTCAATACTGAACTAGATTCGTTTGCATACGCGCAATCTATTTATATCTTGACCAATTTTCCCCGAAAGTCAAGTTGTTATTGTATAAATGCATGAATATAAATAACGTCGACTGTAGTGAAAAACGACTAGTCTCTAAAAGTAATTACGGAAAGACGAGAGCAAAAAGAGACGACAGCTCAACAGTTTGAAAGTTTTCACAAGTAGGGACTGAGATGTATGATTTCTATGCGGCTTCTCAACATCCGTATAGGGGGGGGGGGGGGGGGGGGTGATAATGCGGGAAGCGCACGCAAGCCATTTTATCGGGGTTCTAGCGCTGCAGGCGTTACATATTTATCCGCTCGTCGAAAGCGGCAATCAATCACTACATCAAGCCTATACATAATTCAGCGTAAAGTCAGCACGTTCGCCTCTGATACCCTTTTGAATCGCGCGCCGAGCGTCTCCGCCATACTCGCTCAGCTCAATACGTGTTTCATTTTCTGATTGATCTGGAGTGCCCCTCATATTGCGAAAAAAAGCTTGTTTGACTATCGATTTTTTATTTTCAGATTCAGGCTCCAGCAAAGTCAGCCATCCGAAATTTCTTATCGGATTCCCACAGGAATCCGGCTGCTTAAAGTTAGCAAAGGCGAGCGTATTACGAATAGTTTATCAAACAAATTTGGAGAAAGAGACATTGACGGAAAAGGAAAGAGACAGAAGGAGGAAGAGGAGATAGAACGAGAGAGACTGGACTGGAAGAAAAGATCGAGCCTGCGCGCAGAAAAATCTCACAAACAACTTGACTTTTACAGAGTTCGAGCGGTGAGAGACGGAGACCCACCGCGGAATAAAGAGCTTTATACTTTTCTTGACCTCTTTTATACACGCCACCAAGTCAGACGCTCCGACGGGATCACGTGTACTTAAGCGATTTAAGAAAGCCTTATCTGTTTGCATCACTGCAGCCGCGGGAGTATTTTATTTCTTACTTTCCTCGTATAAACCGCTGGCATTCGTATTTTTATACGTCCACAGATCTCGTGTAATCATTCGCCAAGTTCATCCTCACTGGCAGATTATGAGACGTTATAAGACACACACACACACACACACACACATATATATATATATATATATATATATATATATATATATATATATATCCGTAGTTAGAAGTTTGACTGCAGTGAGGGTGATTCAAAGTCTAATGCATTTCTTTAATTATGCGGCATTAAATGTGCCCCGTCAGGAGGTAGAAGAGACGACTTCCTCCTTAATGATGAGAACAGTAACACAGAGAAAGTCAAAGTGAAGGCCAAGATTCATGGCTTTGCTTGCTCGTTAAGATAGTAATTAACGTCAAGTCCTTCAAAATTCACAGCCGCGTCTCGCCTTAAAAATCTTTAAAATTTTGCTATCAAAGACGAATATAACCCGACGGATAAATTTGTTTAGCTATAGGTTATTAGCATATTATTTACTTGAATCAATAATCAAATCTATTTGTGCAAGCGTGCCAATATATAGTGACTTAATTAAAAAGCGCCGAGATATAAATTACGCGCGCTTATAGGGGCAAAAATTAATTTTTAATTAAATGGAAAAGAGTAACTCTTACTTTTATCCTCATAATGAGAAGTTAATTGTAGATTAAAGCAGGATTGCCAAGGGGCTACATGGATTTTAAAATTAAAAATCAAACGAGAGCCAATATTTAGACATTATCCATCCTGATGAATATTACTGTAGAGAGAGAGAGAGAGAGAGAGAGAGAGAGAGAGGGGGGGGGAGAGAGAGAGAGAGCTGCGGTTTTATAAGACGATAACGATCAAGTATAACAGAAATTCGAAAAAATATTTGGCGATAGCGAGGTAATAGATCCGTATCCGCGATATCTAGCCATCGACATAATAAAAGGTGTTGGATGAGAAGAAACGAGATAAGTACGTTTTCTCTGGGTTTTAAGGACAAAGTTAAGCATAGTGAGAAAGAGCAAATTAGGCCAGAGGAGAGCCAGCCAATGCATAGGGGCGCATACGAGAAAGCCCACTGATGTTGGAGGCGGCGAGGTTGAAGGGAAACTGTCGGAGAGCTAGAGACACCGAGATAAGCATTTGCAGAATCAAGCTTTGCACACGTCGCCCCTACTACTCCGCCGCACATCGCCGTCGCCTGTTTGCAGTTTCTCGCTCTCTTTAACTCTTTCTCCTTCTCCCCCGTGCCTCTCACTTGCTGTGCATCCGCATAGCCTCTGATTTGCGCACAACTTTACCTACGCCAGTGAAAGTTTAAAGTTTCGCAATTTAAACAACCTTCGTCCCCTTTCCAAAAGCTCGCGGTGCTCGCTCGCTTTTGTACCAACGTATATGTGCTCGCATACATGTCCCATCCGTGCATTTGTAGCTATTATATCCTTAGGCGTTGTCGTCCTCCAGCACTAGAAACATATACGATCCTCGATGAATCCGTTCATTAGAGCCGCAGATAACTTTTTCTTTTTATTCGCTTCCAACTCTGTTAGTGATCATTTTCACGAGTAAAAGCTCCTCTTTTTCTTGGACCCAGAAACAGTTTCATCAACTTGAACGTTATATTCTCCATGGACGAGTAACATTTTTAACAGTGACTGCTTTTTAAACCACAAAATCCGTTCATAAATAGTACATTACGATACAAATAGCAAAAATAGTCCATGACGGCAAGAGCAGCCGAAACAGGAGGCCTGGTTACCATTGCCATTGGTGGTACAGTATTATGAGTTATGAGGGTAATGGAAAGGGGTTTATGCACTACTTATTTTCACATGCCGGAGACACGGTAAGTTTAGATAGTGACAAAAGGGCGGTTCAAAACTGCTTTATTGAAATAAAAATTAAGTTTAAATTAAGTTTAGTTAGGACTCGCAATAGAGTTATGCAAATGTTTTGTGCATGATATAACGAAATACACTCCATGAAGTTGCGCAGTAAAACGAACAGCCAATCAGAAAAAGAATAAAATAATTACCATGACTTTTTTAAAGTAAAAAAATGTCATTATCTTGTGTTAGATCTAAAATGCTATTTAGCTCACATTAAAAAGTTTCATACACAAACAATGCTACAACAAGAACGCGGGTGGAGCAATTTTGTTATCCAATTAAAGATAATACACAGATAGTACAGTTACTGAAATATGCGCTAATTCGTACGTTGATAATAAGTGGAAGTATCAAAATATAAAGTACCAAACAGTGCACTAATGCAACATAACTCTTTTTTTCCATTTTAAGGATAGCATACATTCAGTTTCAAAGGTTTTTTTATTATACTATTCAAATAAAGGTTGAATTCGCAAGTACAATTGGAGATAGACATGGTACTTCAATCGGGCCAAATTTATTACGAAGCAACGTTTTTTAATGGTTCTGTTTTTAATTATTTTCTATGTCACCCGTTTATATGTTAAGGTGGCATTTTTAAATTCTGATGTGGTAAACATAGTAGATCATACATCTAGGGAGTAAAAAAGAAAGCCAGTACATGACATGTGTAAATTGTCACCCGAACCGAAGACAAGCTCAAACTGTAGACTAAATATAAAAAAAAAATGGCAACAAAACGTTTATTGATCCAAAGGTTTCTCTTTAAAAGAAAAAGTATATTGAAATTAAACTCAGACAAGAATATTAATAAAATGTTACTAAACTTGATCACTACAAATCGGCCTGCATGCACGCATCTCATTTTGTTTCTGATTATGACTAGCTCGTCACACGTTCGACGATGTAATTTCCCATATTGCAAACTACTTTGAAAGCATATAGGAGATGGGACGAACGGAAGTGTAAACTGCATTAAATGTTCAAAACGCCATAGAGTAGAATAGGTGTCTAGTATGTATTATATAGTCCAGAGAATGCATTATGCATATATGCATGAGACCTGTTGTTATTGCACACTGAGAGAAATAGTGCGTAAATTTTACTATATGTTCATGACAATTTACTGGAAAGTTTGGTAATCTCGTCACAGACTGACAAAACTGACCTTTTTACTAGATTTATATCAATATTTACTAAACTTCCATATAAAATTTACCATACTCAATAGGAAAAATTAACAGAAACTATAGTGAAAATCGCCAATGTATGAATTTTTACCTGACAGTATAGTAATTTTTAATAGAACGTATAGTACTTTTCATCTGAAAATCGGAACTGATGCGTATTGACGCGTTATGCGCATGCGCGTTTAGCAAACATGGCTGTTTTGTGTGCTGCCGCTAGGGGGTGCACGGGAAATAAAACCCGCAAGCGGTAAGAAGTTAGCTCAGTTAGTATATAAGTCCGTTTAGCAACCCTGTTGTTACAATTGCGAGCGTATAAGCATATGTACTGCGAATTGCGAATATGTATAATAATTAAGCGTTTAGTTGTAGGAAATGTATCTATGTTAGTTTAATGTCTCTAAAAATCAACTGCGGCGAGTGAATGGATAATGTTCTCTGAATGAAGTGCGTTAGAAGAGTAACCCTCCATAACCATAAAAATTTAGAGCCATATAGTAATTGAAAATAATTTTTCCACTATGTGCATTTTTATATTTAATTTAGTCAGGGTAAAAATTACTACTCAGTATAGTAAAATTTATAGTTTTATAAAATTTACTATACAGTTTAGTAAAAATTACTAGACTGTCAGTCTGTGAGTGGATTACCAAACTTTTTATTAAAATTTCCTATCCAGTATAGTAAAATTTACTATAAATTTCTCTCAGTGCAGGAACAAAGGGTATACGCACTTATAGGAACTACTCCATCTAATTTTTAAAATACACAGAATAATCAGTATTTGTTACACAACAAAAAAATCGACCAACAACAATTTCTAGAGAATTGAAATCGGACATTTCTTGCTAGTTCTAGGCACAAGAAAAATTAAGCTAAACACAAGGAGGCACGTGAGCGATCATCTTTTTGACCCGCACTATAGCGAGATAAAGAGAGGGTACGAGGAGAGGCAGAGAGACAAAGCGGGATAGAGAGCGGGTGTAAGGGAGGAGAAGAGACAGCACCGGCATTGCAACTTTCCTTGTGGCTTTTACCGAGCCAAGCCGCTGAATTATGGGGTTAATTCCGCCTCGTGGGCTCGCATCGCTACTAATCCACTTGAGAGCTGGTGCCGCCTGAGGCCGGTGTGTTATGTGTGCGCACACCTTCGCACACAACTTTTTGCTGTATGCCCAATCTGATATTTTCAACACTACGAAAAGCTATTACAAAATATTATTTATGACTGATTCTTATCCAAGGCAACGAAAAGAAATCAGGAAAGCCTTCGTTTTTCAAACAAGTATTATGTCATCAAGTACGGGAGCGACGAACCAGAATGAATTTTTAAACTCTGGGAATAAATAGGCCAATGAATTCGTCAATCACTTTTTACAAAAGTCACATCAAAACAATCATTGTCGATTACAGCTATTTTATATAAGACAGATGTATTCATTATGGTAATCCAACGTTCAAGCTGCTATTATTTTTTACTGGAAACAAATTTTTCAACGTATGAGGTATACCACTTTTTCAGCAGAAGCAATCTCGTTATGTAAAGTAGTAGCAATTAATTTCAACATATATGTAACCTACAAGTCTTTTTTATATTTTAATTTGTTTAATTTTTTTCCAGTCTGAAGAAGAATTTGTTGATGAAAATCCATATTCGAACGAATGTACAAAGGTAATCTCAGCAGTAGAGATATCAAATGAGCGAACGCCATCTCCTCCGAAATTATTTAACAGTTCTGCTGGCACTGATCAAGATGACAATCATTACAATGGCATTGCAATGATGTTGAATCATCTTTCTGCGCGAGTAATAGTGGACGGGACAAAAATCAAAATAGCAGTTCCAAGCAATCCTCGACAAAAACACAGCGTTATTAGTGTCATTGTCATTATTGGTGGGGTTTTCAGGCGACACATTAAAAAAATGTAGTGATTCTAAAATACGATCAGCATTAGATATTTTAGTGTAAAAAATGTGGTACCACTCAATAGCATAGTTTTTATACCAAATCTTGTAATCTTGATCTTCATAAAAGACTACGTTTTCGATAAAACTTCCCAGTTTTCATAGGTGATCCAGTATATTTTTTGATTGGATGATGGAAAGTTTGCAACTTTTGTTTATATGTTTCCTTTAGTATTATTTCCTTTTTGTTTATATAATCTATCAAAGCTAGAAGCGTTACCAAAACATGCTTACAATAAGCTTCTTTTAAATGTCCAACCGGACAATCACAGGTAGAACCTTGGATTTCTTCATCATACATAAACTCATGTCAACAAAATACTGCGTGTGTTTATCATCTCTGCCTTACAAGCAACTTTCACAAAAGTAAGTTTTATTTGCAATAATGAATTAAGTCAAATACGATTTTCTCAATTACATCATCAGGTTGAATTTTTTCGTGCCCAAAATTATTATTTTTATCGTAGAATGTCAATATAAGCTTCCTCCAACAAAATTTATAGTTCCAATAGAAAAAATATTTCTTAAAACATTCTGAACTTTGGTTTGTAATAGTAGCGTTTAAAATAATCAAAAGAAATACATTATACACTATACACTATACACTATACACTATACACTAGTGCGGAGTTTTGCTGTTTTCGTCCATCTGGCGCCTCCCCAGGTTGCGGATAGGGGAACGCTCGCCACTATTGGAGGGTATCTTGGAAATACAATACACGAGGTGGACAAAGAAAGCGGCTGGGGGAAGGACCCCGAAAATAAACCAAAATGGAAAGGGTAGTGAAGGAGAATACCATTACGGTGCAGGGTAGGGTATACCATACCGGCGCCTACAGGGAGTGAGCAAGCGGGCTCCCAGGCGTCGTCATCTGGCGACCGCAATGCTGCAGAGGTTGGTCACTCGGCCCCTGCAGCATCCAATGCTACAAGTGACAGTAGAGCAAAGAAGGAGGACCGCGAGGAGGAGGCTGACAAAGCCTTTACCCTCCTCAGCGAACGGATTAAGTCCCTTGTGGACTTTGTTCTGCCAAGGAGCAATGTCCACAAGGAGATTAAGATGCTGCTTCGACTGCGAGAAGGATCCTCGCGGTGTTATAGGTGTCACGAAGCTGGACACATCGCGAGGGACTGCAAAAGCGCAGTCGACCGGTCGGCGCAATGCTACAGTAGTGGACTGCGGGGCATAGTGAAGGCCCCGCAGGAGGCGGGAGTACCTATTAGATATGACTAAGGTACTCCAGATCAACCAGAACCACTGCAGGATGGCCCAGGACCTCCTGCCTCAGTTGGTCAGGGAGGAGAAGGCAGACATCGTCATCATCAGCGAGGAGTATAGGGATCTCGAGGACCCAAACTGGGTGAGGGACAGTACCAGCAAAGCGGCCATCTGGGTATGAGGAAGCCTCCACATATCCCGCAAGATGGCCGCCCCCTTCCCAACTTTACCTGGATGGAGGTAGCCGGGGTACGCATTTACAGCTGTTATCTTCCGCCCGGCGACACCATCGAGGATTTCACGAGGTCTCTGGACGCCATCGTCCCCAGCGCCCAATCCTCCCGGTTGCCTGTTGTAAATGCCCCCCTCGGGGGGGGGGGGGGGGACTTCAACGCCTGGACGACGGAATGGGGCAGCGCGAAGACCACCGTTCGCGGACGCACACTCCTCGAAGCCTTCTCCACACTGGAGCTGGAGATCACTAACAGAGGGACGACTCCTACCTACGCTAAGGGTAGCAAGTCATCCATAGTTGACCTGACCTTCATCGATCCACTCATGGTGGGGGAAGGGCACGACTGAAAAGTTAGCGATCGATACACGGGTAGCGACCACCAAGCTATCGTGTATCGGCTCTAGCTGACCAACAGAATCCGGGGCAAAGCTGCGAGCTGTGAAGAAGATGTGGTTACCAGCTTCCTTTGACCGAGAAGTGTTCCTCTGCTCCTTGGAGGGAGCAGTGGTGGAAGGGACACCCACCGAGAGAGAGCCCGAGACCTCGCGACGGCCATAACAGCGGCCTGCGATGCGTCCATGGCAAAAAAATCAAACTCCCGTGGCCGACCACCAGTCTATTGGTGGTCAGAGGAAATCGCAGAGTTGCGCCGCGAGTGTCTGCGGGCCAGAAGGCTGCACCAGAGAGTGAGGAATAGGCCGCGGTTTGAGGAGCTGACCGCGGAATATGAGGCTAAACGGAAGAGGCTCAAAGCTGCCATCAAGGCTGCGAAGAGAAAGCGCGACTTCTGTGAGGAAGTAGAAAACGACCCCTGGGGCAGGCCGTACAAAACGGTCATGAACAAGATCAACCCCAGGGGTGCGGCAACGCCCACCTGCCCCGACTTCCTCGACAGGGTCGTTCGCCACCTTTTCCCACAACAACGGGAAAGGGCAGCAGATACGGGCCTGATGGTAGCGGTCGGTGCAGCTGAGCTGCCAGACGTATCAGAAACCGAGTTGAGGATGGCTGCTCAGAAGATCATCCCCAGAAAAGCCCCAGGGCCGGACGGTATACCTGGCCTGGCAGTCAAGACCGCAGCGTTGGAGGTCCCTAGCCTTTTTAGAGACACCTTCAACGCATGCTTAAAGGAAGGATGCTTCCCGGATCAGTGGAAGGTACAAAGGTTGGTACACCTACCGAAGGGAAGTAAACCCCCGGAGGAGCTATCTTCTTACCGACCACTTTGTATGCTGGATATACCCGGGAAGCTATTTGAGCGGATAATAAGTGCCAGGCTGGAGTCAGCCATCCTATCGGAAGGAGATCTTTCCGAAAACCAGTTCGGCTTTCGGAAGGGTCGCTCAACCATCGACGCCATAAGCCGAGTTGTCGAGCTCGCCACCAACGCCATCGGTGGCAGTAGAAGTGCCAGAAGCATGTGCGCAGTCATTGCCCTGAGGGACCGGATCCTGCTCTACGACACCAATGCAGGTGTGCGCTCATACAACATTACTGGAGGCGCACCACAGGGTTCGGTCCTGGGGCCACTGTTCTGGAACGTCGTGTACGACGGTCTGTTAAGACAGAGGCTCCCCCAGGGTGTTTCAATGGTGGCTTTCGCCGACGACTTAGCTCTTGTCGTCGTTGCGAAGAGCGTTGAGGAGGTGCAATACCTCGGAGACGTCTCCATTCAGGTAGTAGCGGACTATCTGAGCGACCATGGATTAAGTTTGGCGGCAGAAAAGATGGAAGAGGTGCTCATCTCTCGCACGAAGAAGAGGATGTACGCTACCTTCACGGTTGGTAACAAGGAAGTCCGATCGGTAGACTCCATCCGATATCTTGGGGTCACGCTAGACGCGCGACTATCGTTCAAAGAACATCTTCAGAACGCAGGTTTAAAGGCAACAAAGGTAGCTCGTGCGCTCGCTTGCATCATGCCCAATATCGGAGGACCAAAACAGCCTCGAAGGTCCCTCCTCGCATCGGTGGTGAGCTCCGTCATTTTATACGGAGCCCCAATCTGGGTTGATGCATTGATGAGGAATGCGAGCTTTGGAGCTCCCTGTCGGCGGGCCTGCAGGGTCGCTGCGCTACGCGTGGCCCGAGCCTACCGCTACCTCCCATCGACCTCCTAGCATCCGAGAGAGCTGAAAAATATCGTGAAGCGTCGCGTACAGAACGAGAAGAACAGGACAACTTGGGCTCAAGACGGGTCGTCAACACATATCGGCAGTGGCAGCAACGGTGGGATTCAGCCAGCGAGGGTCGCTGGACCCACCGCATCATCCCGGACATCAGCAGGTGGTCGAGCAGGAAACATGGCTTCGTCACGTTCCATCTCACCTGTATCGTATTAAAGTGTACAGGGGCGCGGAGTGTCCAATATGCCCTGGAGTAGACGAAGACGTGGAACACGTCGTATTCCATTGCCCAACATTCCTGGAAGAACGACAGCAATTCCAGGAGTATTGGAGCGGCCCTTTAACACCCGAGGGCCTAGGGGCGTGCTTGCTCGAATCGCAGAGTGGGTGGGATGCCGTGGTTACCCTCGCCTCTAACATCATCGAGCGGCTGAATCTCATCAGAAGAGAAGAAGAAAGAAGAGGAAACCGGCAATAACACCAGCCAGACATAAAGTGTGACGGCCCAGACGAGGCATGACTGCCCCCCCCCCCCCGAAGTAAAGCTTTACGGTAGCTCCCGGGGGGGGGGAGTAACAGTCGTATGGAGGAACCCTGCCGGTGCGATCTAGCAGGGAGTTTTTAGTGGGTATTCCTGTGTTGTACGGTGCAGCACCGGCGAGTCCCACACTTCATGCGTAAAAGCATTTTTACCCCTCCGCCCAATGAAAAAAAAAAAAAATAAAACACTATACACTACACAATACTCGACCGAGAGTTATTAAAGTAAATTAGTAGTGCCCAAATATGCTGTTCTGATATATTTTATCGTGTCATTTTCTAGACAAGATAATTGGAAAACTGCAGTACCTGAATTATATGCTGATTTAATGCTAACTTTACTCGTGAATGCAGATATGACGTATACTCACTGAGTTAATTAGATTACTAGCGCTATCTGGTTTACGCAACATGCAGTAACGCATGCTTTTGCTATTTAGTTAGAGAGCTTTTTGTTATAATTTTTTAATAACTAATGCTTTTGCGATTTTGTAGTAATGGTTTTTTTTCTTCAGTAGCTGTGTTAACAAACATGCAAATGTTTAGGAAATTTTATGCTGATTTAAAGTTAACTGTGCTTGTAAATACAAATATAACTTATAATTACTGAGCCAAAATAATTTAAACAAATAAACAGTGCCCCTGCAGATTTTTCCTAGTCGCAGTGTGATGTTATGCCACTTTTTTAAATAAACAAACAATAACCTTCTGAGTTACTGCTCGCTGAGATTGAGTGCTAACAAAATTCCGGGTAAAATAAAACAATTTAAGTCATACAAGAAGAATTGGCAGCAGCTGAATTTGGTAGTGAGGTGTCGCTAAAGCATGCTGCTTCCTCTTTTCTCCACTTAAATCTGTTTGGTAAAGAAATAGTTTGCTAGCGCCATCTGGTGGACGCATCATGCAGTGTTTAATGCTTTTGCGATTTGCGAAAGACGAAAAATTTTAGTTAAAATTAATGCACATCATATCTGTCAAGTTGCCAATGATATAAATTATGAAATAGTAAGTACTTAAGAATATCTGTGTGTTGCAGTGTAAATTAATCTTACGGAGCTATGATCTTGATCGCTTGTTTAAATGGCGTTAAAAATAATTTAATTGAATACACTATACACTTACCGACCGATAATTATTGAAATAAATAAGTGCTCTGATATGCTGTTTTAAAATTAAGTTTAGTCGTGGATACAAATATAACGTATTCGTATCAAGCCAAAATAATTTAAACAAATAAATAGTACTGATCTGTGAAATTGTTCCATGTAGCAGTGTTATATAATACCATTTATTATTCTTCCCTAACGACTCGCACGCCATTCTGCCAAAATCGAACATCGCGAGAACCCTGCATTCTCTAACTTCTTCGGCCCCAAAGTTACCTTTGTACCCTTGCACTCGAGGCGTCCGGTCCCGAAATAGTATCACTACTAAATCGTGCACGGGGCAGCACGAATCGAGAGGGAAGAATTAATTTAAAATTTAGAACACTTGCATGCGGCTTACATAACTAATCTTACACAGACTTCACACGTACGTATTTAAGCCAATCAAATAGTGAGATTGTGTTAGTACGGTGGCCATGACTTCCAAGACGCATTGTGGCGCCATCTGGGACAAGCTTACAGGGTAAACATCCTCATACAAGAAAACAAGCGACAATTTATAAATAGATAGATATATTAGCATTTATTTTTGCACAAGTCAAAAAATACATATGTATCACATATTGTCACAGATTCAATTTCATTTGAAAAATTCAAACTTTCCCTGTGATGCACTTTAGATATTGAAAATATAGAATAAATTGAATAGCTAGCCTAACTCTAAGTGCGCAGCTATGTAAAGCAGTCTGATAAGTAAAGACGGGGCAATTGGCAGCCGGGTACGGTAGGGTGAGATAACACGTTGAAGTTGAGCGCAGCAAGCTGCTTTTCTGGACGCTGGAAGGTATAAGAGCTGATTAGAATGCGAATGAGTTCTATCGCCGCGGTGGAGACCAGTCCGTCTCTCTGTCTTGTTACCTCTACAGTTGTTTTAGTGCGGTGCAACCCTTTTCGGAGAGAGTGGAGTCGCTGATAGCGCAAAGTCGCGACGAGGGTGAATGTATATTCAATGACCATGTGCAGCACTTCTTCGGCCGGTTCGAGGCTATATACAGCCTCCAGTCTTCAGACGTATGGAAATTACGTACCGACTGGCCAGAGCTTCAGGAGAAGAGTCCTGAATTTTTCATGGAATATATATATATATATATATATATATATATATATCGCTCACAAGATTTTTGATCATTCGATGCACGGATTTATTGTGCGAGCAGACATGCGGCTGCAGCAGAAATAAATATTTAATGCGTTGAGACATTTGTTCAATGTCGAATTTATTTTTTCACCGCAATAGCGAAATAGCGGAAAATCTATTAAAAAAATTAAGACGTACGCCGGAAAAATTCAACGGTTCAAGTTACAATAATTTCGAGGTGGTCAAATATGCCACCGTGGACAATGCACCAAACAATGTCAATACCTCCCAACAATAATATATTTTAAAGTATATATTATCAACATTCTCTTTGAAAATCTCCCCACTCTGAAACATTTATAATGGATAGAATAAAAATATTCATGATTTATTCACCAGAGCAAATGGCAAAACTCTTGTAAACGTATAGAAATAAGGCATCTGGGACAGGGCCAAAATATTGGACAATAGATATTTATTAACTATGCGGAATTTTACTAAAGTTTCATGATAAAAAATATTTAAAAAGTGTAACATTTTACCTTTGTCTAAGACATACCTTATTGCCCCCTATCCATCCAGTTTCTACGTTTATCTAGTTAATTTCTTCTCTAGATGTGATTGTGATTGTATTTTGTGACTCAAAATTAGCAACTTCCTATTTTTCTTACATTAATAAAAATCTCTTTTAATTGCATCGTACGTACGTTAAAAGTACAATGTGCAACAAGGGGAAGGGAGGGGGAGCAATTTCTTTTCATCAATTTGGTAATTTTTACATCACTTTGATTTTAATTTTAGGACTTGTACTGAGATCATCTTACCCTCTCTATTTTACGGTAATTTTTATAGGCGTGCAGCAGACCGCTCGGTGCGTTTGTTTCGACCAACTAGCACATTGCGTCGCATTATCCTGGGCGAGATTCATCGTCGCTGGAATTAGTCGGCTAGAATGCCCGCAGTGAAATCGAAACTACGTAACTGGTCGATCTGCGAATTTTCGAGATCCCCAGGATATAACAATCCTGCCGAATAGTGTAGAGTACGAGACAGTATAGAGCGCAGAACAAAACTTTGCCGCGCGGCAAAACTGGATGAAGCAATAAGAAGAACAATGGCGATGGTAACAACGCTAACAAGCCGAGTGCTTGGCGCGTGTATAGCAGGTCGCGCAAAGCAGCGTGTATATAACTGTAGGAGCGGGTGCTGGGTATAGGTATATACATAGCCGAGGCAGCGAAGGCAGCGTAAAGAGCAATAAGTAAGCGTAGCCATGCGTAAAATCGGGCGCAAGCCATTTCGAGAATCCGCGAAACTCCCAAGGTCTTAAACAGCAGAGAAATTTGAGGTTTACGAGTGGTCCATGAATAGAGAAACGAGAGAGCGAGCGAGAGAGAGAGAGAGAGAGAGTGAGTGAGTCTGGGCGCGAGGCTTGGGGGGAAGGGGCGTCGTAGGCAGACACGAGCCGTAACCCTTTCTCGCGCGCGTTCCGCGGAAAGCTCCGGGTCAACCGTTCTTAATGTGCTCTCTCAGTCTCTCGCGCTCTCCGCGCGCAGCCGGCGGACACGCACAGGAGAAACTGTCGTGGCGCTGCAGTAAAGTTGCTTCGGTGGTCGGCGTCGCCTTCGCCGGCGGTGTGTGCGGTCGTCATTCTATAGTCGACGCGGCTCCTCATATCCCGGCGGCTCCGGTTGCCAAGGACAACCTTCCACGGCACGGATCCGCGCCCGTGCGGCGTCTATATCTCGCCGACAACTATTAGACTTTCAGGAGGGCGCAGTTAATCATTAGACTCACAGCACGTGATCCCGAGAGCGAGTTTGCATACACATCGTAGGTAAATAGCCAGAGCTCGTCCTGCACCGCTCTGTGTTATCCTGAGAAATCGCTTGGGTAAATTGTTCGCATTCATCTGCCATCGTCGGCATCTCCATCGTTCTCTCTCGCGCTCTGTCTGAAATCATTATTGATCGGCCGAGCTCGTCGCGAGAAGCTTCCGATATGGACGGACGACGGCGCGACACGCTCGTCGGAGGATTTAGGCCCTCGCACGCTCACCTTTGGCGTGTTTGCGATAACGCCGGAACACTGCGGCTTATATCCCTCGTCCCAGCGCGATCTCGAATATCCACTGCAGCGGCAGCAGTTGGGATTCGTGTACCTATACGAAGCTCTCGAGTGTTCGGCAGAATTGGGAGCGGAGCTGATTGAAAGAAATACGTATTGCACCTATAGATGTGCATCGCGCAGCTTTTCACGCAATTAAGAGGCCCGGAAAAGTGAATTAGCGGGAGCGATTTAACGTCGGGCTATATTGGCAAAGCGCAGCAGGACCGTGAGCGTTTGAAATTCAATGTCTGCGCAGTCGTATCCAGAATTTTAATTGGATCGGAGATTAAAGTGCTGTAAAAACAGACGCATAGATCAGCGAAACCCGAGTGTTCCGCTATATATGCGCAAAACGATCGGGCGCGTTTGCAAATTTTCGCGATTTCATTTAGCCGCTCGGTCTGCTCTCTGGCTTTTTTTCCAGCGGCGCGATGCAGAGCCAGAACGAGAGCGAGAGAGAGCATTTAAAACTCGACGGGCCATCTCTCTAATCTGTCTTTGGTTTTTTTTTATCGCGCGGACGCTCGCCCTTTGGAATCCACTCCCTCTCTCTCTCTATCTCTCTCTCTCTCTCTCTCTCTCTCTCTCTCTCTCTCTCACTCTACACAGTCCATCTTGCTCAGTCTCGCTGCAGCTCGTCGGCGCTATTTCTTTCATAGCCGCGCGCGCAGGCGAGATGGAGATAGCCGAAGGCCTGGAAATACCTCTACTTTGCATTTCTATGCATCTGCTTTCTGCGAGCACGCGGTGCGCGCGACGCGCTGATAGATGTTGTAAACGCTCGGGCGTCCCGCGCGCAGCTCAATTCTTTTTATCTCTCCCTTACTTTCGCGCCCGCGCGCGCGCTCTTCTTTTTCTCTCAGCTGCAGCGGCACTCCCACTCTCGTGTTCGTCTCCATCAGGATGACGTTGCTGATCCCGGCTGTCGACAGTTTTGCCCGACGCCAGCTTAGCGAGTTCTTTGTCGCCGGCGGAAACGTCCGATCGACAAGATGGTCCGCATATTCATGGGGCGCACGGAGGCTAGGGTTCCTTTTCGCGAGTAAATCTCGCGAGCTCAGCGTCGCCGGCTGTGGCTTCATTCTCATGCGAATGAGATGGCGACGCGGCTCGAATTATTTCGCGTATAGTTCTGTCCCCGCGCTCGCCAAGCAGTTTATACTGAGAGAGGAGCTGGCGGTGGCGAGGAACAAAAACAAAACATAAGCTGACGCTGGAGATCGGGTCTAGAAAGTGCGCGACGGCGGAGTGGAAAAACGTGGAGGCGAGAGAGAGAGAGAGAGAGAGAGAGAGAGAGAGAGAGAGAGAGAGAGCAAGCGAGCGAACGAGGTTATACACTCTCTATAGCGCCGCGCGCGAGGACAAGCAATATAACGCTGAAATCGTTGTCGATGTTGGCCTTTAGCGCCGAGAGGCGCGCATCTGCCCTTCGACGACGGGGGACAGCATAATATTTTACGGCTAGATCGTGAGCATCCTTTATATTGGTTTGCTTACAAGACAACACTGGCGTACGCTGCGTTTTCTCTCGCGTAGCGTAGCGCGAGCTCCGCGCGCCAAGTTTGCCCTGTGTAAAGCGAATGAATTTCATCGGGGACGCAATTTCTCTCTTGAATTTTTTATTCAGAAAAATGTATCACGTTATCAGCATTTCGAGAACAATCGAGAAACATGCTCGACCAGGAGCTGGTACAGCGCGCTCGTTGCGGGGGAGAAAAGTCTGGTCGCGTGTAAGGCAGTTACCATTTTTATTTTCCTCCTAAAGCTCCTTTCTCTTGCTCTCTCTCTCTCTCTCTCTCTCTCTCTCTCTCTCTCTCTCTCTTGCTCTCGCTCTCTATCTCTCTCGGGCCAGCATCCCACTTGGGCTTCCTTACACTTCGGAATTTTATTACCTCGCCCATTATCCTGCGCGGCCAGTAGTACGGGGATGCGCGCACACGTGCCGCAGGTATACTACTGTCGCAGACGCCCGCAGGCACGCTACACACACACACACACACACACACAGGCAGGGCATTTTATTGCGCGTTTACGACCTAACATAATTGTTATTTCATTTCACTGTGAATGTCTCAGCCTATTATCCAGCGGGCACTCGCGTGTGTCTCCTAGATTCGCGAACTCGGCTGCTCAAAAGTCTCGTGCGTCTTCGGGTTCCCTGATCGTCGGTACAATACACAGCGAGTGGGAGCCGTGTAATAATAATTGTTCCCTCTCGCCGTTATCGGCAGTGGCGGGGAGAAAGCTGAGAGGGTCAAGAAAGGCGCCGCGGCATTTTCGCAAAGCGAACGGAGGTAATAACAGCACAGGGACCAATAACGCTTTACTTCTATTTATGAACGAGCGCGCGTTGTTCAGGTACTGGGCTCTTTCCCTCTACCACCCTCTGTTCATAACTCTCGGAATGGAGCACTCTCGTGTGTACGTGTACGCGCGTGTTTGCTAGTGTAGCAGCGAGTGGACCGGTGGCTTTGGAAAAATGTGGCCGTCGTTTAGACCGCACTGAAATTGCCAAACTTTTCCTTGCTCGTCCAGAGCAATGACTGCAAATCACCCGGCCGCACCCGGCTGTTATCACTTCGCTCTTTCTTAGAACCGCCGCCCAGCTACTTTCTTTATTCGCGCGAACGCAATCGAGATGACCGTGCCACAGTAGTGCAGACGAATGTCCCTCCAGAAGAATAGCGATGGCTTGTTGTTCGTCGCTTTGCGTATACGAGAACGAGAATGAGAGAGAGAGAGAGAGAGAGAGAGAAAGAGAGAGAGAGAGAGAGAGAGAGAGCCGGAGAAGAGCAGCGGGGCAGCTAGGAGGTCGTCGTTGGGTGCAGGCGGATGCAACGAGAAAAAGTCTGCTGCTGCTGCTCGGTAAGAACGAGAGGAAAAAGATATTTGCGCCGGTGGATTCACAGCGGAAGAGCTTTTAAAGTCCTTTCATCGGCGTCGCCGAGGCGTCGTTCGTTCTGCCCGCGTTCTCGCGCCGTTGGAGCACAACGATGGTAGCACGGAAGTTCGTGACATTGCCGGAAGGAAAAGACTTTTATCTATAAGAGAGGTGCAAATTCCAGATAACCTATTCGCAAAAAGCCCCCTTTGAGCCTGGCGCGCACACCCACCGAGCGAGCCGTGTACGCCGCATAGAGCTGGTATGCAGGCGACGATTGAATATTGCGTGAGACAAAATAGGTAACACGCGCGCGTAAGCTCTTTTTCGTTCTTTCTCGTTCTCTCTATCTCCGCTCGCCGATAAAATATTTGCCGCGGGCGGGCTGCGGCGAGTGAAATTAGTTACGACGCGCCTGCACTGCTGCGGGCTTTTCGCCCGAAATTCGAAATAAAATACATATCCCCCCGGTAACTTGAAATTCCGTTCGCTCGAAGCTGCGTACAAGTAATTAGCGATTCGCCTATTACCCGCGACGGGAGTAATTAAATTCTTTCGGATTTTTCGCTCCGACGCGCCTCGCCGTAACTCTGTGCTCGCGCGAGGCTTAATTGCCTCGGAGTAATGTGATTCGCACGTATATATGTATATAAGCTGATATCGAAGTTTCGAAGGTACTCGAAAACTTGAGCACTCGCGTGCTTTATCGGTGCCACCTGAGAGTCTGATAATTTTCCCATCTGAATAGTGAACTCGGCAAGTAACTGATCGATCGGCCGGCACTGCAGCGGCACATGCACACGCAGAGTGATATAGCTCCGCGCACTCGCGCGCGTCTATACCTACCTGTTATAGTCGGCGCACGAGCCGGGGCCGCTGCGGATATCAGCTTATCTCGTCCCGTCAAATTATTCTAATTATCTCCAAGATGGCTCGCATTCAGATGAGCCATTCGTAGAGCTATATCGTAATGGTGCACACATATACAGCGCGCAGTAAGTATGTAAGGGCGAAACGAGCGACTATATACGAATTTCACAGCTCATCGACAAACAGATTGCGTGGAATGCTGCGCTGCTGCTGCATCAAAGCTCGTTTCCAGGCTGTAGCCCGATGCCAAATTGAATATCGCTTACTTGTTCTCGAGATTGCGATTGCTTTTCTCCGATGCTTGCTTATAAGGCTGCTGCAGCGGGATGTGATCGAAAAAATATCCGATCACAATGGATTGTCATGCGATTCGCTCGACACGCTGCAGCTGTGTATTATGATCCTGGGAGTAAAAGAGGGAGAGGGAGGGATGTACTTGCCCGGCCAAAATCCGCTAATGGAATTAATGTTCCACTACTCCGATCGCGAAATTACTTTCTCGGAGAGATGTAGGCTCGGGGATTAAGCTCACACTTCGTTTCACTTTTATTCGCAGCCAGGAGGAGTAAATAAACATCGGCACGAGTGCTCGGGAATCATCGCTCGTTCCATCTCTCTCTTTTCCGCGGAGCGGAAATATCCCGAGCCCTTGCAAAATTATGTCTGTCGGAAGTTCGAACAGCTCATCAGTTCAGCTGGTGAACTTGAATAGAAGACAAATAACACGTGATAGGTACACAAAGTCGAGGGAACGAGCGAGCATGCGGGGGAGAGCCCCCGCGCACGAGGTGTGTATGCGTGTGTGTGTGTGAGTAGAGGAAGTAGAAGAAAAGCTCGGGCTCCGGGCACTGGAATTAGGTATAGAGGAATCGGAGGAAAATAAAGCCGGCCCGCGGCAACGAGTGCGCGCCGCTCGAAGGGCGAGGGGTGAGAGCGCGCGGCTCTCTGCAGAGTGCTCTGGAGAGCTATACAGAGCGACAGTGCGCCCGCGCAACAATAGATGAAGCGGAAGGAGCGCGAGCGAGAGAGAGAGAGAGAGAGAGAGAGAGAGAGAGAGAGAGAGAGAGAGAGAGAATCGAACAACTCGTGATCGCTCGTGGGCTTCGGTTAACATACGGCTCTGCGTGGCAGCAGTTCTCGCATCGGTCGCCGGACCGCACACCCGATGTATATAGGGCGCACACACGAGTTAGCCGCGACAGGAGAGTAACACCTCACGGGAGGATTCGCGCAATCGACGCCAAGAGTCTCTCTCTCTCTATCTCTCTCTCTCTCTCTCTCTCTCTCTCTCTCTCTCCCGCTCTCTGATGTACAGTACACTCCGCGCACGCTGTACACTGTGCCAGTGCGAGAGCTAGAGGCCTCTGTGTACATACACGCACACGTACCGTGTATAGGTATACGGCCAGCTCGCCGACAGCCTATTTTTCAGACGTGTCAAAAGCAGCCTGGCACATTTATCCGCGGGCAGCGCTGTTTGAAAAATTACAGTTACCGGGAAAATAAATAACCCTGCAGCGCGGCGCCGCTGTCCCGCCAGTATATACGGATCGCAAGCTCTCGAAAGCTCGCCTACGTACTCCTGGCCCGCGAGCGACTATAGACTCGAGAAGTGCCGTCATCGAGTGGCCGTGCGGAAATCGGCCTGCGACGCGTCACGTTTAAAAAGATCACGCGCGGGGGAGCGGAGAGACGGACGGGAGGCCAGCCCCGGGCGGCTCGTTACGCAATCTCATCATCGGAGCACGAGAAATTGAATTCGATTTGGCTGGTTAGCTTCTAATTTAGGCTAGTAATTATTCGATAATTATAACCGAGAGCGTCAGGCCGACAGTGCCTGATGAGGTGGACCATTGGAGCAGGCGGCCGGCAGCGCGCTGACCTAGCGTTATAGCCGGGCTTCCGACTTGTAATGGAGCGATTGTCTGCGCATGCGCGCGGCGGATTGTTTACTGCGCGCCGGCTCTCTCGCCTGGCGTGTACATCTCTCTAGATCTCTTAGAGTGAAAAATCACTCTAAACCAGTGATAAATCACTCTAAGCTTTCCGCCAAAATTGAGTCACTCGGCTTCGAGTAATTCGTAACTTTTGAAAAGAGTGATATTTTCACTCTTTGCCATGGGTAGGGTGATTTTAGATTTGCAGGTTATGGTTGAGGTTAGGTATTGCAATTACATTCGAGATGATAAAAAATGTTGGAGTCTAGAGCATCACACGCATCTAAAGTTTCCTAAAAACACAAAGTATTTGTTATTATTGTTAATGTCCTAACCTAACTTCTTTATATGTATGCACGTATACATGCACATTGCATACGTATACACATATATGTATGTACATACGAATCGTAAATATATATTTTGATCTCACCTCAGGCAACTTTGATATCATTGTCGACATCCTATATTGTTAAAAATACTGCAACAAACACTTTTGCACATTTTCTAACGAAGCACGTGTTGACGAAGAGAGAGCTCCTTATCAAGTGACTTACTCTTTAAAGAGTGATCGAAGAAAGACAATAGAAATCACTCTACAACGAGTAACCTATAGATAGGGACTTCATAGTTTTCACTCGAAGGGCGAGTCATTCTATGAACTACTCTTTTTTAGAGTGAAAAAATCACTCGAACAGATTTAGAGAGATTATATTAATAAACAGCCGCTGACGGGAGTAGCCTATACTCCCGTCTGCAGGCCGCGCCTGATTATCGGCAGAACACACACAGAGGGCTATTTACGAATCGCGGAAAAGAGCCGCTATAATACCACTGGCGCTGCGCTGCTGTTGCTGCTACAGGCTAGTTCGCGCGCGTCGTGCCGAGGCAAAGTGATTGAATTTGCATAGGCAGGGCATAACGTGCAGAGCTAACACCCGGGCACGTGTGTACGCGAATTACGCACGCAGCTCGTCGACGATGAAGTGATTAACGGTGCAATTTGGCAGGACAACGATTACAGCTTAAGTCTCGCCGCGCGCGCGATAACGATGACAATCTCGAACCGGGCGCCGGCAAATGAGTTTCTATCAATATCCCTGCAGCCTTCGCTGACGCATGCGAATTTTTACGCGCCAATTAGGAATCGATCCTCGCTTTCAATCTTTCATCAGCGCGTATCGGTGTGTGTGTGTGTGTGTGTGTGTATGTAATCATACGTAAGAGAAGAGCGGGAGAGCTTACGGCGCGTGCACGCGATAATGAAATTATCCCGAGTAATAATGAATAGGAGGTCCGCGCGCAGCTCAGCGACAGCCCGGCTCAAACGCTCTCGCGAGCTATTTACTCGTGGAAAGAAGCTATTCCGATAATTATTCGGAAAAGAGCGCGGCGCGGCGGGAGGAGCCCCGTCCTGGAGATTAGCGAGCAGCGGGAATGAGAGGTTGGAAATTTATACTGTTGTTTTCATTAGCCGAAGTGCACAGAGGGAGCTCGCTAAGAGAGAGACGGGCGAAATCTCGGCTCTTCGTTAGAGATGTCACGCGAGCTTAAAGTCGCGCGAGAGCTAAAGAGAGATTCAGTGCCGCGCGGAATCACGAGGCGAGACGCGCGCGACGAATGAGCTGCGCAGCGAGAGCGCGGAATTCCTCTGCAGCTCTCTTTCGCTCCCGCTTTCTCTGCGGCTAATATTTTCGAGACCCAGCCTCTAAGCGGCGCACCGACGCAGCGCCTGTCTCTCTCCTCGAGGAAGATTAGCTATCGCCGCAGTTCCAACGAGTTTTTAATGGAAATCTCCGTGACACACACGCGCTGCTCTTACTCCAGTCGCACGTCGACGATGTCGACATGAGCGAATTAATATTCATTCGGGGCCGTTTCATATACGCTCGCTCGCGAGCGGTGTCGCTGTCACTCGGGCTTCGCTCGCTTTTCGACGTGCCTCTCGGCCCCTGGATCAAAAAAGTCCTTCAACTCATCGGGGCGAAGCGCCTTTCCCGCCCGCCGGCAGCTCGTCCTCCTTGCAATAATGAGGAAATTTCAAATCCTATGAATAGCCCACGCTCTCTGGCCGCCCGGAGAGAGGGATGCTCGCGAGCTTCATAACGGCCGGGCTGAGTGAGAGCGAAAGAGAGCGCGCGATGAAAAACTCGTTAAGCCCGCAGCTTTTTCGCTTTCTTTTCACTTTCCTCCGCCCCCGCGACTGGCTTTTCATTCTTAATGTCTTTACTACAATTTCAGCTACAAGATTACCACGAGAAAAAAAAACGATCCGACTCGGTAAATACCGCGACATGATTAATGAGCGATTAACGAGTGGCTCGAGAGAGACTTGTTGACCTATTCATTTTGTCGAAGCTAATCTGCTCTCGCGCTGATTTAACCTGACGCCATTCACGACTTTTTCCTCCTTTTTCGCGCGCTAATTGAAATTCATGCAGATCCGCCGTTTTTTTTTGCCCGGCATCTTGAGCTAATTTATTTATTGAACGGGCTCCGACAAAAATTACAGCGAAGTATATAACAGCGGCCGCGTCCTCGGAGAAATTATACACGCATTGCGCCGCCTATACTCGCGCGGCCGACAGGTATTAAAAGCTGCAGCGTTGTGTCGGGAATAAATTGTATTTATTAACAAGGATTTGCTTTTATAAGCCGGGCAAAATAAATCAATCAATTGGCCGGCGTGTAAATTTCGGATTCTTTTATATTTCGCGTTGCCGCGCTGCCGGATGCATTATTTATTACACGAGAGAGAGAGAGAGAGAGAGAGAGAGAGAGAGAGAGAGAGAGAGAGCTGCTGTCGGGATACACGCGCGAGCGTGACGTATAAAAAATTAGCTCCCGATATCCGCTCGGCCGTCATCATCGTCCCAACTTTGAACGAGAGAGCGAGTATACACGCATATAAGCCACATATACAGGCACGCGGAGAGTTTACGCGTGGACGAGCGAAATTTCTCGAGGTGCGTGTGCGAGCGCGCGAACGAACGAGAGACGTGAGACCGCGAAAAAAAAGTTGAAAACAGATCGTATTTTAGCGCCAGAGGGGCTCGCTGCGCGCGCTAGCGCTTTATAACAGAGGAAGAGGGAAGCTGCTGCTGGGGTGGGTGACGCGCTGTGAAGCTCACCTCTCGATCATAGACCTGACGTGAGCGCATTTTACGACGAGTGAACTTTAATCGAACAACTTTCGGATATTTTAATAAACATGTTCGACGTGAATGGCTCCTTGATTTGATTGATGAATACGATGAAAAGGGAAGGAAAAACATTTTGACGCCTCTTTCTCTCTGCGTATACGCGTCGGGGTAGCTGAAAGGAATTAGAAATTTCCGAATGCACGCAGTGCGTAGTACGAGTACAAGGGCCCATGAAATTCGAGGCGTCGGAGCTCTAAGGCGAGCTTTTCGATGCGGCATGCTTCGAAGTGGCAGTTTTCAGCCGGCAAACAGCAGCATAAAATATCAAGTGTCTCTAATCTTGTCAGCGAGCCGCGCACTTTACGTTATTACACTCCTTAGCGGCGATAGGGTTGAGGAAGGCGTTTACTGGAAAGTTCGGCGGAGCTTCCGACTATCCCGCTCCTCCTCCTCCTGCCGGGGACGAGCATCAGCGCAGCGACTCGACGACGTAAACAGAAATTAATTAAAAGCTCCGGCGAGAGAGAGGCTATTCCTTTGTCTATATAACTCAGTAACGCTCGAGCATACTTACATGCGTTGCCGGTGAGTTTTTGTTCGCAAATTACTTAAACATCCATTTACAGCGTCCTGCAGGGAGAAATTATTATTCTATTAGCGCGCAACTGTCGGGACTAGTTTGCAACTCGGTCACTCGTGCTGCCCGCTGGCCCCCGCCGCTGCTCCCGCACACGTCGGGAAATGAGCGTCGCTTCTTTTTACGGCTCTCGCCGAATCCTCTCGTATTCTATACTTCCCTCGAAGATCATCGCTAACGCGCTCGGTGATTTATATAAAATGCGTGTGCGAGAGTAGGGGGGCGGAGAGCGAGAACAAGAGCAGAGTGTATAATAGAGCGGAGGGCGGAAAAAGGAAGTGGGGCCTGCGATTTGGCAGTGGAGCGGCTGCAGAAGAAGAAGAAGCCGTCGCCGCGGCGGAGCGGCTAGAAGAGAATATACCGAAGCCAGTAGAGAGGGCGAGCGAGCGAGAGCTAAGTTCCAGATTTCCCGAACTCCGAACTGTTAATTGGTTTACTTCGTGCTAGTATCGCGAGCCAAGGAACTTTCCCGGGCGCGCAAGGCCGAGGATAGGTATTTCGTCGAGTGGAAATTGTTTTTGGGGAGACGGGGGGCGGCGGCCGAAGAGCTCGTCTGGCTCTGCGCAGCAGCGCATCGGAAGCAAGGACGATTGAATACTTTCTGCGTCTCGTGGGAAAGAAGCGCCCGCTTTTTGCCTCCTATGCTTCTGCTGCTGCTGCTTTCTTTCGTGCAGCTGCGCTATTCGATGGAAAAAATCGGCGGAACAACATCCATGGTCGCGTGAGCTGCTGCGCTGCCGGGCAAATAAACGCTTCTGCGAATTTCTTGTATATTATTGCGACTTGCACAATTACTACGCTGGCTGTTTACAGCGCAACGCGAAAAACACTCTGCGTTACTTCGGATGAAAGTCGTCGAGCGAGGCGCGCGGGAGCTTAGCTGAAATTCGATTCGCAATATATTAGCCTGCGTCGGCGGCGCCGGTAAAGCGTATTATCCGCGCGTGTATACAGCCGTTGCACCTGCAGGATAATTTTATTCGAAAATTTAACGGCACACAGCCAATTGAAGAGTGTACAGCGCAGCGAGCGGCATGTTTACCCGACGATCGGCGCCGCCGCCGCGCGCTTGCATATGTCCATCGATATTTTACGAGTCGCGACCACCGACGTCATGCAAAGTACATCGGTACACATGCAGGCGAGCGCGTTTACATAAGATTTATAGCTCTCCGGCAGTCCATTAGAGAAGTGCGCGCGAGCGCCGCGAACGAATCGAACTCTGTATATAGCTGCGTGCAGCGCGCTGCGCCATATACCGGCGGGAAAGTGAGCTCCGCTGCCGCCGCCCCGGTGCAATTTACGGAAAAACGTGAATTGCGTTCTCGAAAAAATTACCCGCGCGCGCGCTGGGACGTACATCGGAATATAAGTCAAACGAAGAAAATCAATAGGTATTCCGTGCAGCGCGCGAGACCGGGGAGAGAGAGAGAGAGAGAGAGAGAGAGAGAGAGAGAGAGAGAGAGAGAGAGAGAGAGAGGAGCTAGGCTGCTGACGAGAGCGAGCTCGGAGAGGGAAACGAAAAACAAGTAGCCCGGCGCTAGCACGGGAAAGTGGAAGTGGCATCTCGCAGGTAGCGGCGGCGCGCCATCTAAAAATATTGATACTTTAACTAAGGAGAAAAGTTCGCTCGCTCCCCCTGCGCACACATACGCTGCCGCATACGCGTGTGTACTTCGGCCTCTGGTATTGACAGTTCTCCCGCTCTTCCTTTGAAGCGCGCGCGCGCCAATACTCTCTCTGTGCACGAGTTTGCCGATCGGCGCATATCATCGCATATTAGTCATGAAACTTTTTCTCGCCGCGCCGCGGCGGTAATAAATTGGCCGCGGATTATTTCGTCGATTGTCGGCGGCCGAGGCGAGAGCAGCGCGGAACAGTTATGGCGTAGGCATCAATCTTGTTTTTCGACGAGCGAACGATCCTATTAAACGACGCCGGAGTGAAATAAAAGAAGCCGAAATTACGTACTCGCTGCCGCGCGCGTATAGCTATACAGCGGCAGCGCTCTCGCGAGAGGGCTCGTTAATCATGTGTTCCGAGAGAGAGAGAGAGAGAGAGCCGAGCGAAAAAAAATACACTCAAAACGACTTCCGCGGCATTAATTTTGCGAAAAATAATGAGCCGAGTGTTTGTTCGCTCGAGTGTTTACGTTGAGAGCGCCGTGCGGCGAGGCTAGTCGCTTTTAACGCGATCGCGCGCCCAAATAAAACAAGAGATAAGCCTCGACGTGACACGCGGAGCAAATTCGCGGTAATAAACTCGGCCCGGCCCCCATTGTTTTTCCAACGACTCGTTCCGTCTCTCTCTCTCTCTCTCTCTCTCTCTCTCTCTCTCTCTCTCCGGCGTGCATGAATAATATTTTATCAGACTCGCGCGGAAGAATTCTCCTCTCGATATGGCAAGTGGTCATCGTTTTCTCGGAACCGCATCTCCCGAGAGGATTCAATTTTTCACCGCGCAGCCGCGGTCAAAAGCCAAATCGCGAACCACGCGGAGAGATTCCTCGGGAAAGTGGATCAGACGCAACAAAGTGAGAGAGAGAGAGAGAGAGAGAGAGAGAGAGAGAGAGAGAGAGAGAGAGAAAAGAGTAGCAGTTCATAGACGCAGCTCGGAAATAGCGGCGTGCTCGCGAACCATGAATCAAGAGTCGACGCGACGCCGCGGGACATCGGGCCTCATTTATAAAGCAAATAAATCTCGAGTGTGGTTGACTCTCGCTGCTCCCCGCCGTACGATTCTGCAGGGAGAAGGGGTGCGGGCAAGGAACCGCAGCGCAGAAAGAGAGGGAGAGACGACGCGCAAGTAGTGCGGCTGCGTGTATAGGCAGCCGGCTAAGTTATCGCATTGGCAAATTGTCTGAGATGCAGCAGCAGCAACGGCGTCGGGCCGATTCACCATCGAACGCGGGCATCCCTCCAAGAAATGACGCATTAATGGCCACGCGAGCCATTCATTCTCGAAAACAATGTTCTACCCGCTTAAATCACTGCGCTGCCGGGAGAGAGAGAGAGAGAGAGAGAGAGAGAGAGAGAGAGAGAGAGAGAGAGAAGAGCGCGCTGCGATTGGCTTGCTCTTCGACTATCCTCTCTCGCTCTCTCCGCACTCTAGCTGCAATTGAGTACGTAAGCAATGGCTCGCGATTGCGTCTGACGCGCGGCTATCTACCTGCTATTCTCCACTGCGCTCTGGTTTCCGTCTTCTTCCCCGAAGAGAGCCGATGGTATTTTTCAAGATACTCTCCGCCTCCGCCGCTCCAATAAAGTGTATTATCATTATCCGCGCGGCGCAATCAAGAGGCCACATAACTGCCGTCTCACTTTCGATTTCATTACTTCTTACGATAATAAAATCAAATTACCCGCGTGAATCGTGCGCTGCACCTGTACCATGAACGAAAATTCAAACAAAATCCAACGTTATCTCGTTCTCGTAATACAATCTTCCGCTTTAAGTCAAATCGTTCGCTGACATGAAAATATTGAACTCGCATATAATATTCGAAATAAACGTGTGCAATATTGCTTATTATCGGGGCATAGATAGGCAGTTTTTTTAATTAACTTCAGATATACGCCACACGCTTAATATACTTACTTAATTGGAAATAATTTACGTAGCCATTTAAATACACACGCAGAGCGCTTGCGAACCAGCTATGCTTGCAGAGAGAGAGAGGAAGTACAAGCCCCAGCGTTCGTTCTGTTGGCGCAAGCGTATTTCGCTGGAAATCAATGGCTCATGTCCGAGCGCTGCAGATAGCCGCGCGCAACGCGGATCATTTGGGCCAGGATTATTTATGACATATGCTTATCAGAAGTATACCACCGACGACTTTGCGCTGACAATGCGCCCGTGTAAATTCTCATCAGAATCGAATTCGAGCGATGCGCACTCGGAATCCGTTGTTGATTGATGCACCTGGACGTTTATACGCCCCCAGTCCATATATGAAATTAACTCATTAATTCGATCGCTAATCAGCAAACGAGCGTTCATTGTATCCCTCCCTAGACTCATCCTGCTTATTAACCGTCATATACTATACTCGTATAATGACACGTTGCTGCATCGATTACATTTTCGATTAAATCGCTCGCTGTCCGTAAGTGGGTCAGCTGCACGCGGAAAAAAGGCCAGCGGGACAATAAAGTGGAACGCGATTAAGCGCTTTTAACCAAGAGTCAAGAAGAAACTGCTTAAAGGGTGGTGGGGGGTTGGGGAGATAGAGAGAGATCGCTCATGTTACCGGCTCGATTGCTGCCAAGTGGACAGCGTCCAAGCGCAACGCTGTCACTTTATGTTATCCAATCAAGTGTAGCGACGTAAAAGTAGCTGCCTCAGCTACGCTACACCGTACGTGAGGTCATGTTCCTCAAGCGACTTCGGATCTCCCTCACTCCCTCTGCGCGTCCTGCGCGCGCGATATACATGTATATATACGACACTTGACTCCGTATGACCTTTCGGCTATGTATATGTACACGCGTAATCTCGAGCGACAATTTTCAATTTGGCTCCCTTTGAAACGCGTGCGTCTCTTCAGGCTATGTGCCAATCACATTCGCCGACGACTCGACGAATCCACTGATACGTAAGACTTAAATTAATTCGTTTTGCAATTTTGTGTTCTTTTGTTTTTTTATTTTTCACGTCGAAAATGCTTTCCGCCAGACTCCGTGCCCCTCCGTCCCTGGCGCGGCCAATAAAAGTTGTCAAGTCGAAAATTCGAGTTCAATACTTAATCAAGTTTTCCGAAGGTCTCGAACGTGTATAAAAATGAAAAGTTTGGAGCGTCGTCGGGGCCGATCTCCCGACAAGGCACGCGCGCGCTGGCGCGGCGGCGGAGAGCGATGGAAAAAATGCGTATACACAGGAAATCCATTTTTAAGAGCTGGCTGGCAAAGTTTGCTGGAAAATTTTCCTAGGACGAATAAAAGCGCGGATTGGCTTGCCGGGGCGGCGGCGAATTCTCTTATTTGTTACAAGTTTGCTACTGACGATGCTACTTTGGAATCCCGGATCTCTATCCGAATTTCGCAAATTCGGCTCACGAATGCGACATGAAGATTTTACGAGCATTGCGACGCCGCCGAGCTCGCGCTTTCTCTTTCCTCCCTCTCGCTTCTTCCGTCTCCCTGCAGCCGTTCCACTCGGCTCCAGCTCACCCCTATATAGGTATACATAACGCCGCGGCGCGACGCTCGCTTTCCTTTGCCTCAGCCGCACACGCGCGAAGTCCGTGAAGTTTCAATTTTCCGAATACCCACGTGAATTGAACTTTGCGAGTTGACGATGGTTACGACCATCGTTACGACTTTGTTGGAGAGAAGGAGAAACTGTATCGTTTTAAGCTCTCGCGCTGGCTGCGCGTCTCGTATTCAAATGCCTGTTTAGAGCTGCGTCGCGTCAGCTCGATGGATAATGGATTATCATTGAGTGTTTATACATGCCCGGTTTGTTTGCGCGGGCGCGTACGCGTGACAATGGACCTTTTTTATTGCGCCCCGCGCACGCTCTCAATAAAATATCGAACTTTTTTGCGATGCACTGGCTTTGTTGCCGCGTGTACACCTGCAGCGAACATAACTCAATTTTACGACTTCTCGATATCAATTGTCCCGCGCAGCTAGTCGCGCGCGACTGTCTGCCGGAATGCAGATTCTTCAACTTTCATGCTTATAGGTATAGCCGTGCTTTCTGATTTTAATAGAGATGAATTTCGCTTAAAAAGAAGACAAAAGGAGGGAGAGGAGATGGAAAAAGCAGTGGATAAGCGAAAAAGGAGGAGATTCCGAAGAGAGATAGCAGCGGCAGTAGGGCAAGGGGGGAAAAACAAGTGGACGAAAGAATGCCAAGCCTCGCTCGCTCGCGCGCGCGGGGGATACAGATGCAAGAGAGTATAATCGAATATCCGTTCTGGCGCTGGCGCCAAATTACTTTGCTATCGTCAAGTTCACGTAACTGCCCGCTGCGAGGGCACCACAGGTCTCTCTCATCTCTCGCTCGCGCACACAATGACTCGTGGCGAGCGCGACAAGCTCTTGGCCCGGGCACTTCGCGCGCCAGTGCTTAATTACATCGTCATACCAATAAATCGTCGAGTCGTCGAATCATTAGGCCGTCGGACGAGCTGCTTGCTCGCTGCGCCGACGCTCTTTCCCCGAGACGTTAATCAATTGCACACAAAGGACGTCGCCCGAGCAACTGGACGAATGTCGACCTATTGAGGCAGACTGGAATGATGGAAGCGCTCGCAGGAGGAAGGAGCTTTCCCGGAACATTTTTTAACTCTCGCGGCACGCGAATATCGGGAGAGAGAGAGAGAGAGAGAGAGAGTGAGAGGCCATTGGAAAAAGTAGGACAAATGTCGCGCGCTTCGGAAGAAAAATAAGCTGCGAATCACGATTCGCATATGTGCAGCAGCAGCTCTGCTCGTCGTGTCTCTACCTCCCACTCTGGCGAGCAAAAAATTTCGAAACTCGCGGAAGACGAGGAAGAAAGAGAGAGAGAGAGAGAGAGAGAGAGAGAGAGAGAGAGAAAGGGAAGGGGTTTGCGTATAGTACCGTCGAATGCACTTGCGTTCACTCGATTTACCCAGCTACAGCTTGAAGTGCGCCCCAGAGGAAGTGAAACTGTTGCAGGGCACTGCGGCCCGCTGGCGCCGGCTTTGTCCGAAAGGCATTCACACACACGTACACAGGCGCTCGCTCGCGGCCCCGCGTTATATACCGCGCTGACGGCAAAGTTGTATCTCTATTTTTCGAGGTGAGCATAAAACTTAATTCATTCCTTTGAATTCGCGGCGTCGATTTATTTTTTGCCCGCTTTCGCGGGCTCCTTTTGCGTATAAACACACTTTGTGCTTAGTTAAGCAATTCCCGCGAACTGTCATACGCGCAAATAAATCCCCGGGAACGATCTCCCCCCTAGCACCGCTCGAGAAAATTTGCTCAAACAACAATAATATTATATCTGCAGTACCGCCGCGCGCCGGATCCGAATAACAAGCGCGCATTGTCGCAGGCTCGACGGTAACGCGCTCTCTCGGATGTTCGGCCGTTGAATTTGAAACTTTAAATTAATGCCAAAGATAAAAAGCACTTGCCTGGCGGGCGAACTTTGCCGTCTCTCTGCTGGTACTTAGCGCGAACTTTCCGCTTAACAATTACCGCGGGGGGGGGGGGGGGACGAGTCGGCCGGAGGAACCGACGAAACTGTTTGCGCTTCTCCTTTTGCTGATGTATACGTTTGCCGCGCGCGCGATTGATTACAGAGCCGAGAGGGAGAGAGAGAGAGAGAGAGAGAGAGAGAGAGAGAGAGAGAGAGAGAGAGAGCGGGGCTGCTTAACGTTTCATACGAGTCGCTCGAGTACGCAGGTAGAGCATAGTATACAGCATGGGGTAGGTAGGCCTTGGTAAAATTTTCCTTTCCTCGCGAGCGCGTTCACCTGCACTCGCGTGCAGCGCTGCACACAGCCCGCGGCAGCAGCGGCACGTGATCTACATCGGAAAATCCGTTGCGCGCTCGGCACACCTCCTGTATTGTTGGCAAAATAGTCGCGCGGCGGCGGCATCTCGGATATGCGTCGCATGTAACGCCGTTCATCAGAGCGACGTGCCGCGCAACCTCTCTCTCTTGGCACGTTTATGCGGACCTATTGATTTTCATCCTAGAAAATTCCCCGCATATACGACGCTGCACCGGGGGCGCACTGCGAGGTGCAGACATGAGCTGGCGGCACATAGAAGCGCCGCGAGGCTGAAGAGGACGTCGCCGTTGTCGGAATATAGCTATTTGAGATGAGGCGGGCTGAGCTCCTGGAAAAACTACCTCTTCCTCTTGCACTTTCTCTCGCGCAGAGGCGGCATCGCCGCGCGGTTATCGCCATCCATCAGTGTCCCGAGTACGGAAACGTGCATTACTAATGCAACGGGAAAGAAATAGTGCGCACTGCAGATGGTTTCCTCTGGAAATATTTTCGCACTCGAGCCGAGCGAGCCAAGCGCCGCCGGAAGCTCTCGCGTAAAGCGCGAACGTACCTCGCCGCCGTTATATTCCGCTCTGCCTCTCCTCGCCCCACGAGGAGAATTTTTAATTCTCCTCTCTGTGCTGCTCGCTATACCATAGCTTCTGCTCATACGCAGAGAGTGTGCGGAGACAATAATTCAGAGAAAAATCAGGCGGATTGCCCGCGCCGATCCTCCAGGAGGAGGAACGAAAAAAAGCAATATCGCACGGCAGTCAGCGGGGCTCGAAGGAGCGACAGTCCAAGTGCTTCTTAAATCGGAAACTGTCGCGCGCTGTTTCTACTTTTGCGACTGTTTTCCGCTCTCCCATTTAAAAGAGACAAACAAATCGAAACTTTTTCAATTAAAGTATCCCCTATCTCCGATGATGATCGAGAGACGCGGATATACGAGCCGCCGCCGCCGCAAAGCTGTCCAACTCAATTATACCGGCCTTTTTTCTCGCAGAGCGGAGGGTCATCGAAACTATAAATATCGGCCTCTCGATGAAATCACCTTTGCGCACAATCGAGTGGCATATCAGTTCTATTTCCGCGTGCTCGCAATTCCGCCCTCTGCGCTTTGTTTCATAATAAAAGCTCCGGTAAAAAGACAGAGCGAGCGTAGCCTCTGGAGGAATTTACGTGTCTCGGTGAGCCGCCGCACGGACAGAAACGAGCCGTATAATATTTCAAGGCTGTTAAGTACTTTTTTCCCACTCGGTGGTGTGCGCTCTTGTGCGCGTGGGCGGCCATGAATACACAGGACGCTGCAGCGGAGTGACGGACTCCCCCAGGTAATCAATTTCTTGGCTCCACTCTCACGTGGGATTCGGCGCGATGCGTATAACTCAGCCACTTTCTTCGCTCATTTGCCTCCGCCGCGGAGGCGAATTAAGAAGTGGAGAGCAGCGCCGTGGCGCGAGCTGAGATTTTTCAGGGCGATTCTTAAACCTAATCTCCTGAAAATCTGCGCGCATCTCGCTGCGATTTAACGAGGCCCGGGACGAGCTTGAATGAGTCCGCGCGCGCGTTCATTGAGCAAGCGCCGCCGTCGGACCGGCTATACGATCCGCGGCCTTCTTCTCTCTCCCTCTCGCGGCTGCAGCAGAGTATAGCGCGCGAGAGAGCGAGCGGCCATAACTGCGTGATCGTAAAACGGAAAACAGGCGAGCATGAGAAACGGACGCTTTATGGCCTTTGAAATTGAGCAATGCACCAAGCCGTCGCCATTAAAAACTGTCTCTTTTGCAGAAATATACACTTTCATCAGCCGGCTGATCATCCGACTCGCCTTTCATGCTCCGTATAAAAATATATAATCTCTCTCGTCTTCTGCTTTTCCATGTGACCTGGTAGCGAAATCTCGTCGCTCTTCGCGAATGTGCAGGGCATGGACACACTGAACGCTGTTCTCTTTCGGTTCTCTACGACGACGAGTTGCCGTACGTACGCATCGGAGCGTTCGGCGATTCAACGCTATCGGTATACGCGTCGAGCCGAGCCGCTCGCTCGATTGACTCAAAGTAATTAGGGAATTATCGTTGCGGTTTCAATTATAAGCCTGTCGGAGATTGCCTCGCACTGTACCGAGGTACGGAGGCGGCGCGCAATCGCCTTGTCGCGAATAATATCGCACTACTGTGCTTGGCAAGCTAATGAAGTGCGAGCGAGGAAAGCAGAGCTTTTTTTCGCTTAATTTCTGTCTACAGCTTCCACTTCCGCTTTTGTTAGCTGCACTGCCGTTCTAGCTTTGCGAGCCTGTCTGGCCATCAATAGAGGGCTTAGCGTATGCACATGTGTATCGAAGCTCGCGGCATGTCTATTTGAAATCGCGCGCACCACGCCCGTATGCAGCGAAAGAATAAAGCTGTTCGCGTTCGGATGCGCGCGTGCAGTACAAGTTCCGCTCTACGGCGGCATCGCGCGCCAGTACGTGTGTGCACGCACACGTATGCGAGCCATTGTGTGGGTGAGCGCTATTGACAAAATGAATGATGGTTATATGGCGCCAGCGACGTACTCCACTCCACCCCCTTATCCTCTATAAATCGTCTCCTGCTCGGCTGCTCGCGCGGGCGCTCGGCACCAGAGCGTGTGCCCCGAAGCGTTAGTTTCCTTCCGTCATTTCTGATTCTCTCTCTCTCTCTCTCTCTCTCTCTCTCTCTCTCTCTCCCTTCCCCCTCCCGTCGCTCGCTCCCCAGTTTCCTCTCTCTCTCACTCTGTGATCCAGTACACACGAACCCCGAACCCGAACCAGCCGCTGCATCCTCTTTCTCCGACTTTTTCTTTTCTCCGCCGCTCTGATACGCGTTGTTAATTCCATCAGCTTCCATCACTTTCTAGACCTCTTCTCGCGCCCTTTCTGTTTCTCTCTCTTGATTTTTTCTTGCTTTTCCCTCGTGTGTCTGTGCTGCCGGGGGTGTGGTGCCAGCATGCAGGTTACATTATTTTT
Source organism: Nasonia vitripennis (assembly GCF_009193385.2). NCBI lineage: Eukaryota > Metazoa > Arthropoda > Insecta > Hymenoptera > Pteromalidae > Nasonia > Nasonia vitripennis. Next base: position 13,324,637 of record NC_045761.1, on the reverse strand, counting down.
CTTGATTTCTTCGCCTATTCATTTCGCAGCCGCTCATTCGACTCTTTTTTTCCTTTTTCTCTGCTCATTTTTTTCGCCCGGCTACCGCCCTCCTCCCTACACATCCAATCTTCGCCGAGCGTTTCCTTTTCTCTCGCTTCTACTCATGAGAAAGCGGGTATAATACAGACGCGCGCGGCACACGCGATGTGCGCCTGTGTACACACAGGGACGTCCGCCGCCGCCGACGGCGTCGTCGTCGTCGTCGGCGTCGTGCTAACTCGAGTCTAAAAACTTGACAAATTTACAGAGCTTCGAAATTGCCAATAAACGTCCAACTCCATTTTCTTTTTACGATTTCCCGCGCGCGACACTTTTCCTCAAATACGGGAGCGGCAATTTCTCCGCGGGGCATAATTTGCGAAAATACTTCGAATCGACTGCGCTACTGTGCCGCGCGATCGCTACTTTTTAAAAGAAATCAAGAGCTCCGAGACTTAATTACACAACTTTTTATGATAATGCAATCATGCTATTCTTCATTTACCACATTCCACGGATGTAAAGAGTACAAAGGCTTCTTTCTCGACGTTTTCGATTTATCTCGTGAGTGAATTGCGTAATGAGCTATTCGATACTGTTCCTACAAAGAGATAAAGGAGTCGAGTGGTAAATAATGCTATGGAAGAAAGAATTTTCTCGAATTTCAGAGCTGTGTGTGGTTTAATCGAATTTCCGGGCAAAAATCATGTTGCCGATTGCTAATTTGAGAATTTAATTGAGTTTTGACATATGCGCAACTGAAAATCGTATTCAAATGAATTTTCTATGCAAAAAATTTTCTACATCGGCTGTTCTAGAATTAATTATCATCAGTTGCAGCACTCTTTTCTAAATCCTTTCTCCAAACTTTACTTTACAATCCAGACTTCTCGCTAACCGTTGCACTTGCGAGTATAATAATTAGAAAAAAAAATGGGCGCAATTCATCAAGCGAGAAAATACTTTGGGAAGAGGCCAATGAACGAGGTCATCAGAGAAATGTTTTGTAAAGGCTATACAAACCGACCGAATTTCCGTACCTCATTGCTCGAACGAGATTATCCTAACGAATTAATGACGTTTAATGCTACTGCGATATGAAAATGTGAAAAATGTATCCGAGTCCGCGAAAACGAATTCAATCGATAACTCGTTTATTTAAGCGAGTGAAGCGCTGCAGCGAGCGAATTGAAAATACATGCAAAACAAACGCGTGTAAATACGCGCTTTAAATAATATTAAAAGTTTATATCTATACCGTAACCTACATAATCGATGCTTATTCAGCGTGTATACTCCGCGGCGAATCTCCAGAGAATTAACGCAATGCTCTTAGTTCAGGGGATTAAAATACACGGGGTAGCAATTTTTTTAATGGCGCGACGCGTACTTATTTTTCTTCAATACGCGCGGCGTACGACAAACGCAGAAGCAAAACAACGAGTACCGCACGCAATTAGATAAAATCAAGATTAAAATTGCAGCTCTCGCACTTGTTGAGGTATGCGTTATAGAGCGTAGGCTGGCGCGGAGTTGCGGTGCACAGCGATCGTTAGGGAAAAATGTTCGGGGAGAAAAGTATAAACAAGGACGCGCGAGGCTCTTGCAGCTGCCGAGAGGGACTTTGCGAGCCGCAGGTATGTACACACGAAGCTGGTTAAAACAACTGGCACGCCGGAGCGGAGTAGCGCGAAACAAGACGATCGGCTGTATCAGATCTTGAGCAGCAGCAGTTTGTGCCCTCAGGACTACAACTCCCTCGGCAAAGTTTATTCAGACTTTGAGGCCAGCAGGAGAGGGAGAGAGAGAGAGAGAGAGAGAGAGATAGAGAGAGAGAGAGAGAGAGAGAGAGAGAGAGAGAGAAAGCCGGGAGAACAAGGATGCCGGGTATCGCGCCGCAGCGCTGACTGGCATTATAATCTGCGTGCGCCGGATAAGCGCGCGAGTGGGAGAGCTTTCTTTTTTAATGCACTTTGCAAATTGAAAAATGGATCCGACGACTGGGCCGCTGCAATCTCGGGCTAACAAGGCTAAGCTCGCGGGAAAGGATCAATTAACTCGGCGCAGTATAACAGAGCCGGCTCTGCGCAAAACAAGCCGTATAAGACTCGTTCGCGTAAAAACGAGGTGTGCGCGAGTGTGTGGGTGTGTGTGTGTGTGTGTGTGTGTGTGTGTGTGGTAGAGGATACTGCAGTGGCGCAGCAGCAGCAGCAGCAGCAGCAGCATGAAAAAGGAGTGTTGAAAGAGTATGGAGCTGGAGATGGGGCGATTCCGCTTGATTCTCCGAGAGGGAGAGAGCTGCGAGTTTGTTTGGCGAAATCGGCCGTTAGCTGGGCGCGCGCGCTCTTGGCTGTTTCTTCTCGCCCCGGAAACCGGACGCTACTGATCCCAGCTCCTTGGAGATGCCCGCGCTCTCCCTCCCGCGCGTATATCTGTATACGCGCGGCTACATAGCCATACGAGAAGAGGAGGTGGAGGAGGAGGAGGGTATAACTATAATCACAGCAGTATATCTCGCTGCAGGCCGTAGTCACTTGAACGCGCGCGCGTAGCTTCCCTGCGCTACTTCCTCTCAGCTCGCGCGCAGCGTCGCGGTCTACTCGGCTGCTCGCGCGAAACGCTGTAACTCGGACGAAATCGTTAAACCGAACGACGCAGTCGTACAATTGGAATTCCTCCAGCCGTATTATTCTGTCTAATGCACCAGGAGCGGCAGCGGCAGCCAGTCATACAAAGCTCCCACCAGCTGCTATGGGATTGCTGCGCGAACACACGCGTTCGCCGGACGTTAAGCGAGATACTCCTTCAGAGCTGCGCGCACAATGGATGAAAGTCGATCTCGCTTTAACCACTTGGAAGCTGCTCTATCCCTCTCGCCCTCTTAAGGAGGAAAATACTGGCACGGCTCCGATGCGCGCAACGATAGGAAGAGGAAGGAGCGCCGAATTTTGCGGAGTAAAAGGAGCTTGTGTATGCGAATTTCCATCGACTCGAGCGGCGCGCGCTCGTTCCGAGTGTACGACAAAAAACATTCTTAATTCGCCTCCCTCCCTCTCTCATCTGAATTGTAGAACGCGGAGCCCTGTGTGTACTCGCGCTTCTCTTTTCCTCGCGATTATGCCGCAGTGACTATCCGATTTGCTCGGAATTACCATTTCGCTTGTAATAACTGCCTCTTTTGAGCAGCGGCAAAAAGACGAAGCGCCCCGCACGGATCGCAGAGTCAACATCATTTTTCTCCTGCCGCGAATTGATGTGTACCTATACACTATAGTACATACGCGCGCGTTCTTCTCGAGTATCCTGTTTTTCCGAAGAAGAGAATAACACTCAACTCGAAGAAGAATAAAAGAGAAAAGGGCCGAGGAAATAATAAGAGCGGGCCTACGCGGAAAAAGAAAGCTTTGGAATTCAACGAAGGACCTATCAATTAAAGCGAGCCTCGCAGACTGAGCATCAGTATTTTCCAAGAGAATTAAGCAAGAGAAATGGCCAGCGGAACAAAGTTAATGGGCAAGGCCGTCGCGTCCTGCTGCATCCTTCCGACGAGCGCGCAGCGTCTCGAGTAGTTATGCGGTGGAAGAGCATCGAAATGTAGCGAGACAACGAAAAAGGGCGACGAGGAGAAAAAGGAGCAAAAAGTGAAGCGCCAAGTGGATCGCCCACGAGGAGAGTATATAGGAATGTTTGTGGGGGAGGAAAAGAAAGCAAGCGAAACGGATAGATAAATAGATGGCCGGAGAAGGAGACGGAGGAGCGGGAGGAAAGCCGAGAGGTATACGCGCGCAGAGCCGAGAAAAGAACGAGGTCATGGGTCTCGAGGGGAAATTTGTATCTGCATTTTAGCGCAATGCATAATCCGAGGCGAACTGCAGCTCATTTCCACCGACTGGATGAAATAAAAGTCCCAGCTCTCGGTCTCGATTTTTTTCCTCTTTCTCGCAGCGCCGCGCTGCAGCCTCCTATCTCTCTCTCTCTCTCTCTCTCTCTCTCTCTCTCTCTCTCTCTCTCTCTCTCTCTCTCTCTCTCTCTCTCTCTCTGCGGGGAAAACTCCGGTTCTTAACTACGTCTAGCCCTTCGCGCACTAGTATATAGCGCTGCTCGCGGTCACCCCCCGAGTTCTCGACGAGAGAGAGTGAGCGAGACAAAGAAGAGGAAAGAGCGAGGCATTGCCCGCAAAACTTGAAACTCAATGAGGCCATCCTTGCGGCAGCGGCGCGCGAGCGCATTATAGTTAAGTACATAACGTGATCTTGCGACTTTTTCTGAGCGCGCGCGGACGCGTCTATGGAGCTGGATTTAATTAACCTGAATAATTTCGAGCCGAGAAAACTTGCGCCCCGACTGCTCTCTCTCTCTCTCTCTCTCTCTCTGTCTCTCTCTCTCTCTCTCTTGGATATTTTTAAAATATATAACATACACCGCTCTGCCATTTGTACGGAACGAGTTTAAGCTTTCTCGGAGCAGCCTCTGAAAAATAAGAGTTGGCTCTGAGAGTGAGAGAGCGAGAGACGGAGCAAAACGTTTTCGCAACAACTTTCCAGGCGGAGCCGCGCCTCGTCTCGTTGCTTATTTCTCATTTGGCGTGTCCGGCCGAGCTCTCGACTGTTTCTTACTCTCCTTTTTTAATGCGCCTGATATGGAAAGTTAGTGTGAAGAGGGGGGAGACGCAAAGCCAAGCCCCGCCGAGCGGCTGGATGAAGAACTTAAATGAAGTTGGCGTCGCGTACAGTCGATTTCTACTTTAGGTCTATATAAGGTAGAGCGGGCCGCGTCCCGACAGGCACAGCGGCAGCCCGTCGCTTATATATATATATATATATATATATATATATATATATTTTTTTTTTCATCACAATGCGCTCTCTTGCGCGGGCGTTCTACGCTATTTCCAAGCTCTCTCTCTCTCTCTCTCTCTCTCTCTCTTCTCTTTTTTCCTCCTCCTTGTACTTTGTACTTCTCTCTGGCTTTGAATAATATTTTGCTGGTCGCAGCAGCGGCAGCGGCAGTGGGAGACAGTCATTCTCTCCTCAAGAGAGAGAGAGAGAGAGAGAGAGAGAGAGAGAGAGAGACGAAAGTCCGCCTCGCTCCCTCAACGATCGGCGAGTTTCAGCGTTTCACTTATAGAGCTTCGCCCGTCGCGCGTACGCGCACTTTCGGAAGTCTCTTTTGCACAAGACCATTAAGGCCGCTGCCATTCATCTTTCCTGAAGGATTGTTTCCTCGTTTTGGCCGGACGATAAAGTGGGGGGAGGGGGGCACGAAAGACGAAGTACCGCCGTAGCGCGGAGCCGCGCGTATATAGCGCTGCGCGCAGGGATAATTTTAACTCTAAATGAATCTTACCTCGAGACGGCTCGCTGGCCGTCGTCGGCGGCGGCGGCTGCGGCGCCCCCGCGCCTTTCGCCGATTTTCTTGATGAAATTTATAAAGCGTATAAATTTCCACAACAGATTTAATCTCTTAGTTTCGAATTCGCTTGTTTTCCTGCGCCACAGCAGAGGCCCGCAGCAATCGCTGGCTTCTATGCACGTATAGAAGAAACTTAGTTCTGCGCTTTGACGTTTCGCGGCGAATTTCTTTCCGAATACGTCATTGTTCCGTCATGTTCCCCTGGAAGAGAGTCTTTTATGCACGAGTCAATCCATTGCCGCCGCATTAAAATAAGAAGCGCGCACCGGAGCATGAAGAGCAGTCGATCAAATTTTCAGCGAGCCGTCCCATATTTTCCAAAAGAAGGACACTGCATTCCGACAACCGTGCGCGAAATGTGGCAGCCACGCTAGTGAGCAGCGCTTGCCCCGAGACGTCGACGAAATAGGTAACGCTCGCGCGCGCGCGCCTGTTTATTAATGCGCTTTAGACTACTGCTTCGACTCGTCGACTGTCGACCTGGACGTCTCAGTGAGAAATTAGCCCTACTAATTTACCCAGTTTGATAGAGCCACGAGCCGAAGCCTGCGCCACTCGCGTCTTTGCTCTTTGACTCCGGCGCCAGTGCAGTAGCGCAAACGTTGACGAGCAGCAATCATTTAAACGCGCGACTCGCCGCGCTGCGCAAACACCCACGCTGGTCGCAGCTTCGTTAGAAAATCTTTAAATCAGGTTGAAAAGCGCAGCTGCTCTCTCTCTCTCTCTCTCTCTCTCTCTCTCTCTCTCTCTCTCTCTCTGCCGGGCCCGACTAATAAATCGCGATTCTTTATTTCAATGCGAAGCTACTTAGGGAAAAGTCGAGTAATTGTATAAGTTTACCAAGAAAACTTTGGTTATAAAACTTGTTCACAATTTCAGCATGGGAGGAGAGAGAAAGAGGAGGGGGAAGAGGAGGCTATATTTACATTACACGAGACGCTCGCTAACTTAGTAATGAAACTTCAAACAAATTCTAATATTGTTTATTATTAAAATTCGCGAAAGCCCGGAGACTACCTACTGGCCCTGCTGTACATAATATTCCTTTGTAAACTAACTGAAAACGCCGTAATGAGTCGAATTAGTTTTTTCCGAGAAAATTGCGTTGAGAGAAAAAGTGTCTCCAAAAAATTTCCGGTATACAGCGAGCAATATCGTGTTCGCAATCTTAAACACTTAGTTTTACGTTGCTAACAAAAGCCAGGTCTCTAGTGGCATTCGAGGGGGCGGGGGCAGAGCTTAGCCGGCAAAAGTCAAGGAACTAGGGGCTCCGGCGCCTGAATTTGCCGAAAATTTATGGTTAAACGTCAAGTTTTGGGACAGTATTATCCGAACCACGATACGGATTACGTCGTCGCGTGTATCCTACTCTATATCTACTTAGCGTAACCACTTTTGCTCTTTCATAATCTAATAAGCTATATGGCCAAACACTCGAAGTGGCTATAACGATGGAGAACTTATAATTTTTTAATGGTGTATCGTTCTAGAATTGAGAAAATCTGAATAACGGCTTATTCCGAGAAAATGGTCGAGATGCAGAGAGAGAGCGCGCATAAATAACGCAGGAATATTTATGAGTAATAGAAAAGCTGTATTATTACTGCGCGCATTAACATCTCAAAATTTATAACTGCAGTGATTCTATAAATAGCGTCGTAAAATCTCTGGAAATTCATTTAAGATTACGATTCCTTTCGCTCTTGATAATCCGTATACTCTTTCATTAATAATCAGCGGTTATGCCGTCTTGAGGCGCTTCGGGTGTCTATACGGCGAGCTTAGAGTTGCTTCTGCCGCATCTAGCAAAGTGGCAACTCGAAAAGGCTCTCGAAGAGAGTAAAGCCAAAAGTTTCAAGGATTATCCAGCAGTAGCACTAGCGTTAGCAGAAGCGCCGTATAGCAACGAATGGGAAGCTAGTCTCCGCTGCAGCAGGAGTAGGTCGAACTTTCCTCAATGTGAACATATTGCCGGCGACATTGGAAAATAATGACTGAAACGAGGACAAGAAGGACCTATTGGCGCTGATGGCTCTAGAAATATCGCCTAGTGGGCTGTGCGCGGCCGTAGAGGGAGGAGTGCGGGGAGCACTTGAAAACATCCGGCTTCGCAGAAAAACATGCGACTTTTACTTTGACGAGAAGCTCTTTTTTCCTCTCAATTCCGTTTTGTCGAAATTAAAGGCTCTCTCTCTCTCTCTCTCTCTCTCTCTCTCTCTCTCTCCGAGGTTCTGTCGAGGGAAGGTAATTTTCAAACTTTAACCGCGCACCACTACGCCATCTTACCGCGAGTGCCGTGAAAAAAGTGTTTATCTTTTACATCGATAGACGACGTCGACAAGGACGATGAAAAACCTGCCGCGTATAATGGACGAGTAAAGCGTGTCAAGTAGTAAGGGGCCGAGTACGAGTAGACGATATTAAAAGAACTCTCCGGATCGACTTGCTCGGCCATCTCATAGTTTCGCCTTCGGCCTTCTCCCCGATATGCAGACATCAAAATGGCAGTTATTTATCTTCGGGTGACGGCGAATTAACGGGGCGAACAAAGTGGGGAGAAAAACATCGAGTCGAATAACGAGTTAATTAATTTCTATGCAAAGCAGCGAGTGTGTAGCTCTTTCTTCTTTTCGCCGAGCGGAAGTCTCGCGTGACGCTGGTTTGCCATCTTGCACTTTATCCGATGAGCCTTTTAACCCGCAGCTCTCGTCGTTACGCTTAATAAGCCTAACCCCGCCGCATTGCCGAGAGCCACTCGCACGCACGCACAGCTCACGCGCGGGCGCATACGGCTAGCTGAAATCCCGCGTATAAGCTGTAGTGTGCGGTGCCGAAAACCCAGAGGGCGCGCTATGGTAATTGCCGTGGAGTGCCGCAGCCCGGCCAGGACATTCTTTGGTTTATTTCTTTGATGCAATTGAACGAGCGGATCAAAAATATAAGGCCGAAATTTCGGAAAATCGACGCAGGAATCGATACACGTGTGCAGATTGCTCTGCAGTTGCTAACTGAATATAATGATATTGCGTTGAATAATACGCAGACCGCATTTTGGTACATTTCAAGAATTACTCTGAATGCTCTGAATTGTACAATACAGCAATACGCGCGGGTAACGTTCTCTCTCTCTCTCTCTCTCTCTCTCTCTCTCTCTCTCTCTCTCTCTCTCTCTCTCTCTCTCTCTCTCTCTCTCTCTCTCTCTCTCTCTCTAGAGCACACATACTCGCGTCGAGTATAATTTGACTGTATAATTATGGGACTCATTGATTTCTCGTTATTTCATGCGGCAATAAATAGGTTATTCCGCGGAATTTAAATGCAAGCATATCAATGATTTACATTCACACACATTCATGCATTTATATGTAGTTCTTATAATTCCCGCTATTCCAATTCTGTTTTCTGTTAACCAATGCCGATTAACAAGATAAAAATTTATGCGAGGGGCATATTATAAGTAAAGAGCTGACAATTTTTTATTACACCCTATCCTGTTTCAAAGCAAAACATCACACATAATTATTTTTAAACGTACACAGGTATAGGTTAATTTCGAGAGCCTAAGGGCTATCACACGTAAAAAGGTACACCGAGGAACAGCAGCTGACAGCCAATTAGAAGCAATCTTTAAACGGACTCATTCCTTCATGTTCTCTCCCCACCACCTCAATAAGGAACAAGTCCGTTTAACGCTTACTTCTGATTGGCTGTCAGCTGCTATTCCTCGCTATTCCTTTTTACGTGTGATACCCCTAAAGTTAGATTCCTATATTTTAGCTTTTCTGACGGAATTTTATTTTTCGCCGAACTTCCCAATATTTGAATAACAATATAACATCAAGTTTTACATTGACATGGTCAAGTATATCTGTGCTAGTAGCAGTTTTTATCAAAGCATTATCCAAGCTTAAAAACAAGTGTAATATGCACGCTGCACTGAAAGCTTTTTTAAAAATTTTTTTATTTTTAAAAGTTTCCGTATCCAATGTATTGACGCCTTTTAATTTTTTGTTTTCGGCGAAAAATACTCGTTAAACTCCGCTTTTGATGGCCACATTGAAAAAAAAACGTTTGGTTTGATATATTATTTAGTTTGCTGAATACCTGTGTACTGCACATCAATGGAGATTTTTTATAGCAATTTATAGTCAAAATCGTTTCCTTTATTTGGTCACACCAATTTTAACAAACATTTTCTAATAGTCCCTTGGATTATACCAAACACATTGTACTTTAAATACAAGTATTGCATACTTATCGTAAATATATTAATTTCTCTTCACTGATACGCAACTTTTAATCATACCCTAATAAGACCTATAAACTATCAAAGAGAGCAACGTAATGAACTTTTTATTCATTATTTGACATGAAAATATGAATTATGACCCAATAGAAGTTCGAGTGAGTTAAATAAAATTCAAAAATGCATTATCCGTTATTAAAAGCCAATTTGAATCATTATGAATAATTAGTGAAAAGTAATTGCTTACCTTTTGACGTTATTTCGTTCAGCTTTCCTCCTCTAAAAAACCTGAAAAGTTAATTAAATATTTATTATTTCAAGCGCTCGTTCATTAATTGGTCTCGTATTTAAGATATGAATATTTCAAATGATTTAACGTGGGCTGCTTTTACAAGGAAAATAACATCTAGCTTGTAAGAGGATTGGTATGCTTTTTTGCGTACAGTATTAAGTAGCAGCTGTAAGCTGATAAGACAAAAGAGTGGGTAACACTAGAATCACTCTCATCCGCGGAAGAGGAGATGGGATTAGCAGCTGAGCCTGGATATTTTTATGCCACTTCAGATCCGCTGTTACTTGCACATACCGTGTCATACCGGGGAGAGGAAACCGCGGAGGTAAAAATATTGTTACTATAGACATACTCCGCCCGCGGGAGGAGAGGAAGCAAAGTTGGGTAAGGCAGACTGAAGATATAATACTTGTCTCTGTGCAAATACCGCTCTCCGAGCTGAGTTTGCTTTGCAAACCCGGCGAAACCTCAGAGACGCGATCCTTAAAGTCTTAATCAGCTCATCTCCTCGTTTTAATTATCATTCATCATTTGCACTCGTGTGATTTGGAGAGCGGGCCCGCGTGTCGTGCACTGCACTTCATTACGGAAAGGGATGGATAGCGCGTTATCGGAAATCCGTCAAGAAATGAGAAATAAGGTCAAGAGCAAAGAGTAACGGTCCGCGCGGCGTCTCGGAGTTTCCGCTTGATTCCGTTAGGCGCTGATACAGCCGGTGCTGACACACCCGGCAAGTCTGCGCACATAAACAGGTACTATCACACATGCCGCAGCTGCAGCGCGGAGAAGAGGGAGAGGCAGGGAGAGAGATTGGAAGGTCGGCTGTTATGCGGTCGACAGCCTCGGTGCGCGACAGGACGCCCGCGGAAATTTATCCCAGCACCCCGTACGTCACTCGAGCGTCATTTCTGCAGCCCTATCATCTATTACCTTCGATCCTGATTAACTTCCCCGCGCATGCGGGCGCGACGAGTGTGTGTGTGTGTGAGCGCGCGCGCGTGTGATCCATTGCGTTCTCTTAAATTATGGCAACCGACCGGGCCGTAATATGCATGAGTTTGCTGATGTCGTGGCCCGCCGCCGATACCAGAGCGATGATTGCGAACGCGAGCCGTTCCACGAGAGCACACGCTGCTTGCAAAGGCGCCTTTATTACCCTACTGGGAAACTATTTTGCACGGCTACTGCAGTTTGATAGAATTGATAATCCCCGACGAGGCCTAATGAATGAATCCGTCTCTGTCGGCCGCGCTGCAGCGCTCGGTATTAACGACTGACTTTCCGTTCGGGGAGTTAATCATAAGATCGCAGCTGCGGACTAGCTTCTTATTCTACGATCATCAGTTGCGATGGCTCGTCTCATCTGTGAGTCGGGATGGCGAGCGATCAGCATTGTTCGGCGAAAGTTGCCCCAACAGATTCGTGGAAATCGAGTTCCTCTCTTCGACAATTAGGCAGGTCGTTTTGCGGTCCCAAGGATGCCTATATGCGGCTCACGCAACTTTTCCCGTTAAATCATGAAAGCTCCTGGGCTGAATTGCGATAACGGCCAGACTTTGTCCACTTAAAACGAGGGCATTCGGAAAACGTGCGAACAATCGCATTATGTATGCATTACTTTCGGTTATCCCACTGCAGTGGAAGCAGTAGCGGCAGCAGCAGCAGTTCTCTCCGCCTAATTAAGATATGAATTTTGCAGACAAGACTTAATTAATAAGCCAGATCGGACGTGATCTTGATACTCTTCATACGCTTTTAGCGAAAATCCCGGGCGCGCGGAATAATTTCCCATCGTATCCTCGTATAGCGGGGCTCGCGCGCGCTTTGTGTATGAAAGCCGTTCTGGCGATGCGGCCAAAAATTAAAAAGACCTCTCTCAGGCAAGATAAAAGTTGTCGAGGAATGTAGTCTTTGTTAATACAGTCATCGTGCACGAGAATTGGCTATACGGCGGAGCCTTGGCTCATATCCATTTCTATTGCCACCGCGCTGCGCATCGCACACAGAGCGGCTTGAGATAGAGAGAGAGAGAGAGAGAGAGAGAGAGAGAGAGAGAGAGAGAGAGAGAGAGAGAGAGAGAAAGCGACGAGCACTGCACATACAGCCGTACATTCGAGCGCGAGGAATGTATAAATAAAGTCGATTTTATCCGAGTCACACAAAGAGGAATACAGATGATTGTTATCGAGATATCGCGCGCGCGCTCGCGCTATTTCAATACTTCTTGTAAGCGTTTCAGGGTCTCTTTTTTTCCTCCTTTTTCAATATACACCGCGCGCCATTCGCGCTCGTCGATATAGCCGTGAACGAGAAGTTTCGAATTGTATTACACTCGGTATACTGCTCCGCGGAAAAGAGTGTATATATACAATCGATTGTCTGCGCGCGGCGCGAGAGTGGCCGCGAATGAAAGTAGGGAAAAGTTCAAACGGTTATTGTAAATATCTAATGAAATAATAACCCCCCTAGCTCGCGCGCGCGGTTTAAAGCGCGGCTTTGATGGCACACGGGGCACAAGGGGTCTCTGCGCGCAAGGGTGATTAAAGCAAGCAGTATCGCTGTTCGGAATGTCGGCCGATTGAAGGGGACTGTTATGAACTCATTGGCGTGTACGCGTATAGCTAGAAGAGCTTTTCGCTGCTACGCGCGTATGAGCCGAGTATATAGCGCGCGCAGAGACAAGACTCTCGCCGGATAGTGGAGCCTCTGACTTTCGAGTTGCGGTATCCGCGTCCATTAATGAAAATCGATCGGCCATCAGAGGGTTTGGCTCACGGCAGCTGCCGCCGCCGCTGCTGCTTCTGTCGAGCTACATATACGTGCACGGCGAACAACCTCAAAAGCTCGCGACGGCGCCGGTAAATGCTTATATTATCAAGAAGTTCGCCTCTCTCCCTCTCGCGCCCGCGCGCGCAAGATCGAGCTTAGCACGCCGTGGCCGCACGACGTCATTAGGGCGAAACTCGATCGAAATCTTCATACAAAGCCGAGTTTGACGAATTTAGCTGCGAGAGATGAGAGAGAGAGAGAGAGAGAGAGAGAGAGAGAGAGAGAGAAGCACAGCGCGGCACAGCCAGTGCGAAACCAGTAATTAGCTTATACTTTTGCGCGCGCGCGGATTGCTTAAAAAGTAGTTAGCTCTCTCAAAGCGCTCGAAAGAGACGGAGAGCTGAGCGGGGGGGGGGCGGTACTGTGTATAATCCACGTGCAATTTATTCGGTGTTTTGTAATTAAAGTTTTTTAATTAAAATCACCGCGGCGGCGCCCGGCAGTGATGACCGCGTCAGCTTTCATCCCTCTCGTTGCGTGTGAGTCGATGCGCAGCGAGGGTATACATCAGGGTTTACCGAAAAAAGGTATGTCTCCTAATAACCTGCAGTGCGCGTTATTCAGCGGCACGATCGAAGCGAATGCTCGTCAAACTCTTTTGCGCCTCGAGCTCGCGGCAGATTAAATTATGGGCGGCGGCTTTGATTTTGAGATATCGGATCACTGCGCGTGTACAACGCAGTCGAGATTATATATTGAAGGAGCGCGCTTCAGGAGTACAACACGGCGGAGTTTGCTTTACTCGGATTCCTCTTGTTATCGAAACTATATCTGGAGCGAATCGATAGTACGGATCGCGCAGCGTATCAGGAGTAGACGCACACCCACCCCCACCAACACATCGACGGCGAACAATTGTTCAAGTGCCGTTTCAGCTGATCGTTCATTCGTCGAATGGCCGATCCTTATACGGCCGTGTGTGTGTATAAGGTTCCCGAGGGGCTGCGGGGGAAAGGGATATATACCCAGAGAGCGATGAAATGTAAAAAGGGGCCAGATAATTCCGACCCGCCCCGTATCCACGCGCGGCTTAGCTCAGCCTCCTAATCAGATCGCCACTCTTTTCACGCTTATAAGGGAAGTTTGCCGCCGCGACTTTTTCTCTCTCCGGCTCAGGGGGCGCGCACACTCGAGGTGCGAGCGAGCGAAGATTCAGCCGCGAAGAGCGAGATAAGCCGTTCTCCATAAGATTAGAGCTGAGGGGTACAGCCAGGGGAGGAGGGTCAAAAGTTGAGAGCGCTATACGTAGCGCCGATAAGCGTGTCGAGCGAAACTTAATCGGCAATTAGGAAGATGCGAGAGGCAGCTGCTGCTGCTACGCGAAAGAGCGAGAGGCGTCGTAAATTCTTTATGAATTTATTCCCGTTCCAGAGCGCCGGAGCGGATGAGAAGTGCGAGGCGTTTAATCAAGCTAAAGTAAAGCGGGGAATAAAAGTGTGATTTCGTTGCTCGTCCCGAGGCTGCATAACAAAGGAAATTACGAATACTGATGGCATTCCGAACGAGCTGCTCGCAAGCGCGAGCTCGCTTACAATGAAAAAGCTCCTCCTCGACCCTCGCGCCGTGCGCACTACACTCTGCTATCCGAGCCGGCCCGTTGTTCATTCGCAGAATAATCAGAGTATTATCATGGAGTGAGAGAAAGAGAGAGAGAGAGAGAGAGAGAGAGAGAGCTCGTTTTCTCTGGTCCGGGGCAAGGCGCTTTCGTTTTCGCTTTGTTACTTTGCCGCTGTAATACCCATCCCTGCAGCGTGCGTTTATATGTATGATGAAAATTCTAACGGCGTTCGGTCCTTATAATGGAATTATGAGGCTGCGCGCGCTCGGAGAGCACTTCTAACGCAGTAAGAGTCGCTGCGGTAAGAACATAATACTGCGTAGTAGGTGGCTCGGCGGATGATTTTTCAAAAATTCAGCATCACGAGCTATCTGCACTTGCAAATCTCCCCGGCGGTAGCGAGGAGAGACGAGAAGGGCTTACACTTGACGCTATAGCGTCTAATGGTAATTTTATAGATTTACTCGTGGTGGATACACAGCCTGGCTCGCTCCTAGCCCGCTAATTTACTCTAGCCACTGAGACGGCAATAACGAGGGGGTGGCGGCGTTGTGTAGCGCCGCTGCTTCAGCCCGTGAGAGGGGCGACGCCCGCTGTAGTTGCGCAGCAGCACACTCTGCACAAAGATCCTTGCCGGAGTGCCGGATTATATTGTACGGCCTGTCATGGCCGCTTCTCTTACAATTAATAAGCTCATTACAAGTTTGCGGATTAATTCGAAATTAAACGCTCGTGGGCTTTTTCCCCTCGCTCGCCTGATTGCGGCGCCGAGCTGGTGCCCTCTCTCTCGCTCGCTGCCTCATTGATTATCATCGATACTCATCCAATTAGGTGATAAGACTGGGCGAAAAAATATATGCGAGAGCCGTGGGCTGAAAAACCGCCCGTCTCATCATTCAATTGGACTGCGGAGCGCGCGAGCGCGTTGGGATATGGCGGCGGAGGATTAATGAAGCCTCGGGGAGCGAGAGCGGGCTATTCGAAAAGGATGTTGATTTAACCAGGCCAATCAGCGCTCTTTATCCTCCGGCTGCAGCAGAGGGAGCGAGAGAGAGAGAGAGAGAGAGAGAGAGAGAGAGAGAGAGAGAGAGAGAGAGAGGAGTTGATCCTGCGGCGATCGAAGCCTGTTAGCAGAGCCGCGGTGCTCGCGGACGTCGGAGAATGTCTCGCTAAATCCCGGCGGTTGTTCTCCCGCGAAAGAACCCATAAGCCAACGCGATATATAACCCCTGCTGGCTACAGATGGAGGCGGCCGTGAGAGAGGGCGACGCGGGGGAGGGAAGACACTTTAACTTCCTTTGCCTCTAGCTCTCTTCCTCGAGGCAATATCGCGCACGTAAATCTGCAATGGCCAGTCGGAGACGTTGGGTTATCCTCCTTCTCAAAGGCGATAAGCGACTTGTCAGCCTGCCTGCCTAGATCGGAAGACCTTCACGGATCGAATGGCAGCGGGGCTGACCCTCCGTACTTTATCCGACAAATTCGCGCCTCCGATTGTCCGCTCTCCAGCTCTCGTCCTGCACTCGCTATTTCCAATAAGCTCTCTAAACGGCTCTCCTTCGTACTATGAAATAAAATGGCTTATATATAATGAACGACTTGCCAAGCGAGAGAGAGAGGGCCGCCGAATAGAGTAGATACTCTCCTTCTTATCTTAATATTCCCGTCCTCGCCTATATTTTCCGAGATTAGTATCTCCCGGCCGCTGTATCGGTCGTCGAAAAAGCCTTTCTGTCTCCCGGGCTCTCCTACTCAGCGCGCTATACGTGAACATGATGAAATCTCGCGCTTATGAGGAGAAAAAAATTATGCCCCGCTTTATGACTCGAGCATCTCTCTCTGGGGACCTTCACGGCAGCGACTCTATAATACTGATTATACGCGGGGGCTGACGAAATTGTCGGCACTAAGAGCCGGAGAAGGGCGAGAAGAGAGCAGGCGATAGCGCACAATGAAGAAAGCCAGCATATAAGGCAGTGCGCGCACGGGCCGCGGGAGCTTTCGAGCTTTCCGGCCACGTAGAGTCCGGATCAAGCGCGGTACAGCGGTTGCAGAGCCGCGAGGTCTCTTGCGTACGCGCGCTAGTTTGTTTTGCTTTTCTCTCGTGTTTCTCTTCTAACCATCCGTTTGACCCTCAGCAGCAGCGGCGGCAGCACTTGTGCACTCAGAGGCTCTTCTCCTATCCATCCCTCCGTATACGTCTCTCTCTCTCTCTCTCTCTCTCTCTCTCTCTCTCTCTCTCTCTCTCTCTCTCTCTCTCTCTCTCTCTCGCCTCACTCCGGGCGCTTTCACTGCACTCATTACCTTTGTTCTTTTCCACTCGCACGGAGACTTTCTCGCAGCTTCTTCTCACGTCTTTCGTTGGCTGCTCGCGTTCGTTTTCATGGAAAAATTCTCCCTCTCCCTCCCGCACTCGCTTTCGTGGCCCCCTTTCGCTCGCCGCGTCTTTCCACTTCATGATCTCGTTTTCTCTTTCTCGCTTGTTCTCTCGCTTTCTTCGCGCGTCGAGCTCGGGCACCTGCGGATACAGCCCGAGAATATGCCGCTCTGCTGCTTTGGAGTCAGCCCGGCACTCGACCTCAACAGCCAACAATATGTGCGGAAGATTACCTTATTTGTTACGTTCATCTAACAAACCGCAAACAGCACGAGCGCGCCTGGGAAAGAAGGAGAGCGAGTGAGAGAGAGAGAGAGAGAAAGAGAGAGAGAGAACACCCCGGGTAAAAGCTTCCGCCGCGCGAAATAAATGAAGCCGTCTGTGGGCCCAAACGGCGCATGAATCTTTTATTCCGATGGCTCGAAAAAGAGAACAAGGTGTCAATCGCCGTATTACGGGGAGAAGGACATACGTGACCAGCACGTCGTCATTCTAATCACGACGCCGACACGCATTATCGCGCGGATATTCGTAAACGTCGCGTCTTTCACGTGACGCGATTCGAGGAACTACAGATCGATGCGTAATGCGATGCTTTCGAAATCCCGGCCGAGTATAACGAGAAAGGGGGATTCGAGAGATAGAGAAAAAAGCGCGCGCAGAGAGGGAGCGGAATAACACGTGTAGGTAGTAGCAGAAAACGGCATAAATTACACACGGACAGTTCGTGCGGTGCCGGGGATCATCAGTTGGCGTATCGCGTAGTCCTTTTTCATCTGCTTTTAAATTAACTTGGCCGTTTCATGCTTTTTAATTAAGGCGAGCTCTAGCCGCGCGCGATGCCTTATCTCTCTCTCTCTCCCACTGGAACCCGGCGGTGTATGTGTGTGCCTGTGTCGCTGCCGCACGAGCGCAGAGCCATACGTTTTTGATTATTCCGTTCCAGCCCCTCCGGACTCCGCGCGGCCAGTACGTGTGCGCGCGTATGTGTGTCGGGATGTGCGTGGCACGCATGATTTCCTCGTCCGAGCTACCGCTGCCGCTACTGCGTTAAGACGCGGGGCACGCGCGTTTTCGGTACGTATGACACGCAGAGCTACGCAAAGCAGCGCACGCCGGGCTGGCTTCAAGCTTTGTGCAGAACTTAATCACGTTAATGGACAAAAAAGGCTTATCGTAGCGATGCAAAGCACGAGCGAGCGCGCGACTCGTACGCGCTTTCAGATAGCTACTGTGCGTGTGTGCACGCGCGCGAATGTGTACGCTCGCTGTGTAAGCGTACCTGTACTACAACCGTATACAGCCGAGTGCGCGGGGGAAAAATGTTGTCCCGGTCTCCGTTTTATTTGCGATGCTAGGACGCACCCAGTCCGCGCCCGGAGCTCATTCATCGCGCACGTGATGCTCGTGTATAGCTGTATTCTTTCTCCCCCTCAAGCTTTTTTCGCAGCCGCACGTCAATGTTAGTAATTAAAGAGAAGCAGTAAGTCTTCCAAAACGGCTAATGGTGGCCACCGCGACTGCGAGTGACGAAGGTCGAAGGGTTCGAATGTGAAACTGCAAAATATGATCATGGCTCGGCTGCAGTTATAGAATGAGCGGCCCAAACCGCAGACTTAAAAAAGCGCAGATCGTGATGAGGGAAACGGATAGCGTTGCCACCCCGTCCAGAAACGTTTTTATATTCACGGCTGATTCCACAACTCGAAGAGCAGCGTCAGTCGTCGTGTTTTGTATTTCGCTGCCGGTTAGACTGTCGCGGAGAGTAGCTATAGAGCGGCATTATATCGTTATACCGTCTACTTCGCAGCGCAGCACGCACGCGCGTTATATAAAGCCAACGACAAACCGCAGCCTCTTTCTCATTAGCCGAACAAATTGCATTATTCAAATCGAGCCCGAGCTCATCCTCTCTATATCTCGGGCTGTTTCTCTCTTTGATGCGGGCAAAGTGGCTTCTCCCTCCCTCTTTCAAGCGCGCACAGTTAGTCGCCGCGCAAAATGGAACGAACCCGCCTTGAAGCCGCGAACATGACAGAGAGAGAGAGAGAGAGAGAGAGAGAGAAGCAAAGCAACGAAGTATAAAGAGCGGGAGCCGGGAGGGTACGGCATGAAACCGGGAGTAAAGTCGACACCCAGCAAGTGAGCGAAAGCATATTATATATCGGAGCGCGCGCGGGCTCTTTTGACTTGGGCCTCGCGCGGTGCGCTTAAACAAGTCTCATTCGCTCTCTGCTCGTTCTCGTTTTGCCCCTGCACTGCACTTGCGCTCGGAAATCTCGAAGCGATTCTCATCATCGACAAAACGGCTCGCGCTCTCGCTCGTTCGCTCGGTACACATAGCTGCTCACTTGTATACGCATAGTGCACAGTTGAGCACTCGCAGCTCGCGCGCGCATTTCGGCGTTAGCGGGGCTGCGGATATGCGCTGTATACGGCGACGATTATGATTCGCGCACGAGCGACCTCAAACTCCCAGCGACGAGCGACACACGCGGCTTCACCTATACACACTCTCTGTTTTATCCACGATTTCTCTCCCCCTCGACGACGAGACTTTTCAGCTGCTCTCGATAGCGAATTCAACGAGAGCCACTCCAGCCGCAGCTATTTCCGCGGGGAACTTTTCGATTCTCTCTCTCTCTCTCTCTCTCTCTCTCTCTCTCTCTCTCTCTCTAAGCGACGCATATAACCGACTTTTGCAATGCGCAATAATCTAATTACCGCCAGCGCGCGTTCTACGGGCCAGGCCAAGGACTCGCGGGAGGCGTTCCTGCATTCATCGGCGGCGTCGCAGCCTCTCTGCAGCCGCGAAAACGGATCATGATCGCGCGCGCATTGTTCGAGTTGGCCTTCGTCGTAGATCCCCCCCGAAAAAGCTACGTCGTCGATCCCGTTCGCGCGCGTCTAATTAAAGCCCGCATAAATCATCCGACGAATGGAGGTCAATGGCTTTACGACACCTCGGGGAGCAGCTCTCTCTCTCATATCATCATCAAGCTCCCGCACGTGCCGTCGAAGTACATAAGAGCGTTGTATAAGACCCGATCGATGACTCGCGCACCTGTGCAGTGCACGCGAGATTCGCATGGATGAGCGGACGGCTCTCACGCCGCATAAAACGCGCGTACAGCGCAGTGCAGTGCACGTTATCCATCACGCGCGCACGGAGCTCGTTAATGGCCGAAGTCGATCGTTTCCGCTCGACTGGGCCTGTCATCCGAGGCCAACTTGACGCGAGCCGGCGTCGCAGCGCATTAGCTAGATTGCTCTCATATTTTTACACGGTTTTTGGCCTGCACTGCGGCTCTCTCTCTCTCTCTCTCTCTCGATTACGTCAGCTCTCCGATGCCGTACAACTACAGACAAGTACACATTGATTGGCCTTTCGCAGCCAAACGGAACGGCTAATAGCCCCATCCATCCCCTTTCAGTCGCGAAGAAAGTACGCTCGTCTGCAGGAAAGTCGCGAGCGCGCGAAAGGGGGAGAAAAAACGTCTCGGGGGAAATAGAAAATAGAAGTGTAGCCGGTGCGCGAAAGAGAAGCTTGTAATCGCGGCGAAGCTTTCGAGGAGAAGGGCGAGGTAAAAGACCGGTACACCAATTTCCCGTGCTCATAGAGAATCGGTTTATTGACTAGTTACGTCGTCATCGCTTTCGCGAAGTGTTCTCCCGGTCTCGCGGCACTGGCGGTGGCGGCAAGCGGCGGAGGCGGCGCGGCAAAGGCTCCCGAGGCAATAAATATAACCATAAAGTCTCGGCCGTAAAAGCCAGCGCCACCGCCGCGATGCGGTGCGCCAAAGCTCTCTCGCGCTGCTTGCGATGTTTCTTTACACCTTCATTGGCACGTACGACGAGAAGATATACGGCGTTTCCGCAGCCCGCGCGCGCCGTTCTGAGCCGGCTTACGGCCACCTATACTGCCCGCGCCGCCGCTCTAACTACGCTTTGGGAAAGAATAAATTTAGCCCTCTGCGCGCGCGCTGGCCTCCCTAGAATAGTCATAAAAGTCATGAAACGCGCTGCGGGGGAAAATTCTTAAGGCGCGAGCAATTATTTAATGAAGGGATTCAATTTCGCGGCTTGTTTAATTTTCATTTTCCCGATAGCAGTAGTTCCCGATGATTTACGACCTCGCGGGCAGCCCCTCGTATTTCTCGCCTGCCTGCCTGCCTTCTGCCTGGCGCACCTCTTTACAGCTTAATACTATTAATGCTATTTTTCCACAAGCTCGGCCGCCCCTAATCGATAGCCTCTGCGCTGCGTGCGCCGGTCATCAACGCCCAAAGGATCATCGCAGTGCGTCAATTATTTGCGAAGATGAGACTGACGAATGCTTTTCGAGCTGCTGTCGGCAGGTATGACAGGAAACCATATTATGGAGTGTACACAATAAGCGGGGGGATTCGTCGACATTGTTTCAAGCAAACGCGCGCATCGTAACAAGCGCGTGTGCACGTTATTATAATGGTTTATCAAGTATAGTGAAACATAAAACCGCACTGAATTCGCCGAGCCCGAGCTCCAATGGTGTACGCCAGCAGACTTGACGTGCTGTATTCCCGCCTCGTTACGCGGGATTTACAATAAGTCTTGTGAAATATCATGCAAAGGTGCTTTGACAGCCTGCTTGCGCCTGTAACAATAAGCGAAATACAAGTAATGTCGACACTCTGATGCATCAGTAGCGAGATTTTTCGTCTTCTCGTGAAACGCCGATTTAGGAGAGAGTATAACGAGCGCCGCTCGGATTCCCATGACGTCGATACGCGATATAGATGGTTCAATGTTTGCGTAAACAGCCGAACTCGTAAAAAATCGAAACATTTTTTATTTCTTTAAAGTGTTCTAAAGAATGCGTAGAATCTAGTATCAAGTTCCTTTTATGGGGATAAATTTTACATACATGAATAGCAAGCTATAGAAGTTTTAAAAAAATAATACGTTTTCCGATTTTTAAATAAAATTCTAAATATTTGCATTTTAGTGCATAAATTGCTACATATTCAATTTTAATATTGATTTTTAAACGACGAATAGGTAGTTTGAATGCAAAACGAAAACGTAAGTATCATTTTATCCAATCGGCCCAGTCTGTGAACCCTGCGATAAATGGCGGCACAAACGTTTATACGGTACAAATTTTTCCGCTGTGCGAGTCTATGTTTGTTACATACTTATATGCCATACATGTAAACAAAATATATGTATATGCTAAAGTTGTAGTTACATAATTTATAATTTATTAATTTATAAATTACAACAATGGATGCTATACATTCAAAGTTTCGTAAACCGAAGCCAAAAAAAAACCGCTGCCAATTCATTGGTACGTAGCTTCCTCCAACTAAATTTATAAGTCCAATAAATAAGATATTGTTTTAATATATCTATATATCTGCTTGCTAATGTATGAGGCGGTTTTTGATACACAATTTAATAAAAGTTTTGGATAGTTCATTGTCCAAAAGTTTGCAGACCCCTCTGTTTTCTTATTATAGAATACGAACACTGTCGTCAATTTTTTTTTTTCACAGAAATTCACGCATGTTTACATGTATTCCTAACCAACCTAACCATCAAAACAGCAGGTTATTCATTAGATAGGTCGCTCGCGCAATTTTCAAGAAAACGATGTTTACATTTTAGCTCTTTAGTTGAAAACCGCTTGATGGAATTGTTTAAAATTTTAACAGCAGATATATTTTTTATAGTGAATCACCAAATAAAATTTTGAAGCATTTGACTACATTGTTTTAGAGATATAACAAATCAAAAAAATTGAAACCTTGATATCTTACGAACCATAGGGGTTTGAAAGCCGTACAATAAACTTAGCCAACACATATAAAATATCTACTTTTTTCCAAAATCTCAAGTGCAGTAAGGCCTTTTTGCGTCCGTAATCGAGGCACAAAAAAACTCATTTTCTTCAGTTTTCGATTTATTACTGAAAAAATAAGTAGTCAAATCACTTGAAATTTAATGGGGTATAGTTTGACACGCGACCCATTGACATAATTTTTTTCGCGAGGTTATGACGTTTAGTTTCAGAGATATGAATTTAAAAAAAAAATCGCCTTTTTCATTTTATCTGCCGAACAAAGCGGTCAATCCCGAGCACCAAACGAGGAAAAGTAGATAATTTTATTCTTTTTCAAATTCCTTATAGCTGAATTGTTTGTAACAATGGGATGATTGAAAAAAAAACAAGCAAAATAGTGTTTTTTAAAATTCAAAAAATGGCCATAAAAAATATAGTTAAGAAATTAAAAAATAACTGTTTTTCCCGAATTCAGAATCCAAAAATATATATGCATGTCAAATTTTATTGATATTGACAAAGTAGTTATAGAAATATTACGGTATACATACACACACACGCACACACACACACATCCTTACAGACATTTTCCAAAAACACTTGATTTGAACTTCTAACACACTAAAAAGTATTTTCTAGAAGTTTTGAAGAAACTCAAAATTTTACTATTACAAAGCTTCCTCTAGGAGGAAGCAAAATCGTAAAAGTGCTACGAGTGTAGCTAACCTAATAAAAGCTCGAGCAAATGTAAACAAGACTGATCAAAATAAAAATGCAACAAAAACTAGTGTTCAAAATCGTAATTCTCTCAGTGAAAAACCTTGCACTAGAAGTGTTTCTAAGAATACATGTAATGTTACATACAAGTAAATGCTATGCAAGCTAAACTGCAAGAGTCAGCAATAACAAGAAAATTGGCGTTTACTGATATGTTAAAAAGTTCAAGTGATGTTGTTGATGAGGAAGAAAACATGTTTATTAACATAAATGTTTTTAAAGTTATAGCTGACAAGATGACATGTGAATTTTGTAAAACAAATTCAGTGAATTTTGAATTAGGACAACGAAATGGTTTTGCTGTGAATTTATTGTTTATTTGCAAAGTTTGTGGTGAAGTATGCGTGGATACATTTTCAAGCTCACGTACAGATCCTAATAAGAACAACTCTTTCATGATCAATGAGATCGTAGTGTAGTCTTTTACAAAAATAGGATTAGGAATCGCTGCTCTTCAGGATGTTTGTGCTTCTGTATATATGCACTGCATATCCACTTCGTCCTTTTACCGTCACATGGAAACAGTGAAAAGTCGAGCTATACTGCTAAAAATAAGTTCTTACAAAGAGCAGAAAAATTGTGCATCAAGTTCATAAAAGTTTGAATCCAGATTTATTATCTGAAAAAGTGATTGACATTCTTTCTTCGTATGATGGATCTTGGTATAAGCGTGGGTTCACCTCTCTTTATGGATTTGGTTGCGTTATTGATGTGATGACTGGTCTTGTTGTCGAATATGAAGTGCTTAGTAAAAATTGCCACATGTGCATGATTACTGAAAAGAATTTAGGATCTGACTCTCCAGAGTTTGATATTTGGTACAAATCACACGAAACTTCAGGCAATTGTAATAAAAATTATGATGGCTCTTCCGGCTCATGGAGTTAGCCATAGCTGAAATTCTATGGCGAAGATCTGTGAGTGATTGTGAAATGAGATATATGACAATGCTATCTGACGGTGGCGCTAAGACATTCAATCATTTATCCTCACTTAATATTTATTCGGATCCATTAGCGAAAGAAGAGTACATCAATCATGTGGCTAAACGCTTGTCTACAGCTTTAAGAGAAATAGTAAAAAGTGCTAAAGCAAAGCGGATAACACTTGGTGGAAAGTCAGCTGGAGCGCTGACCAACAAAGTGATTGGCACGCTTGCTGGATATTATAGGAATGCTATTGTTCGCAATAAAAACAATGTACGGGACATGCAAAAACAAATTATGGCTCTTTATATCATTGTATTTCCACAGATAAAAAGCACAATCATTCACTGTGTCCTCAATGAAAGCAGTCTTGGTGCTTTTACAAACGTGCTGTAGCAGAAAACAAGCCGCATAGTCATACAAGTATGCAAGTGTTTTTGAATCAGGTTGTTATAGAAAATATTCTACCAATATATGAAAGATTGTAAAATGAAGAATTATTAGCTCGGTGCACCCAATGACTTATTCAAAATGCCAACGAGGCTATACATTCAGTGCTGTGGAGAAAGTGCTCCAAAAATAATTCTTCATCAAAAACTAGAGTAGAAAAATTGCTGCAGCTCATGCAATTTCTGAGTACAACCTGGGTCGCCAAAAAAGTGCTGAGATACTTGCATCAATTACAAACAGTAAGATGACAAGTCACACAGAAAAAATTACGACTCAGAAGGATAAAAAAAGGAAACTCTCAAGTGACAAGAAACATGAACCAGAGTCTAAAGCTGCAAGAATTTCAAAAAAATATGGCAGTAAACGACAAGAGTCATTAAAAGTACAATCAGAAGGTGTTACTTATGGTGCCGGATGTTTCTAAGTGAGTTCTAAAATTTTATATAAATTTTATGATAATAGTATAAATATTAATCAAGAGAATTAATAATTTTATATAGTTTTACAGGATTACAGGATTTGAGATTATTATTATCTGATGACTGAGATCAGACTGATTTTTAGTGAGGTTATGTAAATATAAACTAAGAAGATATTAATGTTAACATTAAAAACCAAAGTACGTATGATTATGAAATCATTTTGTAAAGATTTATGTAGAGTGAAATAGATTATTTATAAAATATTATGAAACAGTACTTTTTTACAAAAACCTCATTATCTCAGCTTTAAGTTTTGAAATATTCAAAATGCATCCTGCGCAATGCATTTCCATTTCATGATTCCAGCAAACTACGATGATTTCTTTGTTATTTTAACAGCAAATCATAGTGATTACATTTTTATTATAGCCCATATGATATTAATGGCAAATCCAGGTACATCAAAATTTATTGTAAATTAACTCACTTTATTATTAATTGTATGCATTAAAATGACATACTTATTTATAAAAATAAAAAAATTTATTTGAAAATCTAATCACTATAATTCTTTTACATCGGCTTAAAGATTACACTCAAATTTTCTGGAATCATGAAATGCAAATGGGTTGCGCAGGATACCTTAGCAATATAGCTAAATTATAATAAAAAATTCTGCTTCATCTGCATTATCCAACTAAATATTAGATAAATTTGACTGAAAATTTACATAAAATCATATTTTTTTATATACATAATGATGTCAAAATCTTAGTTAACTAGATCTAAAGGGGGAAAAAAGTGAAAACACCAGAACCCCACCTTAAGCTTATTATTTTCTTTTCTATAGGACCCCTATTCCTATTCAATGCTGGGATCTCGTTTGTAAGTTTATTGTATTATTTTATGATGATATTACTTGCTGTTTTTCAATCTTATCGATAGTTGTACCTTTCGATTCAATAAGTTTACTTCTTAATTCGCTGTAATGACATACAACAATGACTGAGTTTCTGAAGGTATTTATTTATATCTGGCCTAGAATTATTATTGTTTTCTTGAGAATTATATTAAAATGTTCATTTTTTACGTGAAGAATAGATAATAACCATAAAATCTTTAGAAGCAAAACTTGTTTCAAAGATTTGTCAAAAATTCACGAAAAGCCGCAGAGTCGTTATTCATATTTGCTACAATCAATGACACTCCTTTATTTCGAGAGCTCGTAACTATTGGCGCTTTTTGCGTTTCCGTGTTCAGTTATAGTAATGTGTATTTTGTTACTCATTATTTTTTTGCTCAAAGAAAGATCTGTAAACAAACTAAAAAAAAACTAATAATTATTTTGCAAACATTTCAAAATTGCCAAAAAATAAACACTCATTAGCTGAATTCAGCTTTCATCTCGAATTTGAAATTCAAAAACGATACTCATAGGTACGTGAAATCATATTGATATGGACAGAACATTTTCAGAAATGTTACGATATTGTATATCCATACGTATATTTTGTAAAATCAACGTAATTCGTACTTCAAAGAAAACGTATTTCTAACGTGTTTTTAACGATTAACCATTACATTAATAAAGCTCTAAGAGGAAGCAAAAGAAATTCGACTCGATAAGTGTGTCGTTGAAAATAAAAAAGTTTCATTTTCCATCTGAAAAGTGTGTCCGTTCCAGACTTTCCATAGAACTGCATATATTGAAGAAACTACCCTCTACCCCTATCTCTCTCTCCCTTTCGATTTAAGGCCGCAGAAAAAACGCTGCATGCGCACGCCGGCGTAAATACTACGGGCATGCATTACTCCCAGTCTAAATGGCTGATAGATATTTATTGGAGCACTATAAGTTACCGTTAAGCAAGCCACTTGGCGATTTCCGGCCGCTAAGCCGCGAAAAAGCACTGCTGCATGTAGGTCGAAAAAAATATATATTTCGCTCTCAAAGTATGTGATCGATGCTCGTCCAAGCTTTTCGCTTATACGGAGAGAACAATGCAGCGAGGAATTCGAGCTTCCAAAAACATCTGCTCCGAAAAATCTGCGAAAAATTCGTTTTCCACGTTTAGACTCGCGTTTCATTTACCACAAAAAGTCGGCTTATCGACGCAGAACATAACTAAGCTTCCGAATAGCCTAGCTCTGTAATCGCGAATGCAGAGTGTCCGATTAAACCGATGCTCATGTCATCGCATCATCGTGGCGCAACGAGAGACGCTGATTGCATTATCTCCCGGACAAAAATATCCACCCGCCGAGCAGAGAGCTAGAGAGCTAGAAAGGGAGAGAAAGAGAGAGCCGGGCGGCTTCTACCCCCTCGTTCGGCTGTACACGCACATATAGCGCGTCGTTTCGGCTCTTCCTGCGTTCGGCCGCTGTAAACAGCGCGGCTAGCCAATACCGCGAAAGCGTTTTAAAAGTCCCCGGGAAATTCGTGAAAGGGAGTGGAGAATTCGGCAAGCTGGTATTTACTGCTGGCACTTGCTCTCGCGCGCGTTAGCCTGTATTGCAGCTCGGCTGCGTTCAAGAGTGCGCCGCCGCGCCTCGCGCACAAACCAAATGCCGCACACGCACACGCACTGGGCACATTGCGGCGCGCCGCCCCCGGCAACTGGACGAGTTTCCGTGCGCTGCTTAAATGAGCATGACGCTGCAACGAATGCTAAATAAAGCGAAATGCCCGAAATCGCATATTTCAATGCCGCAGCGCCGCGGCAGCGATACGCCCGCGCGCTAATTCAATTGGACCGCGGCCGAAAACGCGCGCGAATGGAACAAGACTGCTGCGCGAGCGCATCGATAAGCGCCCATATACTTCTTCGTCATTTCGTTTCGCTCGGATTTTTTGCACTCGGCGTATAATTGCGTTTTAACCGCTTCTATTTACGCCGCTGCTGCCGCCGAAATTCGTTCTCGCCGCAGCGACATCTTTTCAGCGTTTTTACGAGCCCGCACACGAGTCAAAGGAAAAAGTCCGTATATGAAATTAATTAGTAGTGGAATATATCGGTCCGACGGAGAAATCGAATCGCATCCAATATAGCGATCGTGAAAACATTAATTTCCAGCGTGGATAGCCTGGGATTTTTTGTAAATTGGAAAAGAGATGTAGGGCACTCGGAAATTCCGTTTTCCGCAAACACGCGAGAGCGCACGGGTGCGCGTACAAACGCTCGGCCCGTATTTCCGCGATAAAACTGTTTTCATAAGACACGAGAGAGATCGAGAGTTCTCTCATCGAGAGCGGAGGACGCGGAGAAAAAAACGAGCAATCAGCAAATGACTGTTTCACTAGTTTTTCCTCTCTGGCGCTCGAGTTCTCGCTCTCTCTCTCTCTCTTTTTTCTCGAAAGCCGCATAAAGTTCGGGGCCGGAAAATCACGATGGAAGTAGATGGAATCAACGATGCCGTAATCGTTCTCCAATCAAACTGATCGTCCGGAGTTCCAGCGCTTAAACTTCGGTAATGAACTCGACTTTCGGGGGAAAGCAGTAGAAGTAGCAGCAGCAGCATTGGCCAAAGGGAAGCTCGATGTTCCCGGGAAATTTATCACTATTCAGCGGGTAATACTGTCGCGAAGTAACATTTGTCAGTATTGAGTCGAGGGTGATTGAGCACCGGTC
This sequence comes from Nasonia vitripennis, assembly GCF_009193385.2. NCBI lineage: Eukaryota > Metazoa > Arthropoda > Insecta > Hymenoptera > Pteromalidae > Nasonia > Nasonia vitripennis. The sequence goes on along the minus strand of NC_045761.1, from coordinate 13,295,874 downwards.
CATCTCGCGACAGCTCTACTCCCTAACTGATCTATTGATCTTTCCAGCGAAAGAGAATCTTGTTGACTTTTCATACGCTCGCGCGCGCGCCAGGGGCTTGATTCAACGTTTATGTAACGCCAATAACGATTACGCGTACGCGCGCGCGCGCTTATAAACGAGCAACGTTTAACGAGACGAGCGAATCGCGAGTGGCGGGAAGCTGCTCAACCCGCTGTGTGCGTACTCCATTTGTGGGCCAATGGCCTGAGATGGCCATCCTGCAAATTACTGATCGAATTCCTCGCCGCGTCCGAGTGCTGCGTGTGCGCAATATCGCACCGTCTCCCGCCGATCGATGTACGCTAATTAGACGCGGCTCGCGAAACGCTAATTCAGGATGCAGACGAATAGCGGAGAGAAAAAGAAAACGAAATAAAAATCCGACACACTCGCTGTCTTGGCTCGGAGGGATTTTGGCACTTTGACGAGTTCCTCTTGTTCACGCGGCTCATCGGCGAGCCTGCGTGCTGGCGACTGCAGCCGAATGAACTGAGGGAGAGAGATGGAGAACGAAAACGAGCGAATTTTCTCGCAGAGCCTGCGCGCGTATGGAGAGCTAAAGAGCGAGTCCTCGCGATTGAAATCGTTTCGGCATTTTGCAGCACCAACTAGCCCTCTCTTGCTCCCACTCACTTCTTTTATCTCTGCTGTTAGCTGGCGGCTGTGCAGCGGCTGTGGCGGCGGCAGGAAGGGGATTGACCCCGTTTCCGACACGACACCCGACTAATTGCGACTTTCGGACTCGTCCGCGACTCGTCTAGCTCTCTCTCTCTCTCTCTCTCTCTCTCTCTCTCTCTCTCTCTCTCTCTCTCTCTCTCTCTCTCTCTCTCTCTCTCTCTCTCGCTCACTTTCGTGCATCAAGCCGCTTGCGGCCTTTAATGAGCCCCGACTGCCGCTGATTCTACACGCTGCGCTACCTCTCCGGATCACGAAAAAGCTATGTATCGAAACAAATGTCGAAAAAAGTCAAATGAATGGGACATGTACTGGCGGCGGATTTTGGCGCCCTTAAATTCTCGCTTTCTCGATAAACGTCAGAGAGCGAACTCCGCTGGCGAATACCAGATTCGCGCAGCGCGCGAGTTTCACGGACATTTCGACTGAATACAGCGAAACTTTTTGCCATTTTGCGCTCCCCCTCGCCAGCTCGCTCGCGGCGGTTCTATATTTTTATCTCTTTCGCTCGTTACCCATCCTCTCTGACAATAACACCGGCTGAATTTTCCGGCCAATTGTTCCATTCGCGCGTCCGCGACTCGTCGTCGCGACGAATGAGCTGTAGCGCCGACCTCCTTCTCCTCTCGGTACTCGCTGAGACATTGTTTTCGCACGAAATTAATTAGCCGCTCCGGCGTGTATTAGTGAGTATCGAGGACTCGCGCAGAAAAAAAGAGGGAAAAAACGAAAAAGGAACCGAGGTCGCAGAGAAGCGCAGAAGCAGTTTGACCTTTGACCCGCTCAAAAGAAGCGATTATACCTTGGGTGAAACTTGTCTCTCCGTGGAGAGTCGAGAGGGCAGCGCCGCTGGAAGAATAATTGAGCTCTACATCAGCCACTCTTTCCTTCATTTTGACTCGGTTTCCATCTTCCTGGCCCCGCAGCTCGCATCTCTTAGCCTGCTCTCTTTCAACTGCCATTCTCCTCTTCATTGTACACTTTCGTGTCGTGCTAGACACGAATCCGAGTTCCGGGGCTGCAGCTGAAGGAGTATATACGTATAGAGGGAGAGAGAGGGCGGCGAAACTCCTCTAAGAAAGTCTAACGAGTATCTGGGCGCGCTGCTGCACAGAGAGTAACTATGGAATTTTCTCATCACTAAGAGAGAGAGAGAGAGAGAGGGAGTGTAAAGGACCTCCTCGGAGTTCATACAGCGCTCGGCACCTCCGCCCTTCAAGCTCTCCGTCGCGGAGACGAGTTAAAAAGTTAAAAAGTTAATTAATTGATCGAAAAGAGATCTGAAGATTCATTGAACTTAATGGAATGCCATGAATAAAATTCTCCGCTCGCGAGCCTCGATGTCTCCTCTACGCGTCCTTTGGGCAGGTTTCGAGCTGTTCAAAGAAGACTTTTCTTCCGTCAGCTAGTGTACGACGTGTCCGACTATGCGTCGACTCTCGCTACTGGCGCGCATGACTGGGACAATATTTAGCAATCGCCGAGGGCCGGCCGGAAATTTCGCAAGGTAAAAAAGTTTTCCGCGTATTTGCGCGCGACGCAGAGAGTGATAAAGGAGAAATGTCTATATGAGTCGCTCTCTCTCTCTCTCTCTCTCTCTCTCTCTCTCTCTCTCTCTCTCTCTCTCGTCGAGCTGACGAACTATTGTGGCCCGCGGCTAGGGAAACGCATAGCTTGCTCGCGGAATTCGTCGATGCGACTTCACTTGGGCCAATCTCGTTTCTAGCTCTTTTATCAATAGCGGCTCTCTCTCTCTCTCTCCCTCGACTATCGCGGCGAGATTTTCGCCGAGAGATAGAAAAGAGAATAGGAGCACGTCGACGCGGCTGGCTTTTCTCCCTCTCTCTCTCTCTCTCTCTCTCTCTCTCTCTCTCTCTCCGCGGTGGAGAGAGCATAGGTCAGGGGACAGGCCGGGGGAGCGGAGGATGGATAGAGAGCCGGGCAGGAGTTATTGAATATCAAAGTTTCGAAATTCCGCAGTGCCAGCAAACTTCACTCGAAAACATAACTTATAAGTAACTTGCACGCGGATGGAGGCTGAGCGAGTATGAGAAAAAGAAAGCCCGCGCGCGCACTCGGCTCAGGGAAAAAGCGAAAGAACGGAATTTGCTGTGTGTGTGTGTGTGTCGGTGGGTGCGCGTGTGTGCGGAAAGAAGAAGAGGAAGCTGCTGCGCAGAAATGGCCGGTCCTCTCGGAGCTGCGAAAAGGCGCAAAAGAAGCAGGCGGGGAGGGGAGAGGGAGAGCGACGTGGCCCGAGCTCGTTTCTCTCTTGAGCTCTGCAAGACGGAAGTTAGGCTGGCAGCTCACGGGAAGGACCAAGTTTGGGCAGAGTCCAACACGCTAAAAGGAACAAGATTTCGAAAAATATCTCACAACCTCCTCCCCCTACCCATCTCCTAGTGGACGTGTATGTATGTGCGAGTGTACAGCGCAGAAAAGAGAAAGACGGTAGGAGGGGAGAGCTGGGCTTTAAAATTTAGCGCCACGCGACCGATAGCTGCTCCGATGCTGTGTGTGCAGACTCCGGGTCTGGATCGCCATATAGGGTAGAGAGACCGGGCGCGGAAATGCGAACCTCGTCCGCTGCGGAGCGCGAGAATGAGAGGAAAAACCCCGACGAGGGAGCTCGCGAGGAAACACGATGCCGATAGACTCCTGAAAACTTGCTCGCACAATCGAACTAACGAACCACGTGACCGCAACAGTCTGCTTCTGCTGCCGATGGAAAATTCCAAGGAATCGAGATGAGATATGGAGAGCGCGTTTGTGTGTACCCACTTTTTTCCCCTGTTAATTCGATTGCATATCTTTCGCGGCCAGCTCGCGCGAGTGTAAATCATTAGACGCGATTGTTCGTCATGCAAGGCGAATCCTTGAGGGCCGCGCTTGCGGTGACTCCCGTAAAAATGCGCACGCACGTCTCTGATGCGATTGTCCTCGGATACAGGCATATCGGACTCAGTGTACATACTGCGAGATGGCCATAATAGCCTTTATGCGCGGGATCAAGCGTATCGCGGACGGCCGGAGCAGCGGCGGTGGCAGTAGCAGCAATAAATTGAATGCTAATTGACACTCGGTGCCGCGACTCGTTGTATTTCATGCGTTCAACTTTCAACGCGCGGCGCGACGAGGCGGCCGGCCGGGGCTAGCCAAACAGCGCGCTGCCCGGTACATATGTACGAAGGCATAAATTCGTGGATAAATACGCGGGACAGGCAGTTAATGCGCGCGAGAGAGAGAGAGAGAGAGGGGGGGGGGGTTAAGCGCACGGCCGGAACACTGGGAGCGCGGGGCCGCCGAATGGAACCGCGCCCCGTTGCGCGCCGATGTGTCCAAATCGATACATACACGCGAAATCGTAGTGGCTAGGGTACTCGGCTGCGCTCTCACTGGAGCGATGCCAGTGCGGGCTAGTTTTGCCCAGCCTCGATCGCAAAACCTCTCTGTTGCTCTCCTGGCTCGCCTTGATTAATTCCGTCTTTTGTCTCGCTGCCTCGCTCTCCATCCACCTAATATCGCTAGCCGAAGCCCGCCGTTTCGGGTAATGACTGCAAAACGAGCCGCGCCAACGGGCTCGAAGAAATTCCCTCCCCCGCAAACTAATCTGCAGCGCTAATCGCGCCGATAAAATAATACAATTTTTTGCCACACACACGCGTGATGCAGCTGTTATCTCGCTCGTCCCGCTGCGCCGCAAGTCGCGCAGATTACAAAGAATATGAAAAAGGAAACGCGCTCGGGCAACAAAGCATCGAGGATTTGTATCGCATGCGAGCCGAATACATACACATGACAGTATAGAAGCTGCGCGAGAGAGGGAAAAACACCTGGAGCATACAGGCGCGCCGGGCAGATTTCGAGGCTTTAGCGATACGTTCACGTGTGTTTGACATTTTTCAGAAAGCGGCGAACAGCAAAACGAGATAATTAATTTAAAAATCAACGCACGCGCCCCGTCGCCGATGTTTGAACGGCGTGCGCGCACGTATGAACGTCAAACAGCGGTCCCGCGGCTCTGACGTGATTTTTCAAGTGTAAAGAGAAAAACCCGAGCATAGGCGCATACGTCAATAAGACCTCAACGTCATGTACGTATATTTAACTGCTTTTTCATTGCACCGTATACACACGGAAAAAAGAGCCGGCGGATCATCCTTTTTTTCGGCGCCGCGGCCGATTCGGCATTATTGATCGGCCCCCTCGGGGTCTCTTTCTCTCTCACGGCTGCCGCAGAGTTGGGCCGAAGTTTGCCGGCGGGCTCTGTCGCACACACGTGTGATTTCCCGAAGCCGTCGCGCGAAAGCTTCCGGGGGCTTGTCTCTGACGCGGTCAATCGTCGGCGGGCATTATCATTCGCGCGAGCGGCAAACCGCGGCGACGACGAGCGGAAGGGGCGGGAAGAAGTTCTTTCCGCACGATCCGGCGTCGAGTTGTGCGTGCCAAATCGTGCAGCGTTCTCTCGTGGAGCCAGCGGGCGATATAATAATACAGTCCCGGCGGAGAATCCGAACAAGGGCCGAAAATTAGCGTGCAGCGCATCCCGTCGCTCATCGCTTCCTGCGAAGGACGGGGGGAAGGAAGAAGGGAAGGAAGCGAGCAAAAGTCCCTCTTAACGGCCGAAAACTTAGCCGGGCTATGGGTTCTCTGCTCCCGCGCAGCTGATACACGGCTCTGGAGATGTATGCAGCATATATATATATATATATATATATATATATATATATATATATATATATATATATATATATATAATGTGTGTGTTTGAGTGTATAACGCTGCAAAGCGGAAGGCGATCAGGCGAGAAGTCAAGGGAGCATTAAGCTATTAACTATCGATTTGCGCTTCCTAGCGTGTGCAACTGCTCTCGGGGCCGTCTTCCGAACTAGTTTCGAATTAGACCATCGGCGAGCCAAATAACCATTGAGAAAGGGCCCGCCTTCCGCTCGAACGGCCTTTCTGCAACTCTCCGATTGCATTCCTCGAGTCATCGGCGCGAAAGCTCCCTCCTCTATAATATGCGCATCAGAGCTGAGACTGCAAGAAAAAAGGCGCAACGCACTCGAGTCGCCCGCGCGGTCCAGGCTTTGCTAACTTTTACTATTAGCAAAGCCAGTATTAGTCCGCGGCGTTGTTTTGCCCTACGTGACCGGGAAATAAAAGTCATTCGGCCGACTATGTGTGTGCGTCAGTGTGTGCGCGAGTTCGGAGCCGGACTTGGAGTTATTTGGTTAAAGATGAAGTGTCAAGGTGTGCGCGGCATTCCGGTCACGCACTAGGAGAAGCGTGCGCGGGACTCGCGCACACACGCGAAGGAGTGCGGGCAGCAACGGATAGGGGGTTAAGGCAAAGTGATTGCGCGTGCAGATGAGGGTGAAAATTGGCGAAAGTCCTCCCGAGCACGTTCGGGCGAGTGAAGATGAAAAGATGCTCGGGGGGGGGGGGTGGGCGCGGGAGAGAAAAAAAGGAGAAAACGGGGCTAAAGAGCGTGCACAAAGTATACATATACTGCCGCGCGGGATATAGAGAAGAAGAAAAGGGGATGAAAGAGGGAGGGAGATAACCGACTCCCCGGCAGGCGGCTCGCTCAAGTGAACCCACGAGGACTTGGACTCGGCGGCGTATATTGGTTTAATCGTTTGGCCTCCGACCTAACTTTCCCTTTTTCCCGGCAGCCTCTCGAGAGACACAAGGCGCGGAAGAAAGAAGTACAAAGTTTCACCCTACGTCCCGCGACGACGCCGGCTTATACTTCTTCTCTCCTTCTCTCTCCCGCTCGCTCTATCCATCTACTCTCCGTCTCTCCGGCTCTCTTGGCTGCTCGAGCTCTGCTGCTGCTGCTTCTAAGAAATTTTATTTTGCGCAAAAACTGTTATCTTGCTAATAGAAAAAGTTTACGGATCAGGAAGAGAGTTCTCTCACTCGCTCGGAATTAATGCGCTAATTGATTTTCCTCCCATTGAAATGACGTCAAAAACATTCGCTCTTTTTCTCGCCTTTTCCCACCGCGCGTGTACACACACTGCCCGGGCGAGTGGAAAATCCCTGTAATAACGCCGTGCGAGCAGCAATTGAATCGTGAGCGAATGATTTTTACAAGCGAAAAGGCATTGATAGACATGCACGCGCGGCGGAGAAGATACGCGTACAGTATAAGGGAGAGCTAAACTGTAATCGAAAAAAGCGGTCCCGACAAAGAGCTGCTGCAGCAGGCTTATTCATTAATTAGCGCGGAATTGAATCTGTTGCACTCGTCTGCACTATAGACAATAGCGCGCGCGAGTGTAAAATTCGGGTTGGCGCAAAATTAATGCGAGCTTCGCAAACAAACGAGATCAATGCGTATCGCTTTCCTGAAAGGACCGTGAAATTCATCTTGTTTGTGTAACGAGCATTCAATTATTGTTGATACAACAACGAATAATTCAGCGGATTCTCCGGCGCTGCGCTGCACTCGGCGTGGTAACGTCATAAATTCCAGTTTTACAATTGGCCCTAACGCGCAGCAACAGCAGCAGCTATCAATTACTAGGATCCGGCTGGCGAGAGAGAGAGAGAGAGAGAGAGAGAGAGAGAGAGAGAGAGAGAAAGAGAGAGCTGATGAAAAACTGAAAACTCTCAAACTCCACGGGCGAAATCGATGCATCGAATTTGGGGAAAAAATCTTGGGGATGACGATGTAATATCTCGCCGAGACGATCGGAAATGATTAATTCGTCGCTCGCGCGCGCCAGACACTGTAGCATTTCCAATTTGAAATCTAATTTGACATATTGCGCGCATTTTTTATCACCAGCTCACCCCCCACGCGCTATACATGTAGCTCGCGCAGCCATTTGCCAACCGCTTGCCCGAACTTTCGACGCGGGTTAATGCTTTGCGTCGACTGTCAAACTTTCTACCAGCAACTAATCGAACACGTTCGCGCGGGCGCGTCGTACGTGAGCCGTACGCCTCGTCTGTTACACCTCGTTTTCGGCTTGAGTCCCCGGCAAAGACCCGCTAATATTTCGAGGGGCGTGCGAGCATCGAGTACATTTCAATTCGCGCTCACGATAGGAGGGGCCAACTTGAGCCGAGTATTAGAGTCGATGAGGGGCAATTATGATCTTCGGAACAAAGACGAATGAAACGCAGAAATCTATTCGCCGGATCCCCGGCGCATTCTCGGTTTACTCTCTCTCTCTCTCTTTCTCTCTCTCTCATTCTCTCTCTCTCTCTCTCTCTTTCTCTCTCTCTCTCTCTCTCTCTCTCTCTCTCTCTCTCTCTCTCTCTCTCTCTCTCGTCCTCATTTCGCGTTCCGTCTATGAAGACGAAAGCGATTTTCGCGCTCGATAAAGTATGTCCGCTCTTTTGAAAAGCCGGCGCGGGGCGACGTCTCCCTCCGCACTATCATGGATTGCGAGGAACAAATGGACTGCGTCAGTCGCCGGCGACGCGCGCTCGTTCGACGTATCTTTTTTTTCTCTTCCCTTTTTCCACGAACGAACTCGAAGCTTATATCCGTTATGGCGGCCTATAGCGCGGGAAGCACGACAACGTCTCCGCCCGACAAGTGCGCGCTACATGCACATTATATACGAATGGTGGTGGAGAGAAGAAAATATTATATACCCTCGCGAAAAGCAAGCGTGGAGCTATGCGCGACGGTGATACGCGATACGTCTCTGTGCGCGCGTTTGATGAGCGGGAAAGGGGGAGAGAAAAGCGAAAAATAAATAGCGAGGCATCGAGCAAAAGTGTCTGCCTCGCTCGAGTTGCTCTCCTACACACGGGGCTTCGATCACAAATGGAGTCTCCAGATTGCTGAAAGAAGCTTGCCTCGCGCGTATGAATAGCTACATCTGCAGCAGCGGCAGAAGTATAACACAGGGAAAGAGAAACGAGCGCGAGTGGAAAGTTTGCGGGAGAAAAGTGGCTTTTTCAGCGATGCGGGTAATATTTTAGTGTTCTCCCTCTCCAACTCGTCCCTTTATAGTTACCGCAGTCGAGGACTGCGACGACGGCTGCTGCTGCTGCAAAACTTTTCGTCAAAACCTTCTCCTCTCCCTCTCTTTCCGCGCTCGAACTCTGTCTCGCTCTCTCTTTCTCTCTCTCTCTCCCTCTCCCCACCTCAGCCGCAAGCTCGCGGGGACTTTAACGCTTTTTGAAGGAGGCGGTGCGGCTGTTGGTTTGGGCCGAGTATACACAGGTCCACACGTCACGCGTATAGCTATACGGACGTGGAGTCGACTTCAGTCTCCTCTCCCCCCCCCCCCCGCGCTCCTCTCTCTCCCTCTCTCTCTCTCTCTCTCTCTTCGAAAGGGGGATCACATCGAATAATGTATAAAGGCTGTTTACGTATCTCGCTCGCTTTCGACTCTCTGCTACTCCCTTTTGCCCCCGCCGCCGCAACGACATTCAGCTCCAACAACATCGATCTTAAAGTGGAGGAACAACATTCACAGATACGGATGATAAATGGCGGCGCGAAAAAATATTGCGCCCCTCTACTCTACGACTGTAGAGGCGAAAGCTCTCGGTAAAGCTCTCCCCACATTAGGACATCCCGAGACTCGTTAGCTATTCACTGTTTTACGCGATGCTAATTCACTTGTCGAGAGTTCATAAGCGTGCGCGCACGCTCACGGAAACTTGTACTTCGAGCCGCAGAGCTGACATTAGCGAGCAGCGTCGTTTCTATAATAGATCCCAGCTGCGATCGCTTATTCGATTAATTGTATATATAGGTAGCCGGCGTCGGTGTCTGCGGCGGAGCTCGCTCCACGAGCACAACACACTATTCAGCGGAGTATAGTCTGCGCAGCGTCAGACACACGACGCTCGAACTCGCGCGCTAACTTTCCTCATTGCCCATATCCAAAAGAGCTTGTTTCGTTGAATCTTCTATTGTAGCGAAATACCTCTAGGTGTATGCATGTATAGCAGACCCATCGCCCCTCGCAATATAGTGCGTGGCTGAAAACTCACGGAGCTGCCTGCGTGTGTGTAAAGAAATAAGCTTGCGCGCGCGGGCGAGACCTAAAAGCGTCAACTGAAGTGTAAAGTGTGCACAAATATTCGCGCGCGCGCAAGCGCGTATTTAGGTATTGAATGCGGGTGTGCTCGCAGGAAAGTATATAGTATATAGCCTCCGTCGGTACTTCTTCGGCAAACTTCGATTCTCGACTACTCGCGCGACCAAGTATCGAAAGAATTTGCAAGGGAGAAGTTTAGCCTCGTATATGTGAATATCATACATGCTGATACGCCTATATCTAGGTACGTACGCGCTGCAGGCGAGAGGAGGGCGGCCGCCCCGCGGACAGTTTGCAGTATATACAGTTGAAAGTTCGAACGTCTGATTTCCGAATCTTTATCCTCGAAAGGATGGATGTAGGTATGTATATAAAGGAAAATTGAAAGGAAATCGCTGCCGATTCATTGAGGTGTGGCTTTCTTGAATTAATTTAACATTATTATACTTTATAATTGTATAACCGATATCATATTGTTTTAAGCACATATCTTTTGATTGAACAAATTTTTGGTTGCATACAAACTATTACGTTAAATTAAAAACTTTATCAAATCAAACAAAGTTTTTGTAAATCAACAAATATTCATTTTCAAATTACCCCGGTAGAAAGTTAACGAATCCCGCTGACTAAGATATCAAGCAATCGTTTATTTCCATCTGAAAGAATTTTAAATTAAATATGCCTGGTTTCAGACTAGAAACAGACTCCAAGATCTCTGCCCGTTTTTGCAGGTACATATATCAGGGAACGTTATCGACCGAGATTATAAACATTGAAGTTACCGCTGGTGAAAAGTTAAGTCTTGCGAAACATTAATAAAATACGATGATCTATATTAGATGCAAAAACACGCTGCCAATTCTTTGATACGTAGCTTCCTCCATCTAAATTGATAGTTCCAATTAATAAAATATTGTTCAAATATATCTGCAAATCCAGAAAAAACCGAACACTTTTGGGGGTCTGACTGAATGAAATTAAAATTTGAGGGCACACCTTCCAGAGCAACTTTTTTGGGTTCCTTAGGCCACCCAGAACCCGAAAAACCTTGGGCTCCTGCGATTAGGAAATACTTATTTTTTGCCGGGCACTCTAAATTATCTTATGGGAATTTAACATGGGAAAAATAAACGAAAATTAGCCACAATTCAACTTTACCCACTCAGTGTCTAAAGGCGCAATCCAAAAATGTGTAGTACTAGGATCGAAGTATTAGAAGAGAGCTTCAATTTGGGGGCTAGTAAGTTAAAAATAATTGCCTGGGAAAAAAGTTGTCTAAGCTTCAAAATAGCGAAAGTCATAAAAACTTCAATTTTTTACGAAAATCAGCGTTTTTTCTCATTTTAAAATCCTTATAACTTTTGATCCGAGTGGTAAATTTTAACCATCCGGGCCTCAAATTAAAGCTCTTTAATTTTGCTTTCAAAGATCAGATTAAACATTTTACCGGTTTCATCAGCTATATATATATATATATATGAGTGTGTGTGTGTGTGTGTATGTGTGTGTGTATGTGTATGTGTGTGCATGTATGTGCATGTGTGTGTGTGACAACGAAAACGATCAAAAAAGAGCTATAATTGATGGGCATATATATAACTGATCAAACAATTAAAAGATTAATCTAAATTTTGAAGGCGAAAGTAGAAGAAAAAATCTTTAATTTAAGGGCTGAATGGTTAAAATTGACGGGTTGTATCAAAAGTTATAAGGATTTTAAAAATAAAAAAATCGCCGATTTTCATAAAAAATCCAACCCTGGAAAATTGACTAGTTGAACTACTCAGTCAATTAAGAGATCGCCAGTTACGAAAACGAATTGTTCGCCGCAAATTTGAATAAAACTCGGCAGTAACTCGTGAACGCGAAATCCGTATACGCGCATGCGCGCGTGTGTAGCAGCCGCTTGCCCGCTTCTGCCTATGTGTATAGCGCATGGTGTAGCCAAGTGTGTGCAGCGTCTGTTGTGAACATAACCGTATTGTTCCTTTTTGCATTTAGTGAAGCTAGAAAGTTATAATCAATTTTCGGAAGATCAAAAGAAAAACTTATATATGGAAGAAGATTCAAATTATTAAACGTGCACGAAAATAGCGAAGAATTAGGGGACGAAATTCACACTGCTGAACCCCACGTGGAGGAACCGAGCTACCAAGAAGTAGAGGCCGCGATTAAAAAACTAAAAAACAACTAAGCCGCAGGAAATGACTCTATACCAGCTGAGTTACTCAAATATGGGGGCGTCGAGCTCACTTTCAAAATCTATAAACTAGTATGTGCCATCTGGAAAAATGAAACAATACCCGAAAATTGGAAGGAATCTATCATTATACCGATTTTTAAAAAGGGGGATAAGACAGACTGCAATAACTATAGGGGTATTTCACTTTTAGCAACGTGCTACAAAGTTCTGTCAAACGTAATACAAGCTAGACTCACTACATTCGCGGAAGATATAGTAGGAGATTATCATTGCGGATTTCGGCGCAACAGATCGACGAGCGATCAAATGTTTACCATAAGACAGTTGTTAGAGAAAAGTGGGAATTTTGCGAAACCATACACCAACTATTTATAGATTTTAAAAAAGCGTACGACTCTATTAAGCGAAGCAAAATGTATCAAATTCTAGTACTTCTCGGTGTACCGAAAAAACTCGTGAGATTAATTCAAATATGTCTGAACGGAAGCACCGGAAAGGTCTGAGTAGGTGGTAATGTATCAGAACCCTTCATGATACGCGATGGTTTAAAACAAGGGGATGGGCTCTCTACGGTGCTGTTCAACTTAACGTTAGAGTATGCCGTTAGAAAAATGCAGGTTAGCCAGATGGGCGCAACGCTTAATGGAACAACGCAGATACTAGGCTACGCAGATGATTTGGATATACTGGGGGATTGTAGGGAAACGGTAGCAAGAAACGCGGAAATCCTCATAAAAGCGGTGGAGTATACAGGGTTAGAAGTGAGTGAATCAAAAACAAAGTACATGATTGTGGATAAGCTAGGCATCTGCAGAGGGGAGGAAGATCTCAGAGTTGGGAATTTTACTTTTGAAAAGGTTAGCGAATTCAGGTATCTGGGTACGACCATAAATGATAGAAACGAGATTAATGTCGAAATAAATAAGAGACTCCATTCGGGTAATGCTTGCTTCTACGCCGTGAGTAATTTACTTAAGTCGAGGCTGTTTTCTAAAATCGTTAAAATAAGAATATACAGGGCAATAATACTGCCGGTGGTTCTGTACGGGTGCGAAACGTGGGCTCTCACTAAGCAGGCGGACAACCGTTTTAGGGTATATGAAAATAAAGTCTTGCGAAAAATATACGGGCCGAAGAAAGATGAGGAAACCGGGGAATGGAGGAGACTACACAATGATGAGTTACAGAATCTGTACGCGTCACCAAATATTAACAGAATAATAAAATCGCGTAGATTGGGATGGGCAGGGCACGTAGCGAGAATGGGAGACGACCGTACGGCAGCGCGTGTCATGAAGGGCAGGCCGATGGTAACGCGACCTCTAGGTAGACCTAGACGTAGATGGGAGGACAACGTAAAAGCGGATCTAGTAGAAATAGGACGGGTGGGTGTCGATCGGAGAGGTGCATCTTGGGTGGGGTTGACACAAGATAGGGCAGCGTGGAAGGCTTGCGTAGATGAGGCGATGGACTTTCGAGTTCCAAATGCCATGTAAAAAAAAAATGGAAGAAGATTCTTCAATTGAAAACATTGCTTCATATCATATTTATTATTCAGACCACTGCAACAGTTCTAATGAAAGTGAATTTGACAGTGATTCAGTTAATTAATTATTTATAATAAAACAAATCTTTTTTGTTGTTTTTTTTTAAACATATTTATTATTTTAATTACAAAAACGGGCTATATGTTAAGGATATAATGAGGATAAAATGGACGCTCTTAACCTACAAATTCAAATTTCATTCGCTAGACGGGTTTTTCTTGAGTTTTTGAGTAGCTAACGTCGTCAGGTGACGAGGTTTCTGGAGATAATGGCGAGCATAAATTGGCGTAATTTTCTAAATTCGAGATAAACTGGGCAACAACCAGTCAAGATTTCTACCAGGGCAAGTTTTCATGATTTTTCGCCATTTTCAAGCCTAGACAACTTTTTACCCAGGCAACCATTTTTAACCCACCAGCGCTTAAATTAAAGCTCTCTTCTAATACTTCGATCCTAGTACTACACATTTTTGGATTACGCCTTTAGACACTGAGTGGGTAAAGTTGAATTGTGGCTAATTTTCGTTTATTTTTCCCATGTTAAATTCCCATAAGATAATTTAGAGTGCCCGGCAAAAAATAAGTATTTCCTAATCGCAGGAGCCCAAAGTTTTTCGGGTTCTGGGTGGCCTAAGGAACCCAAAAAAGTTAGTCTGGAAGGTGTGCCCTCAAATTTTAATTTCGTTCAGTCAGACCCCCAAAAGTGTTCGGGTTTTTCTGGATTTGCACATATATACTAGGGTGTATCGAATTTTTGTACGCACTTTGGTGACTCGTAATAGTGCGGAAATTTCCTAGTTATATCAAATAGAACGTCTGTAAAATTTAGGCGCATAAAGTCAATTGCTTTCGCTCTGTCTAAATTAGAAAAGTCCAAAATTGCCACATTTTCGCTTAAGAATTGTTTTTTAATTCTCCAAACAATTTTAAGAGAAAAATGTTCTGATACATTTTTTATGAAATGCATTCCTTTTTGTTGATAAATTATTGAAGTTTCGGAAATTTAAGCTCAAAATATTGAATTTAACACTTCAATGATTTTTCAACAAGAAGAAATGCATTTTACAAAAAAATGTATATGGATATTTTTCTGTTAAATTTGTAAGAAGAATCGAAAAAAGAATTTTTCAAACGTGAATATGGTAATTTTGAAAAATTCATCATTCTTGGCGACCTTAGACAGAGCGGAAGCAATTGACCTTATGCGCCCAAATTTTACGGACGTTCTATTTGATATGAGTGCTAAAATTTTCGCACTATTACAAGTCGCCAAATCGAGTACAAAAATTCGATACGTCCTGATATCGTCGCTCCCTACGAAGAGTAGCACTGTTCAAATTTCCCGTCATAAGTAGCACAACTCATTTGACGCATGCTAGACTACCAACTCAAAATTTCCTGCAAAGACTAGCACAACTCGCGAATTTGCCGCGAAAACTAGCACAACTCAAACTACGAATTTATATAAAAATTTCCTGATTTTTGCGAAAATGTCCCTAATGAACATTTTTAATTGTTTTCACAAACACAATAATTGTTTACAAGCATTTTTTTAATTGTTCACTTTTTTTAGAAATTTTCGAAACTTTTAAAAAATCTGAGGTTTGTCCGTCTATGACCAAGGTTTTCATGAACTTAACTAACCCAATAATTCAATAACTAGCGCGCCACATGCGGCCTAATTAGTATTCAATTATATGTACCAAAAATCGTTTCTAGGGTTGTTGTTTATGTATAAGCGTTTTGAAAAAATGTTTGTCACGGTAAAATGTTGTGTTTTTAAAATATCTACAACTTTTACATTTAAGGTTTTTATGTATAATGTATAGCCTCAAAGTTTTATGATGAATACTGGTTTATTGCTATAAAAAAATCGATCAAACTTTTTTTTTGTAGAATGCATAGATGCAGGATCGAGCCCAAAATAAATTTGGCACCTTACTATTACGAGGGAAGTTCGCACACAAATTTTTAGCTCGATTGATAAAAGTCTCTTAGAGATAATCGTGTAACACCAAAATTTTTATTCAAACAACACGCTAAAATTGAACAAATTGTGCCCGCATTTAAAAAAAAACGTAGACGATCGGGATAAAAAAAATTAGTTTTTAGGTTTGTGCAAGAGGAGCTTCTCCCAAAATTTCAACCCGATCGGTCGAAAATTGCGTGAGATATCGCATCTCACACATTTTTCGATGACAAAACCGTGTCGCGGTCTTGCCTAAAAACGTAAAATACTCACATTTTAATTAATATAAGTCGTGAATTGTGCTAGTCTTCGCGGGAAATACGTGAGTTGTGCTACTCTTGGCGGCATTTTTTAACTGTGCTACTCTTTGTCGCAAATCGGGAGTTGTGCTAGTTATCGTTTGAAAATTTGAACTGTGCTAGTCTTTGTACGGAGCGACGATATATATACAATATACTAATGTTTTTTTTTTTAAATATTTTCAATCTTAATTATTCTACTGAAAGAGCAATTTTCTTAGGAAAATACTATGATAATCAGAACAAGTTGTTAGGTGGGCGCTGCTACCGCCGATTACCAGTAACAATATTAATTCAGATAATTTTCATGAAAAATTAAAACCTATATATTTTAAATACCATAGAGTTCTCATAACCTCATAAAACCATTAATTTTCTCGAAACATTCCAAACTTTAATTAGCAAGTTATAAGGTTTAACAAAAAAAAGTAATTTCCCGTTGTACAGGGTATACGGGGTGAGAGACAGAGAATTCGAATCTTAAGGGGAGGTGCAAGCTATAGCTTCGCAAATCCGCCACGGGGTATTTAGTATTTCAAATGCAAAAAAAAAAAAAATAAAAGCCATATTGACATTTTCTTTCGGTAGAATGATTCACTTATCTCAAACCTATGGCGCTCTTGCTCATTATATTGATGAAATCCGAAACTAAAAAAAAGTTAATAAGTAAAATTGGTGTTTGAGGTTGGCGCTGTAATCGTATAAACACGCGTAAACAGCCGCTCGTATTTCACAACTTTTACGAAAACCATAAGTCCGATTTGTATTTTTTTTTTTTTTTTTGGTAGATTGATTCACTAAACTTAACACTATGGCGCTTTGGGCTTGGTTTTTCATTGCAAGCTTTATTAAAAAATTTATATGGAACAGAAAAACAGTGTTTTTAGAACCCACATCCCCTTAATATCTTTTGAACTGATTGGTTTCATAAGCTACAAAAATAACTTAGCCGAGGTAAACAAAAGATGTTCCTTTCCCAAAATTTTAACTCAATTAATAGTACATTATGCAACAAGGGAGTAAAGTCGTTGATTATTCCCGTAGGTGAGAATTTACTGCCCGGGCAAAGCGAGGACATTAATTCACCCAAGAGAATAATCGACTTTACTCTCGTGTTGCGTATAGTGCTTTATTCACGACTAAACTTTATTTCTTGAAAAGTGGGACCTATTCAGCTATCAAAATTTTTTTATAATTTTTCTACTTTTTAACATTTTTTCATAATTTTCAAAATCATTTTCAAATTTTCCAAAATTTCCAAAATTTTGCAGTAATAAAAAATTTATTTTCCGCATTTTGCAGGAATAAAAAGTTTATTTCCCGCAAATCTTTGCAGTTTTTTGCAAAAAATATAATAGAATAAAATGCTACTTTAGTCCCGCTTTTTAAGGAATAAAGTGGTTATTTAGTTCTGTCGTGAATAAAGTTTTTTTACTTCCGTAATCGTACGACATAGAAAAACTAGTCGTCAAAGTGGCTTGACATTTTTACAGTAAATAGATATTAGAATTTTTTATGGTCATAAATTTTTTCAAAACGTTTGACAGTTAAGTTTTAGAGATATTAATTATTTTAAAAATCATATTTTTTATCATAACAATTGAACGGAAGATCAATCTTGAAAAAGTAAGAAATTTAAAGCTCTTTTAAAAACACTATGGTTGAATTTATTGTATGGCTTTCGTCATTACGTTATTATCATACGGTTAGTTAAGACTCCTCCATAAATTTCATAAAAATTCATGAGTCAAAGACTGGTGGTTCTTTTTGTTTGTGATTGCTACAATAAGTATATATTACGCATTAAGGGGATGTGGGAGCTAAAAACCCTGTTTTTTTACTTCATGACACTTTTTAAATAAAGCTTACCACGAAAAACCATGACCAGAGCGCCATAGTGTTAAGTTTAATCAATCATTCTACTGAAAGAAAATGTCAATCGGGCTTTTAGTTTTTCTAGAAGTTGTGAAATACAAGCGTTTACGCGTGTTTACGCGATTCCAGCGCCAACCTCAAACCCCAATTTTACTTACTAACTTTTTTTTAATTTGAAATTTCATCAATATAATGAGCGCAGCGCCATAGGGTTAAGATCAGTGAATCATTCTACCGAAAAAAAAGGTCAATCCTACTTTTAGTTTTTTTTGGCATTTGAAATACTAAATACCCCGTGGCGCATTTGCGAAGCTTTAGCTCCCACTCCTCCTTAATTTATTTTAACAAATAGCAAGAAATATTTAAATAAAAATTGATGACTAGGTTCGGTTATGTGGAATGAAGTGTACAGGTAGTGTATGCGTTCCACATAATCTTTGTAGAGATTGCTAATTAGGGCTGTTTTGAATAAAGAAAATTAATATACTAATGAAATAAAACTGATTCATAAGTAGAAATTATGAATAAATATAGCCTTCGAGTTTTAAGCAAATAAATACATTGCAAAAAATATACATTGCTGACGAGAACACTTTGAACTCGTCCACCCGTTTAAGCTGTTCTACATCGTCATCATCATCGGATAGCAGTAGCAGCAGTTCCGAGAGTTCAAGCTCAAGTTCAAGAGGCCGTGCGGCATTTATTCCATTGTCGAGAGGGATAAAAACTTCAAAGACCATAACCCCCATAGCCATTATTCCGCCCCAAAATCTTGTGACATCTAGGGGGAAATTACTCCATGATCTTTATTATAAGTGAATGTACAATTAAGCCAAGAAGAGGTGTTGAATATGCATAACCCTAGGTAAGTTTGGCAACAAAATAATATTTTCTCATTTTATTTTATCTATTCAGTTTATAAATTAAAAAGTGTCTGAAAAAATTGAATCTATTTTTAGATCCTGTTTCGAGAAACGCCTTGACACATTTCTTCAAAACCATCAGTTAATGTTCCAAAGAACTGGTAGAACATCGAGGCTGTATTGCCCGAAATCGGTCAAATTTTCTGGTGGATTAGCAGAATCTACGATTGAACCTTGAGAAAAAGCTCGAAAGTATGAAAACAGTTATTGGACAGAATTCTGGCGGAGGTAGGAGAAGACGATTTGAGGTTACGATAAGTACACATATATTTATTTATATTTTTATTTTTCATATTTTGGTATGCTATTATTTATATTACTATGACTGTATTTATTGTAATCTTTGTTCAATGTTTTTATGTATTGTAATTTTTTTTTTTTGTCAATAAAGATCCGATGAGGATTGATACCCCACCAACAAAATATCGTCAGTCAACGTGAATTATTTTGTGGGTTTCTTTTGCAAGAGTAACTCTCCTATATTTGTTACGTATTTTTATTTTTATTTTGATCAACACGGAGAGTAATAAGTACTATTTCCGATGTATTTATTTGCTTACAACTCGAAGGCTACATTTATTCATAACTTCTGCTTATGAATCAGTTTTATTTCATTAGTATTTTAATTTTCTTTATTCAAAACAGCCCTAATCTGCAATCTCTATGCAATTATTGCATAATTTTTATAAAACTTATGGAGGAGTCTTAACTAACCGTATAATGACGAAAGCCACTTGTAGTTTGATCTCAGGCCTTTATTAGCTAGATACAGCGTACTCCTATTTTATCAATTTTAATTAACTAATAAATATATTATCATGCAATAATAATACACGGGTTATAGGGCTTACCGGGTCAGTCAAACAGATTTATAACTGCGCATGGGAATTGTTTTTTGATGTTCTATAAACTACACTGGCCTATTATTGTAAATAAAAGTCACAGAATACTGAAAATTGTCCAAAATCTTTACTTTATCATACGACCATAATATCTCATTCCTGTTCAGAAAACTTGTGTTTTTAATTCCCGGATAAATGTGTCTGTATACCGTCATAATTCTGGAAGTACGCGATCGATCGCGTATATAATAATAGTACATTATGCAACAAGGGTCAAAAGTAGCAGATTTTTCCCGCTGGTGGGTTTACTGCCCAAGCGAGAAGATCTTTCACGAGGATGCGTTTACTGCCCGAGCGAAGCGAGTAAGAACCCGAGGTAAAAATCTTCCCAGTAAGAACCCGAGGTAAAAATTTTCTCGCGAGGACAGTAAACCCAGCGGCAAAAATCTACTTCGTCCGTGTTGCATATAGTATTTTATTCCACTCTCGACTGAAATTGCTACTATTTGTATCTGAAAATCGAAGTCCACGCATTTTTTTATATTTTTATTTAATTTATTAAAAAAAAAAATACTTTTGCCCCGCTGATTTTACTTTTGCCCCGCAAACAGGTTTACATAAAAAATATGCTACTTTTGTCCCGATTTTCAGGCGCAAAAAGTGGCCATTTCGGTCAGGGGTGGAATAAAGTACAACCATACAGTTGGTTATGGTAACCAATTTTTATCAACTAAGTCCACTTGGTAAATGATACCAACAAAATAGTTGGTGCGTATTTTCCCAAGCATATTGGTTATTCCAACCATGTACTCGACAACCAATCATTTTTTTCCGTGTAGAAGAAATATCTTTTGTACCATGTATTGTATTATATTATATTATATTATTATATTATATTCATGCTTAAGGGGACTTCACCACCTTAAATTTAAAAAAAATGAGATATTGATTTTTTGTATAAAAGTAATAATAATAAATAATCAATTAAACAATTATATTAACTCAGGTATACTGTAAAAATCATCAAACGATATTTATATATATTATATGTCAGGTACAATAGTTCTTCGAAGGCCAAAAATCACAATTTTCATTATTTCAGCTACCGCAGACTTACTTAAGTTTTGGGCTTCGAAGGGCACTTTTTGCTTCCTACTGGAGGAAGCTTTGTCAAAACTTCTAGAAAATGTTTTTTGGTGTATTAGAAGTTCAAATCAAGTATTTTTAGAAAATGTCCGTATGGATGTGTGTAGGTATACCGTAATATTTCTAAAACTCCGCCGTCAATATCAATAAAATTTGAAATGCATATATATTTTTGGATTCTGAATTCGGGAAAACGGTTATTTTCTCAACTATTTTCTTTTAATCCACTTTTTGATTTTTCAAAAATACTATTTTGCGTTTTTTTAATCATCCCATTGTTACAAACAATTCAGCTACAATGCATTCGAAACAGAATAAAATTACCTGCTTTTCCTCGTTTGGTCCTCGGGATCGACTGCTTTGTTCGGCAGATAAAATGAAAAAGGTGATGTATTTTTAAAAATTCATATCTCTGAAACTAAACATCATAACCTCGCGAAAAAAAATCATGTCGATCGGTCACGTGTCAAACTATATTACATTAAAATTTCAAGTGATTTGACTATTTATTTTTTCAGTAATAAATCGAAAACTGAAAAAAATGAGTTTTTTTTTGTGCCTCGATTACGGACATAAAAGGCTTCATTGCACTCGAGATTTTGGGAAAAGGTAGATATTTTCTGTGTTTTGGTTAATAGGCCAGGCTGTAGGGAATTAAAACTGCCTTATTGTGACATAATTTATTGCAGCAAGCCGATTGTGCGATCATGTAAAGGATGATAAGCAGATGAAAAGGTATATCTTTTTCACTCGCATTTCCGTTCCTTATTGTTAGTTATTAACAATTTATTGCAAAAAAAACGCGATTTTGGTCTTTTTTGCTTATAACTAAAAACTTGAGGCACCATCAGAATGAATCAACGAACTGATTCGTAGAGAACAGAAATAACTACAAAAGGCCTGAGACAATTAGAAAAAACCGAAAACTTAGGCGTTTTTTCGAAAATTCATGGCTCCGTCATTTTTTGAGCTAAAGCGCTAAAATTTTGGGAAAAAGTAGGGATTATAATATTCTATGTGCAAAAGTTGGGTGCTGTCGGATTATTAATTTGCTGAAAATTGCGATTCAAATTTTGCGGTGCATTTTTTTCCGGCAGGTTTGTATGCTGTACCGTAAGTCCGATTGAAATTTCAAAAAAAGGGTCGAAATTTGACATCATGCACTACAAAACATAGATTTTAGTTTTTCAATAAAATGCTTAGAAGCATGCGAAAAACCGTCGTAAAGTTCGCGAAAATCGTCCGAGCGCTCGCAGTCGAGTGGTGGGGGACGGAGCAGCGCCGGAGGAGAGGCGTATATATAGTATGATGCGCGCACGTTGCCTATTTTTGCATTAACATTTCTCAGCATCTACTAGCTATTTAAATGATTTCTTTTTATTTTGGAGTAATGGAACCAGAGGAATCACATACCGATGAGCAGAGCGTCGGTTTTAAATAGGAACAGAGAGTTCACCAAAAACATCCCACTGTACCTTTCGTAATGATTTTTTCTGAAAACAGACCAAAGAATCGGATTCCTCTGGTTCCGTTACCCCAAAATGAGAAAAATATCATTCAGTAGATGCTGAGAAATGTTAATGCAAAGATAGGCAACGTGCCCGCCGCGCGCACCTATTACTATATATACGACTCTCCTCCAGCGCTGCTCCGTCCCCCACCACTCGACTGCGAGCGCCCATGCTTTCAGGCACTTGAACCAAAAACTGAAATCTACGTTTTGTAGTGCATGATGTCAAATTTCGACCCTTTTTTTGAAATTTTAATCGGACTTACGGTATAGCATACAGACCTGCCGGAAAAAAATGCACCACAAAATTTAAATCACAATTTTGAGCAAACTAATAATCCGACAGCAGCCAACTTTTGCACATATAAAGAACATTATAATCCCTAGTTTTTCCCAAAATCTTAGCGCTTTAGCTCAGAAAATGACGGAGCTATGAATTTTCGAAAAAACGCCTAATTTTCTGTTTTTCCTAATTATCTCAGGTCCTAATTATCCGGTTGAGGCGTTCGACCTCTCATTTTGTAGTTATTTCTATTCTCTACATATCATTCATTGAGTCATTCTGACAGCGCCTTAAGTTTTTAGTTATAAGCAAAAATCGCGGTTTTTTTTTCAATAAATTGTTAATAACTAATAATAAGGAACGGAAATGCGAGGGAAAAACATACCTTTTCATCTGCTTATCATCCTTTACATGATCGCACAATCGGTTTGCTGCAACAAATTATGTCATGTAAAAATGCTCTACAGCTTGGCCTATAAGTTCATTGCACAGCTTTCAAACCCCTATGGTTCGTAAAATATCAAGGTTTCAATTTTTTTTTTAAATGTTTTGATTTTTATATCTCTAAAACAATGTAGTCTAATGCTTCAAAATTTTATTTGGCGATTCGCCATAAAAAAGCTATCTGCTGCTAAAATTTTAAACGATTTCGTCGAGCTGTTTTTTAGTAAAAAGCTAAAATGTAAAAATCGATTTCTCGAAAATTGCGCGAGCGACCTATCTAATGAATAGCCTGTTATTTTGATGGTTAGGTTGCTTAGGAATACATGTAAACATGCGTGAATTTTGGTGGAAAAAAATTGACGTCAGTGTTCGTATCCTATAATAAAAAAACACAGGGGTATGCAAACTTTTGGACAATGAACCATTCAAATCGTATATATTAAATTATGTATTAAAAACCGCCTAATACATTAGCAGACAGATATACTATGCTACGTGCCAACGAATTGGCAGCGGTTTTTTTTATGGATCTACTTTAAACACATATGTTTATGGAGTGAATGTGGATTTTAAAAAAAAAATTTTAATTTAAAAAAGTTGTCTACAATTTGATAAAAAAATTTGTTTAAATATTTAGAAAATGACAAAAATTATGCTCAACTTGTAGACAACTTTTTAAATTAAAATTTTTTTTAAATTCCTACATTCACTTCATAAACATATGTGTTTAAAGTAGGTCCATAAAGAAAAAAGTGCCCTTTGAAGCCCAAAACATAAGTAAGTCTGCGGTAGCTGAAATAATGAAAATTGTGATTTTTGGCATTCGAAGACCTATTGTACCTGACATATAGTATTCATAAACATCGTTTGATAATTTTTACAGTATTCCTGAGTTAATATAATTGTTTAATTGATTATTTAAACAATTCAAGGTACGTTTACACAAAAAATTCAATATCCCATTTTTTTTTTAATTTAAGGTGGTGAGGTCCCCTTAATACGATTGATTTAATGTTTCGTGTCAGTTAATGTAACGGCATCAGTTTGTTGAATTAGCAGCACAGGTTCGTTAAATCAACAGCAGCGGGGTTGTTGAATTGATGAAATATTTTGTTGCTCGTATTAAATTGGAGCGAGTTTGCTGTTTCATCTGAATTTTTTTATTGTAGAAGAATTGGCCATTTTTATTGTACCAATGAACTGAAACTGGACATTGTTTCTGGACAGTTATTTAACAATAATAAAACGTTCTTCTAGCAACTTTTAGTCATTACTTTTAGTTACACTAGCGCATATATTTATTATCTAGAGTATAAAAGAACTAAGAAATATGTTTTATGTAAAATTTTCAAGGAACAAGAAACTTGCGTATATATTTAAGTAGATGCAGTGAATTCATCTTTGAATTCACTGCGTATTATAAGGGTTGAAATTAATTCAATCATTATCATTATTGTAGGGAAGTTAGGCTCATTACAGCTTTGAGCAGAAAAACTGGTATATGCGTTTCACGATGAGCCGATTTATTGCTATTTTCGCTGGCCAATTTTTAGTTTTGAGACCATTTTTAATGTTTAAATTTCTATCAGGGTCCCTAGCTCAAGTTTTTTTAAGGTATAAACTCCAGTGGAATCCGAGAAAAAGATTGATACCGTGATGGTTTCGCGGAAATATCATGTTTCTTGTACAACGCGTGCGGTTGCTCCCGCGAATTCATACTCAAGGTCGTTGCATCAGGTGCCAAGGGGGCGACTGTACGTCGGAGAAGAAAAAAGTTGGCGAAAAGTCCGGGGCTACGGCGCGCAAATGACCTGTGACTTGCGATCTTTCCTCTGTTTTCGAGGTAGAGACATAGAGAGAGAGAGAGAGAGAGAGAGAGAGAGAGAGAGAGAGAGAGAGCGAGAGAATGAGAGTGTGAGCGCGGCGAAACTTTTGATATTTGAGCAGAATACGGCCAGGTCGTGACGAGGACAAGACCCTCCGGGGCGTTAAGTGCTCGAGGTGTCGAATGTCACTCTCCGGAGAGCATTTAAGTCATTACGTATTCAGACCTCGGGCTACGCGTGATTCGCCTCCGTCTCAGCCGTGCCGGTGGAGAGCTGCAAAGCCATATAGACACTCGGCTGCTGGCCCCGCGCGCCTTAATATTTCAGCCGCGTCTAACGCCGGGATGTATGTATGTATGTGTGTGCCCGGCGTATAATCTATGTGTGCGTGTCCTCTCCTAATTAATAATACGCCTTACGTGCATATTCAATGATTCGTCGGGGGAGTCGTGTCGAGTTCCTATGCAGATTTCACGGCACTGGCCCATTGTCGCGCGCTGACTCTATATTGCCCGCCGCTCGTATTATCATGCCGACGAGCGACCGAGAGATTTCGCATGCCTCGCAGCTCATCTTCGCTTCCCGTGCGAGACACGGCTATACAGGTATACGTACGGTTCGAAGAAAAAAACAGCCGTGTTTGCGATCCGTGCGCCCGCGCGCGCGAGCACCCGGAGAGAGACAAAGAAAAAATGAGTTTACCGATACAATTTCCGAGTATCGGACTCCCGCTGAATTCCAATCGATCCTCGGAAAGCTTCATCCGGACGGAAAATGCCTTGTAAATGAGCTGTGCTCTCTTCCAGCACTGGAATCACCGGTGCGAGATGTATCTGCCGGGAATACGTAAAGAGCCGACGAGTAGTCTATTAAGCGCGCTCGCGAAATAAAATATAATGATAAAGTTTTTTTTCCTTCACCGGACGGAATTTAGAGAGAGTGCGCGCTTTGAAATACAAAGTTAACGCGGCCGCTGCTGCAGCGCGGAGCTAACTCTCTCGGTATGTATAGCTATGTAGGTGTATATGCGCGCGGAACAAAACGTTGACGGCGGGGATGTGTGTGCGGAGAGGTACACCCGCACGTGTATAGAGCGAATGAGCCGAGATTGCCGACGTCTGCAGTTCCTCTGTCTTGCTCGCAGTCTGTATAGCGCGGCCCGGAGGAGCTGGGGCGTCTAACGTCTGTCTACTGTAGCCTCCTTTTTGGTCGGATAAATAAAAGGCATACAAAGCGCCGCTGCTGCTGGAAGTTGGGGGGAAAAATTTCGGAACGCGGTGAAGAAAATATCTACACTCGGCGTCTCTCTCTCTCTCTCTCTCTCTTTCTCGTGAGCTCGCAAAACGTACAGACAAAGTACTCGGCGAGCGGCTGTATAGAGATATGTGTTCTTTTGTCTCATCAAGCCAACCCGGAACTTTTCCTTCCTTTTTCGGCGAGTGCACGGCCCGCTCGGAGCCCCTCCTCGTATAGATAACTTGTGCGTGTATTTTTTCCTCCTTTTTTTCTTCCAGCGGCTCCCGTATAAATCCACACACAACAAAGTTTGCCTGTAGTATCGCCGGGTGAATCAAAGCAATATAAGAAATAAAAAGGCTGCGCGAATCCGCGAAGGCGCCTGCACGCTCCCCTCCCCAGAATAGTTTTGTTATGCTGGTCCGGAACTATCATAAAAGCGCAATCTGCATCGATAATTCAGGACGATATTACTGCAGAGCTCGCTTTTTTACGCTCAATCTGTGCGTGTGTGTGTGTAACGTAGGATAGCCGTAGATCACGTGCGATAGCATCGATAAGGTCCTAATGTTTGCGCGAGCGAGCGGGCGAGCGAGCAGAAACTAAATCCGACTTTGTCATGCCGCTCTCGTACGAAATTGGGGAGCTAAGTCTATTTGCACGCGAGAAGCTCGTGTCCGCGGACCGACGGGTATTAAGGACACATGTCCCTCTAACGGATAAAGCGTCAAAATTATTTCGCACGTCCGCGTGTCCCAGAGAGGATGGAATCCCATTCGGGCGCGCGCACGAGCGCAGCCATAGGCTATATGCCATATAGCGCAGGGCGCGCTTCGGATCGGACGAGAGCCGGCGATAAATATAGGCGCGTGTCCATGCAGTTTTGATGAACGCTTCGCCTCGGCAACTTTAACTCGACACTTACTTAGAGCTATCAAGTGGCCAGCGGCATCAGAGCTGGCACAGGCGAGTTTTAAGAGCGAAATTTTTTAACGATCGAGCGCGGAGCTCCGGCAGCAAGGGGAGAAATTTTCCTTTGCGAGAGCGCGAAGAAAGTTACGCCCGTCTCCTCTTCCTAGCTCTACGCTAGGATTTTTCGCGCTCTCTGCTGTCGCACGTATAGCGGCCGGCCCAGCAGTAGAGCCCGAGGCGCCGCGCGCGTAAGTACTCGCGCTCGCGTCAAAGAGCTGCAGAAAGAACAAAGCTGCAGAGCGAAGGAGAGCCGGCTAAGGAACTGCGGAGTTGTACAAAGGAGAGACAGAAAGTTGGATGTCATCGGGCAGAGCCGCAGCAGTCTCCTCTTTCGGTCCCCGCTTGCGAAATGTGATCAGAGCGCCTAACCGCGACGGCGACGGCTGCATTACCTCTCGCGTACATACGCTCTTGCCAAATGCGGCTTTCCAAATGGCCGCGAGAGCTGGCCGCCGTAATAACGGGGGACAGGTATATTGCGCGAGGCTCTTTCACTCGGCTGCGTGTAAAGCAATGCCCGATGACGCGTGCTCGAATTGCCTTTTGTAGACGTTTTCCATCTCCATTGTCTCGACTGCAGCGAGCTGCAGACAAGAGACATTTCTCTCCTTGTTGCCCCCGTTCCAAGACGGAATATCTCTAGGAACACGGGCTCGCTAGTGTGCCTCGCGTAGGCGCGAGCCAATACTCTGCATCGTGTTTGGCTATATTAAAATCGCAGATACACGCGAGAGCGCTGCAAGCTCGAGGAAGACAGCTTTTCAATATAAAGTGCAGAGAGGAAGAAGAAGAGATTACGCGCGTGCAGATATGAGAGGGGAGGGGGATGGGGGAGGAAGAAAGTATCGGGACGCGGTCCGATAGACACGTATATAATACCGGCGTGCGCTCTTGGCCAGCAGCACTAGCTAGACATTCTTTTTGCTCGTCCTCAGCTGCAAGGAATACATGGCTTCTTTTATCCCGCTCGAACGCGCGCTCGTTCCCTTTCCCTTGCAAAGGCTCTCTCTCTCTCTCACTCGGCGGGTCCCATGTGCTGCCGCTACTGCGGTGGCGGCGGCGGCGGCGCGAGATTACGAGCCGGCGATATTTATGTGAAGATCTCTTATGTGCTCCGCAAAACACGCGTGGAGCGCCGCCGAGAGGAGAGACTTTCCTCTATCCCCGGCTCTTTTTCGCTTTCGCCTTTATACGCACACACGTGTATACGGGCTGAAAAAGCGTGCGCGCCGCGAGACGAGGAGTCGTCGGGCTCCTTTGCGGTTTTATCGCTTCGCCGCCTGTATATAACGCGCCGCGTTTTTATGCTCGCCTGCGATGACGGAATGTCGTATTCGCACTTATGCACGCTCGAATAATTCACGCTCGCGATCGCTCGCACTTCGTTCGCGGTTTCTACCGCAGCCGAAAGTTATCCGTCGCGTGTACAATGGAGCCGCGCGAGCACACACTCGCGCGCAGGGTAAATAATGGAGGAAAAATTTAAAGGGACACCGCAAGCTCGGCACGAGAGTCTCCGCGGGGAGTTGCTATTGACCTCGCTCGGCTTCGCTCTCTCACAGCTATATGCACGCTTTCCTTATATAAACGCACACGAGAGAGCGCGCAAGCGGGGTAAATCGCACTCGTGGCTCACCTTACGCGCGCGTCTCTCGCTCCTCCTGTTCGCCATTCCGGACGTGATCCGGTGACTTCTTACCCGACGACAATAAGCTTGAAAATTTGGTTCGTAGCGCACGTCCCTTGTACCATCTCTCCCTCTCTCCGCTGGAGACTTTCTTCGCCTCGCTCTTCTTCTTCCTCTTCTTCCTCTTCTTCCTCTTCTCCGACTCTCTTTCTCTCTCGCTCGCTCTCTCTCTCTCTCTCTCTCTCTCTCTCTCTCTCTCTCTCTCTCTCTCTCTCTCTGTGGCGGATAGCGGCAGCTCGTACCTTCCCCCGCCCGCGCGCACACCCTTTTTCATTTTCTGATCAGATTTGATTCCAACTTGAGTTCGACGAACGATATATATCTTTCTCCTGCTAGCGAGAGAAAGCCGCGGAGGAGAGAGCCGAGAGAGAAAGAGAGAACTGCGCAGACTACGAGGATGATGAACAGCCGCGCCCCGGCTATGAGGTTCATTCGCCGAGTACAGGGGATTCACTCTCTACAGCTGAATGCTCTTTTTTCCCTCTGATTTATATGTGGAATTTTATTAATATGAATGTTCCCGCTAAGATATATTCTCGGTATTATCTTTTTTACGCGGCTCCTCAGCGCAGTAGCGCCGACTCCGGCCGCGGCTCTGCGAATGTATTCATGCCACGCGCGTGCTGCGCTGCATTAATCTAATTGATATAACTTTTTTGACAAGCTGCACTCAGCGCGGCATTCGAATCGCACGCAAAGCTCTACATAATACTTGTATGCTTGGTAAAAAATATCGAAGATCAGCTCCACTGCCTTAAACACTAAAAGTAATTTGTTCACTATATTCAGGAAATTACCGACCGAAATCACTCGCTAAAGAATGATTATTATCAATTTGGGTACGAATGGATTCAAACGACTCGAATTGTACAAAGACGATACGCATCAGTGATGTGAAATTTGTAATCGGTATACCATTCCTGGAAAAGTGGTTGACCCTTCTTTGATGAGTGCACAGAGCTTCATCGAATATCAAAAATTCAATTATGAAATTATACTTTGAAATATTAATTAAAGCTGGTAGTATCGTGATGAAATATTTCGAAGAGGAACCATAGAAAAGCCTTTGAATTTTGAAAACTAAAGAAAAAGTGGAAAAAAGTATCGGTGAAAATTTCTCCTCTTATACTTTTTTAGAGAATTTTAAATCTGATGTGCGCTCAATTATAGACTCTATACTAACAATTAGTCGCCTTTTTTACCTTTGTCGCCTGTACGCAGCCGATCGGCACATCCTGTTTCAGCGAATTCGACATACTCAACTCGTTCTCAGAATCTCGATTCTCGATTATCAGTTTTATTTCCAGGAGAGCGCAGTGTGTAACAGATTCGATTGCAAATCGTGATTCGATTCGTAGGTATTTTAATGAAACAGCACTGGTCATCGAACAAGTGTTTCAGGAAAACGGAAGGAAAGTCGGGCGACGTGACGAAACAATTTTCCAATAGCAGTAGACGCATTCCTCGCGTAAGCAGCGCGCACGAGCGATAAATCGTCGAGTGGGTAGGGACGAACAATGGCTCTCTCGGTGATTCCTTTGATCGACCAAAAGAAGCGCGTATCACGACTGTGACTTTTATCGCGCAAGGGCCTCTCACTCAACCCAACAACATATCCCGCCGACCCGCGCCGATGAAAATAGAATCGCGCCGCGCGGCGAGCGACGTGTCCGATAATCGATCGCGAGCCACGGCTTTCATCCATTATGCGAAGTCAATTAATTTTATTTAATCGAGTGCGCAGAGCTGTCGACAAAGCCAGAGTGCGCGAAACTCCTGGAACTACCGACAAAGCTTCTCGCTATCTGCGCGCGCCTTTTGTACGCGCGGGGCAAGGCAGAGACTTTGATTTTCTTGAAAAATACCGAGAACACACTCGCGCGCATGCGAGCAATGTATACCGCTCTCCGCGCTCCTTGGCGAAATCATTTAAAACTTTCGGTTTTGTTTTTGTACGTCGGTGAAAAAATAAGCGAAAAGTTTCATCGAATTCAGAAACGCCGCGGCACACGCGTATGTATGCAACGCGAGGCGGCTTGTTGCAGGGTAAATATAAACGGGCAATTTAAAAAGGCAAAAGTTTGAATGGAATCGTTCGGCGAAAAAACAGAGAAAGCGAAAAAACCCGCCGGGGAGTAGCATTCAATTTAAAAACAGTCAGAGCTGCCGCGCGCGCGCGCGGACGTGTGCGCGATTCCATATAGGTGAAAATCTTGTTATTTATAGGTCGATTAATACACATGGAGGCGTTCTTATCGGGCGATTGTTTCTCCGGAAAAGCGTCGAGAGCGGAAATGGGTAGGACGAGCTGGAGAATATAAGTGAAAATCAGCTTTTGCGGCGTTGCAGCCAGCAGAGCCAGCGCGGGTTTTTTCATAATCTATTCCCGATAGAGCTGCTGGAAGCTGGGCCGGGGAGCGCAATAGCCGTGACCGCGCGCACACTGCAGAGAGCCAGAGCTGGGAACCGGCGCGGCGGCAAGGGCCAAGCGAAAGGATATAACTTACGTCGGCAGGTTCGCGCGCGAGCACTTATTCTCCGTCGCTCGCTCCCATACACGCCCCCGCGGCAGCTCGTTTCGCAGCGCGCGTTTTCCTGTGTCCAGAAAATAGCTGCTCCCTCTTCCTGCCCCGCACGTGTGTGTGTGTGTGTGTGTGTCGACAAAAAACGCGAGCGCGCACACGAAAGAAGAAACAAGTCCGCACGATAATTCAGCGCGCGGCCGAGCACTACTGCTGCCGCTACCCCCTTACTGCGCTCACCTGGCACATGAATTTCTCCGGCAACGAGTTTGCCGAGCGATTCTCGCCTCTCTCTCTCTCTCTCTCTCTCTCTCTCTCTCTCTCTCTCTCTCTCTCTCCCGTATATATAGATACGTGCGCGCGCGCGAGCCCGCTTTTTAAAAGCCCAGACGAGCCGACCAATTTGTTTCCTCGTGCTTTATATTTCTCGGCTCTTTTTTTCAGCGCGCGGCCTCCTACATCTCCCGGGCTATTTTTGCGAGCCGTCTCGTTAAAAACTTAACTCGGTGATAGGCGCTAGGTCCTCCTAGGAGTAGTGCAGCTGAACCGTCGTCCGGAATTATTTCGGACGTTGACCGCGCCGCGCTGCCAGCATGTTCAATTACGCGCGCGGATCCGCGGACAAAAAGCTCGGTACTGCGCGGCGGTCCGGTTTCATTCATGTAAATTAACTCTTGAAATCAATTTAATCACACCCGAGAGTGTGTGTGTACGTATATGCACCGCTGGAAAGCCGGGCGAGACAGTAGTTTATTATGTGGGTTAACGCAGCGAGTATAAGCAATCGAAGTAGTAGCAGCCGCAAAAAGTGCGGCGGCGGCGGCGAGAGGAAAGAGTACTCGCTGCTGACCTCCGAGCTGCGGCATCTCAGCTCATTTCGTCGTTCTTTAACTCCCCCTCCTGCCCCCCCCCCCTCTCTCTCTCTCTCTCTCTCTCTCTCAAGTATATTCTCAGTCTTTGTCTCCGAGCTTGCGTCTGGCTCTCAGGGAATGTTCGTTCGCGCGCGCGGACGCTTGCTCGCCGCTGCGAGAGCGCGGAGCTAGGACGACAACGATGGAAGACTGTTTTATACGTCCACGTAACCGGCGATGTGGACAAACGAGCGAGCGGGGGCGGGGAGAGCGTAACGACTGATGTCTTCGCGATATTTCAGAGCTCGCGCAGACCCTCTTTCGCCGCTTCCGGAATCCAGAAATCACGGGGCGAAAAGACGCGGCGCAAGCAGCGGTGGCGGCAGTCGGCGCCGGCAGCCACGAAGAAAAGAGAGCGAGAGACACGCCAGCGTGTATATAAGGGGGGTAAATACCTCTGGCTCTCTCTCTCCCTGGTAAAATCGTTACGGGACAAGAAAGGCAGAAAAGGGAGAGCGAGGGAGAAAAAAGAGCTCGTTACTTGACTTCTAAATACGCTCAACACAATTTCCGCAGCCAGCGCTCGTCGTTTCGTTATTTCGGAATTTCTCTCGCGCTCTCTTTTCTCTCGCGGCTGACCGATTTACCGTCCCCACGTATATATAGTTCACGCGGCAGCGATGCATATCCCAGATATTAACTATGAATTAATATCCAAAACGCAGTAGCATAATTATGCAAGAGGAACGCGGAGCCGAATGATAATCGATGCGGCATAGCAGTGCATCGCGTATAATAAAAGCGCGTATAGTCGCGCCAGGAAAAATATTCCGAAGCAATTATTTCGCTGCGGATAAATGAAATTTGTCTCTTATGCGCGCAACGCATAATCGCCCCGCGCGCACAGCGAACATAATCCCGGAACAACAAAAGAGAAAGAAAAGCGAAATTAAACAAATTGCAAAGCGCTTTTTGTCGCGCGCGCTCGCGTACTTAATTTTGCGGCAACAACGGCATAACAGCTATAATCCGCCGACGTCATATAATACGTAACGAGAGAGTGAGAGACTCCGGCTCTTCCTGTACGAGCAGAGCGAGAGCGGTGTAATTAAAAAAAATGTTTTTACAGCCCCTTCCGGCGTGTCGGGGTCGCTGCAGCCGGGGGAGCCGGCGCTGAGAGAGGCTGGGCGATACGACGACGAGGCGGCAGCACTCTCCGCTTGATTTATCGCTTTCCCATCCGTCGTGCCCGTATCTCTCTCTCTCTCTCTCTCCCTCTCTCTCTCTCTCTCTCTCTCTCTCTCTCTCTCTCTCTCTACTGCGAGCAAAGCTCCATTTTTTCCCCGTTCGCTCACTCTCGATCGCTGCAGTACGTACTCCGTCGAGCTCGTCGTGGGCGTGCGCGTATCACGCGCCCAGAGATGTTTACCCAGGCCTGCCGAGTCAGATGGTTATAATTCGCCACGCTCCGTGCTTTTTTGGGGCCCGGGGACACACTTTTCGAAAGAAGGGAAGGAAATTAGCATCGCGACTATGGAAGCCGCAAGCGGATCGCGCGACCGGTCGCGAATGAATCTCGCGCGCGGAGAAGCTGAAAAGAGAGAGAGAGAGGGTAGCGGGGAGGGGAGATCGCGCGGTAGGGGGAGTAGCCGAGCATGCGCGCAGCGGCAGCGCCGTGCTACCGCCGACTCGGCTCAGGGTATTCGGCCGTTCGCGCCCGCGCGCGGCGACGCTCAGTCTCGCCACCTCTCGCGCAATCCACTGCAGATATACGCGCAATTACTCTGTCAACAGTGCTCAAGATCTCATCGGAGCGAGCGCACCGCGCGACCCGAGTCGGAGACAAAAAGTTCGGGAGAGAGAGGGCGCAGTATCGGAGAGCGGGCTTCGAATTTTCGCGCCCCCGCGAGCGCGGTGTGCTTGCCGGCGCCGCCGTAAGCTGCAGCACATAAGTATAGCGTACCCCCTCAAGAGAGAGAGAGAGAGAGAGAGAGAGAGAGAGAGAGAGAGAGAGAGAGAGAGAGAGATAGAGTGAGACGGGCAGGCGAGGGGTGGGGAAGAGCGGCGAGAAGTCCGTACGCCAGTATAGCAGCAGCCGACAGTCGTGAGCCTCGCGGCGGCCTGAGCAGCAGCTGTATCAACTGCCTCGATCAGTTTTCACGTGTGTGTGCTCCGTTTGCTCGCTCCGTTTGCTGGCCGGACTGACGGGGGCGATAAAACGTGTACGAGTATCGCGCGACGCGTGCCAATGACTGGCCGATAACAATGCCGTCAGAGCCTCGCCGCAACTGTTATCGCCGTCAGCGTTGTTGCCGCCGCTGTTGTTGCCGCTCGTTAGCCAAAACATAGCGAGCGCGCGCGCGCAACTTGCGGTCGTTCCTCACGCTCTCCTCTCTCTCTCTCTCGCGCTCGCTCTCTTCTCGTTGCCAACGGCACCGCTCTCTGCCTCTGTTTCAAGTTTATAGTGTGCCCTGATTAGTTGCTGCCAGCGAGCCGAGGATACGCTCGCCACAACGAGGAGCCGCTCGGCCTGCTTGTGTTGTTGTACTCTATAACACTGTACTCTGTGCGCACTGTGCGAGCCGGGGAAAAAATACGAGCGAGCTTCGAAATGCCTCGGCACGTGTGGCGGACTCTGGGACTGACTTTTATGACCCTGCTGATAACGGGTAAGTGTTTTATTGGCCCATTCTAGCTCGCGGCGCGCGTTACTCGCACTATACGCGCGGATCCCTTTTTCATCCCAGCAGCAACCCCGCAACGAGCAAGCACGTGTTTTTACGCAACTTTAAGCCGCCGTCCCTTCTCGAGTGCGCGCATCCGATCCTCCGTCCCTGATTACGACCGCGTGATAACGATGAAAATAATAATCATAATAATAATAATAATAATGGTGGTGGTACTCAGAAGT
Source organism: Nasonia vitripennis (assembly GCF_009193385.2). Lineage (NCBI taxonomy): Eukaryota > Metazoa > Arthropoda > Insecta > Hymenoptera > Pteromalidae > Nasonia > Nasonia vitripennis. The sequence goes on along the minus strand of NC_045761.1, from coordinate 13,261,092 downwards.
AGAGAGACGACGTCGATTCGCAGCTCGTCCTCGCTTTGAAGTTGAACGCCGCACCGCAAGCTCTCGTGTACGCGCGCAGATTTATTCAGCGCAAAGCTCTCGGAATGAGCGTCGGGCGAGGTACGCGAGAGACGCGCGCTTCAAAGATCAAATATTTTCGCGCGCGTTTGTTTATCCGGGATTCTGAAGCAGCTGCCTGCTCGGCAGCGTAAAAAAGTAACAACAGCCGCGGGCGACGCGTTGATGTTGCATAATGCCGAGCGAGAAAAAGATTATTGAGGAGTTTGATTAAATTTTTATGTTAATTTGACTCTCGCTAACAACGCCCGGCAGACGAGTTTTCCCTACTGCTCGCTTGTACGCGTAGCGTATACATGCAGCGCAGCGGAGAAAGGGAATCAAGTTTAGCTCGGCGATTTCTTTGTTCCCGCGCGCAAAATGAAAAGCGAAGGAAATTCCGGCTCGGTTAGGCAAGGAAAAAGCTGAAAGACAAACTCGCGTTAGGGACAAGTGAATAAGTAAGTAAATTTCTGGATAAAGGAGAAAGGTATGAAAAGATAAAAAGGACGACGATCCGCACGAGATAATTTATTCGCGTAGACTTTAATATAATACGAGATACAGTAGAGCGCACTGGAATTCCGGAAGACTCGCGAAAAATGAAGCAGCGACGACGCAAGAGTCGAATATAATTGATGAGAAATATGCGCCGCTCGCCCAATCGGTTTGCACGACAGAGCTTTTATACGTCTCGATTACACAGCTCGTGATTGAGGTGACTTACATAGAGCGAGCAATTTAAGCTTTTACGTATAGAGAGAAGAGACCAGCTCGTTTTCATTGCGAGTAATTCTAATTGCGCGCCTCCGTCTGCTCGGGCTTCGCTCTCTTTCCCTCTTTCTCCTTCTCCATCTCCCTCTCTCTCTCTCTCTCTTGGCTCGCGACTCAGCAGCAGCAGCAGCAGCTCTTCTTCCCTTTTGACGCCGCTTGATTACAAGCTCGAGGTGTGGACGAACAATCTCATTTGAATTCGTCCCTCTTCGACTTCCGCTCTTTCTCTGTCTCTCCCTGTCTCTCTCTCTCTCACTCTCTCTCTCTCTCTCTCTCTCTCTCTCTCTCTCTCTCTCTCTCTCTCGCTTGCGCGCTTGCCCCAGCCCAAAGGTCGAGATGAACTGTGGAACGTACCATTTTCCAATTTCCTTGAAGCTTCTATTAGAGTGCATTTTCACTTTTGCATACAAATATAGCCGCGGCGGCGGCCGCTGCTGCACTGCGACTGCTCTCTCTCTCTCTCTCTCTCTCTCTCTCTCTCTCTCTCTCTCTCTCTCTCCTCTCTACCCTCTAGTGTTCGCGGCCTTGCTTATGATTATGCATCGCGCCCTTCTCGAAGGGGTAATTTTAAATTCCCCTTGAGGATACTACAGTTGCACGCAAAAATTACTCGATTATACAGTCGCAACAAGACGGGGCTTGTTTCTTCGTGACTGTCGAAATTTGTTTTCGTTAATTAGCTTTCTGCGCGGCGAATCTAGGTTATATGAACAAACCCTCGTTTTCTCCCTCGTTAATTAAAAAAGAAAAGAGGAGTCGGGGGCGACAAACAAACGGGAAATTCTCCGGCTTTGAGAGGCGCGACGGCGCGCAGTTACAGCTCTAAACGTCATAATTAAAGGAAGCTCTAATTTAAATGCGATTCGTAAAAGGCAGAGACGGCTATCTCTGACCGGCTATATGCAGTGTGTCTCGATGCAGCCCGACGGCAGCAGTGACTTTTTACAATCGCCATAATCGCCGAAACGTTGGCTCCAAATTGTGCGCCGCGTATACAGATCCAGCCTGACATCAAATTTCTGTTTACACAAGCGGGGGGATTTCGCCCGTAGCTCGGCGGCTGCTGCTGCTGACGCTGTTTGCTACACGGCATTTGCGTGTGCTTGGGCGTAGATATATCGCGCGTGCGAAGCTGCTGCCACACGCCGGAGCCGTGAAATGTCTGCTCGCCTACATAGCCATCAGACGACACTCACTTTTAACTACTTCTGTGCGGTGGCAGCGGCAGGCATAATCCCGTCCTCGTCGCTGCAAAAGTCGCTGAGAGAGTATGCGCGGAGCTGCCTCTCGGTCGAGTATGCGGTTCGCGATGCATTAACGGCTTGCGACCCTCTTACGAACTTGAGAAAGTAGCTCCGCTCTTCGGGCCTACACGCGTGCGCGTGTGTGTGAGTGCGGGGATGGGTACTTTTGACTATATTATTTTTAATTGCGAGTTCCGCTACTAATTGCTCGTGCGCGGAAAACGGATAACAAGATCGTGCGCCGGCAAAGCCCGGAATCAGGGCGGACTTGCCGGCTAATACTGTGCCACCGATTCTATTGTGATACCAATCTTGGCGTGCCACAGGGCTCTGTTCTGGGGCCTCTTCTGTTTAGCCTTTACATTAATGATATTCGACATTTCCTGGCTGACTTCAAAGACCCCGACGGGATTATCGGACAGTGTCGAACATTTGCTGTATGCTGATGATGACCTGCAAACCTATACTCAGGTGGTGAGGGACGATCTGTGGCGCGTGCGGTGTCGGCATAGGCATCTGAGAATGTACTCTGCCTCAATGTTGGGAAAACTAAAGCTATTATTTTCGGTTTGGATTATAACATCAATAAAGTGAAAAGTCTACAGCTGCCTGACATTGAGGTCGCGGATGGCGTTTTCATTCTCTTTGTTGACACTGTAACTAATCTCGGTGTTATAATGGATTCAAAATTGGCGTGGAAATCGCAAGTGGATGCGATTAGCCGAAAGGTTAATAGAGCTCTTTATGGACTCAGATCCTTCAGATCCTGTACCACCGAGACACTGCGTAAGCAGCTGGCTAGCGCTCTTGTCATCTCGCACTTGGATTACTGCTCTCTTGTCTACCTTGACGTATCAGGTGAACTCAACACCCGACTTCAAAGGTTGCAGAACTCATGTGAGATATATCTGTGGTGCTAAAAGGCGCGAGCACATCTCCCTGTATAGGAAAGAGATAGGCTGGGTTTCGGTCGAGGGAAGAAGGAAGTATTTTGCGGCGGTACTGCTTTACAAAGTAGTTGGCATGGGAAAGCCTTCGTATCTCGCTGCCCTTTTTGAGAGGAACCAGTGTAGAACCTCTTCTAGGGACCCCAAGGAACTCGTAGGGTTCCCGGTTCGCGTAATGACACTGGACTGAGGTCATTCAGTGCATGGGGCGCGCGTCTATGGAATTCGCTCTCTCGTAATTTAAGGAATCTTCCGTCACTTAGTCGGTTTAAAACACATCTATCAATGCGAGGATGGTGGTGTCGTTGAATGACAAATGTAAGCTGTGATATAACTTGTGAAAAAAATGTGATAAGTCATCTAGTATTGTACCTTGTAATTTTTTTGACTAGAGCAAAATAGATCTATAATAATAATAATAATAATAATAATAATAATAATTGACTAGACTATAAACTCGGGAAATCGAAACCGAAGTCGGATCGAAATCGCAGCCTCCGCGGACAGGGGTTATACTGTCTTTTTGAGCGTTTCTCCATAATTTCGGTAATTGCAGCTCGCACGAGCCGGGCGCAATATGTGAGGTGCGTCGTATTCAGCCGCGGATTAACGAGACGATACATAGTCGGCGGCTGCCGGATTTGACAGTGTTGTCACGGAGGTCCGCGCGCGCGTGGCTCTGTACACACCGCGAACAATTCCAGCGGATGCGCTGCTCAAACGAGCTGCCCCACGGCCGCGAAAAACCGGATGGCGCACACGCACACACACAGTTTGCGCTGATACGCACGCTGGATATAATGCTGCACCGGAGCCAAAGGGTTAGGCCGCGTGACGAGCCTCTGTAATTTCACACCGTCTTGCATGGCACTCTTCTTTTGACTCTGGATTCTTTTGAATCGCGTATACACACCTATAACGCGCTATTCTCCGATTTCCAGCGGCGTCTCTCCTCTCCCCCACTTCATTCTCGCGCTGCAGGGAGTTCACATTCAACGCTTCGCCCGAGAAGGAGCGAAATTTCTTCTTCTTCTCCTCCTTTTTTTCTATAGCCCAAGCCGGCGGTTTAATTTAATCCTTCTCTATGCGTCGTCGGGCGCTGGGCTCGGCGCATTGTACAGGCTCGCGGGAGAAAAAACGCAAGAAAGTCGCGGAATAAAGAGCCGCTGCCGCGCGAGGCGTCCTGATCGATATAATGCAGCCGCCTCGGCGAGTGAAAGGGCGCGCTTCATTCGCGTGCTATATTGTTTCCTCGGTGAGCTGGGCTGCGAGAAAAAATAATTTGCGCAATTTCGCCTCGGCGCACTCTGGGTTCTCGCGCCTCGTCGCCGCCGCGTACACTGCTTACTTCTGCGTCGGTACATCGAGAGCGTGCCGCCTCATCTTCTAATTGATTTTCCGCGCAGCTCTTGGGACGCCCCGACGCGGCGCGCAGTGTACAGCGCGGAAAGAAAATAACCGGTGCAGAGAGTGAGAGAGGAGAGTCGGGATGAAAAAAAGGGCTAAAATGAGAAAACGGAAAAAGCTTTGCGGTAGATTTGACAGTTGGCGGTTCGAGCTTGTATCGATGTTCGATAAAACGCCTCCAGTACAGCGCTCGATAGGAAAAAGTAAGTGCTTTTTCCTCCTTTTTTTCAAGCTCCCGCGCTCGTTGCGCGCCTTTTCCCTCGGTTTTTTTCACAGCGCGCCGTCTGCGCTCTCGAAAATATTGTCGCAACGCAGCCCGCCCCCGCTCTCCTACAGCACTACACACACACGCGTACTCACACACAGTATAGTAGACGGAGAGCCGTCGGCAACAGCGGGGAGTCTCTCTCTCTCTCTCTCTCTCTCTCTCTCTCTCTCTCTCTCTCTCTTTCTCTCTCTCTCTCTCTCTTTCTCTCTCGCTGCCGTCGACACACAATAAGCGACTGTTCCTCGACGGCCGTCCCGGGCCGCAAGTCGCCGCGCGCGCGGCAGTTTCTCTACTTCGCGCCCTCTCGCTCGCGGCGCGAGAGCGACGTTTTTTCGCGCCCGCCCCTCCCGCGGCAGAGAGAGAGAGAGAGAGAGCCAGGCTACATGTACTCGGAATAATAAAACTTGTAAAGCGTTAAAGGCCGCCGCGTGCGTGAGCGGCAGATTGCGCTCGTCAACATTTTCGCTTTTATTTTTTTCGTGTATAACGTACCGCACGCCTTTACCGCCGGCAGCGCACAGCTTTTACGGGCTTTCTTGTTCGCTCATTTCGTCGCGCTGGTACGCACGACGCTAATTACGCCGTTCGGCTATCGCTGCGTGTTTAATATACGCGACGAGGATATTGCTCGCTCTCGCTAATAATTTCTTTATCGTCGCGTCGCTCGACGGGAGAGAGAGTTTTTCCGCGCGGCCGAATCGATCGGATCGAGAATTTTCAAATTAACGCTAGCGTGCGCGAAGCGAGAAAGGAGAGCGGATTATGCGCGCTGCGCTCGAGAGCCGGAACGTTTTCCGAGAAAAAGCAGCGGTAACTTATCTCCCGGCGCACAAAGCCCGGATGCAAGTATAAGCCAAGTTTTTCAGGCCAAGTATGCGCGCGATGAATCCGTAAATCAAAGATTCCCTCCGGGGATGCTAGGGAGCAAATTAAAAGGAAAGGCTCGCAAAACATCTCGGGTCAATTCGTACTCGTACATATATATACGGCAGAGCACGGGAGCGCGCTAACCGCGAAACTCGCATGTGCGACCGGCTCTAACGAGCTCAGTTTTGCGTGCACGTGCAGCCAGTCGTATTCCTATCTTTCACCCCCCCCCCCCCCCCGGTACAGTCCGACCAACAATGTCTCTGCTCCCAGCACGCGTGCACACGCACACATATGGAGTTCTCCTGTGTGCAGAGCAAAGCGGGCCTTCGTGCGTGCGATACGCGCGCGTAAGGGGCGTCGAATCGATATACATATGCAGCGGAGTATTAGACCAGGAGGAAGAGCACCCGTCAGCTAGAGGAAGTGCTCGAACGCCTCTCCTCCCTCTATAACCGGGCCCGCGGAGCGTAAAATAAGCAAACGCCTACGCAGGAGAGAGAAGGAGCATCACGGGGGAATATGTACGACACAGGCTGCTGCAAGTAGACGTGGCTCTTATTTCGCCCTGCTCTCGCTCGCAGTAGCCTTGGCGCGTAATGGATAAACAGAGGAATGCGTGCTGCGCTGCAGCTAATTTTTGCGCCGCCCTTTTGTTATTACATTCTCTCTCTCTCTCTCTCTCTCTCTCTCTCTCTCTCTCTCTCTCTCTCTCTCTCTCTCTCTCTCTCTCTCTCTCTTGGACCGCCCGCGTGCGTGTCGGGCTTCAATCACAATATTTTCATTTCCTTGCAGTGTGTTTACGTGAAATTCCGCTTTTGCGTATACGCACTCTCTCCCGCAAACAGTTTCGGATTTTCATATACAGCACACACGACTGAGGCGAAGCTACTCGCTCGCCGGGGAAAAAATGGATAACGCGGAGAGGGAAAAAAGTAACGTCGTAAAACGTAATCGGTCGGCGTCAGCTAAAAATCTCTTTACGACTGCAGACAGGGGAACTGCCGTGCGCGCGTGCATAAAAAGCCCCGCGAGTATTGATTTATCGTCTAGTAATGCGCGCATTTATTTTGAGAGAGAACGAGAGCGAAGGGACAAAGATGAAGAAAGAGTGTAGGTCTCTCTCTCTCTCTCTCTCTCTCTCTCTCTCTCGGAAGGAGTTATGGCCAGAGAGAGGGGGCGCGCGCGGGATAATTTTAGAAGAGCGACAGAGAGCTGAGGGCGATCGGAGAGAGAAAAGGAGAGAAAAGGATGTGCGCAAAGACGTTTAATAATATACACACGCGCGCGGCGCGCCACTCGGGCTCCGCGGATTGTGATAATAAACGATCCGGCCTGCGTAAAGTGTGTGCGTAAGCGCTCCCGAGCCTCCGGAGCTTTCCGCGTCCTTGTCGCGCCGCGAGCTTTTCCGCGTGTGTACATATATATATATATATATATATATATATATATATATATATATATATATATACACATACGCATATAGAGCGAGCGAGCACGGCGCCTCATGTATATACCCCATAGGCTTCTTGTCACAGGGGAATCAGCGGGGAAATTTATGAGACGGCTTAGGTTTGTCGGAAAACTTATTTATCCGACTCCGCGGAGATGGATACTGACGCATCGTTTATCGCCCGAGTGCGGCTCCGTATATGCCGCTATAGTCCCCTCCGCATCGTCGATGAAAAATCTCCTTTTAAGAGGTTTCATCGCTCCTTTAATGTCACACGCGCGGGGAAGAAAAAGAAAACTATAACAACGAGCGACTGCTTCGAGTGGAAAGCGCTGTGCTGCTGTTCTCGCGAAAACGGAGCGCGTGTTCATTCATTCAAAAAGTAGACTGCCGGGCTATTCTGGTCCGCGCTCGCTCCTTGTGTACGAATGGTAAATGGTCGTGACATTCGCCTGCTCTCTCGTCTCGTTATTTTGGTCACTTTCGCCTCTTCTCTGAAGAGCTTCTCTTTCTCTCTCTCTCTCTCTCTCTCTCTCTCGACATGTGTGCAGCGACGCGGCGAAGAGCCCCGCCGAATGAATAAACAATTTTCAGCGGCGGGCGCTATATCCGTGTCTCTTCTCCGAAAAAAATTTATTCGATACAAAAGTGCGCATCGCGATCGCGAAATTTGTCAACACTTTGCTCGACGCAGAGTTTAATATTTCTCCTCGCGACGTATGCAGGAGCTCAAAGAGAGGACAACGTATATAGGACGGGAGACTGTAATAGCGCACGGAATGGCTGCGGAGCAGCTAGCGCAGGGTAAGCAAAGTCAATGCCGCTGTTCGAACGACAGAGCACGTTCGACCTTTGCGTTATCAAAATTCCGAGCAACCTCGCGCATCGTCAATGCCGTCGCTTCCCTTTCCCCGATCGATCCGCAAGCCGTTGCTCGAGGTATTAGCCGAATTCGTTGCGTGATTCGGAAAATACCGCAGGCTACTGAGCTGATCGGGGGACGTTCACCCCCCGAGTTCCGAATTACTCAATTAGTCAGCGCGAAGCGTGTTGTTCTTCTAATCCTACACCGCCGTCCTCTCGCCTCGCAATTACGTCGTACGAAGCGTCGTCAATTATAATCCGGGCTCTCAAAATCCCTGGGCGGGATATCATTACGCAATTTGCGTGCTCGAGAGGCCGAGGGGGCGCGAAAAACTCGAGCGAGCGGCGCGCTGAACCGCGCGAAAAAGGCGAACGCTCGGGAGCAGCCTGTGTAGAATTATTAAAACAACAGCGGCGGCGGGGAAAAAGTTGAGTGCGAATTTGCCGCCTCTGACACCGCCCCCGCTCTCTCAACTTTGTTCGGGGAAAAAAGTCGTCGGCGGGAAAAATTTGTCCAACTAAAAAACAAGACGCGCGCGCGATTGTTATAATAATTGAAAACGCGCTCGGCCAACTCTTTCCCACGCATGGGTATTATGAAGGCAGTGTATGCCTCGCTCTGTTTCGTGGGTAAAAAATTACGTCGAGCTTTCGGAAAAGCTTTTAACAACAAGGCGTTGCAAACAGCGAACATAAATATTAACGAATAGGCGAAAATTTGATGGAAACGAGCGCGCGCACGTTTTTTTTCATCCGAGCGCACACGTTCGCCGAAACGCGATACGCCGGGTTATAAGCGTGTGTGCTCGGTTACACTTATATTTTTTTCAGCCGATCTCCGCGCGAATCACAATAAATGCGCGCGCGGGAACGCACGTCGAAGGGGCCGCGCGCAGCACAGAGCGGAGTTTAAAAGTGAAATTTCCAGCGCGCGCCACGGCCCGTACAGCTGCGTATAGACGAAGACATTAATATGCAAGTATGCAAAGAGGTATGTAAATAAATGCTCGTGCTTGTTCGCCGGGCGGCGTATGTATGCGTATCGGCCGGATCCTCCACCCTCTCTCTAATTTTAGCCGCCCGCGCGCACGGTCCAGTGCTGCGAAACTTGGATGCAGCGGCTCGGTTCGCGCATTCGCGTGATTAATATCGGACGATCCATCCGAGCGTGCTCGCATAGACAGCCGATATAACGCGCGAAGCGTTTTTTTGCATTTACACTGCGCCTGGCCGTTATTGATTTCGCTGCCGCGACATCTCGAGCGAATCATAAGCTTTTTGCCGAGGCGATCGATCAGTCTCCGTCGAGGATTAAGAAGTAGCTAGCCGAGAAAGGACGAGAGGTGTTTTTCAGCTTAAGCACGGGCCATTCGTCGCGCTGTATAAGCTCGCGTTCGCGGGAAAAGAAGGTATAGCACCGTGAGCTCGGCGCAGCGCGGCCCTGACGATGATAGGCTCAGTCAGGCACTATCCGCTCTGCAGGCGGCCCCCGCGGCATCGCGTAACTCGAATTTCGTTAGACGCGCGCTCGAGCGTATTATACAAAGTATGCAAATGCGCCCGGGATGAGTATGGCTGGCGGTTGTGGCGGGAAATGCCGAATAGCAACGAGAAAAGAGCGACAAAGCTACATGCGCGCAGGTAGAGGCAGAGAGAGGGAGAGAGAACATACACAGTAGGCGACGAGTGCAGCGTGAGGTTTAATATATACGTACTGCTATTAGCTTAGCTTAAAGCGGCTAGCTTGTTTCGGAGCACTGTAAATCCAATTTACGGAATATTGGACTGCTTCTCGCGGTGCTTCATTCATTAAGCCTTATTAGGCTGCATTATGCAAAAATTAGCCGGCGTGCGCGCGACGCTGCGCTGCATTTCTGCGGGCGGAGGCCGAGAGACACAGAGTAGAGCAAGAGAGAGAGAGAGAGATACGAAGCGGAAATTAGGCGCGCGGCTGCAGCCGGATAGCCCGCCCGGTGGCAATTCGCCGCGCCGTCGCGCCCTGGCTCCCGGCGCTCTTGATTAGATAAACCAGCTCTTCCAACTGATGATTATCCGCGCCGCGGCGTTAGAAGCGGCGACGCTTTACGAGGAGCGCTAGCTCGCGCTTTTTGCCGACTCGATTATCGTTATTACTCTTGTTGTTGTCGTCGTCGCTGTTCGTGGAAATCGTGAATTTATTATCGCGCGCAGCTTCCGCTCGCTGCAGCTCTTCCCCCCAATAAATCTCTTTTCGCGCTGCAGCTGGTATTTCACGACGATATCGATGTACGTATCCACACACGCGCGGAGTAGTCGCCTCGATTCCACTTGCATTCCGTAAATCGCATCCGGCTCCCAGAAACAGACAATAGTTGGACGCTTCGGTTTGAAAAATTTCCCATCGGCTACTGCACGCGGCCCGTAGGAATGCCACGCATTCGACGACGCCGGCCCACTGCGCGCACCGCGGCCCGCGAACAGACTCGGACGGGATTCTTCCTTCCGGAAGCTGGCGGCGTTTCTGTGGTCGAGCCGCAGTAAGAACGCCGAAAAGCTGCCATCGTACTATACGTGTACCTACTCTGAGAGCAGGGAGAGAATTAGAGGATGCGTTGGCTACTCGCTCATCGCTACGCGCTCCATATAAATTTTCAGCTCTCGTTGTCAGCAGAAAAAGTCATCGGGAGATTTTTAATTAAATTCCTCTCCCCTGAGCGCAGCCTTGCGCACATATAGATCGACGAGCAGCTGATGTATAACAGACTCGCAACTCCCCACGCGCATTTGCATCCTTACGTATTCCGCGAGCGAGCTCTCCCGAAGCGACGAAAGATTCATCTCCTGCGGCGAGAGAAAGTCAAGCTTCTCCCAGCCGCGCGACTAGACGCGCGCGGCGTTTTTATTTAATGAACCTGCGCAAATTTGCCGGATCGGAAATTCCGCTGCAGGCCCGCGGGGGATATGCGGCACTGCACACACGCGCAAGGGACACATGAAGCATTCATTCGAAAATCAATCGGCCCGCGCGCGCTCGTTTTTTGTCGCGCGCGAACCGTGTGTAACAAAGAAAATCCTATTTCGACTGATCGGCCTCGCTATACAGAGGCAACACAACACAAAGACGTCGACAACAACAAGACGAGGAGGAGGAGGGCAACAACAACGTCGTTCCCGCGCACTTAGCCCGGAGCGATAAAGGGGAAGTTCGTTTGTCGCGGCTGTGTACACGTCAAGCTGGCTTCGACAATGCTCGGCTCCGCGGGGAACAATGCGACGCTCGCGCAGTTTATTCTCGCGATGCTCGTGTTACTCCTCGGTAATTCGCGCGGCTTTTTTCCCCCGCCGAGATTGACTTGGACGAGTTTGAGGAAAGCCGACGACGATGTTTCATTATAGTCGCTGCAGCCGAGAGCTTTGAGCGAGTCCCGTACGTGTATACACGTGTGCGGATAACAAATTTAGAAAGCGCTGCTGCAGCAGGGATTTTATGGGCGAAATGTTGTTTCAGACACGCGCCGAGCCGGGCTAATCCGTATTCTCCCGGCCCCGGCTTTTTTGCCCCTAATAAAATCCGCGCTGAAATACCTGCATGAACTTTGTACAAACACTTGAGATCCAGAGCGGGTAATGGCTCGGCTATATGCGCCGCGGAGTAAAAAGAGGAGATTGCCGAGCGTGCGCGGGGATGGAAAGAGAGAGAGAAAGAGTGGAAATAGCAGCAGCAGCAAGAGTAGCGGGGAGCGATGACAGATTCTCTTATCCTACTGGAATATATAGTTGTATAAATCTCGTCTGGAGAGGGTCTCTCTCGCGCCACTACGCTGCGGACCATATGTGTGTGAGCGCGCGCGCGCCAGCGGTGAAATTTTACGATGTTTCTCCTAGGAATCGGCAGTGTTTCTTCAACAAACTCCCCGAGAGCTATCCATTCATAAAGTCGCCGCTTAAATATTCCCGAAACGAGTTTTCTAATTAAATCCCCCATCGCGGCCTGCGAGAAAAGCTCCGAGATGCATGGCTACACGGTTATTTTTAAGTCGTACAAGCTGCGAAGAACAACACTTCTTCTTCTTCTCCTACTCGAGAGAGAGAGATAGAGAGAGAGAGAGAGAGAGAGAGAGAGAGAGAGAGAAAGCGAACGAGCGAAGAGAAATAGAATGCAATGCTGGCTGACGACGAGGGACGCAGCCGTCGCTGAAGGGTTTTCCCCCTGCGATTATTACCAGAGACGCCGACGTACACGAACCCGATGGAAAATTGGACTCTCGGCGCGTCGACTCGCTCGCACTCAGTTTCTCGAAGGAGTACAAGCGTGTATAGTATTTACTCGAAAAATTGCGACACTCTCTCGGCGCCGCGCGCCTATTAATTCGCGACAATGGCGCTGCGGAAAGAGTCTTGCGAATCGTGGGACAGTGGCGTATATATATAGATGAATAAAGCAGGAGCTCGTCTTTCTCCCGGCAGCCACGTGCGCGCAGTGTGCATTACAGCAGCTAGCCGCGGGACGGAAAGGATAGCCGCGGCACGTGCTATATGACGTCGGCGGGCGCTCCGGTCTGCCGCAGCCGAACGCTCGCTCCCGCTTTGCTTCTCGCCTCGTAAATCGTTGCGGGGCTTCGGGGTATATAGGTGCTGTACAGTGTGGCGCGGTTGTCGCGCACAGCACGCGGCCAACCGACTGCAGTGGCGGCACATTTAACAGCAGCCGCCGGGGTGTCTTATAATTTCTCGTAGGTAAATATAGCGGCGCCGTCCAATTTGTCACGGGGGATAATCGAAGGGATCAGCGGCTGCGCGCCCCGATAACCAATATAACGTCTTGTTCCAGCGCGCCGGAATTGTTTTCTTTTCTCGCGCGCGCAGCCGAAGGGTAATGGATTTCCTTATGTACATTCGCGTTATATCACTCGCCGCGGCTCTGCCTACTGCGCTACAGTCTATTATTATATACATTCCCAGATAATTGGAACACGAGACGACTGCCGAAGAGATTGTCGCTTTTCCGACGCAGTGTATATCCGACGATGGACACACCGCTTGTCGGTAAATATGAGAGGCGCGATGATGAAAAGTGGCGTAACGCGCTGACGAGTCTGTCCACATAATGTAGGCTATCTCTGATTGGCGGGCTCTATTTACACTGGCGTTTATTGCTGATTAATTGAATTGTCTATACGTCGACGCACGCGCGAGCCAGAGGAAAAATACACGGGACACTGCGCGCAGCGTCATCATCATCAGAGAGATAGGGAAAAGAATTTAATTATTATTTCGAACGATGCGCCGCTGCATATATTTGCATCGCTCAATTCATTCGGCCGTTGTGTGCAAAAGTGCGGCTATTGAGCGATGGCTGTATATAGTGTGCAGCGTGCATATACGTCTCGGCGGCTCCATCTGTGCCAAAGTCATTAGAAACGATGCGGAAAGTTGCGCGGCAGCGGGTGACCCGCCAGTGCGCGAGCTGCATATACAGTGTGCAGGCTGTAGGGAAAATCGAAGGGGCCAAGATAGATACGTCCCTCCGTCGCGTCGTCTATCCGCAGCCACATTTCGCAAGTTCGGAGTTAGTGGCTATTAGTCGTCAGAGCAGCGCCGCAGCCCGAACTATATACGGCGTATTAGTGGCACGAGCTAGTTATCGCTCTCTCTCTCTCTCTCTCTCTCTCTCTCTCTCTCTCTCTCTCTCTCTCTCTCTCTCTCTCTCGGATCGAGTCGAATTTCCGCGCCAAAGTGCGCTCTCCCTCCCCGTTGTTGCATAACAACGATAACGCGCGACACATCGAGTCGAAGCGGCGAAAAGCTGGCTGTCGCGTTTTTACGCAGTCGCGCGGTGTAGCGACGGACTGTGCTGCGTCGTCGGGGGCGCAGCTGTCTTAATTGCATATGAATATGCGTTGAGGTTGCTGCTGTCGGCGCTATTCGCTCGCAGATGCCGCCGCCCTATACAGATATCGGCTATACGCCGGCCGGCGCTCTCACGCCTAGTTTTCGGACATCGACTCTCGGAAGCGACGCGTGAATCAAGTTTAAATTAAATTGCTCGCTCGCGCTCGGCCATGTGGCGCTCGCTTCCTGACGCTGCAGCAGCGCGACTGCTGTCGCTTATGGCGAGGCGGATGAGAAAAGGATGCGGTTTTGATGCGACGCGAGAAGAAGCCGCCGCGCCAATATCGCCGCAAACTACGCCCTGCTACGCTGCTAATCTCGATTGGATTAGCTCTCTCTCTCTCTCTCTCTCTCTCTCTCTCTCTCTCTCTCTCTCTCTCTCTCTCTCTCTCTCTCTCTCCCTCTCTCTCTCTCGCTGCAGACGTGCATCGGTTTTTTGTCCTCCGCAGTCTCGCGCTGCACACATTGTCGGCAGCTCGAACAATGCGATAGCCGAAAGTTAACGCGCGGCGCCGGCCATGCGTATTACTTGCGCGCTAGAACTATTGTTGCTCAAATTGCATTGTCCGCGATGACTAGCGGCGCACGCGGAGATCGAGAGGAAGAGCAGAGGCTTAATTTGTACAGCCGCGGGCGCGCGGAGAAATCAAATGAAAACTCGCGCAACTCCAGATCAATTAAATCGAATACACAGCTGGGGCGCGGTGGCGCTTTGTTCCGGTTGCCGTCCGCTGGAAAATTTGAGACACTGTCGGGATTCGCGACAAAGCCCGCCCCGCGACGGAAGATTGAATTGAAGGTGCCGGCGGTACAAACTTCAAAAAGTAACGCCGCGATATTCGATTGAGTATCCGTCAAACCGATGACGCATTCGCTCTCTCGGCTCGTCCATTCGCATACTTTTTGCTGACTGCGCCGGGTCCAATTAATCGTGGCAAACAAAACGCGCGTATACATGCGGATTCTTGGAAAGCACGCGGCGTGCTTGTAGAGCTCGCCCGAGGGTAAAAATAACGCTTCTGGATTACAAGTCGGCGAGGAAAATGAAATTATTGCTCGCACCTTGATGCAGCTTCCGCTATCGAGTTACTCCGAATTTCCATAAGCCGAGCGCTCGCGCATGCGGCCAAATTTTCATCCTAATCTGTAACTTGTTTCATATACCTGTAGTTCAATTGGATTCCAGCTCGCAATCTGTTGGTTTCAAACCCAGCCTCGCATTTACATGTGCTTATATATTTTACGTATAGCTATATTCCCCGCGCGCTATTTCGAATACACGTTTCTACAATATTCCTGCAACGTAATCGAGAGGGTGCGAAGGGCGCACTTAGCGGGCGCAGAAGAATCATCATATCGCGCGCGCGGAAATAAAGCAGACGCGCCTCACGCACACACATGCACAAAGCGAGCTTTCATCCGGAATGACGCAAGCGCCGCGCGAGAAAATGGATCGGCGGGCGTCGATGGAAAAGGCAAACCGAAATGATCAAAGTAATAGAAGCTCTAAAAGTGGATAAACAAGAAAGGAGGAGTCTCCGTGTATACCTATAGATGTGTGCGCAGGCAGGGTGTGGCGCGCACGTGGCCGAACAGGCGTCGGGCCGCCGCCACGTGATAGCCGCCGGAAGAAAGTGTATAATAACGCAGCGCATCACACGCCGCAGAGCAGCGGGGGAAACGCATCGTCGCCGGTCGCCGGCTGCAATTTCAGCACGCGCGGCGCGCGCCCAATCGTGACTTACTTCTTTAAGCGCGCTGTATACGCGATGGGTGTATTTATACAAACAGGGGCGCGGGCGGCTGTTCGTGTGTGGAGTAGAAGCTCTGTGTGTGCGCGCGGCCAAAGATTAATGACCAGATGAGTCGTAAAAATTGTCAGCATAAATCGTTAGCAACATGACAACTTTATTTACCGCCTCGACGCGGCGGCAGTCACTTTACGGAATATTAATTAACACCTCACCTTCGACGCGCCCGTACATCATTCGCTCGTATATTCTCTCTCTGGAGAGAGCTGCGCGCGTTTAACGCCCCCGAACGCAAGTAACACGAGCGCTCTTTCACCGATAACATCGCGCACTGCAGCTGTGCGCGCTACGTACGCGATTAGCTTCGTTTTTCGATGTGCTTCACACTGCGACGATAATTGATGCATGATTATTCGTAACGCTTGACGTGGCCGTCGTTTGACCGAATATTCGCGTAAATTCGCTAAATTATTATATAGACGAGTGTACACTATACATACATGATGTTGCACAACGCACACAGTGTGCGCCGCGCCAATTAAGGCGATCCGCGCTGAGTGGCGTTTTCCGTGACACGCGACGAGAGGGTGAAAATTACAAAACAGCCCGGGCATTAGGTTATTAAAATTTAATCATTTCATTGTAGCTACAAGCCGCGCGCCCGTATAGAGTGTAGTATAGGTATAGGTATAGAGGGTATAACGACGCTCTGCTGGCAGCGTCGTCGGGTCGAGGCGTGGACGCGCGGGCGCTAGCGCGACTACGGGCCATTATTAAACACGAAAGCGTCGTATAAATCGCCTCGTCTATATAATACCTTATAGAACGTGTCACAGCGTAGTCGTGCAGCGAGCGGCTGCGGCGCAAACCGTAATCAATTTAATGCGTCGTTTATCTTTCCCTCTATCATATTATACAATACGTATATAGCATAACAATGTGTGTACACAAGCTCAAAACTCGCTTCTTCCCTGCACTCTCGACTAATCACGCGCGCTGAGCCAAAATAAAACACGACTTCGCGTCAGAAATAATTCCTTTCTTTCCGACGCAAGAGCCGAGAGAGAGATGCGCACATCCTGCCGGCGCGCGCGAGGAATTCACAATGCTGCAGATGACATGACTGGTTCATCAAGATGTCATCCACGTGACTTCGGAGAATCGAGCGAACCCTACACATCTCTCTCTCTCCCCCCCCCCCCCCCGTTTCCCGCCGCCCGCGACGCGCCGCAATGCTTACAACGAGCGCGCTTATCCGCGCGCGTCTTTTTTTCTCTCTCCTCGGGGAGACGACACTCGCTATCGCACACAGCGAAAAGTCGCGTGCAGTTCCGGCAATTTTTACTGCAGCGCTTGCTGCAACTGAAAGCGCAATCTTGCATTCGGCATTAATCATGGGATTTTACGGCGGCTACGGCCGTTCGATATTGACAAAAGTCAATAGCAGTCCAATACTGCGAGCGAGCAATAAAACAGGAGGACGCGGCAAAGGAAGGCGCTTGTTGGCTCGAAGACATCACTGCCAACGAAATTCCTCTGTCCCCTCTCGTATAGTGCGCGGGTATTTCGTCGACGTCCGCATATTTACCAGCAGTCTTATCGACTCTCACACTCCCGAACTCCCGGCTTTTGGCTTTGCTTTTTTCCATTCGGCCCCGCACAGCACACAGCTTTTCAGCCTACTCGCTGCCGCATGCGATTCTCAATCGAATGATCGAACGTTTTTATTCTCCGATAGATATCGCTGCCTCTGCGAGCTGCTCCCTGTGTCTGTGCGAGTGCGTCTCTCGCTCTTGAGAACGCGCGCAGAGAGAGAAAGAGCCGCCTTATCGTCGTTATTGAATCGTACTGTGTACGACGAGTGCTCCAGTTTCTCTTCCACTTTCCGCAGTATATCTGGCTCAATCTTTCCTGTTTTCATCTATACCTCGTCGTTTCGCTCGCCCAACTCAGCGACGACGGCAGATCCAGCCGGCAGCGGCGAAATCGATTTATGACCTTACTGCGCCGCTTTGCTCAAACTGCACTGCTCTACACTACGATTACACCACTCATCCCATCGTCGCTGCATAGCTTCGCGCGCGCGAAATTTCTCCCGAAACAAGTGTCCCGAGCGCGCAAAAACGCGACGCCATTCTTCCTGTTGTCCTCGACTCTCGCGCTCTATTCGCGCTGACTGATTAATACGGAAAATTATTTATGCTTCGACGCGAGAGACAAGCGTCGTCGTCGTCATCGTCGTCGTCGTCGTCGTCGGGACTCCATTAACGAAGCGAGCGTCTAAAAGGTTAATGGAACGTTTATTATTAATGAATGCAGACGCTCGCAAGTTTCGTCCTCGCTCTCGCGCCATTTCCGCGCACGGACTCGAGCGGCGCAACTTCGTCTTCTTCTGTACTTGTTTGAGCTCGAGCTGTGTACTTTTTTACGCGGACGCGAAATCAAAGCTCCTGCTCTCGCGCTCGCGCGGGGTGATGGAATTTTTATATTCGCGCTGCGAAACTTATCGCCGAGAGTAATAAGTTCCCA
Source organism: Nasonia vitripennis (assembly GCF_009193385.2). NCBI lineage: Eukaryota > Metazoa > Arthropoda > Insecta > Hymenoptera > Pteromalidae > Nasonia > Nasonia vitripennis. Next base: position 13,243,060 of record NC_045761.1, on the reverse strand, counting down.
ATTTTTCCGAGCGCGGCTTTTAAAAATATAACGCGTTTTACGGCTTCCGATTAATCTGTTTTTAGCTCTCGCTCCGTGCTGGGTATTCCGGGTCATTCGCTCGAAATGATTGAAACGCCGAGCACGATTCATTTTCATCAGTGTTTATTTACCATCCCATTGTAAAACCCAACCTCGGCGTAGAACGCCAAAATCGCGCGCTCGCTTGTATTTCAACAATACGCTCGCGAAACCTTCGTCAGATACACACACATTATACGCGTCAATTTCGCAAATTGATTAAATGTAATATTAATGATACGCGTTGACGAAATTACAATGCAAGACTATGTCGCGAGAGGCGAATTATCACAGAGAGCTGTATGCAAAAGCGAATGAATAAACATGCTGCGCCGAATATCGACAGTAGGGTTTATCCGAGAGAGGTAGAGGGAGGAGATAATAATGTCGGAAATCGTCAAAGACAAATGGCCAGTGGCGCGCGACTGAGGAAGTGCAGAGTTGGAAAGTGAACGAGCGTCAGATTCGATTTAACGGACCGTCTCTCTCTCTCTCTCTCCCTCTCAGGCTCTCGCAAGCTCCTCGTGGATTTCCTCGATTCGGCTGAATCTCGCTGCAGGCGGCGCGCGACAGGAGCTGCGAAAAAAGCGGCCCGCGATACACATAAACTCCCCCCAGTGCGCTCGCGAGAAGTCTCGAGGAGGATCTTCTGTATTTTCTGCAGGCGCTGTTTTTAAGCTTTCCTCGCGCGCGCGCGCAAGCGGGCGTTTTTTTTTTGTTGTCTCTCTCGGCTGCTTTTTCGCTGGACTTGTTCTCGCTCGTTCTCATAACTCCTCGGGTACAGTCTCACTGCCTTGCTTTCCGATACAGACCAACGGGACAAACATTGTTATATCGCTGCGTAATTTATAAACCGCTCGTTTCGGCGAGTCGATCGTTTATTAGTTACTCTTGATTCCCGGAATGTTTGATGATGTACTACGAACATTAAGCGGAATACAGTGCAGAGCTTTAGCGTAATCCGTCCGATGTTTAATTTAAATACCCAGTGTCGTAAAACGAAATAGCTTTCATGGAAATGTAATATCCGCGAAAATTAGGTTGTGGAATTGCAAATTGCAGTCGCGCAAGAGTTACGAAAAGTCTATGATAAAAATAATTAATTAAACTCCGCGAAAGGAAGGTATTTCACGTTCGCGGTGACAAAGCCTTTTCACCCTTTGCCAAAGCAATAGTATACAGAGGGCCTAAAGGGCGTGGCCGAGCAGTCGGCGGCGATACGTCGCGGGCGCGGGGGTGGAAGAGGAATCGTCGCTCCGTAACGAGCCACCGCATCCTCTGCTTGCAACTACATGTCTCTCCCTCTCTCTCTCTCTCTCTCTCTCTCTCTCTCTCTCTCGCGCGCGCGAAGGGGGCAAAAGAGGAAGGCGAGAGGAAGAAAAAGAGCTGCTCGCGAGAGCAGCGAACGAAGGAAGCGGGCAAAAGGAGCAAAAGACGGAAGAACGTGTCGTCGTTTGGCGAAAAACGAAGCGTGGAGAGTGAGCGGCAGCAAAAAGGCGCGAGAGCGAAAGGGAAAATGAAGCGTTTCGTCTCGAGCCACTGCTGCTATCTCAGCTCCTTCTCCCATCAGCTCTCGCTTTTCTCATCCGTCTTTCGCGAGCTTTTGCGAGCTGGTGCGAAAAGAGCCGAGGCGTGGCTTTCTTTCTCAATTTCTCTCCCTTTCTCTATCGCTGGCCGCTATCTATCCATCGCTGCTTCGTCGGTCGTCTATACCGCCTGCGCGCTCGCGACGCTATTGCGCCTCCTTATCGTATAATTCCTTCTCGACCGCGGTCCAAAGTCCGGCCCCCGAAGAACGACGCCGCGGCGCCGACGACTGCTGTATAAATAACCGGCGCTTGCAGCGTGTGTTCCGGCCTATTATTACGTGCAGCCCATCCTCTAAATCTCGGCTAACGCGAGAAGTAATGGCCCAGCAGTGTCATCGGCACGATTCGGCCGATGTACAAGCGCGCGTGGGGGAGATAAACGGCCTCCTTCGACTCGGCCGCGCTCGCGCGATCCCGAACGCCCGGCGCGTGCTTCCGAAGCATTGAATATGCAAGCTCTCGGGAGCTTTCCTCTTCGCGAGCTTTCCGACAAAAAGCTCTCGCGCAACATGTGTGCGCGCGACCCGTGTAGGCTGCACGACGGACTGTTACTGTGTACGCCGTTGGTCTGCCGCTGCTGCATAATTTCGCAGTTATGGGCACGATACGCGCGTATTATGCGCTATCGGAATCGCCGCCACGGTGGCGGCACATTGTCCGCTCGTGTATTAAGCAAATAGGAGATTTATATCGCCTGCGCGGGGTCAGCCCGGACAATGTTTATTAGAGCTTGCTTGTGTTTTCATGAACGCTCGGCAATTCATCATCCCAAAGCCGGGCGGCGGACGGGGAGAAAAAACCGGCTGATGTGTATATAACTTGTGTTACATCCATCAGCTTCGAATCCATCTTCCCGCGCCAAGTCTCGTGTAATCCGCCGGTCTGGCTGCGTGTAACGTTTCTTTTTTTGTCTGGGCGATCGGAGCCGAAAAAATACGTCGAGACGAAAAGTAAATTATGCATATGCAGCGGTAGCGGCAGTTTGCACCTCTCTCTCCCTGGGAAAGCCGATGTTAACTTGATTAAGCCCGAGACCAGGTACGCAATGAGGAATTAAAAAGATTTCCCCTGCGAAGTTTTGCGGAATATAAATGCGCGCGATCGAGAGCTCGAATTTCCGCGCGCTCCGTTTGATTGAAAATCCATAGTTGCAGCGACAGTACAGAGACAGAGAGTGAGTTGCGGCAAAGGGGAGTAGGGGAAGCCTCGGGGGAATCCAGTGCGTACATCAAGCGGAAATATGAATTATTGTTATTGCGTAAGAATGATGTATGGGCGTATAATCGATAAGGCTTGAGTATTTGTTTCGGCGATTGAAGCCTTGATAAGCCGTCAAATCCAGGCGCTGCCAAAGCGAGAGCGAGAGAAAGCTCCGCCACTATATACCATGGCAAATAGGCGAGAGTCGAGTCTTTGGCGGCCAATTTGTCTGGCTGAAATCGTGGGATTTTGATCGGTACGTCGGGGCAAAGGAAATTGTTTCTTATCATTTGTTTTCGCTCGGGCAAATATGACGTATTACAAAGCACGCGGAGATTCCATTCCCCCTCTCTCTCTCTCTCTCTCTCTCTCTCTCTCTCTCTCTCTCTCTCTCTCTCTCTCTCTCTCTCTACTGTTCTAAAAGACTCGTTCGTGCTCTATATACACTGGCGGGCTGCGCCAAATCGTCGAGAAGAACGGTTTTCCTAACGCGATCAGCTGCGCCCGCTGTGTGACAGTGGCATTTTTCCTCGACGGCAAATTGCGGGTCACGTAGTAGTGCCGCGAGGCAGACGCTCTTCTCTATACCCTTTGCAGCTTGTCTCTCCCTCTCCGCACGTCGTATATTTTCCTCACCGCCGTAGCAGCCTCTACGACGTCGTACGGGCCTACATTCGTCGCGCTCGAATATTACGCGGCGGAGGCCTTTGATTTCCGCTCTCTCTCGCTCTCTCTCTCTCTCTCTCTCTCTCTCTCTCTCTCTCTCTCTCTCTCTCTCACTCTCTCTCTTTCTCTAATGTAACTCGCGCGTTTTATCGACTCGTAGAGTCCCTCTCGCGCGTTTACGAAGTTGCAGTTACAAACTATATACGAACGAGCGCGCGAGAGTATTCGCGCTTTACCGCGAAATTCAGCTGTGCGTTCATACGCGCAGTAATATATATATATATATATATATATATATATATAATATGAGTGACTCTTGCATCTGGTATATTTTTCAACGCCGGATAATTACCGCACCGCTTGCAGACAAAGTGCGGTGAACAGGCGTCCTAGCGCGCACTTTGTACGCGGCCCGCGCGAGGTTGAGCCCTTTCCTTCTTTCCAAAAAGTACAAGCGTATATAATGAATAGCGAAAAAGCCAGCTTTGCTTTCAGTTTATCATTGCGAGACCACGTCCATTTCCTCTTACATGCACTCAGCTGGCTCAATTTCAATGCATAGGTACAGCGCTGCAGCGCGCGGAGCGAGTGTAGTATTTACTCGCAGAGCGAGCGCCGGCGCGGGCGGGAGAGGTATTAATATTCATAGCGCTAGACTCGAAACGAGGGAATAAAAATGTTGACGCGCAACATTATGCCTGATAGCGCGGACCGGAGGGATGATATAAATCTTCGGGCGGACGTAAAACACACTGCTGAGAGAGATAGAGCGCGCGGAATATATATTCTCATTGTATTTTTATGGGCCGCGTCGCGCATCAACCGGCGCCACGCGTGTACATATATCTCTAATAAAGAACATTTAGTCCGCGCGCGATATGTACAGCGAGCGAAGAATAAGAAAGCTTGTCCCCCGGAAGGCTTTCCTGCCTATAAGTTCAGCTTCCTCCGCGGCCCGTTTTCAATTACCGCGGGCGCGTGTGTGTGTGCGCAGTCGCGTACAGTCAGCGTAAACGCTAGGCAGGTTCTGCCGCGGCGTTAAATTGTTTTTCTACGCACGTAGCCCGGGCCCGGGGAAATGTGTTGTCTCTTTCATCTTGTCCCGAGGCGAGGCTGCGGAGTCGCGCGGAATAATGAAAGGAGGAGAAAAAATTCGCGTGTACGTATTTATCGTGGAGCGTCTTGTAAAAATCAAAAGCTACATAATACGCAAAAAGAAGAGACAGGATCTGAACACGCAGAGCTGCAGCAGTGAATCTAGCTCGCGGCGGCGTTGCGTTTCACGGAAGACTTATAATTGCGCAAAATATAATTGGCAAAGCCAGCGCGCTTTTAATTTAAAACTCGCCTTTTTTCGATAAATTATCCGGCTCGCACTCATCTTATAAAAGCAGCGAGGAAAATTGTGCGCGGAGCACAAACAGCGTTCATTAACGGAGCAGTGGCCGGCGAACGCAAATAAAACTCCGCACTGTGTGTCCGTGTGTGTACCTCCGAAAGTATTTTGTAAATAAAGCAGCGGTCGTCCGTCCGAGCGCGCGCGGCATTGTTTTTAATTTAGCGAATGATTCAGTGCGCTATTTCTCCCTCTGCTGTCTCTTCTCGCATGCGCCGCCACTGCTGGTAGAAAAGTGATAAACAGTTGAAATGACAGAGAGCACGCGAGAGGGAAGCGCTTGGTCAAATAACAGAAAGTTTCCGCGGTGTATACAAATAGCGGAATTCGGGGGGCGGAGGTGTGTACGCAGCCGCGCGCATAGTTTCTTTTTAGAGCGCGAGTGTGCCTGGAATTCGCATGCATGCAGAAACGCTCTGGATTGTGTGCTGCAGCGCGCGTAGGCCAATCTCATCATATCGGTGCGGACGACGTCCATTGGCATGAAAGCGAGCCGGCGAGCCTCGGCGCGCTGTGCGTTATAGATATAGCTGTGTACGTATAAAGCCCCGGCGCGCTAGTATCGGGAAACTATCATGTTGACATTGCATTAGCCCCGGATAATTATTCTGCCATCGATCATCCCGTGTCTCGCGTAATTCGCGTCCTGGTCGCCCTTCTGCCGAGACTTCATTACTCGGCTCCGTGAGCCTTAAAACTAGCTGTATAGTTATATATATATTACAGGACGTGGCATTCTCTGCATATATAGATATACGCGTCGCGCCTGCGATCACCGAACAAGTGGCAGCTTTGATCTTTCCGACGCGCGTGTGCGCGCCCAACGAGCTTTGCCCACTTTTATAAACTATAACGAGCATTCGGTATAGTCTGCGGCCAATGCAGGAATGACCTGATTTCGCAGCTCTAATTTCCCCCCGGCTCGCGACGCCGCGCCAAATAAAAAAGATCCCCTCGATCATCCCCCGTGTACACTTTTTCAATTATCCTAATAGCCGTCGTTGCTGCAGCTGCAGCTGGTGACGCTGGTATAAATCTCGAGAGCCATCTTCGCTGTATATACTGATTGTCAATTAACTCGTGATTCGATTCAATCTTGCATAATTACAAAAATGTTCATCCCGCTCTTTCATCTCCCGACAACAACACAATAACGCGCCGCCGCGTCTCTTTTTTCCTCGTTCAGTTTGTCAGTGGCTGGAGCGAGAGAGAGAGAGAGAGAGAGAGAGAGAGAGAGAGAGAAAGAGAGAGAGAGAGAGAGAGTGAGAGAGAGAGAGAGAGTGTGAAAACGCGTTTTTATTTTCGGAAGCCGCTGCGGAAACGGTGTAAATGCGCTAAAAAAGGAGGCGCCGCGATAAACTTAAATTTTTCCGCCGTCGCGCTGCTAGGCTCACCCTCTCGCGCGTATATATTGGGCTGTACATACCACGAGACTTTAACTTTGCCCCATTGTTTTCGGCTAACGTACGCGACAATGGAACGGGAGGGAGAACAATTTACGCAGGTTTCTTCTGAATAGAGCGGACGAGCGGCGCACATTTCGCCCCTTTGCCGGATGTTAGCGTCTCGCCTCTGCGCATGTACACATTTTATAAAAATCTGCGACTTTGGAGTCGCGAGGCAGAGTCCGTACACAGCTATATGTGCGGGGAGCAAAAAACTCGGGCGGGATTTACTCGTCTCTCCGTCGGGGAGAATATTTCGTTATTCCCCTGGTAGTCTCGCGGAGCCGAGCGAGTGTTTACTCATACTCTCTCGTCTTGCAGCAGCAGGAATATCAAGTGCATTAAAGAAGGAGACGCGCTACTTCCCTCCCCGTCGCCGCAACGACACCTAGGAACGTTAATTCTGATTCTTTTTAATAGCCCTATACACTCGTGGGAGCGAGGAGAGGGAGACAGCTGCGGAAAGCATAACGGCCCTTTAAATTCACTCGGATAATTTCCGGCGGTCGCGCGGCGAGAGGTGCGAGCGAATGACGCGACGGGGGTTGTAATTAGAGGAAAAGCATCCCCCTCCGACTTTCGGAGCGGAAGGAAGGTTTTACCTCCGATGGAGCCGCAGTGCTCTCTTTCTGACTTTGCCGCTGCGCGCACATCCCGGGGGAGTATCTTTTCTCCTCTCTCTCTCTCTCTCTCTCTCTCTCTCTCTCTCTCTCTTTCTCTCTCCCTCGCATTCTCCGCGGTGTACGGCAGCGCTTGCTAAATGCATTTCTTCGTTTCTCTCCCTCGCTCCGATCTCTTTCACTCCGTAGCTGCTGCTGCTCCGAAACGCAGCCGTAGACAATTTTCGAGCTCCGCGCGCAGCTCTTATCCCCGTCTAATCACCCTTCGTTCGAGACATTCATTGCCAGCTCGCCAGGGGCTAAACTAGCCGCCTCGCCCGTAATGGCTATCGCGCGCCCTCTCCGCGCAGCTAGTATAGCCTCGACTCGGAATTGCTGAAATACTCTGACACTTGTGGCCGGAGGTGCAATAGGTGTATAGTAGTCGTGTTGCGCTGCGCGCACGGACGGACGGGGCGATCGCTCCCGCGGTATAAGACGACGGCGGAACGTCTCCGATTTAAAAGCCGGAGAGCGAGCTAGGCGTCGGGCTCCCCTAAGCGACGTCAGTTATTTCCCCAGGCGCTAACGGACAATTTTCCCTCGATATACCTATATACACAGGCAGAGCGAGATTGCCATTGCCGCAAGATCATTCGCCCTTCGACATTCAAATTACTTCCATCGAGCGGAGACGCCGTAGTCGAGCATTGCCCCGGCCCGAAGTAAAACAAAACTTTGCCGCCATCGTGACGCCATAAAATGAATGTAGAATTTTTGCACCCACCTCTCGCTCCCCCTCTCTCCCTCTTTCCATCCTCTCTTTGTGACGCGCAAACTGGAACGGAAGTACTCGCGCGCTGCAGCTCCGCGCGCTGAATTTTTATTATAGTATTTGGAAAATAAATTGGCCGTGGAAATAGTGCTGCCGCCGCTGGTGATCGAATGCTCCGTTGTCGCTCCAAACGAGAAGTTTTCAGCAATCAGACTCGCCGCCGCTCTCTTTTCATTTCGTTAGAGAGGGAGAGAGAGACGTACTCTCGATTAATAACACCGTTTGCCCGGGCGAAATTCTCTTTGGACTCTCTTTGCAGTGCAGATAGCGAGTCGAGGGGCAAAAGAAGACGCGCAGTTTGTATTCCTCGCTGGAAATACGTGCAGCCCTCGTCAAAGCGACTTTCCCGGGCTAGCCTTGTCCGCGGGCGGAGGATCAAACGAATATTTTAATTCGACGAGAGAATTCGACGCGCGCGGCCAAATCACATCATGGCCGCGCGTCCCTTTGATTCGGGATGCAGTTTATCGAACCATCGGTTATTAATCGAGTCGCTACCCGTCGGAGACGTCCCTCCGTCTCTTGCTCTCGCAGAGATTCTTGGCGTACGTCTCTCTCTCTCTCTCTCTCTCTCTCTCTCTCTCTCTCTCTCTCTCTCTCTCGGGGCGTCTCATACCGCGCCTGATGCAAATAGCGGCACATCCGTCGCTCGGCCAATTGAGCACAATGGCCGGATAAATATAGCGAGCTACGTTATACGTATTCAAGCCGAGAACGACGGTCAAATCTCTCGCAAGCCCCATTGTTCCCTTTTAATCGGAATATTCATCAACGCGCTTATAGTTCCGACATGCTAGCGCTCCTTCGTCATTCCGCGCACGGCTTCTCTGCCGCGACGAGCTTCGTTTCGCACGCCCTCCTCGTAATTTAACCTCGCTATACTTTCGCCCATCCGACACTCGCATTCAGAGCCTCGCGTGTACCTGTGCATGTAAGCGGTACGCGCGTATGCATCGAATCCCGCGGCTGCTGCGATTCCAGTATACCGCCATACCAGCTGTGTGTTTGAAACCGATTCAGCCTTCGAGAAAGTGAATACCCGTACTCGTATGAAAACGCCAAGTGTGCAAGCTCTCCCTCTCTCTGCATATACTTAACTGCTACCGCGCGAGAGCTTACCTATGCGCGCATTCGCTTGATGTGTCGTCGGGTATCGTTTTGTCGCGGCGAATCAACCCGACACCGCTGCGCTTATAATTCTACTGAATCTCTGCGAGGAGAGTTGCGAAAACTGGAGGTCAATAAAAATAACTAAAATATTGACCATTCCATCAATCCACGTTCAAAAATATTCACTTTGACCGACCTCGACCGAGTCGATAAATAAATTCGCAGACAGAATAGCTGCAAATAAATATAGCAATAGCTTTTTGCCAAGTCGTAAAATGAACGTTGTACATTCACGTAACGCAAAATGATGAAGCGCACGAAAATTAAGAATTAAAATTTTCATAGCCTCGCGGTAAAAAGTTCGCCCGCTATACACGAAATAGCCGTACAGCCACTCGGCTGCTCATAATTACGCTGTATACACGTTTTCACGAGGGCGTGCGGGCCGTGTACATGAAATTATTAATACAGCCGCGCTTCCAATATTGCGCGTCGGAGAAGTACGGGAGACACTGCAGGGAGCTCGAGTGCTCGCGAGACTGTTCGATTCGAGCCATATTTCACTCGTGAAAAACCCGGCTGAATGAGCCCCTCTACGAACGCGCGCACGCACAGTTATATTACTCGAGGATTTTGCAAGCTCCGCGCCGCGGCACCGCTACTTTTTTACGCTCACTGAATTAGAGGTTAAATTGGAAAGGTGAGCAGGTTTTTAAGGGATCGCGCATCCTATACATCCCGTTTTGCTTTTCGTGCCTGCTCGTCTGTTTAACTCGTTCAGGCAGAACGTTAAATCAGCGGGTCGCTTCTAATGTGAGAAAAACGAAGAGCGCCGCGAGCGCGCGCGATAGAGAGAGAGCGCGCTTATAATTGACAGGAATGCCGCATTCGTTAACGCGTGGAAGGTTTTTTCGTATGCAGGATATCAATACGCGGGGCGGGGGTCGAGAGATTCGACAATGACCGCGTAATAATGGCGCCGGCCGTCCGCGAGTAAGCAGAAGCCGTGCCATGGAGAAAAGTGTATAAGTTTCTATTCTTGAAGATGGAGCGATACTCTTCTCTCTCTCTCTCTCTCTCTCTCTCTGTCTCGAAAAGCGCGAGCTATATGAAAGTCATTATATTGAGCCAAGCCGGAGCCGGCGCGCACGTAAGCTTGCCCCGGCGGCGTAGCGTTAGCGTAATCGCGAAACTTCCAAGCTTTTTGCCCGACGCCGCCGCAGCTCTTCTTCTCTCCTGAGTTTCGCGCGCAGATGGCTTTTCGCGCTTGCATTGCAAAAAGTGCCGCCTTTGTAGCGAGCGCATAGCAGCAGCAGCCGTATACAGCAAGTTGCGAGTGGAGAAACTCTCTGGCCGATGCTAAGCCCTTATTTCCCTCTTTGATAAAAATAAATTCAACTCTTTCAGCGCACACCTCGAGCGCCCCCAGCTAATAAGAGTCCTTTTGTTTCGAAAATGGCTAAACTTTTCTGCACTGCCGGACGATTCGCATTATATCCCCCGGCGCCCCGAGCGCCCGAGATAGAGATTTCCTTTGAAAAGAGAGCGCAAGAGCGCGTGTGTGTGTGTGCGACGACCAGCCCTCTGTTTTCGTACCTCTGGCCCCGGATGATAGAAAACTATTTTCACAGCAAATAAATGAGCAAAGCTCGCTGCTCCCTTCCTTCTAGCTTCTCTTCCTTCCTTCCTTCCTTCCTTCCTTCCTTCGTTGGCGCCCCATGTACGCGCGCGAGATTGAAAGCAAAAGTGCAGTGCGGCGGCTATAGTTGCGGGAAACGCACGGGGGGTGCGTCTGGAGGAGCTAAATTAAGGAACCAAATGAATAGAACTAGCACGCGCGAAAGTGCTTTTGACTCGGGAAAGACTGACGGGCTTAAGCAGGTGCGCAGGCGGACGAAGAAAAATGCATTTCGCGCCACAACTGTCAGCGGGGATCTCTCAAAACTTTTCGACTTGTCTCACCCGCGCTTGTTCCTCGAACTCTGGATTTCCGAGAATGCTCGCACCGCTTGCTTACTCCGCTTGCTGCCGTCTGTAATAAGGATAATTCAATGCCGTCCCGATGAATTCGAGCGCGATTACAATTCCGGAAAAAGATACGTAGATATATAGAGAGGTAGGGAAAGCTGGCTGCGGCTCAAAGAGCGAGCTTGAAAGAAAGGCAGAGATTCTTTCTTCCCTCTGTGATGCGAGCCAATAAAATCCCTTTTATACTGCTGCTGCTGCTGTCCTCGCGCGCGCGTGTGTGTGTGTGTTCCTTTTTCACAATCAGCAATTGGTTTTACAGATGAACCCAAAGACGCGGAGAAAAGCCAGCTTACCGAATTCCGAATACACGAGCTTGTTGTTTCCGTTATCCGCGAGCGAAACACGCGTTGCTTGCGGATTACAGCGTGTCACGCTTTCATTTCGATATTATTCATTATTATTTATTACAGCCGCGAGTAACTCAGCTCTTCTTTTTTTTCGAGTAACCATCAGGAGTTCGCAAAGTTCATAAAAAGACTTTCACGGTGCGCGCAGTCTTTTTTCAATGGCGTTAACGCACGCTAGGGCTCATTAAACTTCATGCATATCATGCATGCCGGTGCATAAAGTGCCTCGGTAAAGTGAGCCTATTTTTTTCTCCCTCCTTCGCGTTGTTGCCGCAGCTTTTTCCCCGGCGCGCGTGACCGTAACATGTGCATAATCATCGCGTTCGATTTAGTTCTTCCGGATTTTTCGAATAAATCTTCTTCCCTTGCGCTCTTATTAATAATTGATCGACGACCGAAGCGTCGTTGTTTTCGCGTTTCGAGTTTTCCGAAACTTCGTCATTATAATGCTTCCTCCGCAAGGATTCCGCCAAAGCTGGCCCTCTGTATATGCATGTATGCATCTAGTCAGCCACACGCGCAGAGCGCGGGGGATCGATCCGCTTGAAATCCGCGAGTTTGAAAGTTTCACCCTTGTATATATATACGTACTACATCCCGTGAAAAGGTCGGGGCCGGAAGCTTAGCTCGTTTGACGCTGGGGAAGCTTCATTATCGAATCGCCCCTTATACGCCGCTCGTCTGAAGTTATAGTGCGCGCGAGAGCAGCCGCAGAAATGATAATTCACTTATATTGGGAAAAAATCGAGTGAGCGCTCGAGCAAGCAACTTTCCGCGCAATAATTCTTCGGGGGGAGTCGCTGAGCTTCCTGTTTGCTCTCGGATTTTTGACCCTCTCTCGTACGTTCTGCTGCGTCGATTCGATACGCTGTATATATCGCTGCCCCGCAACTGCGACTCGTCCCTCTCGACTCGCTCTCGCTCTCTCTCTCTCTCTCTCTCTCTCTCTCTCTCTCTCTCTCTCTCTCTCTTTCTCTCTGCGCGCGAGTAATACCGGAAACAAGGGGAATGCTTCATCGGAAAAATAAGAAAAACGCAAACAACCATTACGCTGCTGCTGCTACTGCGGAGGATATAGGTGTATACGTAAATGAGTGTAATAAAGATGCAGTCCCTGCGCGCTGGTATACGCGCACTGCGCGCCCGCGCAACGTCGGTTGAAAATTTTGTAACGAGCATAGGTGGAGAGCCGCTTTATGCTCGTCCAACAGCAGGCAAAAGTGGAAAAAATGTTAATGGTCGTAACGTCGTTCCGCGAAAGGCTGAAACGAGTGAAATATACACACACATAGGCGAGCGAGAGAGAAAAAAGGGTGCTGAAAATTTAAAAACTCCGCGATATACACAGCGTGCTGTAATCAGCGCTAACTGATGAAAAGTACTCGGATATATAGGCAGTCGATATCGAGAGCGATAATACTTCATCGAAACGCTTCATCTATTGTTTTTATTCGAACTGCAGCGATAACGGATGAGCGAATTTATTGAGACTCGACAAAAGCGCAGCCTGTATGGAAAAAAGTTATTTTTTTTATAAATTCGATTATTGGAAAATGGAAGATTTTCGAAATACGGGCTATATCCTATCTGGTCCGATTTTTTCGTTCTTTGTAGCCTGCAATGCACTTCGAACAATCGAATGTTCTTTAGAATTCCAATCGGCCTCAAGAGTTGTGCTCGAAACGACTGGCTTCAAAATAATCCACTATTTCGTGCCGGGACACCAGAACTCAAGAAGAGCTGGCTTAGTGGCAAAAACATCTTAAATCTTACACACCTCTTGTTTTAATGTTTCCTTAATTTTGGAGGACTAGAGAGGTGTCCTTTATAATTGCCGATTCCGAAAAGATTTCCGCACATAACAGTGCTGGCGGGGTATAGAATTTTAATTAAAGTTTGCATGAAGCTTCCGATGGTTTTCCGCGTCGGATGATAAGTCGAGGAGAGGAACTGCGCGCAGTGGTGAGACTTTGAAGTCTCGAAGAAAACACAAAGAAGAAGAAGAAGAAGAAGAAGAAGAAGAAGCAGCAGAAGAGGAGCAGGAAGAGTGGGGTAATCGCGAATAAAAAATTTTCTTTCAAAGTATCAAGCGGTTAAGTATTTACAGTGCGCGGTTGAACCAGTGCGGGGGGCTGACCGAGAAAGTAAATTTCGCTAATTAGGCTTCTTTGCCCAAGTAATTAGCGAGAGGGTAATATTGCGTCGAGCGGATACAGCCATTAGTCTCCCACCTCGGCTGAGCGACTGCGCTCTGGCATAGGCTGTTTATAAATCCGCGGGACGGAAGAGTACACCGCTGCTGCGGAGGAGAGCGGGGCATAAGAGAGCCCTACAGTCGCGGGGAAAGAGCGACGCGAAATGAAAAACGGCGCATCATCTCATCGCGCGGTGTCACCCTACACACGCGTCCGCGCACGGGCTGCTCTAAAGCAGCAGCAGCGAGTCCACAGAAAGAGAGAGAGAGAGAGAGAGAGAGAGAGAGAGAGAGAGAGAGAGAGAGAGAACTGCACCAACACTCGAGAGCGGAAATATCGAACAAAAGCCTTGCGGAGGGAACACGGGTGTGTGCAGCGGGCTTCAGTGTACAGCGGAGCACATGCGTACGAGAGAGAGAACGTCAGCACTCTACTCGCGGCGGACTACACCGCGAATCGCGGTCCTCAAAAGGACTCGCGGAAAACTTGCGGTGCTGCTCGCGCAAGCACTTCGTGTTCGTTTACGGGATTCCTTTTCACTCGGAAATGAAAGGGGACAGATAGTCGGGGCAGTTTTTCCAACTTTGCGCATCCAACTCCCACATACATCAGCTTCTGGATCGCGTATTCCGTTTTTCTCCGTCCCTTTCTCTCTCTCCCTCTCTCTCTCTCTCTCTCTCTCTCTCTCTCTCTCTCTGTTCCCTATTTTTGTTTTCTGCCTTGTTGTTTTTCAAGAGTTCGCTTGACTCTACATTCACCCACTCGCAGCACGTGCACCCGCGCGTACGTATAACGTGTAACGGGGCTGCGGTCTTTGTGATGCGCTCTGGCCTACCTCCGCGGCGCTCTACGAGTGTACAGATACGACGAGTCGTATCTAGCGTTACCGGAACTCTCTTACCGGAGAGAACGAGAACTAGACTGCGAGGGCCGGGAGTCGTGACGCAGCAGCGCGAGAGAAGAAGAGAGCATCTCTACACACACATAACGTGTCGCGATATCAGACCAATCCCTGGCCCCGCGAGCAACTCCCCCTTCACCGCTCTTACATTTTTGTCGACGAGCGTGAACGTTTCATAATAATGGAAATTTAGTACATGATTTTAGACGGTGTATAACAAGGCGAAACAAACGTGTGCTTGCTCGCGTGCACAAAGGCAAAGTGATAATATTCTGCTCTCCCCGCTGTACGGCCACGTAATGAGAGTCTAAAATTCACGCGCTAACTTGCACTGTATTTTGTCTTTGACAGGTGCGAGCTGCTTGAAGAACGTCAGGTTAGAAGTAATTCCGGAGTTAGTGGAGCATGGTCACGAAGCCATTTTACGATGCTCGTACGAGCTCGAGGATGCCCCCCTTTACTCTCTTAAATGGTACCGGGGCACTTACGAATTCTACAGGTACTCGCCGAACGAAAAGCCCGCAACGAAAATTTTCAATTTCACCTGGATCGAAGTTAACGTGAGTATTTTGACACAAATTGACTTTGTTCATTAACTCTGCTTTTTCAGGCTGTTTTCCGTACTTATGCATTCGCGCGAATCGCTTGTTGGCGGGATTGCCGGTTTATTTGTTATTTCCAAGGCCGTGCCTGTTCTGTAATCAGTAAAACAAATAAAAGGTCGAGCAATAACGGCGCGTGATTATTGACGGCATATTATATTCCAAATTGTACGTCTGTCATGTTGTTTTACGAGCTTGAAGAGCGAACGAATCCAACGTTTGCGATTTATTCAATTCCCGGCTAATGTGACATCATAGCGCATAATGACATCACTGATCAAACAGTGTAACTTTGTCTCTTTAAAATCGCGCGAGAATCGCGTTTATCGAACTTTTTAATATTGACTATAGAACAAGCGTAAAAATGTTTTAATTTGCTACACCAATTCCCGAGTTTGTTCGACAACCTTTTAACATTTGTTAATGTCGATATTTGCACAGCCGAACAATTCAAACGAGAGCCAAGTGACGATACAGAACGTGGATTTCCCTCTCAGCGGGAATTTCAGTTGCGAAGTTACGACGGATGCACCAACTTTTTCCACGGCAAGCAGCGTGAAAACACTGACCGTTGTTTGTAAGTATTCAAATTTCTCATTTTATTTTTTCTTCCAAAGCAGAGGCTCGTGTGGCGTGGAATTCCAAGCGACGGAAGTTCATTTGTTAATTTACTCCCTCAATAAATTCGTTTAATTTATAACGCGGTTAATATCCTCGTCAACTATATATCGATGCCTGCGAGTAAACAGTGAGAACGCGATATTTATGCATAAAACCGCAGCGATGTGATGAATCGAAATGTTGTTCGCTATCCCATCTTCTTACACAGCCTGACCTTACCCTCCGCGCTGCGCTCATTCCACTTTCCCCATGACCCTTACTTTTCACTTTTCGCAGACGACACGATTAAATCACCTCTGCGTGAAAATTGGATAAGCTTCCGCGGCAAACTGGAAAATGATGTGATTATCATGCCTGCGGAGCGCAAACGTCATGCTAGAAGTTCGGATGGTTTCAAGGGTGCTTCAACCCCCCGAATTATTATGTTTCAGCCGTACCCAAGGGTAAGCCTGTTATCGTATCGGAACGTGGACGTTATGAGCCTGGGGAGACTCTGAAAGCAAATTGCAGCGCGCCACCCTCCAAACCACCGGTTCAACTCTCTTTCACGCTCAATGATTTGCAGGTCAGTAAAAATACCCACGTCTCTCGCCGTTTGTTTTATTCGTAAATCTGCAGCGCATCTATAACAAAGTTATAACATTTTCGACAAGAGCTTTTTGATTGAATGGAATTTTTCGAATATCCTTTTATATTTGCTGAGAATTTTTCGAACAGCGGTTTCTCCCGGAAAGCTCGTTCAGTAAACATTCGAGATTTGTAGTTGGGCCAAAGGCCGTAGGTGTCAAAGCTTGACACCCCACGACTATTTTTATACTCTTGTCCATTTTTTTCCGTATCAAACCGCGAACATATTGCGCACCTCTGGAGTGCATCTTTCAGCTGGTCGGAACAACAACAGCGCACAATGAGGTCTCAGGGTAAATATCCCGTACCAGCATGAGTAGGCGCGGCAGTGGTTGAATGCGCAGATAAGCACGGTACATGCGATCTTTGCCAATATGCGGGGCTACTCAGCGCCCCAGAACCGCCAATGTTTACCCTTAACGAGCGAAACATAAGGCAAATACGGATTATAGGGTGACGATAGCCGCCCCCGTCTCTCTGCTTAGTTCACAATCGTGTTGGACTCCCGGCTGCACTGCGGCGCCCATCTCTAGCGGGGCATATTTGCTCTAGCCGATAGAGCGTTTCTTGTTTTTCTTGCTCAGCCTTTTATACGTATACGCGTCTGTTCCACATATAGAGCCCGATTAAACCAAACATTATCTTCCGAGAATGCGATATTCTTCCACGTACATATATATATATATGAAGCTGCCAGGTTTGCAGGTTCGATGGTCATTCTTTATTTAACCCTCATGAGCGAGCTGTGCAAAATAATTTAAATTTTTGGTAAAGTAATAGCGTTGAAAGAAAAGTTGAAAGTGTTTGAAAAAAGAGGAAAAGTTTTCCGCGGTGGCCTGCAGCAAGCAAACGTGATTTCGCGGAGAGTAATGGCATTAGAAGCGTAGAAGCAACGTAATTAATCTCGTGAATACATTAATGGGGCAGAACGCGCCAGTATAGCGCAACGGGCTCGCGCTGCGCGCACAATGTTTTATGACGCGACGCTGCGTATATGTATAGTATCGATAGACCATCGAAGGATACGGTCCGTCATTGGCTCTTCGATGCCCCGTTGCTCTGTATATACACAGCGAGTGCGAGAGCGAGTGAGAAAGGCTACGTGCCTTTATACGAGCCCTTTATAGGGTTTTGCGAGAAATCAAGTTAGCTACTGGTAGAATTTACGACGGAAGAAGCTCGAAGGTACATGCAGCCTGCATTCAGGCTCCGGGTGTGTACGCGGCGCACACCATACATCGCGATCTACTACACCAGCGGAGCCCTTAATATGTTCACTTACTCTCCATAAGCTCTTGCGAAGTATGAAAATTAGCGAGATGCATACGACATGCGTATGCGCGCGCCTGCATCTCCGCCGCAGATCGTATACATGTTTTGAGAAATTTTCGCCTCGTAAAACATTTTGAATTTCATGCGCGGATTTTCACGAGTTCAAAGGGTTTCTTGGTCGATTTTTCGACTATTTTTGTGGCTGGTCAAAGTTCGAATGGAAAAATAAACATGTATTTTGCGTATACAGTAAATTATTTTCCGGCTACTCGCGAGGAGCATAATGAAATGCATCGGCTTTTCCACATAATCCGATGCAGATTAAAGCTCCGGCTATCTCGGGACTGCAGCTGCGGCGTATACGTAACACGGATAGCAGACTAACAAAACAGCGTGAAAGAAGCCGAATAAAAGTAAAAAGCGTTGCTGAAAATTGACCGAAAATTTCAGTTTTGCAGAGACGAGCTGAATTCGAATAAAATTACAGCAACGCAGTTCTGTTTTGAGATACTTTGCCGCTACAAAGAGCCCGCTGCAGCTGCCGAAAAAGCCAGAAGTGAATTGATTCGTATGGCGCAAACTTCGGGGGAGGAAGAGAGAGGTTCCCAATTAAATTCGTATACGCGGCTCGCAGGGTGTTCCATTGCATCCGACGTCTTTTGTAGCTCCGAGGGAGTTCTGGAAACACCTGTAACAATGAAATAAGGAGAGAGATCTTGTAGCGACTCAACCACATTTGCCTCCGTCAGGCTGTGCTCCAGCGCCCCATTCATTAAGTCTCGAGAACGGTCGTCGCGCAGCAGAGGCAGCGCCATAGTAGCGGCAGCAAAGGCACTGGCAGCCTCTATAGGGTCGGCCATGTAGACGTGTACACGACAACCCGTTTGTTCTGTCCTGAAACTCGAGATGTCTTCCTCGAATAACATGGCGCGCGCGTAGGCAATAAACTTATCGTCTACTTGCGAGACGCAACGAGATACCTATTAAACGTAAGCCCTCTGGCATTGTGGCAATGCCCAACATGTTTTCCCTTATGTTTATTGCGCGATGCCGCTTCCAAAAGTGTATAAATACTGACTGATTCAACTTGGACTTTAACAACTAACAAGCCGAGCTCAAAGCTTCCTTCCGCCGTTCATGATATTCTTCGCGACAACCGTATCATTTTTCGTTCATTATCTCCGCGGAAAACAGTTATCATCGTACGCGCGCACGTCTATAGTTTCGTGATACTTCTTTCGCGCGCGTAGCGGTGCCAAATTGGCGAATGATCGCTGCGCTAGCGCGGGACAATATCTTTATGCTGATATAGTGCTAATGGCATTGGTTTCGTTTTGATAAGACTCCATTAAGATCCTTATCAGCAGACCGGCTCTCGATGGCCAATGCAGTGCAGCGAGCGCCGCTATAATACTCGGCGGCGCAGTAGATGCAGACATTGTAGACGGATCCTTTGTTTATCCTTGCGCGGAGAGGGAAGTGCAGGAGGCGAAGGATCCGCTAGAGGGAGAATGAGAAACTGCTAGCGATGGCAAGTTTCGCTTAATGTCTAGCTCGCGTCACGCTAGTTTCGTGGCTCTCTCTCTCTCTCTCTCTCTCTCTCTCTCTCCCCCCGCTCGGCACCTTAGTCTACCTCGCAGGAGCTAAAAGCATCTCGCTATCACGGACACTCGACCGATCTATATCCATGCCATCGGTTCTGCTTTTCTTTAAGTAGGTCCCATTCGTAGCTTCTCTCACGGCACACCGGACGACAAGTCGATGCGACAAAGTGCCTCTTCTCGCGGCACTCTCCGATGCAACGAGCCATAACGGGACTACTTACGTCCAACCGAATTTCATTTCAAGTTTCTGTAGTGTAGGTGTTCGTATTTTTTCCCCTCCTTTTTCCGCCCTCTTCCTTCTTACATTTTCCCCGCGCGTTTCTCCATTTTGCAACACTATACCGCGGCTCTTTTTTATCAACTCTCGTTAAATTTTCAGAAGCACTCGCGAAATTCCGGAAAAATTATTCGTTACATCAACTCGCAAAATTAATAGCTGTAACAGTTAGGAGAGAAACATCTCTATTTCACCGTTATAACGTGATATTTTCGTCGGAGCTGCAATTATCGATCTTCCAGCTACTCGGAAGTTACATCAGCTCATTGGTTAGAGTGTCGCAGCTATACACAGTCCGAAGTTTCGTTCGTAAATATTTTCATAACGACGTTAGCCGTCGGCGCGCGCGATAAAGACATCAGCGAATGAAAAACTAGCATAGCTTTTGTAATTAAACGTGGGAGAGATCAGCTGCTGTGTTCAGGGATTCGGAAAAAAAAGATCGCAAGCGAAAGAGAACGACACTGGCTGCGAGTGAAGTGATACGTGCGAGCACGAAAATATATAAATCCAGCGAGGCCGTAAAGATCATATTTCACGGGAAGAGCGAGCGGCGTGGAGCAGCAGCGAAGAATATAAAGAAGAGAGGTGTAAAGTTTTCTGCCGTCGCGGATGCCGGGCATAAAACTCAACAACAAGAAAGATATAGAATGTCGCTTAAGCGCCACTGTCACGACCAATGACGCGGAATTTCTCGTGGCCGCGTGTATATCGAGAGGAAGAGACGCGTTACCGGTTTCGCTATTTCACGAGTTACTTTCCTCGCTCAGCTCTCTCTCTCTCTCTCTCTCTCTCTCTCTCTCTCTCTCTCTCTCTCTCTCTCTCTCTCTCTCTCTCTCTCTCTCTCTCTCTCTCTCTCTCTCAGCCTCGCTATACACGCGCAAATCCGAAAATCTGAAATGCGCCTTTTCCCGGCGCAAGTTCAAGCGCTTGGAAAAGAGCGCGTGGGTAGGCATCGATCGATGCTATCGCGGCATAATGCAAAGCATGCAGTTGGCATAAGTCCACGCTGGAAATGAATCCCAAGCATAGCCGTGGGTACCCATTCGTCAAAGGGAAAGGAGCGCTGTAGGTGGAGCGGGAGCGCTGCGCGACAATGAAAACTGATCCTGGCTGCAGCGGAAGAATGAAACGATCGTTCCTCGCTCGCATGTGCCTTCCGCAATCAGTCCCGTCTGTCTCATAGGAGCTAGAGAGAGGGAGGGAGCGCAGCTAGCAGCAGTAGCGCCACGGGTTCGAGTTCGTCGAACGATCGGCTCTATATAAACTTTAATCGCTGGTATTTCGCAATCAGAGCCTGGAAAAACGTGTGTGCAGAGAGCGCACTGCAGCCCAGTCTCCAATCGAGCAGCCCCCCCCCCTCCCACCCCACCACCTCGCCCTGCTGCTCTGGGGATACTTTTATTCGTTCCTCTCTCTCTCTCTCTCTCTCTCTCTCTCTCTCTCTCTCTCTTTCTCTCTTTCTCTCTTTCTCTCTCGCTCTCTCTCTAACTACGCAAGCGCCAGCGACGAGACAACTTTCCTGCGATTAACTGCTCCAAATCGAGCTGACTAGCTGACAGAAATCGCGATCAAGCAGAAAAATAAACGGCGGCGCGAAGGTGGAAATCTTAACGACGAAAAAAATGAAGCGCCGCGTGATGAAACCAAAACGAGTGTAGTCGCTGCGTTTTATCTCGATGGCCTGGTACGTCTCCGCCTCGCGCAGAGTAAACAATAAAGAACCAATCGAATATAAGCCATCCGATGCCTCGACTCAGCGGTTTATCGAAGAGAAAAAATTCCCGACGATCCGAGAAGTAAGCACATTCAGTTTGACTGGTAATATACGAGGAAAGAGGGTGGGGAGCTGCCGGGGTATGGAGAGCTGCGGCTACGGCAGCGGTATGATATCATCGGGGGTGAGAGAGAGAGAGAGAGAGAGAGAGAGAGAGAGAGAGAGAGAGAGAGAGAGAGAGAGAGAGAGAGAGAGCGAGAGCGACGGGAGAGGAAGGCATCCGCATCGCGCAAGCTCTCCTGTCTCCGGTTTGACTCCATAATTTATTGCAACGCAGTGTTCGCAAATAACCGTCCCCGGCAATATAAACGGCACAGCGCCAACGAAAATGCCTCGTGACGCATCGGAAAACATATTTACGCAAATAAATCTCGCTGGTGCTATTTGCACGCATACACGCTCGAGCGAGATACTGTACACCGGTACGCGAGCTATGTGTACCAACACGAAAAGCTGCGCGAGCGAGCTATAAGGTAAGCGAGCTATACCGGCTTCGTACCGGCCGAAATGAAGTGCTCACGCTTCAAAGGGTTCAAGAAGCTGATTGACCTTCTCGAGCGGAATAGAACTACTACGTGAGCAAATGTAATTAAAGCAATGAATTTCCACCCAAGCTGTTCAGCTCCATGTCGAGGGATTTTTATCGAACGATCGCAAATTTTAACGTTATTTCCATGTACCTGTACTCGGTGTCTTCACTTTTTTATAAAATCTTTGTCAAACAGGGTAAGAATGGTTTTTTATCAAAGAGTCCCTAGTAGAAATGACAACATATCAATGGCAGTTAATCTGCTTAAATTTCGTTCCCTAGTCATGCATGTACAATTATGAGGTTATAATGTTCATTAATGAATATAAATGTACGTACATAATTAATTATAATTAAAATAAGGTTAGGAAAATAACATAAGTACATAATATCATGCTCTCTTGTTAAACTAATTCATAGATATTGAGGTTAGAATAATATCTGTACAAAGTTTATATGATATGCATGCACTGAACTTCATTTTACTTGACCGTACCAAGTCATTGATCTTTACTTCATTATGTCATGCTATCTGATTGAAGAAATTAATAGATATTGTGTAAGTTAGCGTGATAATAGTGCAAAATGCCTTGTTCAACAAAACTAAACTAAAAATGAACCCAATGGAATATTCATTGTGGCTTCGAATATATGAGATAAGAATTTCACATTTTGCTTGCCATCTGTGATTAAGACCAAAAGCTCAAATCTCAGTCAATTAAAGTGATAAAATAATAAAGATTGCTTGAACTTATTCATCAGCTCTTGGCATTTCCAAAAAGAGTACATATCAGTACCTTTTGATTTGCAGTCCAAACGTTATTAGGAGATTCTTATTTTCAAAAATTGAAAACCACGACCCAAAGCTTAAAATTCTTTTGAATTTTTTGAAAATGTCAAGAGTTGATGAATAAGTTCAAGCAATCTTTATTGTGTTATCACTTTAATTGACTGAGATTTCTTATCTCATATACTCGAAGCCACAATGAGTATTCCAATGGGTTCATTTGTAGTTTAGTTTTGTTGAACAAGGTATTTTGTACTATTATCATGCTAATTTACACAATATCTATTAATTTCTTCAATCAGTTAGTATGACATAATGAAATAAAGTTCAGTGCATGTATATTGTATAACATTTGTACAGATAGTAGAGTAAGATTATATTAAATTTAACAAATTAAAGTATTAATAAAATTAATCTGATTTATTTAGCTGGGGATTATCCTAACCTCTTAACCTCGAATTAGCTTCCGGCAGACATTTTGAAAACTTAGCGGTTCTTTAGCCATGTTTTTTATCAAATTTTAGCTGGGCAACCGTTAAAACAGTTAGCTAAGTCTAAAGGTCTTAGCAAATTTGAACCGTTAGTTTTCTACCAGGGGTGAACTTCTGTAAACAAAATTTATCTTTTATACTGTACTACGTCGTAGGAGAGAGGCGTTTAAAGTAACTCGTATTAGAAATACCAAAGGGTCTTTGTTTCACGTGCTACTTTGATAAGCAGCATCGTTCTTCAAACTCAACGCGCTAACTTGTATTTCAGTGAGAAATTTTTAGGAAAAGTAGACTACCATGCTGCAGTAGCCTCGAATTTCATAAATTCTCAGTGATTTACAAAGCTCGCGCGCAGAAGAGAAATAGGCAGAAAAAGATTGCTTTGCGTGCAGCGATACGTGCGGGAATTTCGTTTCTCCGTAATTCTTCAGTTTCTATTTTTCCCTCTCGTATACTTCACTATGAAAGATAAGCGTCAGAGAAAAAAGCGCGTTTTGTCTCTTACAGCATCGTCTTCTACAACTGACCTAATTATTTCGCTAACTAACTAACAATAAGCGTTTCGTAAAGTTTTAATTGGACATATAGTGCTACACGCATCAAATAAGTGGATAACTATCGTATGTACTTTTGTAAATCGAGCCTTTTGATTATGAGGCTGAAGTAAGGCAGGCATCTCTCGTTACCGCGTCCCAGAGAAACTTTGATGGCAAACTAATACCGTTTCGATTTCGATACTTCCTGCTTACCGAAGCACAAGCCAAAACCCCAGACTTTGGCACAGTGCTGCTGTTGCTTCTGCTGCTGCTGCTACCGCTGCTGTGCCGCTTCTACTGATGATGATAGGGGATTCTACTGAGCAGTTGAAAGTGTTCAAGCGGAAAGCCCGCATTACTTAGGCACCCGCGCGCGCACACAGAGCTCGGCTCTTGCCGCTGCTACCGCTAGTGGAATACCATTCGCCTCTCGCGAATTATGTATTGCTCTTCGATGTATTACTGCGCGAAGCCTCGGCGGATGAATTTAACGCTATAACGTTTCTACATTGACTACACCGATTATACGCCGCCTCAAGGAATAATCCAGCCGACCATCAGCCGATTTTCCGAAAGCGCATTATCCAAAACATATCTGATGCCGCGAAATCTCCCGAGATGCTTTCGGTATTTCGTGCTTGACGGAGAGCTTTTTTCGATTATAACATCCGTACGAATCAAAATGCTGGAATGGCAGGACTGATAGAGTTGAAGTTGCGGTAAAACGTCGCATGCGCTGTAGCAAATAACACTGGGAACTGGTTGGTTGGTTCGGCGGCGGCAGCAACGGCGGTGGCAGAGGGTAGAATTGTTCGGCTCGGTCGATTCGAATCGTTCCACTGGATGCTGATTTCATTTGTCTCGTGTTCATTGCGAACGCGCTATAATTGCTACGCGGTCACTGTAACGTCGCTGCAAAATTTACATCGGATCTATGCCGGACGTGTTCTCTCACATTGCGTTTGAAAAATAAAACCGGTGCACGCGCGTGTCATAAGCAGGCTTCGTCGAATAATTTCATCGCCAAGCGCGACCCCTTCGGCGGAATTCAACTTGCTATGCCGAATTGTAGGTCAGGATCGAAAAATCTTCGAATTAAATCGCACGAGCTGGCCAACGCGCTTTTGTTTGACGACTCAAACGAGTTTGGTCGACAGCGATAATATTTACTCGATTAATGGAAATCAAGCAGATTATGTTTTTGCTGTGTATGAAATTAATCTGATAAAATTTCACGACATCACTTTCAGCCACATCAATTAAATCACCTCAAGTATTACTTTCGCAGCCGCCAATGCACAGTATGAATCAGAGACGAGATGTCGAAATGCGTAAAAACCTTATTTTCCAGGTAGTCCCGCACGGATCAAACGTCTGCGAATTCCGCGTGATTGATTTAGTTAGGAAACTTGCGATCGCCATGTTCGTTTGACATGGGCGACTCATATTAACTAGAAATAAAAACGTAAAAAGCTCGCGCGCAAGAGACTGAGGTGCAAGAAGGGCAAGAGAAAAGGAGGGGGGAGGGGGTGTAGAAAGAGCGAAGTTCTGAAGAGTCTCAGAACTCGGAAACGAGGGGCTCTCCAGTCGTTCCAAAAGCTACTCTTTTTCCCTCTATATGTGCCAGCCGTGCCACCTGCGCTCGCGCGTACACACGCTCTCCTCCTCTTTCTCTTGGCGATTTTGTCGCTTTCTCTCTCTCCCTCTCTCTATTTCTGTGTCCCTCCAGTCCTCGAGGCTTTTTTATCACTCATCCTATAATTTCAACCCTACGCTTTCCCATTTCCTCCTCTCTTCTCTCCTTCCAGCCAACTGTCTGCTTTTCCTCTGCCTCCCTCTGCAGCTCGCTCTCGTTCTCCACCGCACACTCAGAGCTCCTTTGGCGGAAGAAAACATTTTTCCTGCCGGCAGCTAGTGCAAGCCGACAGGCGCGAGTGTGTATGATGGCCGCGCGCAAACCTTTACCAATATCATAACTTTCGTGATGAGAGATGAAGCTGCGAAGCTTGCGCCCGAGAGGGCACGTGTCTATAAGGTGTAGATAACGGGAAAAGGCCTCTTTTGCAAACCCTCGCACACGTACACACACGTTCATCATATACTGGCCTTCGCTCGATGAAAATCACACACGGCTTTGACAGGTTGTGTGCTGCCTCTCGCTCATCCTGACATAACGTCCATGAAATAACCTGCGGTGAAAGAGAGAGAGAGAGAGAGAGAGAGAGAGAGAGAGGGTACGGATTCACGCGTGAGTGTCGTGCAGGTTCCCTATATATAGCCTATAGGGCAACGTTCGCTCCCTCTATATATACCCTCCTAAGTATTATATCGGGGGCAAAGAGCACCGCGGGACGTGTTAGTGCCAGTAGCGCAGGCTGTGCGATATTGCTCTCAATAGATTTTTCCAGGTAACTTATTGTATGGGCTGGCTGAAGTGAAACTCTGCGCGCTCGTACCTCCGATATACTCGACTCCGCGGAATGATTTACTAAATTTCTTGGCAAATTAAACTTCAGTTGACGCCGAAGCCGGCTTAGTTTGTTTTCTTATTTCCGCTCTATTGTGCGGTGGAAACGTATTAGCGGAATTCTGCTGGCATATGAATACAACAAACGTTTTTGTTTGCAAGTAATCGAGCCCGTGCTTGAGTTAACAGACGGCACACATTTCTCGCTTAATATAGTTCTGCGGGGGCAACGGCAAACAATAGACCATCGAGGTTAGAGATGGACTTTTTGCAAGCGGTCAAAAATTCTCTGTGTTTTGCAGTCAGTTCAGAGCGTTGGAACGATTGTTGTCGCGTAACAATTGTTTACATCGATTTCCTCGCGTTGCAGCGACTGCAATCCGTAAATGGAATAACACGCGGCTGATTGTTTCGAGCGGAAAGAGAGAGAGAGAGAGAGAGAGAGAGAGAGAGAGAGAGAGCTTGGTATTTTTGGCTCGTTTCGATCGCAAACTGCTTCTGCAACGAAAATCGCAAATTACAGGGGGACGAACTCGCGCGCAACGACTATCGGGCGAGTATTTCTCTTTGAGGCCAAACCGGAGTGATAATTAGTCTGGGAGCTGCCGGCGACTGCTGTGAAAGTCGATACCTTGACCGGCCAACAGGTGTCAACTTTACTGGGAAATCCCATTTGTTAGAGGCTGGAATGCTGGTAAACTCCCCGGCGATTCGCCCTACCATCGAGTTGTATTACGATCAATTTTGATTTTATGCAGCGAAACGTCGAAATTTTTTGAAATCCCGCCGCTTCATATTTTTTATGATACTCCATTTGATTTGAAATATGCGATGGAATTTAATTACCTGCGCCGATAAATTTGCCGGCAACATTCCTACTGGAATTATAGACGCCGAGGCAAGAGTAATTTTTATCGAGCTGTAAGCAAAAATGTTTTTCAACCGAAGCTAGTTTTCAACACGCTGAGCGCAGAATTATCCGTTAACACGTCAAACGCGTCTACACGATCTAGATATTTTTCACTGATTTTTGACCGCCGACATACTCCACTTGCGTGTCAACGATAATCAGTGCACCGTCCGTAACAACGTCGTCACTCCATACAGCAAACTGCAGTTCGATTTAACGTTCTCCAAACAATGCGGAAAATAAAATCACATTCATTCAACCGGGATTAACAGATATTCTACATCCCCTCGATGGCTCGCACTCGGCGGACTGCGCTTTGAATTGTTATTTCCGCGAGCGATACTCGGTCAGTACGTGCAGTGTATTCAACGCGCGGGACCGAGGCTGAAAGCGCGCGCGTATAGCTCATATTCCACGGGAGTTGATTTATCGGAGAGAGAGAAAGAGCTATAGAAGGACGCGCGCCGGGGCTGAAGCGACCGAGAATGCGAGCTTCTCGATGCCCGCGCGCCGCGGTCTTTGAATCCTGCGGAATAGCGCTCTGCGAACTGGCCACTATATACGCTGTATAACGGCCTGACCGACGACTCGCTGCTCGAGAGCATCCAAGACGCGCTTGTGCGCGCTACGCTGCTGGCATCAGCTAGCGCGCGTACACCTCATTTTTTCACAAGCTTCGTGGTTTTTTCGCGTCGCGTTGATTAGCCGGCGGCGAGCTTGCGATAGCTGCGAATCCGCAGCTCTGCTTTATTAAAACAGCTCGCGCGGAATTCTGCGAAAAACGCGGCCTGATGAATGCAAACACGCAACGCGCGGGCGGGATTTTCTTTTGAGCGCGAGATGTCTATCTGCTTGCGTTGCGCCCGCGTTTATCTTTCCATTTTCAGCTCGCGCAGTATATTGTAATTGCTCGGCTGTAATCGTCGGCGCTCTTCTGAATTGCCAGCGCGCGGAGCTTGCCGGGGGCGGACGAAAGAGGAGATGAGAAAAAGGGGGCTGCGGGTCGAGGGGGAAAAAGCGCGCAAAAGCCAGAGCTTTATGCAGAGCGCAGTACGCGAAACAGGTGCGGGCGAGAGGTGAAAAAATGGCAAGCAGAGCTTAGCCCGCTAAGCACGCGTAAGCGCGCGAGGCTTGTGGTCGCGGCGCGATTTGCATACACACCGGCTTGTGTGTGTACCTTGCGCGAGATCGTCGATGTCGGCCAACTATGCCGCCGCTATCAAACTCGGAGGGAATATCGTTCGTGGCGCCGTGCCGGAACTTTGCAGCCTCGCTCTCGATTCCTTAATTTGTATGACGCGTGCGCGGGGCGCGTTTTAGCTGCGCTTACACAGAGTGCATACATTGGCGCAGAATGCATTAAGCACGGGGAGAGAGAGAGAGTCAGCTCGATGCTTATCGCGATGATTTTGCGGTGCCGCTTATTAAGCTCCATGGGCGCACGTGCATTCTCTAGCTCCTACACGGCTGTACACGCGCGGGCTCTTTCATTTGCTCGCGCGGCCATTTCCACTAACTGACTGATAATTGTGTAATAGCGCGTGGCGGCTGAGAGCTCCGCATAGCGAGCGGTGCGCTAACTGAATTACACGCGATTCTCATTTGCAACGGCGCTGCCTGGATGGTAGCGATCTCGCGCAAACAATAGCTCAGCGACGTGAAAAATGCGCTTTCCGCTTCGAGTCACGAGCGGGGCGACACACGCCCGGTAGAAAAAGTGGCGGCGCTCCTCGCGCTGATGCAGAGTGCGCCGGCCCGGCTGCAATTAGTCCATAAGCGTAATTAATTTACCGCGAGCGAGATTAGCCGTGAGATAAAGCAGCAGACTACGGGAGAGGGGGAGAAAAAGCTGAAACTTAAATGAAATAACCAGACTCGCTACCGGAGGAGTCTTTCACTCTCTCTCTCTCTCTCTCTCTCTCTCTCTCTCTCTCTCTCTCTCTCTCTCTCTCTCTCTATCGCGAATATTCTCTTTAAAAGAGAGCATTTCGCATAAATTCGCGGGGCCTCGAGTTCGTAGGAGATGCTGTTTGCTCGGATTATGTCGGAGCGGCCGGCTCTGCTATATACTTGCTCGCGCTGCGCGCCTTTATGTCGAGGCATATACGCTCTCGCGCGATGGCCGCTGCGCGCCGTTTACGAGTCATTTCTTCGCGTCCGGCAATATAGCCGCGGGTTACGAACACGCGCGCCTTATAGCAGGGAGAGCGGGGGTGTCGTGTAGCTCGTAAACCGGATCGCCCCCCGACAATCGCCCGGCTCTCTCCGTCTCTCTTTTTCCAGCCCATAATAATATACACACGTAGGGAGAAAGCGAGCTAGGAGCAGCGGAGCAGACGAGTGAGGCGCGCACGCAGACAGCGAGCCCGGCGTAATCCCCGGGGCGATTTCCTACGCGGCCGCTCTCTGCTGCTCTTTGTCTCGAAAATTTCTCCTCCCTTGTCTACTCCCTGTGGCCCTGGTGCCGCTGTCGCTCCCGCGCACCGAGGACACACGGGGATGCAGTTGAAAGACAACGCGCCGGCAAACTCGCTCGCTTCCTCTCCCTCTGCAGCAGTACAGAGTGTGTGTCGTGTACACGAGAAACTGGTTTTTCACAAGCGACGCGCACCTTCAATGGGCGCCGATTCGCGCGACCTTTACGACTTGATCGCTTGATCCCTTCGGCGTCTGAGCGACTTGAGTGAGCGACTGCTGCATAGTGCGGTCGAGCGGTGAAAAGAAGTCGACAATACTGACGCGGACAACGGGAGATTGTTTGCCCCTCGCGCATCCGCCCGCTGTACGGCTCTTTCACCTCTTTGCCTTCCCCGTCTAATTGGACTTCTCGCGAATAAAGTCTTTGATGGCCGTTTGTACTCGCTGCGCGCAGGGGATAGCTCGGATTCTTCGCTGATATATACCGGGTGTACGCGCGGCGTTCGGCTATATAATATCGCGCCGCGGCGCAATTTCAGCGACTGCGGCTCGCGCTCGTGTGATATTCTTTCGCGCGCGCATCACGCGGAATGTTTAATTAAAATGCTAAAATTAATTTCAAAGTTCCGCGCTCGGCGAAGCAACAACTCGAACAATAATAAATAACAACTCACTATGCGCGATTTATGAGCCGCGCGCGCGCTGCAATAAACTTCCAGCCAAGCACAAAGGAGCTGCCCTTTTTTCCGTAATTAGCTGCAGTGCGGATTTTCATCGAGCAGAAGTAAGTCGATCGATCGGATGTACAGCGCGCAGGGATTTTTAATTAGCCTCCACCTGTAGCGGCGCAAGCCTGCATGGGCACACAAATGACGCGCGGGGGATAAACTAGCCGACGACTAATTAGCACGAGGCCTTGGACATCGGAGAATCGGAGAGAGAGAGAGAGAGAGAGAGAGAGAGAGAGAGCTACGCGCCCGATACAAGCGAGCGCGGGGACAGTTTGGCGGTTTGCTGCTGCTGCAGCAAGACTACACCATAATGCCTTTATTTATATAACGCGCTACACGTTGTGGGAAGAGGAGTCAAAGGGCTGTGTGCAGCCCGAGAGCTGGCGCGATTAACGAGGTAATTTTCATTTTTGGGCAGAACATTACGCGCTCTCGTAAAATTATCATCGTTATGGTTATACCAAGGCTAGCGGCGTTCGACACGCAGAGCTGGCTGCTGCTGCTGCTGCAGTCCCACGGTCTCGCGCACTAAAATGTAGCATAAAATTTTATGCGGTGAGCCGCAGCAGTAGCCGATCGTAACGCCGCGAGTTTCCCAAATAATCCGGCGCAGCGGCGGGGCTATCGGTCGGCTCATACATAAATTGTTTTTGCGACTGTCGAACAATATTTTGTCCCTCTCTCCCTCTCGCTTTGAGCTCGGCCGGACAGTGGGAAAAATTTCGACGCGATATCACGCGCCGGCGTTCGTTCGTTCATTTGTTCACCCGTCCGCCCCCTATATCCTGTGTATAACACGCATATAGCGCCGCGCGGCTCCGATACTTTGCTCGCCCGCCCGCATGGCCTCGCTCGAACATTTAAACAAATTATGAACGTGGCAGGGCGCGAAACTCTTTGTGGAATAATTTAATAATCCGCCGACCGAACACACGTTTCCAGCCCCCCGTGGGCGAAATGGCCGCGTCGGCACATAATGTTCAGCGCACTCGGCTCTCTGTGATAATGCCGCTGTTTTTGTAAATCGACGAGCGCTTTGAGCGGGCGCGCGCAAAGAAATCAGCTTTGTAGTCGCGCGAGCCGCTCTATATACGTGTGCACGTGTTTTTCTCCGTCGAATTATATTCAATCTTCTTTATTCCGAGCGCCACATAGCGTGCTTTTATCGTTTGCGCGCAGCAGTTCAAACAGTGCGCGCATTTCGCAAAACACACAGGAGACATGATAATCGTTGTTTGCTCGCGCGCTCTAATCGCGCACCGCGAGCAAACGGATCGGAATTGACTTCCCGGCCCCGACGCGCGCGTGTCGTCGCAGTCATCGAGTGACGATTGTGATATTACCAGGGAGAGCACGCTCGTTAGCGCTGAATAACGAGAAGCGAAGCGAAACAGAAAGAGCCTTTTTTCAGAGAGAGAGAGAGAGAGAGAGAGAGAGAGAGAGAGAGAGAGAGAGAGAGAGAGAGAGAGAGAAAGAGAGAGAGAAGAGAGAGAGAGCGCACTCTTCGCCTCGGCGGGACTCGCGTTCGCGCGCACAAAAGACGTTAATGGAGCGACTTTTTTCGCTCTCTCTCTCTCTCTCTCTCTCTCTCTCTCTCTTTTTTTTTCGCCGCGCGACTTTTCATCGAAGAAGAATTAAGGTTTTCGCTTTTGTGTTCCCCCGTGCGAAAGGCGCGAACAGCGCTTGCCATGATTCCGGCTGAATGAATTCCGTTAAAAGCAGATTTACATTTGCCCCCGGTCGCTGACTCCCGCGGCCCTCCCCCCTCTCGTCGCCTGCAGTCGACTACTCCCTCGGCTCGTATCTGCAGCAGCGCCAGTGGAGCGGCTCGAAATTTCGAAGAAGTTGATTTATGCAAAAGTCGGCGTTTTAAGTTATGCATTAGCCCGCGAGACAGAGAGCGCTGCGAGAGCGCGGGTGTCGGTCGCGGCTACAAGCTCGAACTTTCTCCGCTTAATGCGCCGACAGAATTTCCTCGTCGTCGCCTAATCGGCCGCATTAACCGAGGGGATGTAACGCGGGGATTAAAAACTATTAACAATCGTATTATTGTTTACGTTGCAGGTCGGCGAGCCTTCTCAGCCATCCAAGCGGAGCCAGTCAAAGCAGCGCGAGCTCAACAGTATTACGCATCAGGATCGCCACGACGATCGCCAGCAGCAGCAGCAGCAGCATCGGGACGAGGAAGACGAGCGTCAGTGGACTGAGCTGAGCCTTCACCTGCAGCCGTTCCATTACTCCCACGGCCAATTGAACCTGCGCTGCACCGCCAAGATCCCTGGTGTCTATGAGCAGAGCAGCGAAGTCCAGCTCGGCTCGAGCCTCCGGGAACCGGTGCCCGAGAGAGGTAAGCAGGAAATTCGTGGAGAGAGCTAGCCCCCGTCACCCCCCGAATTTACACGCTAGACTGAGCTTCTCTATATGAAGCCCGAGGCTGCATACTGCATCGCACACGTGCGGACGCCTATATTGACTGCAGCCGCGGCGCGGCATTATTACCGCACGAGCCTGTGGCCCGAAAGTGGGCTCGCGAGTATTTTTTTTCTTCCGCGCGAGCGAAAACATTTTTGCATTTCAGCGAGATTGCTGCGATGGCGCGGCTGCGGGGGGTTGGAACAGGGTCACCGAGGAAAATTCACTCGGTCGATTAGGCTCTGGGCGCTCTCGCTCTCTCGTCGCCTGGGATTACCGCCGCGGCTACGCAGCCGCCACGCCGGCAATTTTTGGGATTCCGAAAGCTTTATCGCGCATATACGTGCGCGGCACTCTTCGACTATATGCCGCCGCCGCCGCGCCGAGATTGCCGGCTTAGCGCGATAATTTGTCGCCCCATCAGCCCTCTCCCTCGCTCGCTATATTTTTCCCTTTCTGAAATATAACGCCGCGCGCACGCGGTGCACCAAATCACCTCGACAAATACAAATGGCTTTTTTCAGCCCTGTTATAACACACCGGCGGCGCTGCACACACCGCTTCGTATAATTATATCGCCGGATTAATTTTCGGCGGCGCACCGCTTCATTTCGCCAACTTCTGCGCTCGCGGGGGCGAGTATCAATTTTCGCAAAGCCGCGCGCCGCTTGAGAATAGTCGGATGAAGGATGCACACGAATTGCGAGAATTAGCGTTTGACGACTCGGTATTCAGCTTTATCAAGTGCTCGCAGTGCGGAGTGAGAGCGAGGCAAGCCGGGAGTAGTCTCCGAACTCGTCGCTGATAATCTGCCGTGAAAACTGGCTGGCGCTCCGGCTGTAGCCTTTTGATTACTAATCTTAATCTCCGCTCTGGCTGGGAGTTTCCGCAGATGCGCGCGCGCGCACAGCTGTATAAAACGTCTTGAGGGCGGAGGACGCCCGGAGCGAACTCGATTTAGTAGTGCGTGTGTGTGCAGAGCTGCCGCTGCGGCGCTTCGATCGACTGCGCTGCTGCTCTCGGAGAGATACGAGGAAAGAAATCGCTTAATCCTTCTGAAAAGCGATACAGATAGCGAGGGAGACGTCGGCGAAAGAGCGCCGCGCAGATAGAGAGTACGTTTGTACGTGTGGGAGCTGCGATCGTTACGAGTCTCGTTATCAGAGCTTTGCATAGCTGATTATTCGGAGGAGCCGTTTTGCGCGCGTAAACTACTTCGCGATGGGGCAAACTTGCCGAGTCGCTTATCGACTCCCGACGGCCGCGCGCCGGAAAATCGCGCTATAGTTGCCGAATCGCCGGAGCTCCTTCTCCGCTGCTGATATGCGCGCATTGTTCGATGCAAATTCACGCGCCAAGTATAACGATCGAAAAAATATAAGCGTAATTCTCGCGCGAAGAGCTGCGCAATAATTTCCGCGTCTCGCTGCGAGTGGCGATTTTCTGGCCTGCAGGATTTTTAGGAGCGAGAGCAGCTCTCGTAAACATAGTCCGTACACGCTCCGCAGCAGCTCTCCGCGCGAGGGAGTCATGCGTTTCCGTTACTATATATTGCGCACTCTCTCTCTCTCTCTCTCTCTCTCTCTCTCGAGAGAGAGAGAGAGAGAGAGAGAGCTTGGGATATATATCTTGACCTACAGCTTTTGTGCGCGCGGTTAGCGCGCGAGAGGAAGCGGGAAAAAAATTTTTCACGTCGCTCCGCGCCATCAATAAGTTTTTAGAGCGATTCCTTGCGCCCCTCTTTCATTTCTCCTGCACCTTGCGACAACACGAGCGCTCGAGTATGAGAAAGTTGTAACGAGCGGAATCATCGGCTGGTGAAAAGTTTTAAAGGTTCGGCCCGCGACGTATCTTGGATTTTCCTTCCCCCGAATCGCCCACATCTCGCGCGATATTTGAATTTTTGAAAAGCGCTCGGACCTTGAGTGCCTCGCGCGACTGACTGCAACGTTATTACGCGAGGAAATAAATGCACCGCTGCAGCACGCAGTCTAACAAGTTCGGCTGCGGTTTTTAGACTAAACGCCAGAGCAAAGGGAGGAAGAGAGAGTAAAAAGAGCGATGAGCAAAAGGGAGATAGAGGCGGCGAATTCGGACAACTTTAATTTAGATTTTGCGCGGTGGCGCGCGTTTCTCCGCTTTTGTTGAGCGCTTCAAGCTCTATTTCCTCCTCTCTTTTTTCGCCTCCTTCTTCCCTCGCTCCATGTTTGCTCGATGGAAGTTCGGATAGCTCCGAGGTAACACGCTAGCTGCAAATGGATTTTCCTAAAAGGCGGCCGCCGCGCCGTTAGAGCGAACGTGATCGGAGCGAACCGATGCCGGAGAATTTTAATTAGATCCCGGCGATTTCCAATTATTGTCCCCCCGCGCGGCTAGCTGCTAAATAAATGATCTGCCGGCGGAGCTCGCCGCAGTTCTATGTACCTATGTACAGTCGATGTTCGCGTTAATAAGACAGTCATAAGCCCGGGGCTGGCGCTGCACGCGTTATACGACGTATAGCGCGTGTCGTAGACAAGGGCTGCCTGGGCCGCGCGAGAACTCATGAATTTTCATCCACCATGTTGCAGTGACATCCGAGAATGCCAGCGACAACTGCCGCAGGGCTGCCGATTTCACGATCCTCGCGCTGATTCTCCTGCTCCTGCTGCACTTGAGATAGTCGGGAGGCTGCTGCTGCTGCTGCTGAGAGACGTATACAGGGAGAGGAGGACGCAGAGCGGTACACAGCTTGATCCAGGTATGCTAATGCGGCCGTGCGCCGTCTTCGTCGAGCCTGCGCGGGAGAGGACCTGCGCTCTTGGCCTGGCGGATCTCCAGCAAAATTGGCGACACACACACACACACACACACCCACACTGTTGAACGAAAATATGTGACTTTACGTGGTTTTTATAAATTAAGAGTACGCACGACACATTGATTAATACTTAAGGAGCGAGCGACAGCTGATGGTCAGATGGAATATAAGTAGAGCACCCCGCGTGCGCTTATACAATGTATCTATACCGAATTTGTTGTTAATATGATTGTTATGTTGGAGTGTGCGACAGAGCTGACGTATAATATATAAAGGAAAATTAATCAAAATCGAGATAGCCGCTCGTGGATTACGTATAGATATATGTAATATATATATATATATATATATATATATATATATAAAAGGGAAAACTTCAATCAAAATGACAAACCGTCTGTGTGTGTGCGCGCGTGTGCGGAGGATGACCGATCTCGTCTGCGGGCATGTATGTGCAGCCGGAGGATGATGAAACTTCGTAATCTGCGATAACGATAAAAGAACGAGATGTAAATGTAATTCCCATAGTTGATAGCGCAGTTAAAATGACACGTATAAGGTCGTAAAGCGGCGTTGAAAGCTATCCGAAAGGCATTAAAATCGTGGGGCGGCGCGAGAAGGACCGAACGAAGCCGGTAGTTATATAGCAATGACTAAAAACTCGTTACGTTGGAATCCCCAACCAGATACCATATAGTTATAGCGTCCACGCAGAAATCGATGAGTGTTAAAATAAATCCGATTTCGTCACACACACACACGGACATACACGCGCGCGCTCGCAGCTCGGTGGTGGCCAGCGAGACGACAATTTTTATTCGCACCGAAAACACGGAGTAAAAAAAATCGAACGGAAGAGGGACGGGGAAAAAACGGTAATAAAACTACAGCCTGGCGTAAAATGGCCCATCAGTTTGGTCCCCCGTTAAACCCGTTAAAAGAACACGGCTATACATATAGGTGAAAAGAGCAAGCCGGAAACTGTTTAAATCAAAACTCGCGAGCGGACAAACTGATCGATCCGCGAAGTAGTGGCGGCGAGAACGAGGTAATGAAAAACGAGTCTTTCCCGCTCGCGCGCTTTTAATTTTCTCCTCGCTTTGTTCGCGGCGCTTATTACTGCGCTGGACACCACACACAGCAGCCGCAGTGGTATATAAAGTGGAAGAAAAGACGGCTCGCGACAACTGGATTTTTGCAATGAATTTCGCTTTCCTTTTTCGCCGCGAAACGCAATTTCTCCTTTGGCATTGTCTCTTTATTTCCCGCTCTCTTTTGTCACGTGCGCCGCCGGGATGGCTTGCTTTCGTTAAACCCGCTGCAGCGCGCGCTGTACAGGTGACTTTTATGCGTTGCCGCTACAAAAGAAAGTCAATTTGCTCGAACATTCCAAGTAAATAGGTAAACCTATCTCGAATATAATATGCGAAGAATAACAGCGGACACTACTGCACGCGCGTAGAAAAATAGCCGAATCGTGCGCGCGTGCGCGCGCAGAGAGGCAGCCGAAAAAAGTTAAGCGTCGCGGCGGAGCAAGGGCTGCCGGGGGGCTGGCAAGAACACGAGCAAAATGGACAATTTGTCGAGATCGATATTGCTGATAGAAACGAGATGGCGGAATCGGCGCTGGTCGCGCGCACGGATGCGCCGTTTTTCATCCGCTCTTTCTATTTCCATGAAACGGACGATAAAACCCGCCGCGCGCCAGCGTCCTCCATATGGATATCGCTCTCGTGCCCCGCACTCGTTGCATAAGTAATGCGCGCGCCAAAGACTGTCCCGCCGCACTTGCTCTCGCGCGCGCGTCTCGACTCACATTGTATTGCCTCGTGCGCAGCCTATATAGTATATACGCGTATACACACACGCCAAGCACGCTTGCAGTCTGCTACAAATCACGCGCACAAGTATCGTGACGAAACGGTCACTGCGCTCCTTTTCCGTTGCATGTTCGAACGGACACTTTTTCGTCCTTTCGCAACTCCATATATTGCTTTTTTGACTGCTGCGCAGCATCGCTGCTGTCGGGTAAACATCTGCGTTTTTATTTTCGTTTTATTTTTTCTTATTTTTTCACCAACCTGCCAACTGCAAAATGGACCGTTGCGCAGTTCTCCGGGACGAGATGTTTTCCTATGTATACACCGACGTGTTGTTCTTCAGTTACCACACACCATTACACTGCACACGGTATATATTGCGCGTCCACACGGGATTATATATAGACGAGAGCGAGCACTGCCCGTTTCTCGTATATTTCTCGATTCTCCAACACGATTGATACGCGAAATTCTAATTCTGTTGCAACAAAAGCGTTCCGCCGGTGTGTTATAACATAGGTGTGTATGTGTGTGTATATGTATATATATATATATATATATATATATATATATATATACACATATACATATATATAGGTCAATATGTAGTGCGTTTAAGATAATTTATTCACGACGTTGATGAGCATTACAACTCAATTGAAATTTCGACTATCAATATTGCGAGACAATTATATAACACTGGATATCAAGATTCGATGAAATTCTCCTTTCAGCGACGCGTTTGCCTGTACTCGTTGCAAATTTTTCGTCGGGTTCATTCTGCGGGACGAGCTTAAATGTAATGTATATATATTAAAAATAAAAAGAAACTCAGTGTGTGACGAGAGAGAAGAATGGAGTGCCTGGATTGGTGGCGCAAAATTTAAATGGAGAGTAATGAGAGGACGATTGAAAGGAAATAATTTATTTTTATTTGCCGTTAATACTAGTACATATATTATATATAGGTATATTTACCAACGTCTATTGTATGAAGAGAATACAATTAAGATTAATACCACTAAAAACTGTTATAAAAAAGTTATGAGAAAAAAAATACCAAAAAATCGATATAAAATACACACAAACACGAGGTAACGCGTACACAAGAGATAAAATCGCGAGTTCTTTCCTTTTATAAAACTCTTAAAGTTTTCATTATAAGCTGATAAAAAATCCTGCCAATATTTTTAATGCGTCTACCGATGATATTTTTAATGTGACTTGGAAAACTTTCGTTTGGATCTTTGGGTGCGACACGACGATAAAAATGTTTGAAACCACTTTTCCGTGTGACACACATTCTTATTTATTGCGTCAACGCGCATATGACATAGCGTGAATGAGAGAAAGAGAGCAAACTGCGTTCCAAAGCCCAGGGTAATAAATATATTATGAACATGACGAGTAAAAATAAAGCGAACGACGTTTTTTTACCCACCAAAGTATACGCTCTCTTAATTGCTTCATCGTTTGATCGGGTGCGCATCGATGACGTTATATTGTATGGCAAAATCATGTATAAATTAAAAAACAACGAGCATCTATATATCCCTTACTCATATGCAGCTATAACTATGTACGAATTTAGTTCGAATGTATAAGTTGTATGTTTTTCAACCTAAATAGAACTACGAAGCCAAATAACAAAGTCAAACCAACACTGTTCTCGGTGATTTTAGAATAATAAGTACGAGGCAATTGCGAGGATTTGAGAGAGAGGAAGCTGCGTTTTGTTGACAGTTGTCGAAACGAGTGCGCGGAAGAATGCATAATGAGCGAAAGAGAGAGAGAGAGAGAGGGGGGGGGGGAAGTGCGCGATACGTCAGCAGCAAATTATGACGAATTCGCGAGCGTGCATTAGAATGCGTGTATGTGTACGAGTACGAGTGCTACGAGAGAGGACATGTGAAAATACCGCGTTATTATTATGCAATGTAAATATAATTTTGTTTGTACGCATGAGATTCAAAGCTACGGTAATAAAATCGGATTTTCTGTGCTCATACATAACGCCTATATATACCTACTACTACACCAAACTCCCGCGTGTATACAGTTGCACGAGATGTACACATGTACATTTATTATTATCGTCGTTTCAGCCAGATTCACTGCAGTCGCGTCGAGCCAAAAGTGCTTACATCCAAACGCGCGGGCTCATAAGCGTATGCGCGCACGTCATTGCACTTGCGAGGGAATTGAAATATACGAGCGATTCTATGAGAAGCCCGCGGATACTTCTCGGACCGAAAATGGGACTATCGTATTTTTGATAGCGCTGCTTGCCCGTTGCGAAATTCATAAAAAAAAATGTGAACTGCTGCTTTTCGGGCATTTTCGACGAACGCTCATAACTTTTGATAGGAGAGCGAGCATTTCCAACGATTTTTTATTTTTTTTTTAAATTGAAATTCTCGGGCTCAGCTGTCAATTAAATTCGTAGAAAAATGCTTGCACAGCGCGTAATACAGATATACAATATTTTCGCTGATTGGTAATTGACCCGTAGCACTTTGTTGGCACTCGGACTCGGCCTGCTATGCCATTTTTCTTTACATTTTACGTGTCCTAACGAACCCAAAAAAACTCGGTCGGTCACCGTGCTCCCATTTTTCGAGCGACAACTATCACGAGTTGTCGAAGAATAACTCACATATTCAAATCGTTTCTCTCCTTCGTGTGCACCTCGCATAAAACTGGATCAACGCAGCGCCGAAACAGACTTTTGATTTCAGGTACAGCAGCAGCAGCAGATTGCAGAGTGTAGCTGGCGCAGCTAATCCAGCGGATGCTCTCCTCTTTGTACAAGCGATCGTTCTTTCGCTTCAAGCGCTGCGTGGGTGTACATGTGTGTGTGAATCTTGCACTGCCGAGCTGCGGCGGCAGCGGAGTCTCAACGTTCCCGGAAAACGAGACTTTAAGCCGCGCGGAGCAGACATGAAAGAGATTCATTGAGGCTGTGCTAGCGCGCGGGCGCCTTGGCTTACTCGACGTGGGTGTGTGTGCTCTGCTCTCGCCGTCTTGGCTTAACGCGTTTAATTATATATACGCATATTAAAAACGTCGAGCTGAAGTATATCGGCCATAAAAGGTAGGTACGTGTGCAGATACTCGGCTGGAAATTGCAGCGAGTCCTGCGAGGCGCGGCTAATTGAAAAAGTTGCAGGCCATCCAAAATCCAAGACTCGCGCGAGGGCGACAGCTCAGACGGCGCATCAGGCAGGCAGGCAAAAAGACACGAGGGAGAGAGACGCTGCAGCAGAGTAGCGGTGGCGGGAGGCACGATAATATAATGATGTCGTCGAGCATTATAAAGTGGCTGCTGCTGCCATAGAGTGGCGGCGTCGCGGGGACGACGAAGTGGCTTTGGCAGAGCGGCAAACGAGGATTAATTCCTGTATAACAACGCTTTTGGCTTGTCCTCTTCTCGTCGTCGTCGTCGTCGACGTTGTCCCCCATCGTCACGGCGAGCGATTCCAAATAAACTTTGTTGCACGATACACATCCATCGAGATAACGATGCCGTTTGCGTGTGTCCCGCAGTATACCTACAGAGAGAGAGAGAGAGAGAGAGAGAGAGAGAGAGAGAGAGAGAGCAGAAGAGACTGTTTGTAACTTTCTGCCACTGCAGTCGGGCGCGCCGCAATCGTTGCCCACACTCATATTCGAGTCGCTATACTATACGCCGTTCCACCTGCAGCGGTGCAGTATACTCTACTGCGCCACTTCTCTCTCTCTCTCTCTCTCTCTCTCTCTCTCTCTCTCTCTCTCTCTCTCTCTTTATCTCTCTGCATGCGTTCCGCAGCGAGTTCCTCAGCCCTGAAGTAGAGGGAAAGAAAGAGAGAGAGAAGAAAAATTATTTCCACATCCTCGCGGCATAGATAGATAGACGCTAGCGCGCAGTTTATACGACCGACTGCGGATAGGATTGTATTCGGAAAGTTCGAGTCAGCTCGTAAGTCGGAGGGGCCCCGTTAAGCGAGCGCCGGATTTAAAAGCTGATTGAAATATACCCCCCGCGCGAGTTCTAGTCGCGGCAAATTACCTCGTTTGAGGTCACGAGCTGGCGCGTTCTCGCGCGCAGGGTTTTAGGACAGACGACGTTAAGGCTCGTGGCTTCGAGATTCTATTCCGAGTTCGATGCACGCCGAATTCATTCGGAGAGCCTTCGCTGGGTAGTTCAGGACGAAAGAAAAGGAGAGAGAAAGAACCAAGGGTGAATAGGGTAAAGATACACCAACAGCTTTCTGTATTCATTTTCTGATTGGCTGCTCTCGTTTTTGCTCTCGATCCGAACGAACGCATCGATTTCTAACCTCGAAGGGGACAATTGAAAAAATATGAAAACAAGCTGGTTGAAATGCGCGAGTGCGCGGTGTGGGTATTTGAAAAAATATAGTGCGAGGTCCAATTAAGTCTGTTCATAATATAGTCGCATGGAAAAATGGGCATGCGTGCACTTTTTTAATTGCTCGTTTTTATACGATTTTTTGTTTTAAACCTGTTCTTCAGAAGGCCTTTCAAATCTTGAATGCTTGTTATTTTGTTGTCAATTAACGAATTCAAAAGCACGGGTTTTTGAAGCATTAAGGAGTAATTTTTTAGTTTTTATGTTACCGGAGCTATTATTTGCCATATTTTAAATGCTTGAAAAGCATCAAACATATATATTTCATCATTAATCGTTATCAATATTATATTACCCAGGAAACTACTGTAACCCAATCTTGCGGCGGTGAGTTTAAGTTATAAGCTAAATATTTAATAATAAATAATTCTCGTCTAAAATTGAAAATTCAAAATCATTGGTTAAATATGTGTATTATTGGACATTTTTAATTTGGAATCCCCCTTCAATCCACGAACTAATTGCATTCATTATTTGTAGCTTTAACGTCCTGTCATAACATTTTTTTTGCATTGATTTCACCAAATAAAAGCTTTCTTTTTTGTGTTATTCTTCATTAGTTAAATGTGGCTACAATAAATTTAATGGACCCGCGAGTCTACGTTGACAATGGGGTTCATTTTGTTTGTTATTTAATTTTACTTCAATAAGAATATACGGAAATAAAAATTCTAAATAATATATAAATAATATCGAAGGTACTCTCGCGTTTTATATTTAATAGCTCGAGACTCGACACTTTTTAGGATATAAGAACATGTACAAATTATCCTTTTCCGTAAAAGGTTCATAGTTGTATCATCGGTCCCTACGAAGAGTAGTAGATTTCAGAACTCGCGTCGAAGACTAGTACGTTTCGATGTTTAGCCGCGAATACTAGCACTTTTCACTTTTCGCCACGGAAAGTAGCATGTTTCATGGCTCAAACTAATGCTCTTTGTAGTATGCGGGGAGAAGGATTTCTAATGTATGAAATAAATCGAACACATAATTTTGACTCTAAAAAACAAGGACTCTCAAAAAGAGTTCATTTATTTAAAAGTAAATGCTAATCAACTAACTCAGAAATTCTAATCGTAAAAGAATATTCGAACTGCGCCTGGTAGCCACTTATACATAACTGATCCGTGCTCTTTAGCCTCTCGTTCTCAACTGTCGTCTACCCAATACTAAGGTTTTTATGAGCTTCGTCGGAAAATCACTCTCCTACGATAAGGCAGAAAACTCTTTTTGGCGGCTTATTCAAAACGCTCTCTACATTTTTCCGCACGTTCAATCTTATTCAAAGTAAATCGTAACAACAAACAATCCTAGTTGAACAATGTATACCACTTAGGCGTTCATGAATATCATTAATTTTTGAAGCATAAAGCCTCGAAACCGCAAGTGTTTTCGTAAAAACTGCTAGTCTTCGCGGCGAAAAATGAAAAGTACTACTTCATAATTTTAAAGAATCAGCCACCACTCGAGCCTGGCATCTCCGTCCACTTTGAACTCCTCCGCACGGCCGCCGATGAAAATCAATAAGATTATAAGAGATGAAGCTTAATTTTCAAGTGCAACCACGCGCGCGAGCTCGAATTTTACGATAAAATAAAGCATCGGAACGGCTTCGAGGATCCGCCTTATTCATTCTCAAGCACACTTCCTTCCGGCCGGCGCAGACTGCGAAGTAGATGTGCGCGGGGGCGAACGTTTACGAGGCCCTAAGCACGTATAGCGCATACTGCGCTCCTGGACGCGGGAGAGCTTCGGCCCGATAACGAAATAGTGCGGTATAGGTATAAGTGTATCCGCGAACAGCCCCAGCGCTGGAAGCCCGCCGAATAAGAGTCTGCTGGGATGAGGGACTATAGCGGGTATGCGTATACCCATCAGCGAGCGCCTCGAGCTTCTTGCTTTTTCACTCGCGCAGCGGGTGCGGTATATAGCTGTTCTACCCCTTCCTTGTCTTCGCGTATAAATGCGTTTGCCTTGGCACTGTATATTTATGGGCCTTGAAAATTCAATGCCACCGCAGCGCGACTCGTATACCGCGCGTTACATTTGTAATTAATCGACTCTTTCTCTGTAGTATCTCGGCCGCCCCTGCGCGACTGCTGAATTATATACCCACTTCAGTTTATACGCCTTTCACGATCGAGCATCGCGCGAAATAAAGCGACGCGGTGTTTTGACATCGCCCGGGCGAAACAGTGAATGGCAATCTATCCGCGCAGGGCCGATGGGGTGAAAAAACACACTCGAGAGCTGCAACGAGCGCGCGGTGCAAGAGCGGGGATGATCTCGGTGATGCGGATAATGACATGTAAAATCATTTACATATAATGGAATAACGCTATATAGCTTAAGCGGGTTCGGTCCAAGTAGTGTCAACGCTCGCGACGTTACGCAACTGATGCGAACGTGTTATTGATTTTGTAATGCTATTAATTCGCGCAGGCATTATTAATAGTAATTCCAGTTTGTTTACGCAATCATCCTAAATGCCCCGACATGTATTATGCACGAGCGAGCTAATTTAATGAGTTGTTTCAGCCAAAGCGCATCGGAGAGCGCGCTATTTTTGCGTCGCGGTAATGAAAACTGCGCGCCTCTCGCGTGTTCCCTCCTCGCGGCGATGCGAGAATGGGACGCACTTGAAAACATCCTGCGCTGAACTAGAAACAACAGTCGCGAAAAGCCCTCCTTTGACGGGCGTCTGTCTCCCTCCCTCTTCCCGGCTTGGTGGCTGCAGCGGCACAAAGGCGCTTACGTGTTATTGTTTCGCGAGAGAGAGAGAGAGAGAGAGAGAGAGAGAGAGAGCGCTTTGCGTCGCCGAGGTGCGATCTTTTCTTTGAGTAACCTGCCT
This sequence comes from Nasonia vitripennis, assembly GCF_009193385.2. Lineage (NCBI taxonomy): Eukaryota > Metazoa > Arthropoda > Insecta > Hymenoptera > Pteromalidae > Nasonia > Nasonia vitripennis. Next base: position 13,198,746 of record NC_045761.1, on the reverse strand, counting down.
CTCGCGGATATTCAAATTCACTCGCTTGGCGGCGCTTAACCCATTCAGGGCTCCCCGAAGCTTCTTCCGCCACTCTCTCCTTTTTCTCCCGCGTATCCCAACAAACCCGGCTTTTATTTCCGAAACTTCAAACGGCCATATCTAATGAATTTCGTGTAAGCCGGAGTGCGCGCGCGCAGCTGCCACCGCCGACAACTACTTTGAATTTCAGAATTAGTCGACGAGGAGAGACTGCTCGGGCGCTGCAAATATTTGCATACGTCGAAGAGCGTTTGCTCGTATAGCAGAGAGCCCTCCTTTGACGGACTGCTATTCGATTCTCGCGAATCAGCATGGAAATTTCGGAATTTAAAAGTCCGAGAATAATGCAGCCAACAAAGATACGCAAACGCGAATGACGCAGCTGGATTTGCTCGCGTCACGGGGGCATGAATCGTAATCCGACGTAGTACTAGATGAGAAAATGATTCGGCGAATATCGATACCCGCGCTGTGTATGAGAGGACTGGGAACTAAGGACGCGTCGAGTGCACTGGCGGCACTTGCTCCCGGGGCATAACACAGCAGACCAAGAGGCAGGAGGAGGCTGTGCGGGGGCGGCGATTCGTCGAATCACATTGTGTAGAGCGCATCCGGGTCAGCGCCGTATAACGGCCGGCGCTGCTTTCCGCGCGCGCAAGAAAGCGAGGCACATAATAGAGAGAGAGAGAGAGAGAGAGAGAGAGAGAGAGAGAGAGAGAGAGAGAGAAGAGAGAGAGAGAGAGAAATAAGTGGAGGGAAGGGGTCCAGCGGCGGCGGCAGTACGAAATATACACCGCGTCGGAGGAGAGAGATTATTCCGCAGCAGCTCTCGCGGCATCATTCGTCATGGATTATACTTCCGCGTCGCAATTCCAGTAGCTCCTCTCTGCAGCTCTGCTCCGGTCTCTCTCTACGCCCGTCCGCGTCAGCACGCCACCTCTCAGTCTATTTTCTGCTGCGTCGCGCATTCACCTTATCCCTCGCTCTCTCTCTCTCTCTCTCTCTCTCTCTCTCTCTCTCTCTCTCTCTCTCTCTCTCTCTCTCTCTCTCTCTCTCTCTCTCTCTCACTCGTTGCGTGCTGACACTGTATACCATAGCGTGCACTAGTGCAGCGTGTAGCGCACGGAGTTAGGGCTGATTCCCGCGTCGCGCTCGCGCGCGGCGGATTAAGTGCTCTTGCTCGCGACTTGTCCGCTGTTAATGCGCCAAATTACTCAGCGAATCGCGCGCCGCCGCCGTCGACTGTATTATGTCTGCGCGCGTATGCGCGGCAGCCTTAGTAAGAGAGGCAGGCATCTTCGAGGCTCGATTTATCAGTCGACTATGACAAGTGATACTGACTGATGTTGCTTTCACGCGAGACGCATCCATCGTCACGCTCCCGCGCTGATGGAACAATAATGATGCGAGGAAAAAGCGCAGGGCCGACTACTCCTCCTCGCGCGCGCGCAGCCTTGCATTGTGTTATTGTTCTTTTTTTCGGATTATTTACCGCCACGTCGTGAATTCTAGCTGCCAATTACGCTAATCGATATATAATGTTTATACGATCGGAGGACGTCGCGCGCATAAATCCCGCCGCCGCCGGCTCTAAAGTTTGATCCGCACAACCGCGCGCGGCGCACTTTAATCTAAACGTCGAGGCGCTTTCTCTCTCTCTCTCTCTCTCTCTCTCTCTCTCTCGGCGAATGCGCTCGCTAATTTATTGGCCCCAGCGCAGCGCTACTCGACTTTTCATATCGGCAGCGGCGGCGGTGGCTCTCATAATGTCCCCCCTAATATGCTGAAACAACAAAAGGAGGGACGATATTAAAAGGAGGCAGCTCGCGCGTCTTTGCGCGTAAAATTGGAGCTATTTATCAGCTGCGATATCGAGCTTCGGCGCGCACTTCGCGGTCGACTTTAATTTTATCCGGGAAATCAATGGAAACGAGCTAGCCGCTCGTTAGAGTCTGCTGCCGGCTGCGGTTTGCACGCGCGACCAGCGGCGGCAGCGGCAGCCGAGAGAGCTGCCTCTCTCGGATCAGCCTGAAATTGCACATTCTATGGGAAACTGCTGGAAACGAGTGACGCACTTTGCGGTTTGCTTCCAAATTAACTCGGACTTTATCTAATCGGCCTTTTCTCGCTCTCGCTGCTAACTCTCCCTATGCTAATTGAAGCCTTTCAAAACAGCAGTTGCCAGCTAGCAGCGAGTGTGAGAATCCTTAGCAGCTGCCGGCTGCTCTCCGTATGTGTGATTTAGAGCCGGGACACAGAGCATCGCTCTTACGGCGGCGGTTTTCCAGAGAATCCTCGCGGCGCAGTCCATATCTCGAGAGTCGATCTTCTCGCGCGGCAACTTTCCTTCTTATCTCGGGCCGCGTCAAAAGCTCCGCGCGACAGGCGTCTCCCGATTCGCAGATAGCCACAACTTTTCGACGCTCAAGCTTCACTTTTGCTCCGCGGTGCACGTGTACCGCATGCACACGGGGCTTATTTACTTTCGCGGTCTCTTTGTCGAGAGAGAGAGAGAGCGAGCCTTCAATCAAAGGAAAACTCGTTCGAAGAGCACAAAAGAGCAGGTATATGACACGGCTCGCCGCATACGTGGGCTGATAAATGAATTTGCTCAAAAAGACGCTCGCAATTGATGATAAGTCTTTGCCGTCGCTCGCTTGGAGGGAAATAACAAACACACGTATACGCGCGCGCGATAATACATCTCCGTTTGCGCAGGAGTGAGTGGCTCGACCGGCCGTGATTGATGGGCCGCGCCGCGAAATACACACACACACACACACACACATACATCGGCGCTGGGGAAAAAGTTGGAAATTGTATTTTCGAGAGAGGAGAGAGATTGTTGCACACGCGGCGGCCGCTACAGAGCGAAAGTCCTGATTATCGATCGAGCGCTCGCAAAAGTATATACTAGCAGAGAGAGAGAGAGAGAGAGAGAGAGAGAGAGAGAGAGAACTTATTGATAGCCACTGCGCCGCTCGCGCTGACTGTTGCACGTGTCACCGGAAAACTTTTCCCGTAAACTCTCTCGCGAGCTTCGATTCCGCACGGCGACCATGCCAGCTGTGGAGCCGCGTTTCTTTTCGCTCGTCTAGGCCGTTCCTACCGAGCTGCAGCTCTTTTTTCGATACTTCGATCTTGCCCTCGCAAATTGAATGCGCGCCCCCGCAAAGAGGAAGCCCCGCGCGATAGAAAACAGAGAAAGAGAGAGAGAGAGAGAGAGAGAGCTGGCCGCCGCCGCTATTGGATACAACGTCAGAGATTTATCGGGTTTATTGCCCGAACTCTCGCGAGCGCACGGAGGGAGGGCTCGAGAGTCGCGCACATCTAATGTGAAATTCATGCACCCTATGAAAGTTTTTGCATTTTCCTCTTGTACACCTGCACCGGCAGCAGCAGCCGCGCGCGGCAATCTTTCGCGTATTATGCGTATATAGCTCTGCCGCGTGTACTTACACACATACGTGTGCGCGCCAGCTGTGTGTGCGTGTGTGATAAGAACACACATGGCTCTCGGAGAGACGTTTTACTGCAAAACCGTCAGCCAGCTGCGCATATTATAATAAGGCTAGAAGCCCCGTCCTCGCGCTATATGTACGCCAACGCGGATGCGCTATATAGCTCGTGCGCACGTGAATCCGTTGACGAAAGAAATCCATTCGCCTTATGGAATAACCTAATGACGTTATGCATAGATGATTCTGTCGAAAGCTTTTCCATCGAATTTCGCGCCAGCGCGCGCGAGGCTCCCTCGCGTTTAACCAAAAATTTTCGAATATTACTTCAGCCTCAGCTGGCAAACTTTCTTCTTCATTTTTAGTAGACGCGAAAGAACCTTTTTGAAAAAAAGAACGATGCTTGCCCTTCACGCACGCGAATCTCGTGATTGATTCCACGGGGCACGGGGCACGGGGCACGCGAACTTGTCCTGTCACTATATTTTCTCTATCGCCATATGTGTATACACTCTATATATAGGCGCACCCGTGGGCTAAAGGTTCCAAACCAAAGAGAGCTGACTCATATGGGGGGTGTACGTATACCTATATTGAAATGACGAATATGACTATTGTTTGTTTCCGTATCCCGAGCTTATTGGCCGCGTGTACACAAACACACGCATCTCGCGACACTGCCCAGCTGTAGCTGCAGCCGGCAGAGCACCACCGCCTCTTCGGATGTGCGATCTATATCCTATGGCACAGCGTGTGGCCAGTATCAATTATTGTTATTAAGTTACGAATCTTACGATGATAACAATTCGCAGGCCGGGGGGTTAGACTTCCTGGCGACTATACCGTCAAGTCTCCATTATAGAGGCAGCAAGGCCTTTGAAGTCGTTGGTGCATTTCGTTGTACATTTGATATATTATATGATATGAACTTTCGAGAAGGGACGTGGACTTACTTGTACGTAGCCTTGTAGCCCTTGTATATGTGTAGAAGGTAGAGACGAACGTCGCTTTTGCTCGATTGAACAGCAAATTGATATAATATCACTGTACGCTAGCTATTTACGCGACACTTGGCACTTTGACACTTTCGGACTCTAGTTACTTTACGGTTCAGTTCAGTTGAGAAACACACGCGCGCACTATTCTTCAACCTTGACTCCAATTAAGCTGATTATTATACTAGGTGCAAACAGAGTGAGTAAAAGGTTTCGAGGAGAAGAAGAAATTAGACTAATTACTAATGAGTACCGAGTAGTACCTATAGGTAGGTAAGTCGTTAAACTAACAAAACTCAATTATGAACGCAGCCGCCATCTGCTGCCACTGAAACTCACCAGCGGCGTTTTGCTTGGTTAATACGTTTACGTCGGTAAAGTAGAGACGCTACCCTGCAACTGTAACCTTATCCCCCGCCCTTATATATAACTATAAGGTACCTTTAGAGTCGTCTACAAAACGCGCGCGCTATACTGTTGTTGGTGGGGCGACTCTTCCCCCCTTTTCTCTTTTTATGTTGTCATAACGTCAGTATTGCCAGCATATATCTATAACGACAAAAATCAAAACATTGGATATTTGGCGGCTCGAGTTGTCTACAATCAAAGCGACGCTGCACCCATCAGCATAGTGTGGCTAACCCGCAGCCTGCGACGATGTTTATATTTCACAAGTGTCAAGTTGCACGTGCAGTTTTGTTTACTCTCTACTCGCAGAGGCATAGCTTTTAAACTAAAAATCCATTTACCATGTAAACTTTCGACTATCGTATTCACGGCTGCATGACTCTGTTTTTTTACTGTGATGATCGACTATCGAATGCGTGTGTGTTTATAACCTTATAGTAAACTGCTACCCAAGCTTCTGCATGAGCTGTTCTGATGTGAGAAATCATATTGTTTTCATTGGGAATTCGGGTATCGAGTGATCGTGTAGCAAGTTTCAGACCAAAAAGCAAATAAAGCATCCATCATTTTTAGACTTTGTAATGCGGAGAAAGGACTACATGGATGATGAGTGACTCAGATGATACCGATGTCCTGCTACTGATTCCTCCAGATCTTTTTCTTGTTCCTGCATCAGACTCGGATGATCAATCGGACTGTTCGAGTTATAAAAAGAACAAATCCGGTGTTGTATCTGAACTGATAGACCATGTACAGTCGTTAGAAACAAGGATATCTGCTATTGAGTCTAAAGATAGTCCTAATAACTCATTGAATCTTAGCCGTAGATTGTCTTTGGATTCTATTATGAGTTGCCGACAAACACTGCCAAGGACTAAATTCTCTGTAAGTCAAACTTCCAACTTGCAGAAAACTCCCACAAAACATCCTTCATGCTTGTCATTGCCATCAACTCCTAGCATAAGACAACAGCTACAACATACTAATGAAACACTTCATTCGACTAAATCATCTGGGCATTATCAAAGCAATAGATCAAATCCTAATCTGTCGAATAAGCATGATAATGTAAAACTATTTTCAGACCCTGTTTTTCCAAATACTTCTTCGCCAAACAAAAGTTACTTGCATGTTGGTAATGGGTTTTTGGAAAGCAAAGAGCCACACTCATTGCTTACACCTGGGACAAATGTTTGTGAAAATAATGTTAATGCAAGGAGTTTTAATTCTTATAACACATTAGTAGGTCGCCTAACTTCTGACTCAAAATCTATTAAAAATATGAGTCTATCTGAAGTTGAGGAATTTCTACAAGAAATCGAGTCTAATGACAAGGAGTTGACTCAGACAAATGGTTATTCCAATGATCAACAACTTCAAGAAGATTTAGACAAGATTACCGAAAAGAAGTCCTATCTAACAGAAGAGGATGAGAAAAACATTCGAACAATAATGGAACAAAAACTCAAATTTAGCACGAATAGCTATAGTCAATCTCGTGAACCACTTCATCAATCTGATCATGAAAGAAGAAAAGATATGTCAGATCTTACGCTACCTAATGATAATTCTTTTTCATCTTTCGATACAGATAAATTTATGACTGAGTTTAAAGCATGGACGCCTAGTCTTCATAATGGATTGAATGACAGTAAAATCAGTATTTCCGAATTGAGAAATTTTGAAGAAAATGAACGATTGCGAAGCTCTCAGCAAAAAGATAGTGATCAGCAGCTTGATGGTAATAATGTACAAAATTATGTGACTGCCAGTACGCAGTACCTTGACTCAAGTTTACTTTCAAAATTTGCTGATCAATTTACAAACCCACAAGTCATTTCATCTTCTGCACCAGAAATTAATCAAAGTACACTTTTAGCAAGTTGCAAAAGTTGTCCGAGCATTTTTAAAACTCCAAATAATATATCTACTTCAAATCCCTTAGATTCTTTAGGTAAAAAATCTGGAATCCCTAATGGGCAGAACAGTGCTAGTACTTTGAGAAATCACGACTCCTCTACTCAAAGGCCACAACGTTTACTGACCCTCTCAGATTTCTGGAATCACGATTCAAGTAAATCACAAGAAGAGCAGCTGAGAATCAAACTAGAGGAAGAACGATTTAGAAGAGAGGTATTGCATTTCTAATTTAATTTTACCGCTATTTTTTATTATTTGTTAGTGCAATAGTAATAATCTACGATTTTTTTATTTTTTCAGCATTGTGAACAATTGATTCAAGATTTGCAAAAAAAACTTTTAGAACAGCAAGAAAGAGTAGCTGTGGCAGTTCGCGTAGATGCGGAAAAAAATACTCTTATTTCTCAATTTCAAATAACTTGGAAGAAAATGAAACGGAAATTATCCGAAGTAGAATCTGAGCGAGGAAATCTTCAGAAAGTTTTAAAAAACATATCGGATAAACATCAATCAGAAATTGAGCATTACGAAAAGCAAATGAAAAACTGCAAGGAAGAGTTATCAAAAGCCTTAAATTTGGCTACTGGATACAAAGAAAAGAGTGATTGTTTGGTCAAAGAGAAAGTAGAACTGCTGAAGAGCCACGCCGATGAATTGCAAAGCTACAAGTTACTGGTGCAGCAAGCAGAGAGTAGATATGAAGAAATGAAAGCCGAATGCCAGAAACTATTGGAAAAGAATCAACAGACGGACGAAGCTTTCAAAGCCATCCAGCAAGACCTGAATAAAGAACTATTGAAGGGAAGCGAAGTAAGGACTGAAATGGCGGTTATACATAAAGCCCTAGATGCTTGTGAGGCTGAACTGACCATTTTACGTCAAGAGAAGGAAAGTTTGCAACTTAAACTTAAGGAGGAAATAAATAGAAATAACATCCTTGAGCAAGGAAAAGCATCTTTAATCGCGGCCGTCGATGATGCAAAAAAGGCTGAGGTAAACCTTAAGTTTTTTTTTACAATTGAGGTATAGAACCCATAAAATTTACACTTATTTATGAAATGTTTAGAAAGCAGCGTTAAACGAAGTGCAGTCGCTCACAGACCAGCAAGAAAAATTAAGGGCAGAGCTTCGGGATGTTTACCAGAAACAAGTCGACGATGTTGTTAAGACAAAACTTCAAGAATTTCAAACTCAACTGGACTCGGCGGAAATGGTTTTCCAAAATGAAATTGAAACAAAACAGCGCGCCATAGCTGAGTGTGCAGCAAGGAAAATAAAAAGTGTCATAGATAAGTAAGTTGTTTTTATAATATTGAATTTGAAAAACTTATTTTCTCTATTCTGTAAGAAACTAATAACGATCGATAACTCCTTCAGACACCAATTGGAGATAAATCTTGTCGAAGAAAAGCACAAAGAAGAAAAAAGACTCGTTGAAATTAAATTAGCTCAAGCAGTGCAGAAATCTTCAATGCTTGAGGCTCAATTAAATAGTTACCGGAAAAGTAAGAATCAGTTAGTTGAACAACTCCATTCCATGATGCAAAAGCAATGGCAACAAGCTCTTATGATTATTTCAGGTAATTGCATAGTTTCACTAGATATTTTTTATTCTCAATACACGATTACATACTTTTATAAAATTGTTTTAGGTGGCAATGGAAATCAGATGTCGTCTTTTCAAAAAATAAATGTCGATAAACTGTTCGAATTTCCGAGTGAGATAAATCTTGAGCTTGTGCCAAACCATTGTAGCACTCTCCATTCAGAACAAATGAAATTAAATCCTCTAAAAAGTTCATTAAGCTCACAAAATGTACAAACGCAAGAACGTGAGAATGAAAGTTCGGTAACTTTAACTTCTCACAATGAGACACCTTTAACGAGTAGAAAGGAAACAAAAAGTGACCTTAGAAAATATATAAAAATGGTTAGCTTGATTCTTTGCGACGGAATAGAATAATCAATTGAATTAACTGTAATGATGTATCAAATATCTACGTTTTAGTTACTAGACATGCAGCAGTCAAAGGAAGACAATTCCAAGCCAAAGTTTTTTGATGGCAGTCCACCATTATCTCATAAAGATAATTCGGATAAACAATCGCTGCAAAAAGACATTAACACGTCCAATGATGGAAGCTCTACGTGGCAACCAACTTCCGAGGTAAAGTAAAATGTCTCTCTTCTTGCTGTATTGCAATGCATTATTTTATTATAATATATATTTTAGCACTGATCGTATTTTTTAGATGTCCATTCACGATACCAGTGAATATTTAAGTGTTCCACAAATACAAAAGTTCACCTTCAAAGGCGATCAACAAAGACAGAAGCCACCATGGAAGTGATCTCACGCAGAGTATTTAGTAGACAATGTCGGAGTTGATGAAGTTGACAACGTGTGTACATTAAAAAGTATTTTTAAACGCAGAGGATAATTTTATCAAGTAATTTTAAGATTTTTATACAAGATTTTATATAATAAATCCAATCGAAACAAAATTTTGTTGTGTATTGCTTTCTCAAAGATGAAAGAGCTTTGAATCGGTGAAAAGTTTTTTTTATCATTTTTATCTTAAATAGACCAGTTGCAATTCCAGAAGCGCACGCGCGTGTATGTGCATGCATACGTTACATAATTAAATTTTAAGAATATAGGAAAATACTGTAGGATTTTACAATGTCATATTTGGTACGCTTTTATGAAGGTCTTTGTTAAATAGTTACAAGGTTTTGAATAAGAACTTCACACCAATTTTTGCATGAAATTTTCAATTTATGTTAGCATCCGATTCGCATCAGATTACTATTATTTAGCAAATTCGATGCATAAATTCATACCATTAAAAATCCATCCTGTCATCATTAATTACTTGATATTACTAGATCGGAGCATGGTTGACTAATTATTCAGTCCAATATTATCAGACAGTGGACGGCAGGAAACAGGAAACACGATAACTCCTCGCTTATTAAAGTTAGTATATCAAGTTTGAAGCGTTTTATTTTTTTACTCTTAATATATTCCTTTTTTATTTTTTAAGCAATTTATCGAAGATGGTACAGCATGTAAATCAATTAGGTGACTATAGGATGACGCTCAAGTGTTTATTAAATTGAATGACTTTCTTCGAAAATCTGAATGAGTCATAAAACGGCGCGGCTAAACAGATACAATACAAACAACAGCTAGCGGCTGCCTAAATTAAGACCCGGCTAAGTTGAAAGCGCTCGGTATATTCCGAGGGGATTATTTTAGCTCGCACAAAACGGCGCTTTGGCAAAATATTGTCTCGAGCTTACGCAAAGGAAAAATCGTAAATATAGCTGTGGCAAACGGGCATCGCGTTCAATTTGAAAAGCCATTCCGACGAAATCAATGTAAAATTAGTGGCACGAAGGGACAGCGAGGGAGGCATCCGGCAGGAAACCTGCGCTGAGCTACTTGAGAGAGCTGGGTCGAAAACGAGTTGCCGAATGCGAGCAGGAAAATAAGTATAAGCAGAGAAGAGCGCGCGCTAAGAATGCAAAGGGAGGAACGCGAGCGATAGCCTGCAGTCTACGGTGCAGAGCTCATACAGGCTCCGACTCTCGACTCGATTCGTGGGTGTCCGTGTATGTAGACTTACATATATCTGTGTCGGCGCGCGTACACGTATACAATTCTTGCACACAGCGGCCTCGCGGTCACCGGTGTGGGAGCGAAAACCTATGGTGGTGACTCGTTTCTCTCTCTCTCTCTCTCTCTCTCTCTCTCTCTCTCTCTCTCTCTCTCTCTCTCTCTCTCTTTCGCTCTCTCGCTCGAGCCGATGGAAGGAGAAGCGCGCTGGACACAACGATAAGTGCTTTTAGTTGTGGACCGCACGCGAGAGCGTAAGCATGTCGCTCGGAAGGAGGATGCGGGGGTGCAACCTCGTGTTGCTGCTCGCGATCGCGATCGTGACCGTTTGCTCGCTCGCCGATGCTCTCGCCGTCGGCGGCTGGAAGCGTCGCGAAGACAAAACCAAGTGTCCAAAAGTCAAGGGCATTCGAAACTTCGATATCTCCCAGGTATAGCTTGTGCTTTTTTTATCTTTTTGTTTTTTTCCGTCGCTATTCTTTGACGAGCATTCGCTCTCGTGCGGAATTAATTAAAAAGGCCGGGGAGCCCAATAATTATTTCTTGCGAGCGTTTAATTGCTTTTTATGTCGCTATTGTGTACTCCTTTGGGTCTCAGGGTCTGTATTAATACAGCAGGGGCCGCACTGATTTTATAATGTAATGCGGCTATAATATTTGCCCTCAGTTTCAATTCAGACATTTCCGCGTTTCTCGCTTTTCATGCGTACAGGCGCGCGTGGACTCAATGTCACTTTGTCGAGTTTGAGCGTAAAAAGTATATATATATAGCTGGTACAATAATCGTCATAATAAGTATTGATAATTCGCTATTGGCACAGTTCCTCGGCGTCTGGTACATAGTCCAATACTACGCCAGCTCGGAGGAGGCCATATCCTACAGATGCATGCGTGCGGAGATGTCAGTGCTGCCGGAAAATGACGAGGTGACCATGAACTTTACGTACAGCTTTACGGATGACCCGCTTAACGAGCAGCTCGTCGGTAACATCACCTGGAAGATTCCATCCCCGGAATTACCGGCCCACTGGATGCACGCCGAGCTTCCCTGTACGTATTGCAGTCACGTCGGTTCTCTCTCTCTCTCTCTCTCTCTCTCTCTCTCTCTCTCTCTCTCTCTCTCTCTGCGCGCATACCTATATACGCATGAAATATAACTAGAACGATATTTTTACCGCAGACGAGGGAGTATACAATACCTATGTGCTGGACTCGGACTACAAATCGTGGGCGTTACTCATGCATTGCGCCGAGAAAAGCAAGAGTCCGCGCTATCTCTCCAGCTTTATTATGAGCCGAGAGGCCAGCCTCGGCAATAACGTCATTTCTTATCTGCGGGAGAAACTTCCTAGGTAATCTATTTCCTCCTGTGCCCATATCAATAGCCTATCTTCAAGTTTTCCACGTAAACACTCGTTGTTCCGTCCGCAGATACGACATCGACTTGGAGTACATGTTTCCGATGGACCAGACCAATTGCACGATGATAGATCCTTACGCCAATTCCTTTGTTCCTCCGACGATCGTGGCCGCCAAGAGGAACTATATGCAACGAAGGCATCCCCTCAAACGAAAACATAAACGAGGCTGACGCATTGTCTCATCGCAAACCACTCACGACTGACTGCAACGATATGATCCCCGAGGGCTGTGTACATTTAATTATTTCTTTTTTGTATTCAACGACGCGAGCTTGAATCTCTCTTTATACTTACTCCCTGTCTCCTGTTATATTGTTACCTGTGTGCATGCGTGATGATTAAAAAAATCTTCTACACAAAGAAGGTCGTCGAATAAAAGCGAGACTATTTAATCTGGGCTAGTTTTATTAATTCAATTAACAACGTCTTTATAATACTCTTCGTCTGTTTCTCTCATTTATAATCACATAATCATAATGAATCGTTATTGTTTTTTTAGACCCGTCGCCATTTTGCATGTTACCTTAATCTGCAGTTTCACAAATGCATAGTTTCGACAGAACGAAGGATGTGTCGTTACGCACGCATCTCAATCACACGTCACCCTTTTTCCTGCCACATTCACTATCATAATCATCGTACATTGTTACTTCATTACACACTCGATCGCATTTGCACTCAATGCGCACGCTTATAATTGATTTTATTTTATCATTGGATATGGCAGCTATAACTTATAAGAAAAATATTATAAAATCACTCAGCAATTGATGAATTCTCATTATTATGCACAAGGCGCTATTCACACTACTCTTTCATACGGATCTGACGTACCGACGGGCTTCGTGTCGCGCACACTCTTTTTTCCGATAACTTTAATCGTTCAACGATTTAAAAAGTCCGGATATTTTGCACCGCGCACAATCCAAAAGTTTGCCTTTACGAAAACACTGATTTTTCCACCCCTAATTCTCCTGTTTAGCAAGATGCCGTACTTATACAAGATACTCCTTTACTAAGATGTCGAAATAGTTGATATTTTCTTGGGGCCATAGGTAAGTAGCTGAAGATTCATTGAAACGAGAAATTTACACAGTATTATAGCGTAGTATATAATAATAACAATTAACATATTATGCTTGGGCCTGAATTTCAAAATCTATATAGAGTATAACAATATAATTTCAAAATTCAATGAAAGCGCGTGCCTGATTGTTAATTTTGCATTGAATTAATAGAATCGTTTTTCCGATCATTCCACACCCAGAAAGAGTTTCCGTGCGTGTGATCCCAACGTCTCGTTAATCGTTTTTCAATTCTTATAACTGTGCCCGCACATCTTATACAGTCTCACTCAGTCCCATACCATGAAGGGTTCGAATTCACTAAAAGGTCTCTAATTGTTCAGTGTGTTTTATTTTTCGAGACGGTCAACCAATAAAGAATGAAAATTTGTAATAGCTATAGTTCGTTACGCCGGTCAAGGGTAAACAATGTCGTTCGCCTTTCTTTTTCCGCGTCTTGTGTCTCAGTCACTTTCCAACTTTGCATTTTACCATCGTATATTTATAATTGCTCTAATTTATATATTTTGTGAATTATCTAACTATTCACGTACCCTTACAAAGGTCTACTTAAACGGTATCTTAAATTTTCGTCATATACGTTTACGTATAATTTTATCCTCGCACTCGATGAACTTCTCAAACATAGTTCTGTGTTCTCTAGTTCTGTCGTGAGCTCATTGTCAAGTCATGTTCAATTAAATCAATCAGTCAGTGTGCGTTAACATCTCGCATTCAAATATTTTGGATCGCAAGACAAATTTTTGGTTGCTATTGACTTAGTATTCTCTGGAATTTAATATAAAATAGAAAGATTTGGCTAAGATAAAAAAGTCTTAAATACTCATAAATAGTATCCACTCTGTACAAAATAGAGCGTAACAATGTTGAATTAAAAAAAATAATTCGATCTACAAAAGCAATTTAAACCTGTGTAATGAATTCAGTACAAAAAACTCAATTAAATAAATGCTTGGTATTAAATGTATAAGTAAATGCTCGAAGATATCTCAAAGTTTAAGTACGAATAATAAAAAAGGGCATTGATCAGCAGCTGAATGTTACAAGAATTTGATGAAATTCAAACTTCGCGTATTAATGGTTGTGTATTTGTAAATGTGTATCGAAGTGCTACGAAATTTTTATCTAAATATGTAATATTTCTATAGTTCTAAAATTATAGGGTACTGCCGGTTGTCGTCTAGTTTCTTCAAATTCGTACTGCGACAAACAACGGTCACTTTATTGCGGTAAGGTTTTTAGCTTTTGCGGTAAGGGAGTATGCGTTACAAATATAGTAGATTTAAAAGACGTAACGCGAAACAGTAGTCGTAATTTAATAATTCGTTTTGATCCTTCATCTTTACTATACATACACTCATTTGCTCTTTTCTTTTTTTTGTATTTTTTCTTTTTTGAAGCAACGAACTCGTGGGATCGTCGTTCCAACCTAAATATGAGTACGTTCTTTTTTTTTATATTTATAACTAGAAGAAGTTTTTATTTATTTTATTATTTCCTTACGAAGCGCGAAGAAATATACAGCTTTGACTAACGGTGTTCCGAAAAAATCGATCCGGTGTATTGTATACGTTATTATTAGGGGATTTCCGACGAAAACGCGGAGAAGATCCAGAAGAATTGAACATCCTTCTAATTCCTTCATTCATATATCGAGAGCAATTTTCTTCGGTGACCCGCAGCAATTGCACACTCGCAAATGCAAATGACGAGGTTATTTTTGGCGTTGCACAGACACACCGAGTGTTCGATCGTTGAGTATATAATAACTATATTATTTATTTTTTATTTATTTATGAACACGCAGCCACAGTCACTCAAATCGTTCATTATCATTGTCGTTTTCGGCAATAATATTTATATCTGATTGGTCTAGTATATTATAAGATCTGTATTATGTCAATTGCTCTTTTTTTTATGTTATTCACTAACTCGCCTCCTCGACACTTTCCTTATATATATTTATAGAACTCCCCGCCTTCACTTTCGTTTTTCTTTAGATTATTTATTGGTTATTGGTTTCAATGACTATTTCCCCCTAGATGATCCATTACAATCTGGCGTGTAGACCGCGCGGGTCGGGGACGTTCGCTGTCAGTAGACCCAAGAGACTGGAACCCATTGCGGTGTCGTGTGAAACCGTTCGATAGCATCTTCCAACTGGGCGATCGTTTCGTCGATGTCGTTATTAACGATTGTTAGGTCGAAGAAGTGACCGTACGCTTGCCTCAACATGTCCGACTCCTTGGCCAAACGTTCCAAGCTGCCGTCGTACTGAAAAAATCATCGAGTATTATCCCATTACGAAATGTCACAGGACCATGGTTAGATGCACCATCGTATGGCAACTTTTGGAAACTCACATCTGCAAGATTTTGAAGAGCTGGAGCTGCTATGAAGACTACGTAAGGCGCGAATTCAGCTGTGCGAAGCACCTTCAGGGAATGCGGCTCTATATCCAGAATAGCCAGTCTGCCTTCTTCGAGGATCTTCCTGATCGTTTCGATCTTCGTCCCGTACATAGCGTCTTCGTGAGTTCCTGCGAATCACAAATTTTATCAATGTTCAACTCGTCGTATGTGCGGACGTTTTATTTTTTCGAGCTATTTTTTGTTGACACCAACCATATTCAAGATACTCGTTTGCAGCGATGTCCGCCATCATTTCCTCGTGAGATACAAAGTAATAATTTCTTCCGTTTTCTTCGTCGTTACGCGGAGGTCTCGTTGTATCTGAAACGTATTGAAAGCTGGATATTTTTCTTGCTCTCTCACAGAGTACATACAAACAATAGTCTGTAACTTACGTGGAATAGGATACGCATATTTGTCGGGATGTTTGGCGATGATCGTATTTTTTATGTGCCTTCGCCCGACACCGTGTGCTCCAAGTAGCACCAAAGTTTTACGTTGAAAGGCAGAATCTACAATTCACATCGGCCCATTAGTATACCCGCTCTATATGCTGTTACTTTTAGACTTCGGTTTTTTACTTACATGGAAGTTTCACGACTTCTTCGTATGTAACCAGATCGAGTTGGTCGAACACCGCATTATGTTTGGCGAGATATTTATCCTTGTACTGCTTCTTTTTGCGACCGAAAATGGAGCAATTAACTGAAAAATCGAAAGAGTCCATTAGTATAATGTCAATTATGATGTTTAAATTCTATCAGCATTTATTTTGTAAATCAAATATAGTGAAATATAATTGTGGCTTATCAAGTCGTAGCATAATTGGATAACTGAGATACCGTTCTAGAGCTACAAGCTACCAAACTTTTAGGTAAACGAATACGAGTATTTAGTCGATCGTTTTAAATTTATACAATTTTTTTAGTTGATCCGTATCATATTAGATCCTGAGAAATTGTTGCTTAGTCAAGTTTTTACAACAATGCACTACAGTGAATGTTACCTATCTGAGAAAAAATAAGATTAATTAGAGTACTATTTGTTCTTTTTAAAAAAATAATAATAATGGTAAAGATCCACACAGTAAGCCGTATTTTAGAGTGTGAAATGTTTATTGCTACTGTAGGTCCAAACCCCGCAACGCCAGTGCACTGTTTTCGAGCAAAACGTTTTTATTATATAAAAGTACATTATATAATTATGTTTAAGTATAAATAAAAATTAAAGCATAATATATTCATTCTAATTACATAGCTATGTAATCTTTTATAGCATCTATGATGACGTTCCAGCAGGTCACAGCGTGCAGTACAACTACTCTTTAACTAAAAGAGCTACCCCTTGGTGGATAGTAAAATTTTATGAATTTTTAGAATCGATACGAAAAAAAAATTAGTATTTGAACATCTACAGATTTATCTTGCAATTTACGTACTCAATAGATTGTTCTATTGGGTTTGTAAATTGCACCTACATTATATAGTAATTAAGGATTAAGGAAAAAATGTTTATATACTTTAGTACCGTCATTATAATACCAAAGTTATCTACATTGATACTTGAATTATTTTGAAAAAAAACAACAACTAAATAATGAATTTATCAGCATGCAGTGCTTTTCGCCAAGAAAGGTTTTATATATGCGCCTTCAGCTATTTAAATCTCATCGGTTTAACACACTAGTTAATATGGTTGATGGCGATATAGGAAAGAATGACTAGCAAACACAGTGAATAAAATTATGAATAATATAAAAAAAAAGTTATTGTTGTAAAAAAAAAAATTTAATTCGGATTATATGCAATGAGAAGGGTCCATGCTGTAGCATACTAATAAATGAAAATGATAAATTGTTAAACAGCTTTTTTAATGATTTTTATCTCTTTTTCAACCTTTGCTTCTTTTAGATTGTTTGCTTCCTTAATACAAAACGAATAAAAGTACCTTTGTGCAAAAGAATGATTTCGGTATAGATTTAATGTTTTTAGCAATTGTATTTAGTGTTATAAATTTTTGCGTTTAATTGACATGCTGTCTACGAAAATTTGTATATAGATTCTACAGCAATTGTAAAGTTTCTACAGCTGCAGGCAGAAACATCGTACCTGTCGAGCCGTCACATCCTTCAGTGTGAGACGAACAGCCTCCCTCTCCTTCAGCGTCTATAGCCCGGCACAACATACAATAATATCACGTAACTGCAGCTAATTTAAAGAAAAAGTACGCAGCCCTTACTCGCGCTCAACTCGAATTACGCAAATACTATAATATGTTCACAACGTTATTTTATATTCTCAATACCATACGGCGAATAATAGAAGAAACAAAAATAGGTCAAAATCCTACTTGTTTATATTTACACAGCTCATTGATCATATACTTTTGAGTCCAGCAACAACGAGATATACCAAAAGAAAATACACAATTCGGTTCGTTATAAACAACTCGAAAATCAAATCTGCCGATGTATAAAACTAAGAAATTAACGGGGAAGAAGAAATATAATCCAATGATATTTGTTACAGACTCATGACACGGACCTGTCTAATGCGACAAGAAGCATGCTTCACGAGAAAAGAAGATTTCATACAGCAAACACTTAATGTATGTACAATTGATGGCGATATATTTTACACAAATGATAAATGAGCGCATTCGCTTTGTGATTTACGACATATAAATATCGAATCTTACACAGGTATATACTGTTGCATATATGAATACATACTATATATCGATATTTGAGAGTATGGAAAATATGACGTTAGAGTATCGGAGGATGGTAATATATCATAGATATAACCAGCGCAATAAACCATTTCTTATTGCCATTTTCGGACCATAAAAAAAACCTTATGGTGCGATCTGCTGAAACAGGCGAGCTAGCCTTACGTTCAACTCGCCCATTGCATGTATACAATATTTCACTTTTTTGTATGTATTCGTTTTCTCAAGAGTCAAATAAGCTATCAACTAAATATGTTCATAGGTATATGTACACCGCACGTGTAGAAAAGTGCGCTACAGTGGGTATATGATTAAATTGCTAGTTGCAAAAGACGAGCATACCTTGTTCCTGTTTATTTTTTTCCATCGCCATGCAGGCGATTCGCCACTCTTGCAGCTCGGGAGACGGTATCAGGCCCGCAGATCCACCAGCCTGATCCTTCCTCGCTTGCCACCAGTGATGATCGTCTTTACTTATAATTTGCAAAATATCGCCAATTTTAAAAGAAATTCCAGCCTGTGCACAGGGTATTAGTTCGTCCTCCAAAGGATCGTAGTCAAATTGCGCGCGGACGAAAATCTGAAAGCACAACAAAACAGCGTGAGTCTAACATGTATTAGCGTAACGTCGAGTACATTAAAATAGCGAACATAGCGTTGTGTCAAGTGTGTATTGGATGCTAACTGCGGCTGGGTTATTTACAAAGGCAGTTCCAGTTATGAGTCTATGAAGTCTATCGTGTCTCTCGATTTTTACCGGTAACATACCAGCACACCTAACATTATATAAGTATGTTGCCGCTAGAGAATCTAGGCTCATTCAGTTTTATGCGTGACATTACGTCGACGACTCAATGTTTACTTGCCGCAATTGCGATGTTACTAGTAATTCATCGAGACTATTCAATTGTTCAAGTGCTGTTGTAACTGTATGGTATTGATTTGTGAACATTTCTCATTACTTTGCTAAGACTACTTTGAAAGATGTTGGGTATGAACGTGAACATACATATATCATTGGCATTCCTTTGCAAAAAAAGCTGAAAAAATTAATGCTGGAGTACATTGGCATTATTTTTTTTTCCACTTTGGCAGATTCAGTCATATTAATAACTTTGCTATATTATATTTTAACGGTAATAAGTCGATAACAACGCATTCCTGATTACGCAGAAAGGCTATAGACACATGCCACTGACGGTTCAAAAATGAAAAATGAAAATAATAAAAAAAACAACATAAGTGCAGCAAATCATGAGAATAGAAAACCAAAGACACAAGGACAGTCAGATAGGGAGGATGTTGTAGTGACGGCTAGAAAAGTCTCCGGCGTGAAAAGGAAATTGGAGGTGAATGTGAAAAGATGATGGTTAAACCTAGTTTATGATCAAAGTGTTGACATATTGATAATGGCTTGTCGAATTTGATGATGCCTAACTTGCCGATCAATTGAATGTGTGAAAACAATCGTTACAGGAAAAGAAGGATAAAGAGAAAACGCATAGCCTTCTAACTACAGCAGTCCAATCACACCAGATCAAGTGGTGGTACTTACTAACACTGGCAGAGGCCTAATCCTGAACAACTAGAGTGTTGAAGAAACAGAAAAAAGGAAAACGATTAATTATTCGTTCAGATGCTTTTAAATAAAAAAGTGAACATTGTGAATTCGATCTCAGCGCACAATATTATACGTCAACTTAACGTTCATTCGGCACGCTTTCCATTTTCAGATACTGTGTGGCTTGATGCGCGTTCTGAGACGCATGCAAAGGCAACGCTAATGTGAAAATCAAACTAATGGTACAGTTTATCTCATTTTTACAGCACTTTTTATTTATTATTCAACTTCCCGGATTGAACAAAGCATTATTGATCGTACTGAAGTGCAACGCTATATAACTTCTTGTTTTAATATTGTTATATACTATGTGTGCTTTGTTTTGCGCTAGTCTGTCTTTTTACCAACTTTTCATTTTTACTTTTTTTTCCTCTATTCGCCAAATTCTTATGACTAAGTCACATCCATAGTACATCTGATTGACCACTGAATAGTTTCATCACGTACGGCTCATGCATAATTTTCACGTCACAAAAACCAATGAGTACAGATTAAACGATAACGATTCGGTGCACACCTTATAAATTTAACACAGTAATTATATTAAGAACAATTTGTGATTAATGATTAAAACGATTTACATATTTAAATCGAGATTCTGTTTAATGTACAAAGGAAATTTTTGCAAGTTTCAATTAACAACACCGTCTAGAAATAAACAATTCAAAATTCGTGATATGAGTCTTTCAATATTAAATTTGATGGGACAGCGTGCACTGGACAATACGATCTACAGATCTTGATGATCATCAAAATAACAAGAAATGATTATTGGATGTGAAGCTGTTGAGCGAAAAATGAGATCGAAACCTAAAGTTTCCGATTTTAATCAATGCGACACAAGTGGAAACTTTAAATTTCTCTTTAAAAGTGAAAAATGCAGAAATGAATTTTTTTGCATAAGAATTTATCTCTTGTCTGTAGAATCACACTGAGTTAGGCACTGCATTTATCAACAGCTGGAGAATCTATTTGACATGGTATACAACATGATATTGGTAGAGGTGATGGGAAATGGTGAGACAATTTTCTACACAGTTAGTAACAGGTACGCTATTGACAACTCGTCTGGTGGACTGACTGCTGCTATTGTCGCACGTCCTGTTGCATTCTTTGTCATGCGGACGAAACGTGTGCTTTTGATCAAAGTTTCCGAGATAGGCTGTCTCTCTTGTTTCTTGATTCTCGAAAACATGTATCGTCACGACGACTTTACAACAGTCGTGTATATCGCGATGATTGTGCGATGATTATGAGAAAAAAAATCAGAATTAGAGACACAGAAACATAACATTACCCAATTTATCCCGGCATACTGCAACAATACGATTGAGGAAGGCCTTGATGTATGTGAGTGTGAATAATGGATTGGAAATTGTGTTGATATTAAAACAAGGATAAATTAAATTTGTATGCATAAACGTATACGAAAATTACACAGAAAAGGTATCAATAATCATTAATTGTCATATAGCATTAAACGACTGATTCGTATCGATGTATCGTTCGAAAAACACTGTTCTAAAACATGTTGTATCTTCAAAGTTTTTCAGTTAATTCTGCGGATATTAGATTGAATATAATTTAGATTTTTGTTTGTCTTTGTCATGCACAGCCATAACCGTGCAGGAAAGTGTAGAAATCATAGAAAATAATGTGGTGGTATTAACATATACTAAATGTGAGTACGAATACACGAAGGGAAATCAATGTATATATTGCGATGGTATCAGTGAATTGTAGCACGTTAATAACAGTATACTATTATTATTGCAATATATAGGAAGTTAGTTGTAGGCGATACGTCTTGACAAAGTATTTTTCAGCAGTTCATGCTTTATTTTATCTTCATACAATACGTAATCGCAATAGCACCGCTATAATTCGCTCAAGATCTAGTAATGCTTTTGATTATTTGTAATAAAAGATGAAACAAAAAAATAAGTTTCAATATCCATTCACGCTCCGATTTTTGACGATATACATAATTGTTGTTTATCTTATCTTACAAACACGGCAAAAACGAATAAGATTACCATAATAACGCCATATAATGTTAAGATAATTTTAATAACGCTATTTCAGAATTTATTTCATTTGCCATATCAAGAGCAAAAATATTATAAAGCAATTTAATTTCATAAGTAATCTAATCTATAGCAGTCACTGTAGTCATTTTATAAGCATACAGTTTGAAAGTTTTTACTATCCGTTTGAAAGATAGAATTTCACAATGAAAAATTGGATAATTTCGGAAGATTGAAACTGGTATGCCAAGAACAAAAATAATTCGCACATAATAATTATTTAGCTGGTTCGCAGTTATCAAGGTGAAGCTCGGTAATTTATACTATGAGCATAATTTTACAGATAATTTACGTTATTTTCATGACATTCACATATTTCTGATGTACAGCTATTTTAACATTTTACATCATAATATATATATATATATATATATATATATATATATATATATATATATATATATATATATATATATATATATATATATATATATATATATATATATATATATATATATATATATATATATATATATATATATATATATATATATATATATATATATATATATATATATATATATATATATATATAGAATATGATTTTTATTTTTCGGAATATCTTCTGATACGCAGATTGGGGATTCTCCGGGACAGAATAATAATTACATATAACTTAATACAGCTTAGATATATGTATTGATTATATATATTTACAAGTAAATATAAATAAGCTTGTAATATTAATAATAACGTCATTCTGAATACATTGATATTTTTGGTGTCATAGACTAGAAAGAACAGATATATGTATACTTAATTAATTGTTAACGTATTTAAAATAAATAGATTAAATCCACACTATACTTTTATTCTTTCTTTATCCTACTTTTATACACAGTAAAAAGTTAAAAAAACTGATTGCACCCTCAACTGCATGGGCTTCATTAAGTAGTTTCATTTAAGAATGAACAAATTAACAAAGTTTCACTTTTGTAGCACATATTAAAATAATATTGTAATGCATCTAGTATCCGAAAAGTCTCTGGCGATACATTTAAAATTTTTTTTTTTTTACGTTTTTGCATATTTACTTTATTTTTTGAAATAAATTTGTATGTTAACTTATATATCAATACTACAGCATATAAAATATACAGCTACTAGATAAAATAAAATTTTACTCAAAATACTTGACAATTATACACTTCTTAAAACGGATTCTCAAAAACAAAATGAATATAGGTGCTTTACATTAATACAGACACTCATTTTGACACATTACATTATTTTTATAATAGTGTAAGATTATGTGAATAACTCTTAGCTGAATGTTAGTTTAATAAAGATTTGAACATTTCTATAAAATGCACGATAGCAAACGACAAAAAGCAAAAAATTAGTTAAGATATTTTACCGGTCATGCAGGCGAGGGTCTTAACATAAATGTAACAAAGGCTTGCATTGTTGAATTATAAAACTTTGAAATATTATGTTTTTCAAATCATATCCACAATATCTAATCCGCAAATCAAGAAATATAATAAGAATTGAATCTACGTTAAATGATCATTGCGTTTGTTACATTGGTCAAGTTCGGTACAGCCTCTTACACAATAAAGTCACGAACTAATACAAGTCAGTATCCTCTCAAAAAGTTTTGTATTGCGCAGGATTGATTAGGAATTGTACCGAGAATTACGTGAAACCAAACGGTGAAAAAGAAATTGAAAAAAGCAAGCCATTATTGAATTTTTCTACTGAATAAGTTTAGGGCCAAACTTTAAAGAAATATTTGTCACCGTGGGCTTTCGCTAAATTAACAAGGTATATCCAATGTAAGAAACAGACAACCAACGAGCAGAGGCGTGCTTTTTTACGTAATCCTAAGAGAAGGAAGAAAACTTTATACCATGCACTCTCTTCGTACATTGTACAATTGAAGCAACGTTCTATATACGTATATATAGCTCGTCTTATACTATGTAATGGTTTTAACTGTTTATAGGGGAGTGTTTTGTGAGAACCATGAAAAACGGATGAAAGTGTTCAAATGTGCTATAGTGCATCCATATTCATATAAATTAAGGGTTATCCGTTAAAAGATAGAATGTTTTCTTTAAAAATCAAAAATATTGACTATTGTAACCAAATTTTTTAATCCAATAATAAGAGAATTAATTAATGCTATAGAAAGTGGGATTCATACGCCAAAAACAAAAACACGCAGTTTTTAATTGTTTGCATATTGCTCATAAGTCAATACAAACGATTGAGCGTGTTTTCGTGACCCTCAATAGCGTAACGTATACAAATTATTAAACTTTTATTTATTTTCTTATATCTGTTAATCGTATAACGCGCATATTACTCAGTTATTTAAAAGGAGCATATTAACACGAGAAACGAGTTTTATTTAAACTCTAGCTGATCCAATTTTATACATCTTGTAAAGTAGTTTATTCCTTCATTTACCATTAAAAATTTCCGAGCATGTAAATGTTTGAACGCGCGTTATTGTACGAATGAAAAAAAGTTGAAGAACCCTTTACTACGTCCTCATTCATTAAGTTTCTTGACTAAACAAAAAGATACTAACGAATTCCGCGGGCGTCAGACGCTCTGTATATAAGATGAAGTAAAAAACGTTGTATATATCATCTTTTGTTGCCTAACATTTTTAGCCTTGAACTTTAAAAAGTCTTTATTTTCATATCCAATCGCAGTATTACACTTCCTTGGATGTAATTGAATTCTATTAAATATTATAAATTTAAAATACTAATAATAACGAATTAACGAACATATCCAATATTCGAAAAAGAATTTTTTAAATAAGCTATCTTACGCGTTCTTATACATTTATTATGGCAAAGATTTTGAGTTTCGTTAAAGATTTAATTTTCAAGCATGCTTAAATTTTGATCAAAACATCAAACTTTTCTAGGCTTACATCATTGTAACTAAGTATGCAATGATGTAGGTCTATTTGCTATTATTTGGAAGTATATTACAAGGATTTTTTTGTTAACAGATACATTCATCTTATTTTAACATAGCCATTTACTAAAAGTTATCTATAGTAAATGTTGTATAGAAGAATTCTCAGCAATCTCTATCCATATATCCAAAACATAACCAATTATATTTTTTTATGATTTTTAACATTCACGTTTACTTTCACGTGTGTCAAGGCGCTTCTGGGCATAAAATGTTTAATTGAAATGTTCTCAAGGCATCTACATACTATTTTGTTTAAAGCTTCTCTAATACTATAGAGCAACTTGCAAAAAGTATAAATCATCAATAACGTCTAATCTAGCTCTTGTTTTTTCGCGAGCGAAGAACAGAGAGTGGATTTAAACGTCGTCGAGGCGTATTTTCAGTGGATGAGGAACTGCCTAATTTGAGTTTAGGAGCTTTTTGCGTCTTTTGCGATTTTAGATCTTTTGGGGTCTGCGTTTTAACGGATTTTGAATTACTCGCCGCAGCGCTAGGGGTAGTTGTTATAGAAGTGGATGCGGTTGCAGTTGTGATATTGGTGGTGATAGTGGTGGTGTGAGATTGGGAGTAGGCTTGGTTTTTGGGGCTTACTTGTACCTCGCAGGGAGGTGGTGCGCTCCTATAAGATGGTACTATCTTGAATGTTACTGATCCCCGAGCTTCTCGCTATAACATAACAAAATAATTAACTTTGTCAGTAACTTAATGTGATTGCAGTTTAACATTTATAACTTATGTTAATAAGGATAAAACAAAATAATAATGAATTGAACAACCACTCTTATATGAATATACTTACAAGAATCTTTTGTAAGGCATTCACAGACTGATTAGCGACTGCAATTCCGTTGATTTCTCTAATTTCATCACCGACGTGCAAAGTAGCTTGTCTATGGATCATTCCCCCGTGCATTATTCTAGCGACAATACATTTACCGTCTTCGTTCATTTTGAGTGTTATCCCCTAAAACAATGTTTGCCATGTAGGTATTTGTCAAGACGCATGTCAATTTTTTTCCAAAATTTTCGAGTTTAAACGTATACTGATGTACTTAATCTTATATTAATATTCGAATACAATTTTATGCCAAACTCACCATGGGTTCATCCGTATTCTTCTGAAACTGGACAAGCCTAACTCTCGTGACGTTCTCGAGTTCAAGGTCACCATTCTGACCCTCAAGATCGTCGCCTCCATTGAGGAATGGAAAGATAGGAGGAGGCGTTGCTCTTTTTGCATCTTCTCCATACACTTCTTGACCCGTAACATCTTGTGCTTGAAGTAGAGCCTAAAATATAGGCGTAACTCGTTAGGATTTTCATCAAGCAGACTAACACATCAATAGCGGCTTTATATTATTTTTATAGTAATAATCCTACAATAAGAGATAAATCGCACAGGTACATCATGGGCCTTTAGCATTTAAGATAACTGTTTAAAAATATTTGGTTGAGTAATACACATTCTACAATCCTAAAGTAAAAAAACTTGGGGACCTTAATGAGCGAATTTTTAGTTTAATGTCGTGCGCATATTTAAAATACCGCATCCGTTTATTTAAGTCGTTGTTTAACTGTCAATTTTATCAAGAACAGTCAGTCGTTGCTTGTACGTCGATTTGTAATCGAAATAATAAGCATCTTTCAAAACAGTGTTTCTATTAATTTGTATTCTCTCTTGATGAACATAATTAACACGATGTACGAGGGAGTTGTCTGAAGAGCCCAGTTCAACATGTTCGCAAATTATGCAAACGTTTATAGTGTTTCATGTAAAGTTTCCGCTCGGCAAGGCGAGCAAATATAAGTAATTAGATTCTAATCTCTATTGTTTTACAATTTATTAATTGTTAAATTCTGAATGAGAAGATTTTGCACGGATGCAAATTAAGCAAAACAATAATATTAAAGATGTTTTTGCACTTTAAATATAAGGCTTATAGAGAACTAAAAAATAGCAGTTTTATCATGAGATTCTTTCCAGCTTTTATGGAAGCGGATCGCTCCAGTCGTGGATAAATTTTACAACCTTGATACAAATGCAAATATCTTGAAAAAGCTTTTCACTCTTCTAAGGTCTCGAAACAGGTATCAAGTGCGTTTCTCGTCAGTTGGGAGGATTTTTTTTTCACGAGAAAGAAAAGCTTACCACTGTTATTAGCTGTACTGGGCAAGTTGCTTTATTATTTTTGAGAAAGTTTAAAAAATGAGAAGAATAGCCTTCAAAAGTACTGTGAGACTCGTTATCGCGACAGTGATTACTAAAAATAACAATGTTTTTGGGTACTCGCGATGCAATCATTCATCTGCAGATACGAATTATGGGTTTTTGCAGTTAAATAAGCGTATGAGCGAGATATTGTATACATTTAATTACAAAACAAAAAGGAATGAATACTATCTGCCAGTAAAGCATAACTCACATAACAAAGCATTTCGTGTGAGAGCCTATCGACAGGAGCCCGTCCTCGACAGAATCTTCACCGCTTGTATAGCAATACTAGTATCAGGTGCTCTGTAATGCAGCAGCCGCAGCAGTGCAGCAATACACAAACGAAAGCGATAAGCAGCAGCGAACGTTTGAAAATTCATGACGCTACTCCGTGAACTGACATGAAACGAAGATATTATGCAGACACTGGCTAAAAGATATGGGGCCAAATAACTGGCTTCAAATCACAATGAAACTGGTAGTCGTTATTCGATGTACAAACGCGGGCCAGGCAGGTTGCAGTTCTACGTGTGCAGACGGATGGTCGAGTACTGACTGAGAAGAGCCCCGCTGGTATTCGCGTCATAGCAGTTTGCGCTCTCTCTCTCTCTCTCTCTCTCTCTCTCTCTCTCTCTCTCTCTCTCTCTTTCGTTCATTCGGTCTACCTCCCTGCATTTTCCTGCCGGTGGATTGTGTACCTGCTCGCTTTATTCGCGTGCTACTTCGTACTTTGCCACGCGCCACTACTGCGATGATGCTTTGACTCCGGACATGCTGTTTCATTAATTGAAAATTACATCGCTCTAATGAAGCTGCTTTTTTCGAGCGTAAAACTCTGATTTTTAAGGCGTGCTTTTTTAATGGTGCACGTCATACATACTGTTGCAATTACGATGAAAATGTTCCAAATTTAAGCGTTATTGCGCGGGAGCTTGCAAATATTATACTAATCGTCAAAAATAGCTTATATACTACTCTGTACGTTGACTAGCATATTCTTCGTATGCAAAAGTAGATTTTCATCCCAGAATACAAGCGTGTTTTTGAAGTTAAATCAAGTGATTTTTCAAAAACTTTCTCTCATTGTTCGAGGGACTTAAATTTCTGAAATGGTTTTCATGCGCTTGTGTCATTATGTTGCTTGTTTTGAAAAAACAAACGCACGTGGACTTTAATAATGACCTTTCGCTAATTAGACCATTGTAAAAACTGCACTGGAAAGCGCTTCAGAATTAACAGAACACTCTTTTTTTAGACGTGTAACGTAATTATAAAATATTATAATTGCATTACAATTTCTGTCGTTTCTCAAGAAAATAAACTTTGCACAAACAAGATTTTTAGTAAATGGAGTTATATGTTAAGAACTAAGCGTGCATAAAAGTCGGTAAAGTTGAAACGTCGCTTGGAGGATATGTAGGCCGTATTTCTATGCAGAGTTTCAAAGGGTATGTATAGCCCACTGTATCAAAGGGTTCTCTCATTGCACGAGCGATGGCGCTGTGCCTAGAGCATTTTACTATCGCAATAAC
Source organism: Nasonia vitripennis (assembly GCF_009193385.2). NCBI lineage: Eukaryota > Metazoa > Arthropoda > Insecta > Hymenoptera > Pteromalidae > Nasonia > Nasonia vitripennis. The sequence continues at coordinate 13,170,280 of NC_045761.1, read as the reverse complement.
TACTGCTATAAATTACTAGTTCATTATTGAATCGTACTATTTAATATTTAATTTGTAAACGTTCGTTAATATTTGAGCCCGATTACATAATCATGTACCGAAGATACAAACGCGCAATTTTGCAACTGACTTTAAAACATTGAAATATCTCGAAATCAAAGTTTTGAAAATAGCTTTTCAATTCAGCACAGAGTATGCTGCAAATACTTCAAGAAAAACTACTCGTCGCGCAATCCGAATACGTTTAAAAACGTTGACATACTTTTGCATGATAAATGTTGGCGCTTAGATTAACAAAATTTCATTGGCACGTAAAATATATGAAAACTATATTGAATCACATCTGATATGGAACAGCCGGTGCGCGATTGGTGTACAGGGACCACGATAACACCTTACTTCACCCGTGTTGGCCGTTTGCATTCGCTCGCACATTTAATATTCCATGGGAATAAGCAGTTCCGAAGTAATACTTTGGAAAAGTTGTATTTTTTTCAAACTTCTTGGCACACAATGAACACGCTCTCAAAACGCGCATGCGCGGGCGGCGATCGACAGCTTTTGTAATAATACGCAGCACTCACGCTCGAGTGAAATGCATCTCTGGTGAAAACATCAACGGAATAGCCGCAGAGTAAGTCTGGAAAAGCCGGAAGATGAATTTCCTAGCAGTAAAGCGATCTGGTAAAAGTAGGTCGCGATTTTCTACATCATTTGCAACGCATATAGTCAATCAATCGAACTTTTTGGTAAGAGCTTAAGACCCCTCGCTAATTGAATTTATTTGCAAGTGAAATCGCGACGCCGGCGAAAGTATTAAAAAGAAGCGAAGGAAAAAAATGGCGTGGATTTTTTTTTATACATCCGCCGTTCTTTCTCCGTTTAGTGTAATAAACAGACCCGTAAAATAGTAGCCGTAATTTAGTTTCCGAAGTCAGTTTGTCTTTCTGGTACAGTAGTTGCTGTACACCATCGGGTGGTGAATTTACACCGACGAGTTGGATAACTTGCATTTAACTACTGTGCAAATGGTCAATCTGAAAACCACAACTTATCGGATCAAAGTGCTCGGGGTCGCCCGTTCAAAACATCTATTAATTGACAGACTCCTTGATTGGATATACGAGTATCAACGGCATGGGAATAGCGTGTCCCGGAGGTGCAATGCTTTATGTACGCTGTCGCTTGCGCACAGTTGCTAATTTACTAGCTGCTATCGTCACAAAATATTGATGGCCATGGAAATTAGCTCGTTCGAACTTGAAAGCTTCTTTCGCACCAATTTTGACATGTCAATACTGGGGAGCAAATCTCGTCGCCCAACACTGTATATAGTACACGGTCTGCTCTCGAGGATCCGGAGACTCCGCAGGTTAACTATTAATCAAGAAGCAACGATTCGTGTCGCAGCTTAATCCGCATCCTTGTTTCACCTACAGAGGAATGTACTTAGGACAGCCCTTGGGAGCTAGGTAGGAGCTAGACAACACCCTTGAGATTCGATTGCACTTTGACATGGTTTCGTGCGAGGTACTAAAGTTTTTAGTACGAAAACGAAATTTACGGCGCTCTTAGCTATTCTTCGGCATTCTTTGCCCTGGAGAGGCTTTATTTATTTACCGATCGAAGATACAGAGTGGCGGAAAAATGGAATTTCGCAGCGTATAAAGTGCGAGAGCTATCTATACGGAATTATTATTTTAGACATTGAAAACTGAGCAGTCGGAGTGGCATCGATATATCGGTCGAAGGTCGATCGAGAAGACGAACAGTGTGTGTGTTTGTACAGAGCGGTCGCGAATTAAACGCGGTCTAGGAAAACGAATTGGGATTTCAATGTGAAGCGTTTAATTGATCCTTTTGTTTTATATTCGTATTGAAATAAAACGCCGGCTCGCTCGACGGCTGGACTCTTTGATATTGCTGCGCATCAAAATAGGTCAGTTGACTCAGCTCTTGTAAAACACAAAGAGTCAAACTTGTCTATATATGTATTGCAGTGCTCTCATGTGTGTGCGCAGGACACGCGAGCTGCTGGTGTGTAGCGCCGCGCATACATGTATAAGTGTGTTTTCCGGTCGCGCAAAAAAGCCCCACTTCGAGCCTCGGCGTGCACTATACCGACACGCGCCGCTACATCTCCTGTACATGAATGCGCCGAGAGCTCGCTGCAGCATCTGGCCGCAACGGAATCCCGGCTGCTCGCTTTATATTAGCCGAAGTCTTTTCAGAGCCATCTCTATCGAGCGATGATTCGGTATCTTGTTTCGAGAAAACTCGAGGGCTGCATGCGAAACACGTAGGTTCACGCGCGCTGCGAGTGTGTGTGCAGTGTAGACAAGAGTCAAAAAGCTCTCGCGAGAGAGGGAGATCGGCTATCGAAATATCGATTTTCTTTTTCATCCGATGCCTCCGTCGGACAATGCGGCTCAGCTGCGCGCCGCGCGGACAATGGAACAGAAAAACTACGTGCCGGCGACATCACGGCGTTGCGCGCGAGGATGTTCGGAAAAATTAAAAAGTTACCGACGCAAGCCGCGCGCACGTGGCTTCGGCTCGTGCTATTTTTATCGTCGGGGGAGCCGTTCCACTATTGCACACGTGAAACACCGACTACATTCATATTACATTTTCGGACGGTGCGTCGAGTGCATCATCGCGAGCACGAAGTTGCCTGGATAGTCTTGGCGCGGCAATCAATTATTCGACGCCGAGTTTCAATAAATGGGAGAAATCAGAACGCTGAGTTGTCGGCGCGGGAAAAATTCACGCCACGTAGGAGGCGCCGTAAGGGGGGCGTTGAAAGTTGGCCGCCCATGCGCTCGAGCGTTCGGCAACTCGTTATCTTGTTATAGGTGTATATCTATAGATTTACGGCACGGGGGTACGTGTATATACATGCGCGCGCACACCCCCCGCACTCACACAGCTCACGGGCGGGCGTAAAACTAATTCAACGTAATGGACTATTTCCTCGCATTAAGTGCAGATTTTCGAGCAGGGCCGAATCAATAATCGAAGCCGAGCTGCTCTCGCGCTCGCGCGTGTGTGTATATCCTCGGCTACTGGTAGCAGCGGCGGCGAGCAGCTATAGCCGAGAGAGCGTGGGCAGCGCGCCGTGTGCGCCGAATGTTCAAAGCGGATGAAATAATTGAAAAGAGCCCGACGCTACAGCGGCGCCGGCAGCGTACTGCCGCAGCGCCTCGTCCGTGCAGCACTGCAGAGAGAGAGACAGCCAAGCTTATTCTATATGCTGAATCCAAGATGTATATATAGATGCGGCTACACGACGCGACCGCCTGCGCCGCACGCGATACCGAATTTATAATTCCCAGGCTTCGCGACTCCTGCGCTGCTCTGTACGTATACACTGTGCTAGCCTTTGCTCGCCTCGATTCCTCCCGCGCGCGTGCATTTAAATGTGAAACCAGACTCTTATTTCTTTTCTCTTTAGCCTTGAGATGTTTACAGCCCCCGCTAGAAACCCGAGACACGTGCCCTCCTCGAAGCTTTATTCCGCGAAGCTCTCCTTTTCTCGCACAGCTCGGCCAATCCTTCGCTCAGGCCACGAGTTACGATGTATTTCGATATTGAAAAAAGTCCGTCATTCAATATCCCGCATATGACCCTGCCCCGCGCGGACACGCACATATCTCCGAAAGATTCGTACGTATGCTCTCTTGATGGGGGGGGGGGGGGGGCGAAAAGTGCGATTTCATTCCTGCCCCCCATTCACTCTCGCTATGTGCCGACAAAAGTCGTGATAATTCACGACGCGACGAATGATCGATGAACGCTTTCGCTGAAGCTTGAAAGGGACGCGATCCGTAACGGCTGCTGCTGTGCGCGATTTTTAATAACTCGCTATCGCAGTCCGAGTATTCGAGCCCTAGATACATTATTCGGTCGTCTCGTGAACGCGCGAGCGTCTCTGTGTTTATTCAGCAATACCAATTAAAAAGAAAAACGTGATATATGGAGCGGTTATTGGAAACCTTTATTCGCCAGTCACTGCGAACGCGTCTAAAGTTTATCCCACATGACGCGTCTGACTAAAGCCAGGCGGAGTCTACTTGAACGCTAAATCTGTATTGACGGAAATTTTTCGCAAAGCGCATACACAACTCGCTACAGAGCTGCGGCCCTGTTTCTTTGGGAAAAATTCGAGAGGAAGCCGGAGGGGCGTATACGTGTGTCATACTTATACTCAGGGGTGGAAGCCGCCGTATAGAGAGCGAGTTCAAGGCTGCGAAGGAATGGCCGATCGTTTACAGTCGGAGTATACTGTGTCAAGCGTGTAGCCTGCGGTGTAGGGGATGAGGGCTGAAGTTGATGATTCTATTTTCTGCCCTCGTTCGAAAGAACGTTGATCGAGGCGATCAGAGCGAGAGAGGGTCGTACATAACGCGTGCATTGACGCGGTGGCGGCGGCCCTCTCTCCCCATCGCCGTTTTCTCGTGATCCGTTTTTATTCCGAGAGCGTGCGTCGACGCTATAAATTTAATTTCGACGCGTAATTTCTCGGCGGCTTCTGCCTCGCTGCGTTAATTAACGCTAAATAATAATGAGACGCAGCGGCGAGGCCGGCGTTTTTGCTCGTTGTATCGTCTGGTGGCGCGTCTGTTTGGGCTGCCGCCGGTGAGTTAAAGTACGTAATGTCGCTGAACTTGTCACGTACGGCCAAGGCGAAGTGGATGAGCGAAGTAGGTCGCGCGCAGCTTCTTTCTCTGCCTTCTCATGCTCTATCTACTCCCCAGCGCTGCAGCTCCTTCAGCGGCGCGGAGAAGAGCAAATAAGCAAGAACTTACGGCCAGAGGAGGAGGAGTGAGGCTCGCCCCATCGCTGCCAGCCAATTCGCCTCTGGAACGCCGCTGTACAATATACTTTTTCCTCCTCTCTCGCTCTCGACGGCGGTGGCATTTAGGATGTTTGACGATAATTCAGTTACATAATTGAATTGTCGCTTCGCAGCGAGCGAACCTTCATATTTTCCATTTAAAGAGCGGTCGTTCCGCGCTCCCCCGCTCGACTCACGTCCGCGAGAGCAGCTATATACAGGCTTAGAAGATTTCTCTTCCTCTCTGCGCGAGCGAAGTTGTTCTTTCGTTTTTATCGCGCACGCGCAGGACGGACCGAGAAACATACCGATAGGACTAGAACGGGCCGGATAAGATCCTGCCTAGGATATACTAGGTCACTCGATTCTCGGTTGCAGCGCCGTTTGGCTGCGTTCCAATCATCTTCCTCTCGCTGCCCCTTCCTCTCTCTTTATACAGAGAGATTGCTGGAATCGAGAGCGCGCCCGCCGCATTCGTTAATATTTTTACGATATATATATTTCGTCGTTCAATGTTAGCGGCTCAACTTGTGTACGTATAGGGGCACAGAGATCGAGTGATGGCTTGCGATTCAATTGCCAGTTGGTCCGAAAAAAGTTTCCCGCTAAAATCGAGAGCTGCGTGAAAAGTCCGGCGTTCCCAGGACGAGAGAGCTCGTCGCAGCGCGCGCGGTTTGTCGAATCCCGGGAAAGAGCAACACTCGCGCGATCTAGATCATTATTTGGGGCACGCCGCGGGAGCCGGGGGAAAAGTATCGGGCCATCGCATACATTTGCCATTCCATTTACATTGTTGCGCGCATAAAATACGTCGCCGAACGCAGCTTTACGAACGAACCCCGCCGCGATATTGCCGATAGGACGTGTGTCTATAGGTACGCGGAGCCGTAGCTAAACGGGTGCATTGGGGATATTAAAATTTCGCTAACCTAGTAATCGCCGGCAAAGGCTCGGATTTCGCCGATGCAATTAAAAAAATAGAGGGAGGGATCGCCGTGAGCATTGATTTTTCCCCCCTACAGAGTAGCTTTTTGCGGGGACGCGTAACAAGCTGCTCGTGCAGCGCGGCGCATTTTTTCCTTTCAATCGCGCCGTCTTTCACTCGCGCGTCCGTCTGGGCGAGTCGCGGGAGAAGGGATATCGCCGGAAGCTGCTTCATACACGCGAGAGGGAGAGAGAAACGAGGAGCCATTGTACGAGGCTGACGGCTGGAGTCGCTGAATGATTGTGCGCGTGTGTGGCGGCATCGAGAGGAAAGACAACGGCGAGGGATCACGGACCGGCAGCTATCCCTGCCATAGGACATGGCCTATGAGCTGGAAGACATAATGCCGGCGTCCTCTCGCGATGCTCCCTTTTTCCCGTCCTTCCTTCCTTCCTGCCTGCCTTCATTTTTCCCTTTTCCCGAAACAGCTCGACACCCCAAGACAGTCCCGTGAGCGTGCGCGGGGGAGTAGCGCAGACTGAAATTGCTGGAAGGCAGCTTGTCTCGTGCCTCTCTCTCCTCTGCCTTGGGACATTATATATCCAGCATGAAAACCCGATCTTATCCGAGGAGCTTTGGCGCAAAAAGAGAGCGAGCGAGTTGAAATGCGTCTGCAGCCTGGCGCGCGTGGAGTGTGTGTAGGATGTGTGAGCGGAAAGATGGCGAGAGAACTAGCGCGCCACGCTTCGCGATGCAAGGCACGCAAAACGCTCGCGCTTCGCGTTTTGCGCATAAGAGACGACCGCTGACGCTCGCGCTTCGCGTTCTTAATGCCTGTCGGTGCTTATACAGTATTATCCTGTTTTTTTTTTCAATATTGTTGTCAAAGTTTTGATTGGTATTCTTCTGGCGGTCATCAATACTACTGGAAAATTAGTAACTTATTTGTATTTGTATCAATTATTTATTTTTGTTTGTAGATATTCTTAAAATATATCTTATTTTAATTTTATTCTATTGTAATTTCAAATAAATAATACAACACTTTTGTATCGCAGTCTTCAAGAGGAAGTAAACAAAAGGATGATATTTCGTTTGTAGGATTTCAATTAGAATATTAGAAAATTGATTGTTTAGGTATTTAGCATAGTTTGTAGCTACATAGAGCTTTTCTTCAATCTAAGCAATTTTCTTTATTGAGTTTAGGTTTTTCTAGTTCAGTATATACACTTGAATTTTGAAAGTGAATTTTATGGCAAATAATTGGTTTTTAGCTGTAAAAAATCGATTTTGGGCTGTAAACTCGAGTTATAAGCATTTTCATGATTTGATGTCAATAGAAAAAAGTTGTATTTTGAAAATGTCTACAACTTTTCCATTTAACATTTTCATGTAAAACGTAAATCCGTAATGTTTTATGTCAAATAATTGGGTTTTTAGCTGTAAAAAACCGATTTTGGACTGTAAACTCGAGTTCTAAGCATTTTCATGATTTCATATTAATGGAAAAAAGTTGTATTTTTCAAACCGTTTTTAGCGATTTTTGGAGGTGACCGCATTCTGCGTATACGTGCAGGATCAAGCCCAAAATAAATCTGTCAGCTTAGTATTACGAGGGGAGTTCGCAAACAAATTTTTAGCCCGATTGATTAAAGTCTTTCCGAGATAATCGCATGACAGGAACATTTTTATTAAAAAAACGCTTAAAAATCGAACAAATTGTGCCCGCATTTCAAAACGACGTAGAGGATCGGGATAAAAAAAAAGTTCTTTAGCTTTTGTAAAAGGAGACTTCTCCTAAAATTTCAGCCCGATCGGTCGAAAATTGCGTGAGATATCGCATCTCACACATTTTTCGCACACGAAACTATAAGACACTTCCGTGTCGCGGTCGTGCGTAAAAAGTGAACGAAGCGGAAGGAAGAGCCGAGCGACTTCGGGATTTTCTGAGCTGAAAAAAGGCAAGCCCCTATACGTACATACGTACATAATTGTTCAAGTTGAAGATCAGACGAGTGCTACACTACTGCAGGCACCGACGTAGCGACGCGCGCACGCGCCAGCGGTTTTCTCTTTTTCGCCGCAGCCCCTCATCCGCGAAAGTAATGACTAAAGTTGCCGAGTGGCACTGGCGGGCTGCTCAAAAGATAGCACAGAGAGAGAGAGAGAGAGAGAGAGAGAGAGAGAGAAAGAGAGAGAGAGAGAGAGAGAGAGAGAGAGAGAGAAAGAGAGCTGATGCAAACCCCCATGCAGACGCGAGTTGGCGCAGCTCCAGGCAACTCGGAGCGATTGCCCGAGCGAAAGTAGCTCCGTCCCGCGCCCGCTGCATGTAGTACGTGTGTGCAGCGCGAGCCGCGTCCCAGGATTCCCGCACGTCCCGCCGATGTTTTCCGGCTAAATACACGTGTCTCGGCGCGGCGCGAGCTATAAAGAGAGCCGGGCCGATCCGTTGGAATTAATCGCCCTCGCTTGCCGGTAATAAATGATTACGTCGCGCCAAAGCTGTCGGAAGCAAGCAAGTCTCGATGCATCCGCCGCCGCGCGAACTGGCCTCGAGCTTGAGCTCCAACTAGAGAGAGAGAGAGGGAGAGAGAGAGAGAGAGAGAGAGAGAGCCGAGCCCGGAGGGGCTGTGCTGGGACACACGACTGCCGATGCCCGCTCTCTCCGCGCTGCTATCACACCCCGGCTGACTTGTGGTAAATTATAGGCAACGCCCAGCTCACCCACACACAGGCGCGCGCGCGCGCGTGAGAGCTGGCTAATACGCCGCACCGGATGAGATAGCGCGGCCGCGAGCTCTCGATTGTTCAGGGACATTTTTACCGTTTCCTTATTCGATTGTTTCGCTCGCGCAATATCCATCTCGCTCCCCGCTGCGCATAGCTGCGCGAATTTTCTTTCGTCCTCGGCTCGGCGGTCGGAGCGTCCGGATGCTCGGTTGTACGAACGAGACCGGACTTTAGCGCGAAATATAATCGCTCGTTTTTCCTGTCAGCTTCCGCGCGGCCCGCTTGACTGACACTCGACGGCGCGACCCACCCTCGAGGCGCGCTCGGAACAAATTAAACAAAAGCCCCCTCGCGAGCGCGCAAACATTTAAATTAAAATCTTCTTAATTCTCTTAACTCTCACTCTCTTTCTGACGCGTCCTACAACTCGCGCGCGCGAATTTCACGAAAACTCACCGAAAGCGAGCCGGCAGAGCAAAAACTTGGCCCGTTATCCTGATCTTTCGGAAATGAGAAAATAATTCTGGTTTCTCGGGAGAGCGGGCGGCGCGCGAAACTCGCCGTTCGATTTTCTCTCCCGGCCCGGACACCTCGGCGATTAACCGGAGCAGATTCAATGAAATTACCCGCGAGAGAGAAAGCTTTCTCGCTATTCTGCTCAAATTGCAGAATAGCAGTGCCTGTAGCGAGCGCGGCAGCCGATGACTTTCAAGTACGGCAAATCGTTTGTTATTATACGTTAACGCAATTCAGCCGCCAAGGCGACACAAGCGAGGCGACGAGCCGAGATGAAGATAAGCTATGAAGAAGGAATAAATGGGGCCGAGGAGCGCGACGCGCGCCCGTAAAACGCTCGGAGATTAAAAAGATTAAACTGCCCGAGCGGGAGACAGAGAGCACACGCCTCGCGGATAAAAGCCTCATTTTTCGGGCGAAACTTTTAAGATTCATGCTTATTATAAAAATCCTTTTATTTTTATAGCCTATACACAACTTTGTCCTCGGGAAAACACATTCACGCGTCTCGGAACGTAAAAATCGTTATATACTATGGCAGCTGCAAAAAAGGTTTTTCGTGTTCCTACGAAACGTGAACGAATGAGAGATCGAAATCCGGCTATACGGCCTCGACTGCGCGTATGCGGGCCGCTGGCAAAAAATAATGTCGCACTGTTTGCTCTCGCTTGCTGCTAGCTGGCGGGGATGCGATATGCGTATGCGCGCGTTACAGCAGCTGCTCTCGGATTATATTGCTTTCGAAACTATGAATTTACGCATTCTAACCGACTTATCGCGCGCTCGATGAATTTCGTTCAATTCGGCGCCAAAAGCGCGGGCGTTTTTTACCATTTGGAAGCGCGCTTTTGGCGCTAGAAACGCAGCAATCGCAAAAATGAGAATGGAAAAAAAAACGAAAAGTATGGGTGAGGTGTGGCGTCGCGGAAATGAAACGAGAGCCGTGAATTGCACCGGGCATTGGAGATTGAACGTTAACCGAGTTGTCGGCGGCTTAATGGGATTGTCAGCTTCCTTGGCGAGATCGTTTGGCCTAATGAAGCGCCTGATGAAAAGATGGCACACGAGGTTCACGTCGTTCGCAGAATTAAGCGGATCACGATTCGGGCTTCAATTCGATGCATTTTTCATAAATCTACTCGAAAACACTGTCGTCCGGATCCACGTAATTCAGCTCGTCCCGAGTTGTGGCGGTGCATTGGACAAAAAGCAGAATACTCACAGTACACGACGTATTCGAGCGCAAAGTATGTCAATTGCAGATTCGACTCACCTGAAACAAAAAGAAAAGGAAGATATTTAAAAAATTGAGCAATGACAATGACGTTGCAATCGCGCGTATCGCTTACGGCAGTAAATCGTTCGAAATGGGACACAGAGCTTGAAAGCCGGTTGAGCAAAAACGAGGCGACGGCTCAATCTATTAGCTCCGGATTCAAACCCGATTACATGTATTATGCAGCCCCTGGACTGCAGGAGCTCTTTTTGCTGAGAGAGCAAAAAGAATGCGCGCACCTCGAAACAGCAGAGAATGGAAACGATGAATGGCAAAGGAGAAGAAAAAGAGAGGAGGATTTTTCGCGCGCGAGTCCTTTGCGAGCAAGCACGTTTGAACTAGGAATTCCGCATTGCGGACAGTCGAGATGGATTCGCACACACATAGCCGCTGCTGTGTTCGTCGCTTTATTCTTCGCGCAATTAACTTTTCAAAACGGATCCAAGGAAATGAAGAGGCCGCACTGAAGAGGCTTTTATTTCGACTTTGAAATAGTATACGCACTCGAGAGAGGGGCGACTTTTTACGACGAATGTTTTTCCACAGCTTCTATACAAAGAGAATCTAAGTAAATGCAATAGGCTGCGCGCGGCGAATATTGATAATATCAGTTTTTGCTTCCTCCTAGAAGAAGCTTTGTAATAGTTAAATTTTGTATTTCGTCAAAACTTCTAGAAAATACGTTTTGGTGTGTTAGAAGTTCAAATCAAGTGTTTTTAGAAAATGTCGGTATGGATATGTGTGTGTGTGTGTGTGTGTGTGTGTGTGTGTACACGGGGAGAAGTAGTCAGCTATGAACAATGATGCAAGCAGAGTCGGCAGCGCCACATACGATGATGACTAGTAGATCAAGCTATCGTTTCCGCCACCATGTGGCAGCGGCAAAGAGAAAGAATAATGGAACCTTGTGTGTCTTCATTCCAATCATCCTCGAGTAACCCGAACCGAGAAGATCTAGCGGGACCTCTTCCGAGAACGTAAGGAGATTCGGAAACGTTTTTGTCACGGGTTTTGCCACGTCACAGACTGATTCATATAAGGTTACTTATTACTTATTATTTGTTGCGCAAATTACCCTTCGTCCAAAACATATATACATAATGGTGGCCAGCCCAACACACGATAACTGAATTTTTGTGATACAATTAACGTTATCAAATGGTTACGAACCAACCTTATGGTAAGTGCTGCGGCGAGGAAGACGGGGTGTGCACGTGAAGACCTGAACTAGTTATATCTATAAGTGTTTAAATAGCGTATTTAAATGAATTCCTTTTTCAATCAGAGGTTATATTTTGGGTGGATTGCTTCACAAATAAATGCCTCAAGTATGCAGATATTGATCGAGTGTTTAAGTTTACCCATGAAGATATCTAAGGAATGCACTTATACATATATAAAAACTATTTTTGCTTCCTCTTAGATCAAGAAACTTTGTAATAGTAAAATTTTCAGTTTCGTTAAAACTTCATAGAAACGTATTCGGAGGTGCTTGGAGTTCGAATCAAACGTTTTCAGAAAATGTCCGCGCGGAAAATTGTCAAACGTTTAGGAAAAGTTTATGACAATAAAAAACGATAATATCTATTTGCTGCAAAAATTTTAAGCCATTTTGGCGACTAGTTTTTGAGCTAAAAATCGAAAATAAAAAAATGGGTTTTCTGTGTCGTAGGATTACGGGAGTAAAAAGACTTTAATTAAGTTGAAAATTTGGGAAAAGATCTTTTACTTACCTAGGCTAACCGATTAGTTCAAAAGATATTAAGATTTAAATTCTCTCGCGATTGCGGTCCACCCTTCGAAGTGTCACCCTTCCTCTATACTTTAAAGATTTTGAACGAATCTTTCTGATTACCTTACTCTTTTGCTCAGAAAATTGCTCTTTCATTAAAATAAATAAGATTGAAAATATTTTAAAAAAGCATTAATATATTGTATTTTTGAACAATATTTTATTAATTGGAATTATAAATTTAGTTGGAGGAAGCTACGTGCCGAAAAATTGGCAGCGGTTTTTTCTTTTGTTTGCGCGAGAAATAGCGGAGTGGCTTTCAAATGACTATAATTTGCATTTTGTTTCGCAGCTCTCTCTTATTGTGTGCTGAGGAATTTACATTACAAATTTTCTTCATTCACCATTGTATCGCCAGTTTATTATGCCGCTCGCTTGAACATTTTTCTCCCCCCGGACAACTGAAAATAATTCAACGCGAATTCAATCGAATCGCTTGCATCAGTCGCAATAAAGCGAGTCGTCATCAGTTGACTCGTATTATGTAGGTATATTTCGCTTGCGCGGTAACGTTCTGAGGCCACCGAGGAATGACGCAGCTAGCGCGACTGCAGTCAATATGTTATTGGGGGGCGGCGTTGGCAGAGAAAAGAAAGGACTGAGAGTAAAACAAAAGGAAAGTATAGCCCAAGTTGAAGGTAAACCCAAGAAGTCTTCCCCTCGGCGCTTAGCCTGGTTTTATCGGGGTCAGCTAAGAAAGCGACTCGGTGCAAAGGTAATTGTTAGAAATGGTCCTGGCCATGCGCCGCCGGAATTTCTGGTAAATTAAGATTTTCGGCCGGAGAAACGGAAAAAGAAAAGTTAAGTTGGAGCGAGCGTATATGTAGTCCCTCGGAAATTATGGTCCCAGCCCGTACATCGATAAAGTTTTGGGCTTTATTAGAAAATACGGATTTCCGCGCGTGTTTACGAGACTTTCTCTGAAGCATCGCTCCTGTCAAACTCTGCCTTCTTATTCTCATAACAGCTGAGTGTAGGACTGGTTCCATATACCAAACTTTATTCACGAGTTGCGCACACGACGTATTTCATCGAGCGAGAATTTCAATTCGGTTATAATCAAGGTCTCTGCGTTAAATATCGTCTTGCTCTCCAGAGCGCGGCATATAAAGTATACTGACACAGTGTGTACTCGCGCGCGATTAATCTCACTTCATTTCTGCAGTTAGCCTGCTTGATGTGCTTAGCCTTGTTCCTTTCTATGCATAGGTATACACGCAGGGACTAGTTACGCTCGCATTTTGCATACTCGTACTTTTTCTCCAGCATAATTGCATGCATAAAGTTTCAATGTCCAGGAAATTGCCAACTCCCCATGGTACAAGCATCGCTTGTTTTTCTTTTTCTTCTTTATTCTTCTCGCGCGACTGTTCCGCTTCACGATGATACAATTCTGCAATTGACGCTACTAATGCGAGAATGAATTCTATGCGCTTTTTGCATTACAGTATCTTTTTCTTTTTCGTAGAAAAATTTCGCGATTCTCGGCCGACCACGGGGTTTGCCCCGCTTCCTTTTGATATCGAGTTACGTGGCAGAAATACGCGGCGGAGTGTATAGATTTAACCATCAAAGTCTTTACGATGGAGAAAAAATATCGCAAGATGACAGCGTTCTTCTAGTAAAGCACTTTGAAGACACTCGCGGAACGCGCAAAGTTGCAAAGAATATAAAAGGCGTTCCGGAAGTTTTCGAAGAAAGACGTTAAAGACAACTTTCGGTCTTATACGGCTGTATGCTCTGTGCTCGCCCGGCGAGCTCGTCGAGGGGACGGAAGAGTTAGACAAAGAGAACGCGCGCGCTGGAAGCTGCACGCATCGATTGGACAAACGTTTTCGACAAATATTTCCAATTGCCACTCGGAGCGGTGTCTGTTTTCATAAATTTACGAGCGCATTTGAAATTTAACGGACATGCGAGTACAGCTCACGATCGCTGCGGACCTATTAATAATGCAGGAAGTAACAAAGGTACATCGAAGAGAGAGAGAGAGAGAGAGAGAGAGAGAGAGAGAGAGAGAGGGAGAGTGCTGAAGCAATGGAAATTGAGAGAAAAATGTATAGATTATCGATCGACCTTGCCATTCAGCGTTTTCCCTGCGGCTGCCGCTCGGCGAGCGAGTCTCCTATAACGCGCCGGCTATTATAAGATAGCTGAGCGACCACTGCGGAAGATGTGCGAGCAATTCAATATTCCGGACAGTCGCGGTATCGGAGAATGCCCTCGTGGACTGCTCGACGTACAGGGGGACGTGTACGCGCGCAGGCACGATACGACTCGTCGACTTTGGCAGACCGCGGACTCTAAATGAACCGACCGGCCGTCCACGACAATTTCATTACGCCCGCACACGTGTTTGCCTTGGGAATCGGCCGATCGAGCTCTGTGTGAATTATTCGAGCTCCGGCACCTCGGATTATCTCGAACGTCGCAAAACTGCGCGCGGAAGCAGCTGACTCTGACGCGCGGCTGGAAGCACTTTTCGAAACTCTGAAATAATAATTTTCCATCTACTTTAATGCTTCGCCTCCCATATACACCCGAGAGATAGCGAAGACGGAATGCACAAAATCGTAAACTAACTTATTCGCTTCAACCGAATATGCACTCTCGCGAGTATTTTTTGTATATTTTTGCGGGACGCCGGTGAATTGTTTCGCGAGGCGGGTAAACTTCTTACGCGGCGAAAGTTTTAAAAACAGCGAGCTCTGCCAAAACGAAACATTTTCTAGCCTCAGACCTAGATTTTTTTTTAAGCCTGTATACACCCGCTCCGCTACTGAAACTGAATTGACGTCAGTATTTTGGTGAATTGAAATTTCCAAAATAACAATTTCCCTTTCACATTGCGCAATAACCCGACATCTCTCTCCAGCTCTCTCGGTACGGTGCTCCACTTTTTGGAAACTCGAAAATCTTCGGTATCGCGTCGCGGCGGATCAAGCTGTTAATATTTGTCCGGGCTCGAGAGACGGAAGACATTAATTTGCGTGAAATACGGCTTTATTTTTCCTGGCTTATATGTACGGCTACGTATCTCAACGTTTATATTCCAGCTTTTTGCCAGCTCCTCATTCTCGTATTGATTTCTTTTCTCTTCGGTATTACATTCTTTTATTACTCCCGTATTCTTAAAAAGATATTGTAAGCTCGTAAACGCGCGCTATCTTTTTATGAGGTGTCATCTCGTACGTTTCATATCCTGCGCGCTCTCTCGCGACGTTACAGTATAGCTGTATACGTTTTGCCGCGCGGATCAAAACTCGCGATTTTTCGACTTATTTCACGCCGGATGTAAGTCTACGATGCCTCTCGCGAAAATGCAAACGAGAATCTGCGCGCGGCGGTTATATTGTTAACAGTGCTCTTAGAAATAAGCCGGAGCGCCCCGGCATTGGGTTTCCGCGCCAGTTCCCCGAGCGCACAATGCCGCGTGGCGCATGGAAAAAAGGCGCCGCAGCTTCTATAATAAAAAGCACGAGCCTTTCATGCGTAATAAATGCTTCCAGTTTTTAGAATTCGCCGTCGCGACTGAAGAGAATTCGTAAACAAAGATATTAGGGCCGTTATCCAGGAGCAGTAGTGGAATAAATATCAAAGTCGTTGCGCGCTGCGAGCCGAGAGAGTATAAACGGGCGCGCAATTACTTTTTCAGCGCGCCAAACTTTTGGCAGTGGTACTCAGCGCGCGCATTTGGGACGGCTTCTAGAGGACTAGTAACGTTTATACGGCGACTCGCGAGACACAAAGCTCGTTTGGCTTGCGAGTATCGGGAAAAGCGCGAGTCACCTGAAATTCTCGTCGCTCACGTGACTTTGAGTGAAGATTTAAAAGTCTAGGGAAGAAACGCGCCGGGTAAATCGACTATGTGTCGAAAGGGAAAATAGTTTATTAATTCGCGGCATGATCCTCGCAAGCTCTGCGATATATAGGAGTAATGATTTTCTGTCGATGAATACTGTGTCCTCCAGACAGGCGGGAGGCGGAGTTGCGGAGGGAGACTGAGAGAGCGAGAGGCAGAGAAGCGCGCAGGACTGACGGAGCATGAAACAGAGTCGATACTGTACGTATCACGCGCTCGCGCAAATGGCACACTTGACGCTAGCCATGAAAGCTAGACGTTTTCTCTCTAATTAATGCGATAGCTCGATTTAATGACCCCATTAGTCCGCTGATGGAATATGATCCGGCTGAATTACGCCACACCGCATAGACTCATCCTTAGGGACACGCGCGCGCGCGACAATCCTGACGCAGTAGCTCTGCATCTATACGCTGTGTACTGCGCGTTACACACGCTCTCGGATTCACGGAGTAATCGGATTTCTGACGGCAAAGACGCTGATTATTCCGGTCGTAGAACATTTTTACGGCGGCAAACCGACAGTCGGCACTTGGCACGACGACTCCTCTCCGCAGAGCCACTTTACGAGCTCTTCGCCGCTGTATCTGTATTATAATTCGGCCAACGAAATCCTCGTCCGCTCTTTATCGCTTCTTCGCAACGGAAGATTTCCTCGTGTAAAAGTTGCGACGCCGTACATAGCCCGGCAGCTTCGGCAGCTCATAAAACTTTATGGTAATGTATTACAGTAATTCTTCCGAACGCGCGCGCGCGCGCACTAAAAGGACTGGCCGCAACACCTTATCGTCGATTCGACGCGAGCACCAGGTCTATAGTCGGGAAAAAGTTGCACAGCGGCGGCTAATTAAACGCTCCTACGCGAATCGCAGTTACGGATACTGTTGTCGTCGTGTGAGACAAACAGGCTCCGCAGTTAGCGTGTGCGGCGGGTTATAGCGAGTGGCAAGTTTTGATTCAGCGCAGAGCAGTACAGCAGTACATCCCCAGACAATGTGCTGCTGGCGGTGCCTCACAGAATCTGCGACCGCAAAGGGAACCTGATTCCACGCGCTACTTTAACTCGCGAGTTTTGATCCAATTTATGTTTTCGTCAGCTGCTCATATCCGCGCCCTCTGCAACCTTATATCGCTGCGCGTCTGAATGCATTTTCGAGTTGATGCGAGCTCAAAGCCGGCGGATAACGAAAAATCGATCCGTAGGAGAGGAAAATTCAATCGTCGATCTCTCCAGACCCCTATTCCTCTCTGCGACGAAAGACGGCCCGCAAGAAAATGCGGCGTGCACAGTCTCTCATGGTCGAGACGCGAACCAGGCGCGTATGCGTGGCGCGCGCTCGGAGCACCTTATTCAAGCTTTGTGTATGATGCTAATGTATTCCATTGAACGAGTGCAGAGGGCGGCCGGGCAAACAACAACCGCAGTGTTTTGAATAATGAAGGCAAGCTCGTGTCGCAGTCGCGCGCGCGGATTGTCTGCTCCTGCGCCGCGTTGTCGAATTGCCTTTCCTCGCGCTTGTGTATTTTAAAGCGCGTGTCAAAGCTCGAGGCAATTGCGCAGCTCGCGAGAGAGAGGACAATCCGTTCTAATCAGCTTTTTGTCCAGCTCTGTGCGTCGAGAGAAAGACCGAGTCGTACATCACTTTCGCGCGATATTTTTTCGCGGCCCCCGATCCCAAAACAGAAAAAGTACAATTTCAACGCCGCGCGTAAATACCGGCCCCGTAATACAACTTGCGAGGCCATTAGTTATCGCAGTTTCGTATCCAGTAATGAGTGGACTCTACTCTAGCGCAGTGTCACTATGCTTCATGGCGTTGCTATTATTTCACGGCTAACTTTGCTCCGTGTGACTTGACGCGTCGCATATAACGCACATACGCGCCCGTGCTCTATGACCGCGGCGACGAAGCTGCCTAGCGCGCATGCGAATGTGTTTGCGTGTGTTTGTTCGGGGGCTTGTAGCTGCGATTGTTTGCCTTCGTGAATATGCGCTTACTAAACGAGCCGAGATTAATTAACCGGGCTGGCCTGTTTTTTTTTCTTTTAACAAAAATTCCAACAAATCGATGTTTGTCTTGCGCAAATTTGCTCTTCTCGCCGCTACGTACTACATAGCCGCGGGCTATATCGCGGCTGTGTACTTCGAGCTCGTTCATTTTCGAGCGTTTACGGCGATAAAAATGTTGCGGGGAGCGAGTATAACGAGAGGAGGGGCGCGTAAAAGTCAAATATTAGAATACAAGAAGCGGCGGAAAGCGTACGGAACTCGAGCTGAGACAAATACGTTCGCATAAAAGAAAAGGCTGCGCGGCGAGTGGTACAAGGGGAAGAATCAGAGCGGGTCAAATGGGATCCGAGCGGTGCGCGGCTGTGTAGGGTCCTCTACTTTACTGCTACAAGTAAAATATTGTTTTTTGCAGAAAAATTAGCTTCGCCTCTCGTATCTCGGCGCTTGCAGCCGCATCGACTCTGTGCGCGTATTTTTTTCGCCGAGCCCTCGCGTATTTTCCATCTATATGTAAATAAACAGAGAGTGTATGAGAGGGAATTTAAGCCGAAAGAGTGAGAGATGGAGAGAGAGAGAGAGAGAGAGGGAGAGCGCTCGCGCATTTTTCGTTTTATAAAAAGTATATTAAATTGCGCGCGAGCGAGCAGTAAAAACAATTTTATTGTTATGAGAATACGAGCCGAGTTTATGGGTCATCACCTTGACTTCAGATCCGCCGAGCCGGGGGGAGAGCGGACTGGCAAAGCGCGCGGACGTATAGGGCGAGCTGCACTGACGTTAAATCTCTTGCAGTAAGGAAATTTAATAATCTGATGAATTGCGCGCGCTAGCTGTGATTCGCAAGGCGCGCCTTTTGAATCCGCAGAGCCCGCACGTCGGGGATTGATCGATGTGTTTACGAAAACGTCCAGGGGGTACTCCAATCGGGAGGATTGAATTTTTCGGCCGCGAAGCATACGACAGCAATCCGGAATAATAGCGTATGGCATTTAGCGCCCAGGCATCCTCGCTCCAACTGCAGCGGAGCCTTTGAATAATTAGCCAAGAATGGACGCTGTTTACTTTGATAAATGAGCAGCGGCGGCTGCGGCAGCTCGCGAAACTCTCCGGAGACTGCAGTGGAAAGGAGGAGGAGGAGGCGAGGAACAATAACAGAGAGAGGGACGAGGGAGAATAATAATCAGCGGGAGGATCGGGCGGCGCGCAGTACCTGATGCGTGTGGTAGTCCAGGGCTCCGTTAGGCATCCTGAAACGAAAGGGGCTGTGCACGGGGCAGTTGAAGCGGAAGGGGCTCTCGCTGGGCATGATCGGCAGCGGGTGGCTGTGCGGGCCGAAGATGACGCTGTCGAGGGGCAGGGGCCTGCCGACGCAGTCGAGCGACCTGCAGGAGTGGCCGATCGGCCTGCAGGCCGCCTGCGCGATGAGCTGCTGCTGGTGCTGCTGTTGGTGCTGCTGCTGGTGCTGCTCGATGAGCATGAGGCGGCGCTGCTGCTCCTGCACGTGCTCGAGCGAGTGGCTGCAGGCGTGCGCGTGGCCGCGGCAGGCGTGGTGCTCGTGGAACTGTCCCGCGTAGTCCATGAGCCTGCAGGGCCTGTCGAGGGGCCGCAGGGCCGCCGGCGCCCCGTACTGCTCGAGGTTGCGCATGCTGCCCGCGGCGCTCGAGGGCCGGCAGACCTGCTCGATCGAGCGCACCGACTCGACCGATCGCGACTGGTGCGAGCCGTCCATGCCGAGCTCGCCGAGGCCGCGCACCGACTCGAGCGACTCCTGCATGCCCGGCTGGCGCAGCACCGAGTCCATCGATCTCATCGAGTCGACCGAGCGCAGGCTCTCCGCCGAGCGCATGCAGCCGTGCTGCTGCTCTATGGGCCGCATCGGCGAGGGGTCGGTCGACCTACACTGCCGGTCCCAGCAGCGGCCCACCGCTACCATGCCAGCCTGCTGCTGCTGCTGCTGCTGCTGCTGCTGCTGCTGATGATGATGCTGGTGCTGGTGCGGAGCCTGCGCGCCGTTCCAGCCGTAGCCGTCCATGCTGTGGTGCGGAGCCACTCACCAGCACCCTCACTCCGCACTGGGGCCGCGACTGGCCCTGTCCGGTGCCATCTCGACTACTACACCGACGCGACTGCACGGGGGGATACACCGAATCGAGCGAATCAAGCGCGAGCGAGACTCGCGAGAGGACGAGAGGACGCCGTGGCAGCAGCGAGGCTTCCGGACCGACGACGCATCGCGTTGCCGCGCTCCCCTGTACTGCGAGCCCGCGACTGCGGCCTCGACTGCCGCGCACTCGCTCCACGCAAACCAGCCGCGCCGCCGCTGCTGCTGCTGCTCCGCTGCCTCCCACTACGTCTCCTTCATCCCTGCGGTCCGCAGCGCGTTCTCTCTCTCTCTCTCTCTCTCTCTCTCTCTCTCTCTCTCTCCCTGCAGCGAGCGAGGAGCAGGCGCGGGCGGCAGTAACGCCACCAGCAGCAGCGGCGGCGGCGCTGGCAACACCAGCAGCAGCGGCGTGCGCATCCCCCGTATCTCCGCGCGCGAGCGATATCTTCCAATTTTTTCCTCCCCGCCTCCCCCGCCAACCCCCGCTCCCCTCGTCGCCCGCTGCTGCGGATTCGGCAGTCGCCTCGCTAAGCCCGCGCGCGAGCGACCGACGGCCGCGTCGATCCGCTCCACGTGTGCGGCTGTCTCGTGGCCGGCGAGAGATAAAAACGGAGCAGCAGCAACGACGACGACGCGGCCGAGGCTTATACGTAATACGGGGGCTCCCGTGACGTACGTCGGTGAATAAGCCAAGCCAAGCGCAAGGACGAGCGTGGGCTATGCACGCCGTCCGCACTGGATTACCCGGTGAATGAAAAACGAGGCATCGATTTTTCAGCACGCGTGCGCGACAGAGCCGAGCGCGTGGACTAGCAGAGCCGATAGCCCACCGAGATGCCTCGACCAGCAGCCGCGTATTTTTTCGCGCTAGCTACACCTATACTCAGCGTCGCTCCGCTATATTTAGCGGCCACACGTCAGTCCCGTCACCGCTTAAATATCTGGACAGCCGCAAGTTTTGAGGATCACGATGCCTTCTCCGCAACAAAACTGATTTCACGCTTTCGTTTTATACTCCGCTGCGCGCTTCTCTCTTGCTCAGTGTCTCCACTTTGAATCCCGGAGCTTTTGGCTATCTCACCGAACAAATGGGCTTTTCATTAAAAAGTGCACGCGAAAATGTCAAGTACCTTTTTATCAAAAGGAGCCTCGAGAGCCGGGTTAAATTTGTCTTTTCCAACAGCAAGCGAGGATTTGCAAAGAGGCGCGTAAAAAAAGCGCGCGAAAGGAGTGCTACATCCGCACGGCGAAAGAGGGGGAGAGGAAAAAGTACTTGCTTTATAGCGCGGTAAAAAGGCGACTTCTTCAGGGACAGCTCGAGAGGAGAGGAATATTTTTTATCTTATAATGCTCCATTCGGGAGCACGAATACGGCTAAACGAAACTGTGTGCGCGTATGGGCTGAAGCGCAAAAAGTCGTTTCCACAGATCTCTTTCGCGACGCAGTGACGCGTGCGCGCAAGGGGAAGTAGATGAGCCCGAGTACGGTCAGGCGAGCGGATCTCTGCTGACCGAAATCAAAGTCTTAATTCACTGAATATCCGCTATGGACGCATCGCGGAATGAATAGACGCTGCGGCATTTATCACGCAGCGCGGCGAGCTCATTTTGCCGCCGCGCGGAAAGCAATCCATCCATACCTCGCGTCGCGGAATTTGGTCAATCAAAAATCTCTCGCTGCATACACGAAATTTCTTCGAAACTCGCGCGCGCCCTGTTTTTACACGATATATCGCGCGGAACGAATTGGCAAAGCTATTATATGACACAGGCGGCGGAATCCTGCAATATTCCAGCTGCGAGTGCGTCGTGTGAGCTCAGAGCATACGTTTTTGGAAAACGTATATAATACGAAATATGCTTCCGGCCGTATGGGCGCAGATAAAACGCGGAAATGAATAATTCAGGAATATCATTCGCAGTAGGTTTAAAAATCCATTGCAATTAAGTCGCTCCCGCTCTCCATGCAAATCAGGGACACTAACATATTTGTGCGAACGCTATCTTGAATCTAAAAGCTGATTATTATTCCGCGCAAGTTTCTCCCGTTGATTAAACATTCGCGTCGAGTTACACGCAAGATCTGCGGACTCTCTGTAGCCGCTTTTTGAAGCGCAATAATGATGCTCCGCGCGAATTAGCCAGAGTGTAGGGGTGTACTTTCGGCGGAGTTTGTTACTCGCGGAAGGCGTCGAAAGAGCTGCTGCTGCTGCGGGTGTACAGAGCGCGCGTGCGAAAATCAATAACCTTTCCGAACTTCGTAAGCCACTGTTGGGGGCTTGCTCGGCAGCGAGTAAATCTTGGAAAAGCCAATTTAATAAGACTCTACTCGCTCGACTCGACGATTAATGACTGCTGGCCCTATGATTAAGCGCATGCAATAGGCAACATTAGCGCCATTGAATTGATTATCGGGCTTACTGCCTTGGCGACGCGGGGATCAATTTTTTCCGCGAGAGCTTTTTCGCCGGGGCAAGCGACGAGTGGAACTGATCCGCAAGCAACTCTGCTGAGCTCCGCAATTTATACCCGTTGGCAAGAAGAACTTTCGGGAGAGCGGCGGCATTAATTACAAACTGCCGAGGAAGCTGATCTCTATGGATAGCCTTTTAAAAATCAATTAGCCCTCGTCCTCCCGCATAATAAGCGAGCGAGTGGTTAACCGCTGTTTGGCCAGTGAGTTATATACACTCGAAATTTGCACTCCTGTGTCCGACCTGCTCGAGGCGATAATATGCGACGAGTATAGTGGGGGCTGCCGCTGAACAATAAGATGAGAAAACTTTCGAAACGCCGCCACTTAACGCGCAAAGTGCTACCTGCTGCTGCCGCGTATACTACTCTTGATTCTTCCAACTTTGCTACTGCGGGGCTTCCTGAAACAGCTGTCGCGAACCGCGCTGAAAAAATCACGAGTCTGCATTTTTTCGCCCGCAGACGTGCGACTGCTGCGGGGAAGTACGCGGTCACCTCTTTTTTGCGTCGAAAAGGAGCGGGCTTTTGGCCAGGAGAGAGAAAAAAATGCATTTTTAACGAGGACGACGAAATTTCACATTCCATTTTCCCAAAAATGAGCCGCTCGCGCTAAACGGGCCTCTTCCATTTAGCGCTCGTGCAACATTCAGCGCGGCTCTTAGGGCTATATAATGTCGCCGATGAAGAATCTCAATTACGGATCGGAGAAAAGACGCGCGCTCGAATTTTCGATGATCATCGTGTACTGAAAGCCGATAATCGTCATCGTCATCGAGGCTTGTTCGCATATTCACAAAGAACGAAAGCTTAGCTCGCGCAGCGATAATCCGTTAATATTTCACGGCGCGCTTCGAGCTGAAAACGCGCATATGCAGCACTCGCGATTGTGCGCCGCGAGTACGCATGGGGAATTCAATGGCCGCCGCCGTAGCTTCTCCGCTCAAGTATGGATAGCGAGCGAGCGCGTGAGTTCCGGTCAGTCGTTCGGTATTAATACGCGGCTGTATATTTCATGGCAGCTCGTATCCGGGTCATGGCGGGTAAATAATCCATCCCGCGCCGTGTAAGCCGGCTATGCACCTATAGGTCGGGTGACGAATCGGGAGAGGGATGCATAATGCGCGAAAGGGGTTGCTACCGTAGATCCGCGCGGGTTACCTTGAGATTCTGGCGACGGTACTCCAGGGTCTGGGCGAGGTAGTACTTGTACACGTGGTGCGGCAGCGACCGCTTGGTCTCCTCGCCGATCCAGCGCTGGGGCTGCGGAGGCAGCTGGCCGGGCGAGCGGTGGCTCCCGGTGGAGCGGGCCCCCGGCGAGCGGCCCCGCTGCGGCTGCTGCTGCTGCTGGCGCTGGTGCTCCGGAGGCGGCGAGCGGCTCAGCGAGAAGCTGCCGCGCGAGGCGACGAGGGCGGGCGGCAGCGGGTGCGTGTAGTAGTGCGGGTGCCGGTGCTGAGCCATGCGGTGCCAGTCGAGCCTCGAGAGCCGGCTGCAGGAAGCCGAGGCGACAGTAGCCTGCTGGAAGACGGCGCATCGCTGCTGCAGCTGCTGCTGGTGGAAGCCGAGGACCGGGCGCAGGCAGACCCGGCAGGCCGGCGGGCCCGAGAGCAGGTGCTGCTGGCAGCATACCAGCGCCGGTCTGGGGCTGCTGCCGAAGGCTGCGAGTTGTGCTGCCCCGGCCGAGGCGGGGTTCATGACCAGGCTCACATCGCCGCGACTAGACGCCTCCGCTCGCGCCGACTCGTCCGCTGCCGCTTTGATGCCGTGGACGCCAGCTTTTATCTCCCAGACCGATCTTGATTGGACATCAAATTTTCACGTCTGCTCCCCGGCTCTTCTTTCTTCTCTCTTCGCTCTTCGTCTTTCGCAAACACACACGCGAGATAGAGCGAGAGCGAGAGAGTTTCTGCGGTAGTCTGCGCCACTATGCCGAGCCTGTCGAAGCCACTTAATGCGCGCGGGCCCAACGCCAACTCGGGATCTCTCCCAGGCAAAACTCGAGCAGTCAGCCCGACCGCCGCCGGCGCGAAACTTTGCTCGCTTCTGTCGTCTACGCCCTCTCGGCGCTTCAATAAATATATCGAATTAGAAAGGTATACATCGAGGCGCGCTAATTCCCGTTTATTTTCCCACTCCGACCACGGCCTACGTGCGCGAGTACAGCGTTCAGTACGGGGCATTTCGTCTCGAAAATTCGCTCTCTCCGCAGCGCGTGCGGGCTCTGAAAGCCCGAGTTAAAATCCATTAATGAAGCTCCACTGGCGTGTTGAGACCGAGCAAATATAAGCCAGCGTTTTCCAGTCGAGCTCGCCCGAACAAGGGGCTTCTCTCTGCAGATTTTTTGAAAAATTCCCTCTGTGCGCGCGCGAGTCTTTCCAAAGAGATTTCGAGATGGAGAGAGAGCGAGAGAGACGACTATACATCAGAGACGACGCCGAGCTCTCTCCTTGGCTTCCTACCCCGCGGGCTATTCGAGCAGACGTGTCAAACCGTTAAGTGTGTAAGTAGCCTGGACGAGACAGAGGTGGTATGTCCCTGCTGCCGGAGGAGGACGGATGAGGTGGTATGGAAGGAGCCACGACAGTCGCGCGCGCGCGAAGAGACCGCGTGCGTGGCTTTGAATATAAAACAGACTGGCTGATAAAATAGACGCGGTATGTATAGCGGAGCTCGCATAGTGCAGCTCCGCCGGCATCAAGCTCATACGTGCGAAGCCGAAAGCCAGAAAGAGATGTGCGAGGGACACGTTTATGCCTTAAAATTTCATGGAGCTATTCCTTTCTGCGAGCGTGTGTGAATCAACGGCCGATGGGTTCGCCGGAAGAAAGACCGGGAATAGAATAGTCCCGCTGTACCTTGAATAATTGACGCTCTCTGATCATCCCTGTGAAATCGCGCGGTAATAGTGCGCCGCGAAGAAACGGCTCGAGAATCCGCTGATAACTGAATTTTGCTGCGGGCTTTTCATGAATTTCCGTTTTTATGCCCGCACTTTCTCTCTGTATACCCTCGTACATGGCCTGCCGCGCCGCCGGTTTCCAGCTGGGTAAGCTTTTTCATATACTCGCTTCATAAATTTCGGTCCAAATCAGTACAGTCCTCCTTTTTTCCAACTTTTTCCACGCTACACACGCGAGGAATCAAATAGACGCGCGCATAAAATGTATCCCATCTGCCGAGCCATTTCGCAAATTTATGATGGGCAATAAAAAAAGTGCTTGGCCTCGGATCCCTGCAGCGGCGGCCAGTTTCAAAAAGTATACCAATCAATGAATTTTGCCTCGAAACAGAAGTTCCGTCATCCGTTACAAACACACACACACGGACTTATCAAAGCCGGGGCATTAAGAATAGCACACACACGCGCGCGAGGGGAGAGAGAACGAGAGGGGAATACACAAAGAGAGTATGTACAATCGCAGCTGAAACATTTTCTGTTTACGTAAGGTCTTGGCTCGGGGCGAGGCAGCGGAGGAGGCTGTGCCCTGGGCACGAAGCCATCGCCGAGGCGTCTCGTCGCAAGCTGCGTGCAACATCGCCTGCATATATATAGTACACGTACAGCCCGAGCAGACCGCGCTGCATCACTCGATTTTCCAACTCGGTATATTTCCGAGGAGCGATTTTCCTCCCCGGCGAGAGAGCGGATCCTTTTTTCCCCGAGCGCTCGACCGTGTCTAAACGCATCTTCGGCTTTTCCATTTCCCGTATGCGCGAGCTGGGTATACCTATGTATAGCTCTTTCTCTCTCTCTCTCTCTCTCTCTCTCTCTCTCTCTCTCGCAGTCGGGCGCCCAGTTTCGAGGGATTTTCCGCATGCGAAAACCAAGTGAGAGTGCTAGTCTTCGCGAGGAGCTGCTTGGCAACATATCAAAAACGCGCCCGTTTTATTATTTCTTTTTTCTGCTCCGGCGCGCAGTTCTTTATATTCCGGCAGCGCAGCCGGTGCGCTAGCTGCGCGGGACTTCGGAATCGCTCCACAAATTATCGAATGATTGCAGCAGCGCGCCGAGGAGGAGCGAGGGATCGAGCGCGAAAAAGATGACTAATCGTCCTCCGCTGTCGGAGCTTAAAATATCGCGCACTTGTCAAACTCGCTCTCGACTTTAAACGGCGATTCATCAGAAGGCTAGAGTTCTCGCTCTCGATATCGCGCCCTACACTACGTACTTTATGCAAAACTTTTCACGAGAGAAGCCCTCGCGCCATCTTTGAGCGCGAAAAACTCGCGTAATGGACTCGCACGCTTCAAAGCATTCGATAATTAGTTATTATGGAGAGCGTACAAACGAACGAGGGAGAGGGGAAAAAACGCACGGGCACTTGACTATACGCGCGCAATTAGTGACCCCGTGTTTCCGTAAAGCCGTGTAGCCGTCGCTGGGCTAATCGATAAATCGCGCGCCTCTCTCTCTCTCTCGCACGCCAGCCTTTGACTTTGTGCGCTTTATATTTCGCGCTCGCGCGCCAAGTGTATAAAAACGTCCTTGTAATTCCGTCGCGATTTTCTTTTTTCCCGTAACGAGCCGGGCTGTCTATAGCGGAGCTCGTGTTCGTGCCGCGCGCGGGGAGCAAAAAAGGACAGCTGCAAAGTTGTGCCGCGAGTGCCATTAGAAAAAAACAAAAACTTTCAACAAGTAGGGCGCTAAAAAGTTGATATATAACAAGTCTGCCGGTGGTTCCAGCATGAGCGAAAAAAGAAGGTGCCGCGGCGAGAAGAAGAAGCGAGTCCGTCTACTGGTTTTATAGGGCGAGTAGGGTGAGCAAGGAAAAAAATAAAGTAACGAGTCGCACTGTGTACGTGTGTGTGTGTGTGTGCGTGTACTCCGACGCTCATGCAAATGCGAAAGTAGGTGTAGGAGGCTGATGATATAAAAGAACAAGGTATTGGAGCAGAGAGAAAGCAGGGTGGGGAGGAACGAAGCCCCGGCGCACGTCAACACTCGAAGGGATAATAGCGCGGCTGATAGCAGCGAATGTATACTATTAGCGCGAGGGGGGAGATGTATCGGCGCGGCCGCGGTGGAGGGAAAAATCTCGCGCGCGCACGGAGCGCAGGAGAGGAGGGGTGGGTCGGCTCGAGCCGTGTCACGTTCATATAGCACTCGGCTTGATGGCGAAAGAAGAGAGAGAGAGAGAGAGAGAGAGAGAGAGAGAGAGAGAGAGAGAGAGAGAGAGAGAGAGAGAGAGAGAGAGAGAGAGAGCGGGAGAGAAAAAAAGCGCTGAGGCCTGCAGAGAATGAATGTTAAAATGCTGGCAGCAAGCGTGTTTTCATGCTCGGATGCAAACACAGAGTCTCGATGACAAAACGCGCGGGGTCTCAATGCTCTTGCTCTCCTCCTCCGCCGCTGATGTAGAGGGGAAAGACACACAAGTCGAGTAATACCTTGTGTCTCTCCCACCCTCTGCCTTCGGCTCTGAAGACCCCGAGGCTTCTCTCTGAGGACTCTTGTAATTTGGCCTCTCGCCCAAACGCGAAAGAGCGAGAGTATTGCTGTACACGTATAGCTCTGTACCGAACACACACACCCACACACACACGAACATCAGCCGGGGGCTCGGCGTGTTTTCCTCGCAGCGTATCCGCCGCGCTATTGGCCGCGCGCGAGTGCCGCACAGTCGTCCGGTAATTAAATGCGCGCGAAGAATAGCTCCGAGCTTTGTGTGTGTGTGTGTGTGTGTGTGTGTCGGTCGCATTATGCATCGCGCACCGGCGACGACCTCGATTCTCGGGCGCGATATACCGAGCGGGCTTCTTAATTGCTTCGAGTGCCTTCTCCGAAGAATCCGATGAGGCCTCGGAATCGACGCCTACACGAGCTTACTTCGCGATTACGATATTTCGGGATATCGCGCGCGCTTGCGAGCGAACAATCCATCTTTTTACTACAACACGCCGCGCGCTCGCGCTTGATCCTCCCCGTACACGCGCAGGGCGCTAGCTGCGGCGACGGGCGTGCTCTCGCGTAATCTCTCGATACGCCCGGAAATTCAGGTCCGCGCTATTCGACGTCCCCTCAAAACAGTTCATCGGAAAATCCCAGATACGCAGGCAGCTATCGCGACGCCCCCCTGGGGAGAGCGAGGAAGCAGCTCCTCGCTCTGTGTCGACTGATCGAAGGAGGAGGAGGAGGAGCCGCGGGGGAGAGCTATGGGCCAAGGAGCGTAGGTGCGGAGAGGGGCCAGAACTACCGCCGAGCGCTGAAAGACCAAGGCTCTTCGCTCCCTTTGGACTCGCGGTATAGTGGTCCTCTGTGCTGCATTTCGGGATCGATAATGTATTCTTCTTTCGTCGCCGCCTGTAATACGCGCGGCTCCTTCTTTCCTTTCTTTTCCTCTCGGCTAGAGACTATATGCAGCACGCGAGCGCCGGCCCTGTTTGCTTGCCGAGTTTCGCGCTCGCCGAGTACACGCCGGGGATTTCGGAAGATTAAGTTACACTTTCGCCGGATTTAATTAAATTTTCAACTCTCCCTCCGGCCACGGCGGCCTGCATTCGCGAGAGCGTGGACAGGAAGATCCTCCGCGCGGTCGTTCGGAGAAAACGACGCGCGGCAATCGATTGAAATGGCACGTGGCATCCCAACGATTGTCGTCGAGTCGAGAACGACTCTGTCGAGCGTGTGCTGCACAATTACGGCGGCAGCTTGCGCGCTCGAGCTTTTCACGGTTATCATCAGCCATCGGAATAGCAGCCACGTTAATTTAATCTAGCGGACACTCGGATGGCCGAGGTTGAAAAATTCGTTCGTAACGAGTCTTGTTACGCACTGCGAGATACGTGTGTGTGTCTGAAGACGGGCTTTCATTCGACTCGAGGATGTAACTGCTAACGACCGCCTGTACAGGCGCGAAAAGTAACGTCGTTGCTCGCGTTGAAATTAATGAGGCAGCGCGGAAGAAAGCCGAGCGGCGCTGCCTTAATGGAATAATGCCAGTGGAATAATTTCGGAAAAACAATTAGCGAGGCTCGTATTAACTCCGGATATCTATACTCACGGAGGCACGTAAGTCTGGAGAATTTTGAGAAGAAGTCAGCGGAGAGAGAGAGAGAGAGAGAGAGAGAGAGAGAGCCGAGGGTGGATAGACTCGAAAAGCTCGCAGCTTAAAATAACGCGGAACATATTGGTTCCTGCGGTTAGCGGCAGCTGCTACCATGGTAACATTTGTGAGTTACACCGCTCGCTGCGGAGTCGAGATCGCGGAGAAGCGGGTCGGCGGGCTGTGTGTGTGTTGTGAGGCTAAGATTCACAGAGAACTAGCTGGGGGGAGTACAGTCGCTCCGAAGAATGACTACTAAGCACACAGAGAGAGAGAGAGAGAGAGAGAGAGAGAGAGAGAGAGAGAGAGAGAGAGAGAGAGAGAGAGAGAGAGAGAGAGAGAGAGACAGCAGAGCGGCGGCAGCAGAAAGGAGGAGCGAGGCTCGTTGATAAGGCACCACTAAACACGTATAAAGCTAGCCAGTCGCTCGGAAAGATGATTGCAATTTAGCTTCCAGATGAGAACGTATACGTCGTAGACAATGCCGAAGATAATCGGGATGCCATGTCGTCGCGCTACCCGTAGAATGTCCCTGCTCCCTCGCCTCCGCGTCCCCGAGTCGCTGTCCCTCTTTATCTCCATCTGCGCGCACTGTCTCTCTCGCTCTCGCCTCTGCGGCTGAAAAGGGATTACGTTAACTTACGACTATTTGTGCGACGGGAAGAGAGGGAAGCGACTGCAGAGACGCGGCAATCGGCCGCCCATCAGAGCAGCCGAGAGCCAAAGCCACTTTGTACCTGTACACGCGATATTCATACTGAAAAGCTAATAAAATCTCGTTCTCGCACAAAGAAGCGCACGAGAGCGATGCATCATCGCGCGGCGAGGGAAAACGCGTTTAACGAGCTTTGTTCGATGTCCCTTGGCTATATAACCCGCGCGCGCTCGCTGCATTTGTCAGCTTGAATAACAAGGCCTTGCCACTTCGTTTCACGTACTTATCGTACCGGAAACGGAGCGGCGACGCGCGGTTGCTTCATTGTTATCCGCGCGGACAATAAAAAGCCACGGGAGAAAGATACCGAACTGCACGCCGGATTAATTTTTATTTAAAAATATTTTCGGAACAATCGAGGGTCCATGCGCCGGAGTTACAAGTACATCGCCACACTTTGAAGCGCTCAGCGCTGCGGGCATGCATGGCTCATTCGGCGCATTATCGTTTTCCGATCGATTGCTAATAGGAATCTATTCATTATTCCTTCGGACCTATAAATAAAGCAAGAGCTGCAGCGGCGGCGATTCGAGAAAGAGGGAGGGATGGAACGCTCGGCATGAATTTCGAGCGTAATGCGATTTGCGCAGACTATATGCTCGTGTAGTGGGACAACGTTTTGACAGAGTACCACGGAAAAGACGAATCCGCCATTGTTGAGGAGCAACAATGGGGAGAGAGAGAGAGAGAGAGAGAGAGAGAGAGAGAGAGAGAGAGAGAGAGCGGCGCGCGCTGTTGCTGCCGGCGCTGCGACGAGTGAATAATAGACTGGCGTGTAAAATATGAGCCCGCTCCGCATATTACGTGCAAGGCTCGCTCTCGGCTGGCCAGTAGTACAGCGCCGTATTAGTCAGACGCTCGCACGCGACTCGTGTATTTGTCAAAGTCAGGGGCGATGACGCGCGGCGCACATCTTGTATCTCTGTGTGTGTGTGGGTGGGTGAGCGTCTAGTTTTACACCGCTGCGGAATCAGGATGCGACGACTCGAGGCAGCCGGCGGAAGGTAAAGCCGCGCGACCGATTCCGCCTGGAATTCTCCGGGGCCGAGCAGAAAACGCCGTACCGATAGAGCTCGCCCGTGGTATGATCCACCTTCAACGGAGTCGACGGACTGAGAGCTGCGAAAAGAGAGCGTAAACACACCACTTCCGAGCGGGGGAGGAAGTCGCGTCGTATGGGAGAGCGAACAGCGCGAGCTCGACACTCTTTCGAGTTTTCCCGGGGAAAAAAGCGGCGTTAACGACGCCGTAAATTTATATCCGCGGCTGTCCGAGCAATAAACGGAGCGCGCGGAAAACCTAACCTCGCCGCATCGGGTTTAATAGCGGCAGTGGCCGTTTGATTCCATGACTAGCCTCGCACGGGCTGCCAGTCGAATATAAGAGTGATAAGGGAAATTAACGCGGCAGCTCGCAACGAGCTCGTAAAAGCGAAATCGGGCCAGTGCGTGTGCCAGTATACAGCAGCAGCGACGAGGAGCTGCTCTGCAGCCGCGCACGAATCTCGCACTTAATCGAGTGTCGGTGGTAGTGGTGCGTCCCCTCCCTGCAGGGGCGCGAGTGGCATCTCGCGAGACCGACTCCCCCGCTCCCGAGCATGCAGATGTGTGTACGCGCCGCGCAAGGGACGCTCTCCACGCAGCGCGGCTGCTGCAGCTCTGTTTACAAGCTGAAATATGTTGGCGCCACGGATTTCGCGAGGGCGAGCGGCACTGAATGCGCGGGCGGCTTGCGCCGCTGCAGTGCCGCGTCCCCCCGCGCACACACACAAACACACACACACAAACACACTGAGGCGGCGCATTCTGATTTAGCCGAGGGAATCGATTGCGCGCTCTCATTTTCAAAGCAGCTCGCACCACGGAGAGCCTGAGCCGTGCATATTTCAGCGCGAATCCACACGGCCCGGAGTCGGCCGATGAAAAATTCACTCGAGCTAATCGAGGCGCCGAGAGAGGAGTAGTCGCGGCAGGCGTTCACCAACTGCACCGGCGAGAGCCGCGAGTATGCGCGCGCTGGACCCGCACACGCGTGATGCACACAACGTACCTACCGCGACACCTCGGTATATATAAACTATAGTGAGTAGCGCGAGCGCGAATCGCCGTGTGTGGGAGCGCAGCGGGGACCGGCGACGTGGACGACGTCGTTTGCGATCTGCGTTCCACGGCGTACTAGCCTCGGCGGCGCCCTGGCCGGCCAGCGCGCGCACTGGCGGCGCCGCCGGCTGCTGCTGCTGCTGCTGCTGCTGCTGCTGCTGCCTCGGTTCGGCTCTGCTGCTGCTTCTCTGCTCTCTGCTCTACCCTTCCCTGCCTCCACCACTTTACGGAGCGAGCTCCGTCTCTTTCCCACCGCCTGCTGCTCTGCAGAGCCACTGCCAGAACCGCCCTCCCTCCCTCCGGTAGCGCGCGCGCGACTCGCAGCGGCGGCAGCAACAGCCAGCGGCAATTTTTCCAGAACCAGCCATTACGCCGGCGGAAGAAACGCGCGACTCTCTCGACTACTACGCTACTGCAGTCTGCAGCTGGCTCTGTGTGGGCGGGCGGGAAAATTTCAGCTATATATCCAGGAGCCAGCGCTCGGCGGCGGATATCGATTTTAGTGCGCGCGGGAATTAGGAGCAGCGGCGGCTCTCCGAGTGCAAGAATCTGCAGAGGATAATCGGACGTCGCCTGCTGGCGGCCGAGATTTTTCGCTTACGCCGCACTGCGATACTTTCGAATTTTCGACGAAACCGCCGGGAAAAGCGTAATAACGTAATTAACGAGCGAGGACGGGCCATACTAATGCAGTCCCATTAATCAAGCGCCCGCTTATCGCCAGCGCGCTTCGGAATTTATAACTATGCGCGCAGCTCTCTCGGCGGGCATTTTTCGAATTTCCCGGAAAACTCGCGGCTAATTGTGAGGGGCTCGCACGTCAGAAACGCGCGACCAAATGGAGCGAGCATGATAAATTAATGCTTGCGAGCGGCGAGACCGCTCAGACGCTGCATCGTTAGATATTCTGGAAGTCTAGTTAGCGAAAGCTCCGCGGGGACTTTTCGCTGATGGAGAGTGGGAGGGAAAGTAGGTGAAAGTCGCGCGAGCGCGCGGATCGAGTGGATACAAATAAAGACGAGATAAAAAAGAGATGCAGCCGAGGACAATGGGGAGGAAAAAATTAATAACCAAGTTCGCCGCTCATGGACGGATTCATCCGGTGATGCACTGCTCTCCTCTCTCCTCTCCTCTCCCGCGTGTCTCCTCGGGGTATACGTCGCAGCAGCTAGCTCGCTCTTCTATCTAGCCATCTTCCACGGGCAAAACGCGCGCCGCTTTGCCTCTCTACGGGATTTTTTAATGAGAATTTTAACGATTGACCTACATTTCCGCCTCCTCCTCCTCCACCCCCCCCCCCTGTGCTAGCACTCTTTTAGCCGCAAGCCAATGTTGAGACCCTCCGCGATGAATACATTGTTTACCGACTCGCGGAGATGACAACGCATTTATTGGATTCGAGATACCGCTCCCGCGCGGCTCCTCACTCTCATTACGGATCATCGGCTTTAACTGCGCGCGCGTGCTCTCGCGCT
Organism: Nasonia vitripennis; assembly: GCF_009193385.2. Lineage (NCBI taxonomy): Eukaryota > Metazoa > Arthropoda > Insecta > Hymenoptera > Pteromalidae > Nasonia > Nasonia vitripennis. The sequence goes on along the minus strand of NC_045761.1, from coordinate 13,136,429 downwards.
GCTCTCCATAAAAGCAGCGCCGGTAATACAACTCCCTCTCGACTTATTGCGCCGCTGCAACTTTAAGTAATTGCATCGCAGCGGCTTTTCATCAATCAGCGGAGAGCGAGCTAATTGTCCGAAACAGGACATTGAAAATCTCTGCTCTCGATTGACGGGGCACGCTATACTGCATTGCGAAAAGTTTTCAGCGGGGCGTGTAATAAATTAGCGAAACCGCTAGCTCGCGATTCGCTCCTCGAGAGTCTGGCGAGTCGTATTAATTAAAAAGCACTTACCTTGAAATGAGGCTGGATAAGTAGTTCTTGAAGCTCTCGAAGATCGCTGCGATCGATGTTTCTCGAGGATGACCTCTCGGCTCCTCTGAGCAGCTCCTCGACTTCGTGGGCTCTCTGGACTGCGTCTGTCTGTGGCGCCCGGCACGGCGAGGGGATGCGCGTCGCAATCCTGTCGTAAATCTGAAAACCACACGATCCATTTATAAAACATCCTCGTGTATAATAGGTAAATATTGCGAAGCAGCCTTCGCTACTTCGACGACCCCCACTCGAGTCGGCATCGCTTTCTGATAAAGCTGCCGGAAAACGAGTTCCGCTACGTCACATCGATACGCGCCCTATTTACGGCGACGTCGCTAATTCACGCTCCGGAATGATAAAGTGTCCATTTGCGAAATTAGCTTGTTTATACACAACATCCCTGACCCGGCGTTGATGGAGAATCTATGTGCCAACGTTATCGTCGATATCCGATTACGGCGGCGGCGTCGTAAGAACGATAGAGAGAAAAAAAATGGTCCGATTCCGCCCGGCGATAAACTCACCATCATGCCGGCCACCTCGAGCAAGTCCCCGATGAGCTCGGTATCTCCGAGGAGCATCAGTTGGCAAACGCGCATCTTGGCTAGAGAACTAGATATCGCCGGCGAGCGAGTCTAAACGGGATAATCGACGCCGCTGTACATCGCCGGCGGCGAAGTCCGGGCTCAGGTGGTCGAGAAAAATATTATCAGCAGAGCGAAAGAGATGAAGAAGAAGAAAATGACGATGAGAAAAAGGATAATCGGTGGTCGGCGCCTCAGATGCATGCGGGACTGGACTTCGGCGACGTTGACGAGCGTCATTGTGCAGCTAGTCGTGCCGCGAGACTCTGATGGATTCCTCTTGTTTGTTTTCCTAAAGCTCTCTCCCTCTCTCTCTCGCTGCCTCTATCCCTCAGGCGGCCATTTTGAAGCTGCGTAGTAGCTTTCAACGCATGCGGTCTGCAAGCTGGCTCCGCTCGTGGCTGCTGCCGCGACGAGGCTTGAAAAACCTTCCCCCGGCTCGAGATAGCTGCACTGTGACCGAGTTGCCCGGCAAGAGTGATGCTGTAAACGAAGCTCGCAGCGCCGCAGTTTGCCCTCGACTGTTACTAAACGACTTATCCGGCAAGCCGCGCGCCGAGTCGGCCAGGGCGGCGCGCAGAATCTACCCCTCCAACCGCAGATCAGGATAATCGATGGGCTCGCGGCGAGCCTGGTCGCACCCGCGTGTCTACCTTACCGATCGCAACTGTATACCTCGCGCTGAAGCGCGAAAGTCCTTTTCCAGCGAGCGATTATCAGAAGGTCTTCCTCGGCCTATATTCCTTATATTTCTTTCCCCAACTCGGAGAGTCTTAAACTGTCGTTTTCGAAGCAAAGTTTCAGTTGGGAATTTCGTCTTACCTCTAATAATGCTCGGAGTCGTTTATCATCTACCGCCGCAAGAATTTCCGATCTACTTAGTCTGCCACTTTCCTGGAGCACCTCAATGTCATCTAACGAGTCTAAAATTTCAGCGACAGCCCCTGCAAAAAGATTAAAACTTGCTAAAGCATCGACGCTCCGTAATTATAAATATATATACACATGTAGCGTCTTGTCGTGTGCAATTAGGCGGGCGAAAAAGGAGCGCGCTGCAAAATGCACAAGCGACGTCCCTAGAGACGCGGCGTCGGCGAGCAGCCGCTATCAGTCGACGTGATGCATAATTTTCGTTGGCCCATTTAACTTACCCGTGGTCATGACCTCTTCGTCGCCCACCTCGTAGTAACTATCGCCGTTCGCCTCGGAATATGGAATGTGCCATTTGGGCGAGGAAACCGCCGCTTTCACGGCGGCCTTCAATTTTCGCCTGGCGTTAAATTTTTTCAATTCCTCGATTGTCTCGCCCAAGTGTATCCTGGCAACGCCCTTGTCGCGGTCCTGAAAGAGCGCAAAATAGCTGTCATTAGAATTCGCAATGAGATAACCCGCTGCCCTGCGCGGGAATAGTAGATGAAGAAAAAAGGAGCGCTCGGAGGCTGTAAAGCTCTCTCTCTCTCTCTCTCTCTCTCTCTCTCTCTCTCTCTCTCTCTCTCTCTCTCTCTCTCTCTCTCTCTAGTGTAGAGTAAGAGCCGAGGTTTTATTTATAAAGGCGTCTTTTTTAAATTATGGGGGATGCACGCGATCAACCTACGTGGAGTATTTATAAAACACTCGAATGGACTTGGCTAGAGGAGGCTTGCAAAAAAAGATGAGGTGTATCTAGCTTATTCCCATTAACCGTTCGAGCTTTGCCCCAGCCGATCGATAACCCACTTGCACGTGCATTGCATCGATACGCGTGGGGTCCTCGTACCTACTCCCCTTCTTCGACGCTGCAACCGCCAACTGCTCAGCCACGTATCACGGCACGTTCCCAGCAGCCCCTTCCCCACACACACACGGACGCGCACACAGTCACGCACACACGCACGCAGAATCAAAGTCTTTTCAAACAGGCTCGCGCGGTGGTGTAGGTTCGCCGCGTGACAATACACTCACGGGCGTGTGATCAGATCGGCACTCAGTCACTGCGAGAGCGATAACACACTTTACGTACATACACGAGCCTGCACGTACAGCATCGCGAGTATAGCCGCGCACTGTATAGAGAGAAGACGCGAGGGAAAAATCTCGCGCTCTTTTCTCCTCGCTCCGTACACGCGCTGCTCTTTTGAGTTTGCACGCCACACAGCTAATCTCTACTATATACAGGGGTGCGGCGCAGTGATTCCAACTTGTCGACTTACTCGAAGCCACTTGTGGTTCAGCACTTCCTGAATGGTGATCCTGTGATTCACGTCCGTGGTCAGCATGCGCTGAATGAGGTCCTTCGCCGTCTCGCTAATCGGGTCCCACAGCGACGTCTCCATCTGGAAGAGTATTTCATTTAGAAGATACGTACGTGGAAAAAAAAGGAAAGCTTCGTTGCATCAAATACCTGAACTCTTCCTCGGCAAATTGACTCTCGAAGCCGCTCCCGTGAACCGACGAACGGAAGCGTGCCGGTAAGAAGGACGTGAAGCAGCACACCAGCCGACCAGACGTCTCCCGGCTTTCCGTATTGTCTGCGCAGTATCACTTCCGGAGCCATAAAGTGCGGACATCCGATGCGGCCTATGGTAATGTACAACAATAAAAGCTTGTTAAATCTCAAGAAATCTCTTCGAGAGTTGTGTTGCAGCGTTTTCAAAAGCGTCTTTCGCGTTCGTTTTTAATGAATAATTTCTCGTATTTTATCTCGTGATATATATAAAGACATCTAGTTATACTTTGGAGCTTATATAATTGACAGTTTATGTATATCATGTATATTCATGTGCTTATGTGCGAGTAGTCTTTATATAAACATTGCAACAGACAAGTATAGTATTATTAACAGGTTCAAAACACTCATTGAATCGCAACAACCTGTATACACATTTTAAACACCTATTTAGTTAATTATTCTCTAAAAAGCGTCGGTGTGAGTGTGCGTGTGTATGTGTTGTGGATAATGCTCTTTACGGTTATTTGCGATGATGTGATTGTTATTTTGCGCTCAAGTGTAACGAGCATGCTTATCAACTAGAGTTTGCATTTGATTATATATACAGATTATCAAAAAACAACGATAAAAACACTGAGAATATTTACTTCGGATAATCGGGATAATATGCCTTGTATATACATATATAGCAAGCTATATGATGAAAGCATTAAAAAGGCTCACAATTGTGTCTCTCGTGCACAAGGATATAGGATATTGGAAAAACTTTTAAGACGGTATTAAATTGACAGATTTTGCTTGGAATTTCAAGAGCTATTCTTTATACGACGGGATAATGGGAGCAGGCAGCAGACTGCGCCCCTCGCGCTTTAAGAAACTTTTTAGAATAGCATCTGCTATACGCACATCATTCATGTTTTCGTTTAATTGATTTTTCCCAGTATATTCGCGCGAGGTATCGTTATAAACTTCACTGAGACTACGTGTCTCTTTTGGAAATTGTATAACAAACTGTCATTCGTGGGCTGGTTTCAAGTCGCAACACAGTAATGCAGTAACTCTATCACAAAAGAGGAAAGTAACATTAAGAAATATAGATAAAAGTATAACAGGCAAGTGAACAGACACAGAGATTACAGTATCTATAGAAAATCTACCGCAGCGGACGACGAAGACGACAAGTATAGGACAAAACATTTCGTGTAAAAATGGCCAAACGAGACTCAAGACTCGCTACGATCTTCTGCCACATATCTACTTCCCTAAGGTACCAAACGATCAAAAGCAAAACCAAGCGCGTTCTTGGATCGTATAAAAGCGGAACTGTTTTTCACTGTGAGAACGACACAACGACATATATCGCATTTGCCTCGCAAACGTCTTGTGGTATATAATTGCGCTGCGTCATATTTTACAAAATGTATAAATGTTGTAAAGCTGATTTAGTCATTTAAAAGCTAATTCACAAGCTGCCTTATGTACGAGAATAGAAGGTGAATTTCAAAGTTTAAATTACGAGACGATTCATTGTCGCGAATATTTAATACACGCGGATAGTCATGTATTAAAAATACTCCAAAGACAGCGTTGTAGATGCGCTTTGAAAAATGGTCGCGGGACAATGAAAGATTCGCGCTCGCAGCGTAAGAAGAGAGGAAAAAGTGAAATAAAAAACCACGGGAGAGAGAGAGAAAAAAGGGTGGCGCAGAACTGCGCTTTTATGATAAACGACCGCTATCAGGGATAGAATGGAGCGAAAAACTCTTAAGAAAACTGCGATCTCTCGCGCAGCTGAGTAAAATGAAATACCGTAGAAAATTGCACCTTCTAATCTCGCAATTTACTCATTCAAAGTAGTCATGGAACAGGCATGTGTGAATACCGATATAGTCTTCGCTGTCGCTCATAAGCGAGTCCTCCGCATCAGTGAGGTCCTCGAAAGGAAAGCTGCAGCTTGGTGATGGCAATCCTAATAAAAGAACACATTTCAGGAAGAGTCGTACGTATCTTGACGTCTGCGCCTGCCATTATTATCGTCATTCCGCTTTCTCAAATCGTTTTATTCTTTTTAACGTCGTCGTACTTCCCCCGTACATAAGAAACTCATATATATTTGTTATTGACAAATGAAATCGTTTAGTATGACTATGGAGTGTTCGCATTTTATTCATGACTGTATTAATGTATGATCCCGAAGGTAGACCTGCGCGTTATAGCTTGATTTATCGTGTATGCTGAGAAGTAATCGAAATGATTCACCGATTCCACGACCCGTTATGTATCTATGGTATATTTGAGGAAATTATTTTTCTTACTGTGAACGGAACATAACATGTGTGCTGCACATCAGTATATTCGTGTATTGAGAAATACACACACACACACACACACACATATATATATATATATATATATATATATATATATATATATAAGATATAATAGGTGAAATGGAGTTTTTTATAACAGCTTGATTAATCCAAATTGCGACATCGATTGACAGATATAAGATCGTGAAGGATAAGGACGGTAGACCTAAAAAGCTAGGATGTTGTGCAGTGTAGCAGGCACACAAGCAGCTGCGCGTATACGCACTAATGCATTATTAATATTATAAAGATGTGGTGTGAGATTTTTCGAAGGTGTATGTGAGACTTAAAATTTGAAATTTTGCAAAACATAAATGACGCACGTGTGAGTGTGTGTCTTATAATCAAATATGATAGAGAAGCATGAACGAATAATTTGTGTGGCAATATATAGGGATCCCGCGTAAAAAATGATGTATCGAAGGTTTTAGGTCAAGCTTACCCTCGTTGTCGACCTTCAAGTAGACCTGCCCCTTTGGGCTCAGATACGGCCGATACTCGGTTGTGTAACATTCTGAATTCATTGAAACGAAATTGCATGATGTCATATGGCTTGGTTCTTTATCATCTCAAAAATTGATCTGATCAAAACAATTCAGGTTCTCTATATCGACCGAAATTTCAAAATTCCTTTTCGTCCAATTTATTTTGGTTATGTCACTCTAACCCCCTGAGACACGTATATATTAATCGACGAGCTTTTCATAACGTACAAATTCCATTTTACGAATGTCGATACTTCAAATTTATGTACCGACTTTCATAGTTCTATAAATAGAAATAACGGCGCGTACGTTTGCTCGAAGTATAAATTGATGAAACGAAAAATAACGTTCCCGTGAGCACGCGCAAAAATACTCGGTCATTACAGTGTCTCAAAGGGTTTACAGCAACATTTTTTTACCAATTCCTACAAAAATAGAGTTAAATCAAATTATTAATCAATATTTTCTTCTGGTATTCTGGTTAATTTTATAAAATTTAGCTCTGTTTAAATCAATTTCATTTCCAAACAGATTTAGTGTATACTTCATTAGATAATAGTTTTTAGAGCACGATGCTTAGGATATTTATAGCTATTGTAGTAACTGTGAACAATGTGCAGAAGATTTTTAAAAATTTTGTTGGTTGTATGAAATCAAATAAGTTTTAGTGTCGTGTGGTACTGGGAAATCTGGGACCGCCTGCAGTTTAGTATCTCGCTGAGAATTTCGTTGATCTAGAAGGTACGGTTTTACTTTTTGCTGCCGAAACTTGCAGAGTGCAATTTGTAAAGCTTCATGTCACAAATGAACTGTTGTTTATAAAAACATTATTTGATTTGCATTTTCTTTTAAAATCGACTGTATAAACAAAACGTAATATGTGCATCAAAGTAAAAGAATGTGAGAAAAATAAAAATCGAACTAACATTTTCATGAGGATGATCGACAAGCAGTTTCAAGAATGTTTAACACGCATTTTTCTTACAATGCACGAACAAACAGTGTATAGAGAGCCTCTAAGAAACTCAACGTAAACTTCATACGTATAATAGTTGAAAATTCATTTATAGTGACAGAGCCATCAGTTTACGTGGGGACAAATTTGATTGCGACTGATTGACTCTTAGTGCTGCTTTCTCCGATGCACATAACACAAACCTCGCACAAGTAGCAAACGTGTATGTGAGTCCGCCGCTTTTGTAGTTTAATTAGAAGACACATAGCAAGAGCTCATTCCCGAAAGCTGCAGTACGACGTTGGCTTCTTTGTCAGCAGAACAGGCGAGTGTACGTGTCTGTGTGTGCCTATACTTTGTTAACTTGGCATCCGTCTTCCGACATTGTCTATTTTCATTTAAATTTATCATTCGAACGCTCTCGATCAAGTCACCCGATAGTAGAGAAATAAATATATACAAATACTATCAACTGTAATACTTAATGACAAAATGCAGTATCTATGATTACAAGTTGCTCTGGATTGACTGAATGTTACTCGAACTCGTTTCGACTAAACTAAACTAGATCAACAGAAGGAGTCGTGCTGTAAGAATGATCTATGATGTTCAAAAGTAGGATATAAGAATTATTCCCGCAAGGTAAACTTTGAATCTAAAAGCAAGCAGGACTGTAGAGAACTCTACGTATCGTGTACACGAGCATCACGGTTGAATATAGAGTCACAGCTACCGGGCATCAATGTCGATTAAACCCTAGGTTATACAAGTTTTTCCGGATCACTAGCTCAGGTATGTAACAAGAGAGAATGCGCATAAAAAGAAAATGATAGTAGTGTATGTGTGTGTGTGTGTGTGTGAGCCTGAGAGTGGGTGTAAGTGTTTGAGCGCATATATGTGAATGCGAGTCTCTCGTGACTACAGCCCGAGGGCTCGCGAGCGAGCTAACGTCGTACCACGTTCTCAGGAGATGCAGGAAAGAGTAGCACGTTACATATACGTAAACTTATTCATACATATGAACTTATATGTATGTAGAGAAAGAAAGATATAGATATATATATTTGAAGTAAAACTGCAGAGAGAAAGAGAGAAAGAAAAAAGGAGAGTAAAGGAGCCAGTGCGGAGTGACGAGAGTGTCTAACGTACCGACGCCATTGGTCTGCGAGGAGGGTAGTTGAACGGCCACACCGAATCCTCGCAGTTTTACAGGAGCTGAATTCTCCTTGCCAGCGAGGAGGGCGCACTGCGGCTTCAGGTCTCGATGGATTATGTCATTTTCGTGACAGTAGCGCAGGGCTTCCAAGATTTGCCGCATGTAGTGACTGAAATTCAAAGGCCATTTTTAGTCATCGAGTGAAACTTTGTATCCCGCATTATCGCCTCCGAACGGTCGACGACAGGAAAAAATAGCACTTGGCCGTTGATCGACGAACGGATCTTTACAAACACGATCGGGCACTACAATCTTGGATTCTAATTTTTCAGGAATGTTATCGGTCACGTTGTCTAGATCCTTATCTGCTCACATAAACGTGAGTTCGAGAGATAAAGACTGTACTCTGGATTTTTTGTAAAGACTTACCTAGCTACAGCTTCACTGTATACAAATCCAGCAGTGGCTCGTCTCACAACCTCGAAGCACAAATCCGATCCATCCATACTGCAAAGAAAGAAGCAATTTTCGTTACACATATGCGTTCGCGTCGTCGCGATGGTCGATTCAGTCGAGATGTCAACTCACTATTCGAAAACCATGTACAGCATTCCCTCGGAACTGTAGGTTTCCAGCAATTCCACAATGTGCGGATGTTTCAACATGTGACATATTGTAGCTTCGCGTTTCAAATCTGAAACAGCAAAAGAAAAGATATACAAGGCCGGTACAACATCCGATAATTTGAATTATCCACAAGACATCGGCGAGCAGCGTTCGAAGGAAAAAAAATAAAATACCGGCCGTAAAAAGTGCCTTTCGAGGAACGAACGTTCGATTTTAATCCAATAACGTTAAATCCATCTTTGGCGAGTACACGCCAAGAGTTTAAAAAAAAGAGCTGAGAAATCTCCCCGACGGCGAGCTTTTAATTTATATAGCTAAAACGAGTAACGTAATTCACGAGCGTGTACAGCATTATGAAACGAGGTGCGAAGCAGAAAAATTGAATAGAAAGCTCTCCCACGAAGAAAGTCGAATATTTATGACTTGATCAAGTTGACGGCTTAATTCAGCGCGCGGGGCGTAGGTCAGGGGGCTTATTTTTGTCCACGCGCAAGGTTTTGACAATAGCTCTCTCTCTCTCTCTCTCTCTCTCTCTCTCTCTCTCTCTCTCTCTCTCTCTCTCTCTCTCTCTCTCTCTCTCTCTCTCACTCCGTGTACATATGCTACACTGCAGTAGGCGAGACGGCGTGGCGGCAGCTTTCACAATGGGGCGCGCGGGGCAAATTCAACGAGCGGCTCGGTTCATATAATACTCTGTGCGGCGCGCGCAGCGGCTCTAAATTAATGGCGAGCCGCGAGAGAGAGAGAAAGAGAGAGAGAGAGAGAGAGAGAGAGAGAGAGAGAGAGAGAGAGAGAGAGGAGAGCTACAGTTGTTATACGCCGGTATTTGCTTACCCGCTGTGCTGAGCCCTGGGCTCGAGGTGAATTTCGCCACGTCGACAATTTTTACGGCGAACGTCTGGCCGGTCTGCCTGTGGATGCATTTTCGCACCACGCTGAATGGACCCCTGCAACAGTCATTTGGAAAAATCCTGGTTATTATCCTCCTCTCTTAAAAAAGTGATGGACTTTGTTATGAAGCATTTAATTGATGATTGGTCGCAGCTGGTTCAAGAATTAAGATTTTATTACATGACCTAATACAAAAACGCTTTAAACTACTAGTGCTCAGCAGGCGGCAAAATTATAAATCTTTCTGGGAAGATATAATTATTGATGACACGATAAGGAGTGTTGTACTATATCCTTTTATAGCACTCGCGCTAAGCCTTCTGCGTAATGTAACGTATGCGCCGTTAAGCGTATAAGCATATTCGCGGTAATTAAAAATATAGATGGGACGTTTTAAGGGGTAGAAACACCTGGCAATTTCGCATTTCGTAAAACAGCGCGCAATGTACTATGTTGCAATAGACAGGTGAAATAGCTCGATAATATTTGGACACATCGTCGCTCCGCAGCGAACACAGCTGGCGCTTGATTTAAAGTAGATTCATCCTGAAGTCTGCAGCAGTCTTCCTTGCGGGGGCGACGATATTATCCGATACGTTGGCGCAGTACAGCTGCCCGTACGATGAAAAAAGGATGAAGAGGCGCAGCCCTCGGAATTGGCCAGCCGATGTACAAGATATGCCCAAGTGGTAAATATGCCGAGAGAGCGATGGAGGCGTGATTACAGCTATAGCCGGCAGTCACGTGAGCTGGAGCGCGATCCAAAGCTGATAGATAGATGGATAGATAGATAGATAGATAGATAGAGAGAGAGAGAGAGAGAGAGAGAGAGAGAGAGAGAAAGGTGTTAGCTCTCTGCATCCGTGCAGCATCGAGCCGAGTGGAGCTTCTCTTCGCTTCCACGTTATTGGACGTGTATAGTTTGCGTTAGTCCAGCGGCAATACCGCGAAGGCACGCGCGCGCGAGCAAGGAAGAGAGCTGGAATGGGGAATTGAACTTGGTAAATGGGATTGCTGTAGTAGTAGTAGTAGTAGTAGCACAGTCGAGCAGCGGAAATAAACGACTCCGGCGGCGCTGAGAGCTAGGATCTTCTTTTTTACCTCTGAAGCGCGGAATTATCGCCGACAGCTCCTTCGATACCTCTCATGCCCCCTCTCGATGATGATGTGCTGTTTGCGATGCTCCGATAACTCACTCTGCCTCGTGCACACATGAATAAACAGCGCCGCAAAGAAGGCCGGCTAACGTGTTTCTTATCGAAACAAGGGGAGGAGCGGGAGATAAACGTGCGCGCGCGGTTAATGAATGGTGGAGCACAATTTTGTTGCCAACGGCGCGAAACGCGCGCGACTGTCGGAACGGCGCGGCGCGTTTACCCACATATAAAGCCGGGGCTCGGGCCCGGAGATTCCCACTTCGCTCGGAGCGGCTGTCCGAGATGATGACGATCGCCGGGACCCGCCGCTGCTGCTTGCTGCTCCTGCTCGCCTTTTCGGCGGCCGACGCGAGATCGATCCAAGGTGAGTCCGGCGCGCGACCGCGTAGCAATCGATCTCCACATATAGCCAAGTGATAACGAAATCGTTCCCCGTCGCAGGCGCGAGATGCGAGCTGTCGATAGACTACCGCAAGGGGGACCTGAAGGAGCCGCAGCCTCTGATCCTGACTGAGGCGAAGGAGCCGACGTTCCTGCTGCCCGAGCAGCACCGGCTGCTGCTCATCCCGGCGAACGCGTCGATCCTGCTCGCCTGCCCGGGCCGCAACAACAGCCTGCTGGGCCTGCCGGGCTCAGCCGGCTCGCAGCAGCGCGCGAGGGCCACCTGCCTCGGCGGCAAGGACTTCCTCGTGGAATCGGAGGTGCGCTCGTTCAGCAACCTCACGTGCAAGAGGCTGCCCAAGGAGACGGTGCGGAAGGTAGCCGGCTCGACCTGCCTGGGCCGGCACGACAAGTACGAGATCGGCTTCGCCGTCGACCGGCAGCTCTTCCTCCCGCTGATCGAGATCTGCCGGGACGCCTCGACGCTGCGGACGTACTACTCCAAGTACACGATCCCCAAGGAGATCGCGGGCTACCAGTCGCAGTACCCGCGGCCCTACTGGAAGTACGGCTCGCTCTACCCGGGCTACAACATGAACTACGCGTTCAAGGCCGAGGTGCAGCTGCGCTCGATGACGGCCCTGCTGGGCTCGGAGGAGCAGGCGCGCAAGTTCATCCAGCCGGGCAAGCAGTACCTGAACCGGGGCCACCTGGCCGCCAAGGCGGACTTCGTCTACGGCGCCCAGCAGACCGCCAGCTTCTGGCACCTGAACACCGCCGCGCAGTGGGCCAGCTTCAACTCGGGCAACTGGATGATCGCGGAGGCCGCGGTGCGCAACCTGACGAGCTGGCGCCAGCTGGACCTGCTCGTCTACGCGGGCGTGCACGGGGTGACGAGCCTGCCGGACGTCGAGGGCGTCGAGCAGCCCCTCTACCTGTTGGTCAACGCGACCGAGAAGGCCTTCCCCGTGCCGAGGTTCTATTGGAAAATCATTCACGACCCAGTCGGCAATCGTGCCACAGCCTTCGTCGGGCTGAACGAGCCGTACGCGAGCGAAATAACCGAGGACATGTATCTCTGCCCGGACGTCAGTCAGCAGGAGGGCTTCTCCTGGATCGGCTGGGAGCCCCGCAACATCGAGAAAGGTGTGTCCTACGTCTGCTCGGTCGCGGAGCTGCGGAAGTCCGTGCCTACGATTCCCGCCCTGGGCGAGACCGGCCTGCTGCTGTAATACTCGTACTGCAGCGACGCTCTTCCAGCTCTCTGTATCACTCAATAAAATCTCACCGTCTACCCTTTCGACTACGACGACGCTTCCTTTCCTCCCTCGATTTCAGCGAGGGCTTTAATACGCCGTGCCTGCGCGCGGAGAGCGGGGAAAAAATTATTGGAAAAAGTTTCGTGCCTCTTTACCGCGCCGCTGCTCGGCGCTCGGCGATCAAAGGAAATTTTCTGCTCTCTCTCTCTCTCTCTCTCTCTCTCGCTCACGGGGCGCGGGTTAGCGAGGCATTGAATCAATTTTAGGATTTTTCTCCGATTGACGCGACGGGAATATTAAAAGGCAATCCATCAGCCGCACAAGACAAAGAGAGCTGCGGAGGATTCCCGCGAGTCCTGCCACACACGGCGCTCTGGCTCCCATCCAAGCATGTGTGCGCGCACACGGGCTTTTTTCGGGCGCTTCGCTGGAAAATTAGCCTGAAAATCCGAGGAGGAATCGAGTCCCGCGGGGGCGGACGTCTCGCCGATAAGTCATATACGTGTGTGCGTGCACGGCGCGCAGCAGCGAGGAGAGAAACAAAAAAGACGGAGAGAGAGAGAGAGAGTGAGCGCGGCTGCAGCGCCTTTACCGACCCCCCTCTCCCGCCGTGTTCCCTAGCAGCCGACACGGCCACACAGGCGAGTCGAGTCGAAAAGGAAAATATATGCAACGCAGCTCTCGCGGCGGCAGAGAGAGAGAGAGAGAGAGAGAGAGAGAGAGAGAGACGGAGATAGGCAAGTAGACGGAGAGAGGACGAGAGACTCACGCGCGCGCGAGGGGGAGGGAGTGGGTGCAGAGAGCAAGAGCGAGTGAGAGAGAGATAGCAATGTACTCACTTCCCGATGATCTCGCAGAGCTCGTAAACATCGTCGAAGAGAACCTCGTCGTCCGCCATGGCGATGAGGCAGTTGGCAGTGCTGGGGCCGCTAGTCTCGGTGCTGCAGGTCTGCTGCCTACGCAGACTCGAGCGCTTTCGTCAGTGCTGCTGCTTGCTCGCGGCCGTCTTGACTGGCGCTGCTGGTGTTGTTGCGGCGACGGCGGCGGCGGGCGAGCGCCCAGCCGAGGACGTCCGCCTCGCCCCGGCGCACGATCCTTTCAGAGCCGCCACACTGCGGCTCCCGCGCACTCTTTGCTCACGCTCAGCTCGCGCTCTCCCTCTCTCTCTCTCTCTCTCGTCCGCACTGATCTCGTCGCACTAGTCCACACGACGACCGAGTCGAGGTAGGCGGACAGACCGCTTGAAACCGCTGCGCTCGCTCCCGAGCAAGACTGGTGGCATAGAACGCGGCGCCTCGAGCAGCAGCGGCAGCAGCACTCGCCAGCCAGCGGGGAGCAGCCTGCTTCTGCGCCGCCGACTGGCTCGCGCGCTCCCTCTGCCGGCGGTGCTCGGTTCTCTGACCTCCCTCTCCTCGCTGCTGCTGCCACCAAAATATTACGCGAGCTCAAAACAATCTGCCGCCGCCGCCGCCGCGGCTAAGAGCAATTGATTCGGCATTAGCTCCGCCCGGCCTTGAGGGCCATCGAAAGAGCTGCTCTGCTGCTGCTATATAGGCCGAATGGACTGCAGAGTGCAGCTCAGCTAGACTCCGAAGCCGCGAGCCGGGCGTGGCGCTTATATCTATACCGCGCCTTGACTCTACTCCGCTCTCCCTGTGCAGCAGCTCGCTCCCTCTCCGCAACGTGCATCGACGACCCACGCGACCCACGCTCCATTTGTCTTTCCTCGCCTCCTCCTCTCTCTCTCTCTCTCTCTCTCTCTCTCTCTCTCTCTCTCTCTCTCTCTCTCTCTCTCTCTCTGCATGTGCACGAGAGAACAAGGTCTGCCGCTGCTGCTTATTATCATCGACCTGCACTGCACATCCACACACAGCAGCAGCTCGCTCGTAAACTTGCTTACTCCGCTGATGCACGCAAAGTAGGCCCGCGAAAGATTGCCGCGCCGATCGATAACAATACCTGTTTGACGCGCTCTCTGCAGCCGCGGCACGCGCGCGCGCTTTCTTTGCTCCGCTCGCGATCCTCCTTTTACCACTCGCTATATACTCCTGATCCTATACCCTCGGCAGTAGCATCGGAATCTCGCGATAACGTAATCCGCGCCGTTGCAAAGAGCGCGGAATTTCTCGTCCCGATGGATTTTTTCCCATTATTTATATCCTTTGACAGCGACACGCCGGGAGAGAGAGAGAGAGAGAGAGAGAGAGAGAGAGAGAGAGAGAGAGAGAGAGAGAGAGGGAGAGGGTGTCGGTATAATCGCGTGTAACCCGCCGTGCAGATAGGGACGTAAAAATAATCGCTTGCAGAGCTTTTTTCAAGGCTGTCATCTTTAAAGGCAAAAACGTCATCGCGACGAGTCAAACTCGGCTGCTTCGGTTAAAAATAATCCTTTTTTATTTTAAGCCGCCTGCTGCGCTGCGATCGATCGAACGATAAACGCTGCAGGCGGTCTAGACGCATTCCATGAATCTTCGATGTAATTTAATTAATTCGCTTGCGGCACGATCTAATCAGTACGCGCGTGTGATAATTCCGGAGCTTTTTTCGTAATATTGTTTGGCCGACACAGGACTATAACGCAAATCTATTGTCTCCGGCACAAAGCGAGCCACTAAGGAATTAAGGGATTAAAAGCGGCTCGAAAACGCTGCCACTCGGACATTTGAATCTCTCTGTCATCTCGTCGAAGGAAAATATGAAGCAACGCATACATGCATAAATTACCGCGGCTTACGAGCTAGAATATTAATTCACCTGGGAGTCAACTGTACCCTCGCAAATAACTGTTGCATCTGCCGGTTGGAAAATACGCGGTTTAAAGTTTTCAGGATTTGGGAAAAACATTTTAAAAATAATTTATTTTTCATGTATCCAATATACTACGCCCTGGTAGAAAGGCCAGCCAATTATTCATATCAAAATTACAAAGGTGTGTTTTACGAAGGTAAGCAGATCTGCTTACACAATTCTGCTGTAGTTGCAGCCTATCCTCGAAAAATCTCCCTCCAACTCTCGGGTGAATTAAAGTCGCGAAATCGTCAAAAAGCACGCGAGGAGAAGCAAAGAGAGCTTGCGCCGGGAAAAACAAATAAATTATGCACTTTCGTCGCGACGAGGCTTTCTCTCTCCGCTCGCGAGAGCACACTGTCCTGCTTTGGTCTTTTACATTTTTTTCCATCGCACTACGTGGTGCTGTGCCATTTCTTCTGCGGAGACGCGCGCGAAAAAAGAGAGAGAGAGAGAGCGAGAGAGGGAGAGAGAGAGGGAGAAAAGGTGCGAGAAAAGCAAAGTGCGGCGCGGGAAAGAGAAAGAGAAAGAGGACACGAGAGAGAAACGCAGTGATGGAGAACGATGAAGTACAAGGCTCCTCCCTAGCCTACTAACAGAGCAGCGGAGCAGCAGCAGCTCGCAACCTGCAAGCTCGCGCGAGCGAGAGCGCTGTTTTTCTCCCCCCGAAAAAAGACCGAAAGCTCGATCGATAATTCATGGCGCGCGCTACACTGGCGTGCTCGCCGAAGCTGCCTCTGCGACGCGGAATTTATTGTGTTTCAGGAAATCGACCCTGTAATACAATATCCGTATATTGTTATCCCTCCCGCAGCTTATATCCGAAATAATTAAAGTAATCGCACTCTCTCTCTCTCTCTCTCTCTCTCTCTCTCTCTCTCTCACGTGCAGCATTATCGATAATCCGGCTCTTTAATGTGTACACTTTTGAATTGTTGATGGGAAATGTCGTCGATTTATTTTTAGCGCAAGTAGCTTTTACGTGCATTATTTACGTGCGCGCCTCGTCGAGCCCTGAAAAGCGCTTTTCTCGAGGATAGATGTATGTGCAGTTTTGAACACTGCTGGAACATAGGTCTTTGTCCAACTTTGAGACTCCATTATATATATAGTGAAATCTCTGCAATTCATTCAATTTGCAAACTTTTCTCTCCCGCCCACTGCACTACACACGGCGACAACGAGGATTTATCTCAATATCACGAGGTGAAAAGAGTACCCGCGAATTTTTCAGGCATACTTCTTCTCTCAGCGCAGATACGTCAATCCGTCGAATATTTCCGAGAGATCCTCCTCGCGGCCCAAGACAGTGAGGACGAGCATGATTTGGCTGCGGCCCCAAGTCTTGTAAAGCGGGAACAGATCCACGGCCGAGTAGCGCAGGTCTTTGGCGAGGAATTTCAAGTGCTTGTGATTTATTCCTTTGAGCACCACCAGGTTTTCCCTGCGAGCACACAATATCGACTCTTACTCAATTTAACTGGAATTCTCGTGTCTCTGCAGCTTATACTCACCCGCTTTCTTCCCAGCTGTCCAGAGCTCTTGCCTTCACTCTGTCCTTGTCGAGTTTATTGTAGAGCCCTAAAAATCCGCGCGCGACCTGTGGAAAGACGATCCTCCATATTTGTTTAAATGAATTATATGAAAGATTTTTTTAATCCCTCACCGATGCCGCTAAATTTCCTTTGTTCGTGAAAAATCCGGTGTTTACGATGCAGTAGATGATGTATTGCGACGGGCCTTCGCCCCTTTTCGTCCGATGGCACACGCACGTATTTTTCGGAAATGAAATTTTCAGGTTTTCCCTTTTCGCTTCGATCTTCACTTTTGCCGCGGTGGAAATGCAATTTCTGAAAATTCGATTAAATCGCTTTGTCGATTTCACGGACGTACTGCGGAATAGCAAGTTTTTCAAATTGCCATCGGCTGCAGGCTATTATTACTTTATACTTTTACGCGAGTTCGACGGCTGTTTACAACATGCATAACCTCGTCCTTTCAATTTTGATTTTCTTTTCATCTTTCACGCAGCAGCGGCGGTGAAAAGTACGAACTTCAATGTTTGGCTTGGCAGCTCGATTCTATCGATTACTATAATCATGTTACTGATTTTGACTGACTTTTTTTATGCGAAATACAGAAACCAGCAAATTTAAATTTTCATTCTGTGTCTGTTAACCAAAAAATTTTGCGCCTGAAAAAAAAAATCCTCTGTTCCATAGAACTATATAGTACATATTGAAATTTGGCACGGATTATACCAATATATTTTTAGAACAATTTAAATTATTCTATTTTTTAAAAAAAGAGATTTGTTATCCTATGTTGGTAACAACGCGCTCGGACGAAAACGGATAACAGAAGTACGTTCGTAATAGATAGCGATAAGTTGCCGCGACAGGCGTCATTGCTGCAGTTTGATACGGCAGATGCCTCGAGTCTCAATATCGCAAGAAGGTTATATACTAGGCGCACTTCCTGAAAGGTAAAGTACAGTCCGAAATCGCGGCGCCACCAGTGTACTCAATGAAAACATCAACAAATAGACGTCTATTGTAAAGTGCACCGGGGTGATATTGATAAGCGGCAATTTCAGAGGGCAAACAGCTTTCTCTCTCGCACTTGTCTCTGTACTCTGTGTGCGGTGCAGTGTGTTTTTCTTACGCGAGTTTTTCTCTGCCGTTATAGGTTAGGAAAGCCAGTTCGGCAGTTGAGACTCTCTTGATCGGCCGATATCGTGATGACATGCGACAGTACTGAGAATCCCCCGTGAAAAAGTGCTCTTCGTGGTCAAGGACAGCTTTCCGACGTTCGGCAGAGAGAGAGAGAGAGAGAGTCGTCCATGCGACAAAACGAACACAAAGTGTCAAGGGCGCTCGCATAATTGGCTACAAATCTCCATCGATGAGCGCTTATTTCAACGACGTTGTCAGAAAATCGGACTCGTTCGACTGCCCCAGCTAGGAGCTGGCTTTTTCGGAAACACCCACGCTAACTCTACGGCGGAGAAAAATACCGGGATTATGGCGAGCCTCGAAACAGGTGCAGCTCATCAATCTGGTGAAAACACCAGCTGGAGGAAAGATCTTATTTCTCAACTGCGGGACAGAAATAGAACGCAAACACAATGTTTCTACGATCTCATTAGTTTGCGTAAGTTATAAATAGGCTATACTTTTATAGATTCGAATTTCGGAATCAAATAACGAATGCAGGAATCTTCGAGAAAACAATATACTTTTTCTTATTCCACCTGACAGTTGCAAGAACCTAATTTGTAGTCTGCCAATGCTCTGATCAAAAGAGAAAGTTTTGACCGTTAACTTTCTTTATTACTTTCAGATAATCGCCTGTTCGACAACGCCAATACATTGAGGGGAGAAAATTTACAGCTCTCGATAGCCAATGAGAGGCTGCGATGCGAGGTATCGAGTGGCACTCCAGGTTCGGGTGCCAATGCTGCCCTCGAAGCCAAATTATTGGCACAGGCTGATGAGCTTACTATGCTGCATAGGCGAAGGGGAGAACATACCCAACAAATTGTAGACCTGAACAACAAATTGCAAGAAGTAATAAAAGAGCTTCAAGCTAAAGAAGCAAGGTACTCAAATTAATCAATATTTGCTTCTTTTTTTCATGATAAATTGCTGAGTGTGATAAATCTAGTGCATGATAAATCTCTAACTCTAAATGTACTTGCAGCCTGGCTGAAAATTTGGAGGTTAATATCGGCTTGCGCTCTGAAATCTCTCGATATGTCACAAAGGAGAGAGAGTTGGAGAATATCAATCAAATGTTAAAAGACGAACATCAGGCCTTACAATTAGCTTTTGCCTCACTCGAGGATAAATTGAGAAAAGCACAAGTAAATTATGTTATTCCTCATGTTCATGCATTTATTTCAAACAATTCATTTGTCATTGAATATTTCAGGAAGAGAATCGACAATTGGTAGACCGTTTAATCAAGTACAAAGCTAAAGATGCAGAGAAAATGAACGAAGAAAATGATAACTTTTTAAAGTGAGTAATAAGAATTGTTCTATACATTTCAAAGTTCATTTTAAATGTTCGACATGGTCAAAAATTACTAGCATAATGTTTGCTTTCCACTAATTGTACAATTAATACAAACTATGTCAATTTTGGATGGTAGAATTATAATTGAATTAAAATTAGAAAAGACATAGGGAAGTCAGGCTAAATTTAGAAGAGATTGAGCAGACTTGCTTATTCTCCACAGTCTTCTAGTAGAGCATGGACAGTTTTTCTAATGTAGTGAGGGATTTCAGGTAAACACTCGTGTAAATAGCGTAAATTATTGTATGTTTGCTTCACCACTAACTTGCATGACTCGTTATTGTTTTAATCTTTGCTGATGTAAAACTTGGTAAATTAAAAAAATTTAATTTAACCAGTAAGGTTTGCTCTTCTCTAATGTTTCCTCTCTAAAAATGGTTTGTATACATTTACTAACTCTTATCAATGTTTGATTTGCTGCTTGGTGTAATGTTTGTATTGACATAGATAAACTCTGACATTACTTCTTTTAATATTAAAACTTATGTGTAGCCCGTTGTTTCCTCTGCCAATTAATTTGATAGTGTCAAAAATGTAATCATGTCTGTTGTCACTCGTGCAGATCACTGAAACTTCATACACCACATTCAGTTTCCGTAGTGCTTATCACTTAGCCACTTCACTTTGCTTGACATTTTCGTTTCAGTGAGAGTTTTACCAGCCCGACAGCCTTTTTGATGCATACCATTTCAAAGTTTGGGTAAGTTAAAAATAAGCAACAGAAAATTGCTATAAAAAGATTCTTATAGCTAACATTAAATCGCTTTTGGGCTGGTAGCAAACATTAAGCTACACTTGTAAACTTATAAAATATATAACAAAAATCTGTGCTTCTCCTCAACAAATGGTAGATCTTTATATGTACTTCAACTTGTAAATATACAGACGATTTATTACTGTAAGCAGGTGAAATAACGGATAAATAGAATTTATAGAATAGAATAACGTTTTAATAGAATTTTTTGGATTTTTCTGCTGGGTTAAGATTTTGTGCATGACGTTTTTTGCAAAGAAAAATTTAATAACGAATGCTAAAACTTGTAACTATTACTTTTAAGAATTGTATCGAAGTGTAATATTTGCATGTAAAAGTGTGTTTCCTACGAACGAGTCTTTGCTTTCTTGGCAGGAAGCTCTTTCTTTTATTGCGCACCAATAGTTATTTGATTTGTGTAATGATTTCCATTCGCTTTTAAATTTTCAGGAAAAGACAAGCCAAAATGCAAAAAGAATTAGAAGATGCGGCCAAAGATACTAGGCCAGCCAGTCCAGATCGTGTCAGTTTAAAGGAAGGGCTACTTGGTCTTCCCACGTCGGTGCCGACTAAAGTCTCCATCAAATTTGTACGTTGATGCTCTCATAAAAGACTCGTTACTTACACAATGTTCTAAGCAATTTTCACATCAAGTCAGTCATCGAAAGTGCGAGTGCTGTTCATCTTGAGTTTAAGCACCGTTTTGCGACAAAACATTAATAGTCATAATTCTCATCCATTCACTAACGAAAGCCTGTGTTCGTTCTGACTTGATTTGAGTTAACAATAATTGATTCTTCGATGATTAAGCGCATACATCAAATTTATATGATCGCATACTTGAGCGATCGCGATAAGTATTTGATAACTGAAATGAAGATACGGTTTTATTCTCCGGTTGTTGGGATGTTTTGTATTTGCAATTGTTATTCTGAAAGAGAATGTATTTATTGTAACTATTTATAAAACTGCGTGAAATAGAGTTAGATAGTTTGCGCTCTATGGTGATTTGTTAAGAAGATTATATATTTCGTGGAAGAATTTAGTTGGAATTTAGTCATAGGAAGAAAACGAAAGTTATGTTTACTTTAAACTGTAAAGAGCAGGGTTATTAACTAGTTTGTTAATATTTAAGAAGAAAAGTTCCTTTAACGAATTGTGTGATAAATATGTACTTGTAAAACCATATTTATTTAATACATGCATATTAAACAGAGACATATCAAAGTAAAATTTGTTTTGAATAGTTGAAACACATGCCAGATTGTAGAATTAGAGTAGAATACGTGTCTTTCACGAATCAACAAATCCCGAGTTGCTGGCACCTTAAGAAATTATCTAATCGCTTTGTGCTCCCTTTTCCTTTGCTGACTAAAACTGAGCGAAACATTCCGTGAGTCATGTATTCATTGAGCGAGCAGCGTAGCAAGCTTCGAAAAAGTGCACTCAGGATAAACGAGATAATATTTAATTTGTCACGTTCTGCGTGTACATGGGAGTGCGTCGGTTTGGCAGCCGATCCATCCTGCGAGAATTTCATGAATGCCGCGCAACAAGTACGCAGCATTGACTCGCGCATGCTTACGTACGCACACATGTATAGGCACGGTAGAACGCATATTGCACTTTAAACTTGACGCTCCAACGACGTAACGCGCGGACTGGGCGCGCACACTCGGCGTTACTGGGAAGTTAATCCATCAACGTGATGAGTTTATCGACGTTGGAGGGATTTTATGAAAAGCGTCGAATCGCGTATCGCGTAAAGATTTTAATCTGCATGAGTAGTCAAAGTAATGCATTTTGAGATAGGGGCTTACAGCCGTGTACTATGTGCGTGTGCGTGTTTGAGTGTGCTAGCAAACAGCTCTGCGAAATTTTATTAGTTCCGCCGTTTACGGATTGCCTCTGGTGAAACTTGAACTCGCTTTCTCACACCCGTGTATACGCACAGCGCAATTTGTATCTAAATGTTTATAACGATGAATTAGTTGAATGTAATGTAACGGCAACCCCACGTTGCAGAACGCGCACGAGGGTGAGGTGAACGCCGTCCGATGGTCGCCGACCGACAGAATACTCGCCACAGGCGGCGCGGACAGAAGAGTCAAGTTGTGGGACATAACCAAAGGTAATGCACATGATCTTATTGTACTTGTTTATCTACGTAATGCGGAAACTGGAAATTCAAGTGAGAACTGAATGAGGTGCTCCGAGTGTACAGCGCTTGTTCTATCCATCGCGAAATAAAAGGGAGAACTCATTTAATTCAACTCGTTATTTTCGCTCATAATCCGCCGCCGCGATGCGAGCTCGTTGGGATTACTCGATGCGTGCGCGAGTGTGGGATTTATACGTTTTTCAACTGGTTTTCTCTCTTTTATCTTGGTGGCGCGAGCTCGTTATAATAACGCCGCTCGTTCGCCGATGTGAAAAATCGAGAAAAAGCAAAGAGTATGAAATAAAAAGTTTCGATCCCTGCGAAATGTACTCTAAAAACGACGTTGTTTGCAGGAGGATACGAGTGCAAGGGAATACTGGTGGGCAGCAACGCCGGAGTTATGTCGGTGGACTTTGACTCGTCGGGCCAGCACATTCTCGGAGCTTCCAACGATTTCGCCAGCCGCGTCTGGACCGTCGGGGATCTTCGATTAAGGGTGAGTGATTTTTTCTGCTTTCACCCCAGCTTGTCCCCGACAAACATGTATGTACGCCGTTCGGCTGTTGTATCAGTCAAACGATGATCGTATAAAAGGCTGATACATATATAACTCGGCGGAGCGCGAGTCGCTTCCATTTCCAAGTTATTGCAGGTAGCCCAGAGCTCGGCAAATGTTTGCCTTACGTGTCGACGAGGCAAACTTGCAGGCGAGCGTGAATTTGAAAATTCGAATGCGTCGCTTATTGTCTCTCTCCCTCGGCGGCGGCGGCAGCTGCTCTCGCATTATACATGCCCGCAAATGGATCACATTCTTTGCCTCCGGTCGCAGCGATTGTTTGTCCGCGTAATGCACTTGATGTATGCGATGTGCGGAGCGAGCTGCATACACATTGTGGAAAGAGCGAATGCGCGCGCCGTATTTTTCTCTCTCCAGCTCGCGCCGCGCGGGCTGAAATGATATTCGCTCAGCCGCGATTGGCTCGCTCTCGCGGGGGCGGCAAATGGGTCGCAAACAGCCATTAAACGGCGCAAGCTCTGCCAACGACTCAAGACGGAATGTATCTGCAATAGAATTTGAAATTCATCGCGCGCGGGGCTCCTCCGAGCTTTTTGCATAAACTCGCGCGGGGCGCGATCGTAAAGCTAATGACGACGCTTCCTGCAACAGCAGTAGCAGTAGCAGCGAGAAAGATACGTTCGGCGCATTCCGGCTTTCGCGGAACTTGTTATTTTTTCGCTTCATTACGCGGGCTGCTGTGCGGCGCTTCGCGCATGAATAAAGTGCGTAGAGCGCGCGCAATAAAGCGGAATAAAACGCTGCCGCCGCGGCGCTACGTAGCCATGGAAGTGGCGCGCTGACAATGCACTTTGACACTATACCTACGTACAGACTTGGAAAAGTTCGCGGAGTTCGAGCAATGCCAACATTGCTATCTTATCGCGACGAGCGAGTTTACTCCGGGTATCAAGCGCACTTTCGCGCACTTTCGCGCACTGGAGCTTTTGATTCGAAAGACGTTCCGTAAAGGAGTAACGTCATTAAAAGTTTCGCCGCTCAGCCTCCGTTGTTATTCAAATGTTTTGCCGACGAGTAATCCCGTACGCGCATTGTAAGCGATCCGCGCAGGAAAATCCGCGCTGCCTTCTCTTTTTCTCCGAAGCTGGCGTCAAGCTCCTTTGATAATATTATCCGAGAGCTGTCGGCAAGAATTATGTGCGTGGCGCATAATTAGAGAGCTAGATTTTATTCGCTGGCAGCTGCTTCGCGCGCGAGACACAAAGTTTGTCTTTGGGAAATAAGAGCAACGCGCGCGCGACGACGCTGCTGCTGCTGCTGCTGTTGGGAGAAATGGAGAGAAGTCGCGTGCGTATTAACGAAACTCGCTGTTTCAATGAGCAGAGCGAACAAGTTGAGCTTCTAGATTTTCCTTTGTGACGCCTTTCTCCAGTCTAGCTCGACGTCGGCAGCAGCCTTGTCACTTTATATGAGCCGGCGCAGTATATGGCAAATACGCGCGCCACGAGATCTGATAATTATTCGACGCTTCAAAGCTAATGCCCGAACAAAACGGCGCGCGCGAGGCGGCATTATAGTGTGTAGAGAAAGTCTCGTGGAAACGGAAGGCAGGAAGGAAGGATGGATGGAGAGAGAGAAAGAGGGAAAGAGCGAGAGAGAGAGAGAGAGAGAGAGAGCCACTTTAGTTACTGTCCCAGCCTCTCTTCTTGATGAGATACGCCGCGCAGCGCTTTTGTTCCCCTTCTCCCTTTGTGCTCGGCTTTCTTCCTCCTCTAACCCTAGTCTTCCTGCCGCAGGGCCCACATTCTCTGATTCATTAGCCGGGATTCGAGAAAGAAAATCCGAGAGACTGTCTCTCGTACAATGCGCGTGTCTCGATAAGCTGAAAGGCGTCGTTTGAATTTTACAGACGCAGCTTTCGATTGACACTGCCCGCGCGCGCGAGTGCACACGTGCACTTTGCTCTCGGCGCCTAATGCAATTATTCGAGCCGCTTGTTTCTCTCTCTCGCGCGCGCGCTCAGTCTCGTAAAAAGCGGCGTAGCGGGGAGGAAGTTTCATTTCGGAGATTGCTGACCAATGGCGCATGAAGCCGAGACAAGAGAGAGAGAGAGAGAGAGAGCGTATAGGTGGTAATTCCCGCTGCTGAATTGAAAGTGCACGCGGAGGAGAAGAGCTATTCCTTCGCTCAGCGATATTTATCTTGCGCAGGCTTGCGTTTCTGCAGCCAACAGCAGATTCGCATAGATCTGCCGTCGTACTATATAGTAGGGGGGGGGGGGGGGAGCCAGGCGCGCACGAGAACTGCCGACGCAATTAGAATTTCGCGAGAAGAGATTCTGAATAATTGGCTCTGCTAGTCGCGGCGGGATTTCCTTCCCCGCACACCCGCACATCGACGCGCGGGAAAAGCCTCGATGTGTACGTGTATGTGTGTGCGGTGTATCCCGTCCGTGTCGATTGCCAACTCTCTCTCACTCGAAATCTTAAATAATGGAGGGCAGCAATCCTCGCCAAGTCGGCTTTTCCTCATTGTATGATCGCTAATGCTCATACCTCCCATCTCTTCTCTACATTATTCAACTTTTATACGTCTTCTCCTTATTCCTCTTCTTCTCCTCTCTTTCCAATAATGTTGAGAAACTCTGAGGCCGTTCCCCGCACACATGTACGAGTTCTTCAGGCTGTATTTGTAATAAAAAAAAATTGTATAGCATATCAATATAACGGCAGCACGTGCGATTAAGTTGGTCGAGGGTGTCGGCTCCCTTATCCGTCCTCGTATAACGTGTGTATCCCACGCATTATGTACATTTAAATGCGCGCGCGGAGGAGACGCTCTCCTTCTCGGCATTTGGCACCCTCGGCACGAGCCATCACTTCGGTTAAAGATCACGTTATCCGCGTAAGCTCGCCGGCCATAAAACTCGCCCTTTCTCTCTTGTCTCTGTGTGCCGTGGATAGTATACTCGAAGCGGAGCCGCAGCACTCGGCGAGCGAGAGGACCCTAAATTTCATATTTCTCCCGATCTTTCGAGTCCCTTGTTTGTCGCGCGACGGCCTCACGGGACAGGCCGGGAGGCAGAAGCAAACCAGGCGTTAAACGAATATCGATGGTAATGGCGGGTACCTGGCCGTGGAACGATAATGGACTCGATTCCTTCTCGCATTGCTCTTTTTTTCCTCTCTCGCTTGGCTCGTGTTTTCCTCGCGAGAAGCGACGTACGCCCCACTACGACGACGACTATCTTTTTCCTTTGTCGCGCTGCTGTTGTTGTTCTTGCGGCTGATACAGCGCGGGGACGTGCTATACGGCAAGTTCCCGCGGCTACTGTTGCTGAGCCGGAGACTACTCTTTATGCACCCGACGCGTCTTAATCCGCTACTAATGAGTTGCGACTTTATACACTTGACCCCCGCGAGCCGAATCTGCATTCGTGGCGCGCGTGTAAGGGTCGCCGGATTAGATGGCAGGCCGGGATTAGCCTCGGGAGGGAAACTCGCGCGGCAAAGCTCGAATGTTAATTTAGTGAAATTGCGCACGCGCGAGCAACGATAGCGAAGGAGCTTTTCATGCAGCGCTTCGCGGCCACCGTGTCGCTGTGCACGAACGCTTTGATATTCTCTTTCTCAGCAGGGATACTTTTCGAGCTATCGGCAATGGCTGCGTTGATTGAAGGAAGGAATTTCGTTCGAATTTATTGAAAAGTACAGACATTGTTCCGAAGGCAAAATGAAACGATAAATAAAAAAACTGTACCCCCGTTTCGAACAATCGTCATTTTCGAACCCCACAACTGACAAATTCAAACGAATTTCCTCATGTAAAAGTTAAAAGTTTTTCGGCCGCTTATTGAAGCGCTCGTAAAAAAGTTTTTGTAATCCCCCCGAAATCGCGCGGTGAATATATATGGTTTTATACAAAGCCCTCTCGGAAACTCTCTCTGAATGCCCGTGAATTTCTTATTGCTCGCGCGTTCTTATGTTCTTCGGCAACAAAGGGTATTTGAAAGCGCATTCAGCGTAAATTTCTTCCATCGTCAAACGAAAACTCGCATCGCGCACGTAAGTGCGGCTAATGGTGAAACAACCGGTTCACGAGCATCCAGCGTGACAATTGTTGGAAAGAGCGTGTACGGATGAGGAACGCATCGCACACGCCGCTCTGGAACTCATTAATCGGACGCGCTGAGGGCCGTAATCCACTTAGATAATTTTAGGGCAACGGCGGTGTTATGGCTGCCAGCGGCGAGAAAAACTCGCGTATTCCCTCGCTCTTTTTCCACTGCTGGCACACGCGGTCTGTCGTTCAAACGAATTACTCTCGTACCGGCCTCTGATTAATGCGTGCATAATTAACACGTTTATTTGTTGCAGAAGGGACAATAATTTATCAGAGAAGTACTGCTCTCTGCGAAAAAAGCATTTTCGAGCGAATAACCGCCCGTACAGTAATGAATAGAATTGTGCCTGAAATCATATCGTCGAACTTTTTTTTCACAGAAGGCAAAAGCTTCAATCGGTTTTCTCCCGTACTTCCCATTCGCGCGTGGCAGCCAATATTCAGCTTCTCTTTGATTTTTTTCGTTTATTCGCGTTCGACGCGGCTCGTAAAACTGACGTAAAACTGACAAGCCGACTATACACAAATTCTCCGGTTCTCTCTGCGAGTGTTTCTCTCCACCTCTAGCTAACTTTATTTTTTCTGGCCGCTCGAACAAGTGGAGCGCGGCGACAAGAATGGACTCTTAGCTTTAAACGGCAAACCGGCTCTCTCACGATCGCTATTTTATTGCGCCGATCGTGAAAAACTTTGATGAGCGTTGGTTTTAGCCTCCACTTCTTTCTCGCACTTTCAAAGAGAACACAGCTTCGCGAGCTACCGTAGCGGGCTTTCTATATGAGGCACTTTACAACAGTGGCTCGAACCGTTTTACACCTACGGCTGCGCGCGCACTGAAAGTAATACCCTCGCTTCGTATCCAGAACAACTTGGCCGCTTCGGTAAATTTACTTGTCGCGCGCGACTTACGCAACTTCACGACTTTTCAATCTTATCCCCCTGCGCATATATGGCCTTGCGCCCCTTCAGACCGCGGGTAGGAGGGGCGGGGAGTAGATAAACTATGTCAGTTCTGGCCCACCTGGGGAGGGGGAGGGGGTGTAATGGTTTATAGCATGTCAGTTCTGGCCCACCTGGGGGCGAAATGGTACATGGCGTGTGAGTTCTGGCGCAAGCGGTAAGAGAGCGGTGAGAGAGCGGTCGATAACGTCATCAACGCTGGCGTTGTCGATCGCGAGATCCCCGATCGATGCAGCGTCTCGGTGCTGGCGGTGACGTCAACGGCCCGATGTTACCTTCTGCTGTTGATACCGACGGCTTGCTGCCCTACCGATATGTCTCCATAGCAGCGAGAGTCAATTTTAAACGTATGGCTGTACCGCGCAACTTATCGTTTCCTCTGGCGAATGTTTTGAGAATCTATTATCTAACTTATAAACAAAATTCGCATGGTGACTATAGAACGATGATCATGGGGACGCATTCTGGGCTGTTCTCTCGTACAGCAAAGGTCACATGCATTCAAGAGTTGTATCGTTTTATAATAAAATGGCTGAAAATATGTAAGTAAAATAATAATTATTATTTTTATAATTTATTAATATTTTAGTCGCTTTTAAAAACCTTTTAAATAAAAAAACTGAACATTTTTTTTGAGTAAATATAAAACTTTATATATATATATATATATATATATACACAGGGTGGGCCATTTTAATCAAACCAGTCTAATAACTCCTAAATTAAGCCATGAACAGAAAAATTGTTCAGATGAAAGTTGTCCAGGATCAAGGGGGACATCTTGTTGTGCAATTAGTTTTGACCTTGAACTCAAATTTCAAGGTCATTTGAAGGTCAAATTTTTTTTTAAATAGGAACCCTTATTTTTTATAGCAGATTCGGAAAGAACAGGGAATTTTACGTCCGAAACGTCCTAAAGTCAACATCCTCTAAAAGCTCTGGCAGTCGATCTCTGAGCAATGCCAAATAGCTATTCTGGTTAACATTTTGACCGAAAAATATGGCCCAATCAGGTAATCATTAATGATCCCACACCACACCATTAAACTCCATCGGTTTTGATGGTCAATAGCCCTGTACCAGTGGGGATTCACAGGTGACCAGTAGTGACTATTGTGCCGATTTAATTGACCATCACTGCGAAATATAGCCTCGTCAGAAAACATAACAAATCTGAAAAAATCTGGATTATTTTGTAAAACTCCTAAAGCCCATTGGCAAAAGTTAATACTCATTAGAAAATGGCGTGGCCTCAGCTCATGAACTAATCTTATGTGGTAATCGTGATAGTGGAGATTATTGAGAATTCTCAATGCTGTTCTTCGTGGTATACCGATTTCTCTTTCAATTTGTCGACTACTAATTTGTGGATTGAGATGAACAGCTGCTAAGGCGGCTATAACATTAGGATCATTTTCGTTGTATTCGTGGTGTCTGCGTTGACGATGAAGATGTCCATCACGAGCTCTTCGAAGTAATCTGAGTAATGTGTCGTGAGTAGGACGCCTTCTTAGAGGAAAGCGTTCAGCGTAGAGTCGCACCGCGGCTCTGGCATTGTTTTAGGTTTCGCCTAAGATCATTATCATATCAACAATTTCATTGGATTGATAATCGCCCATGTTGAAAATTTTGTTTATAATAAGAAAAACTATTTTATTTACATTCACTCTTTATTGAAATTGAAACTAAACTAAAATAAGAACGTGACAACAAAAAATGGAGAAATTTTCAAACTGTATAAATTTTTAAATCAAAGGCTATAGCCGGGTTACTATGGTGAAATGGCCCCCTTGGAAAATGTATACATGTTATATACCATTCGATGGGGGATAAAAAAAAACTCCCATAGCCAAATTTTTAGCTCTCTGCCTAGTGCGCATGCGCAGTAACGTCGATAAACGTGTTTTTTTGATTTTATTTTTTTCTGAAGTCCCTATAGGATAAAAATTTTTTTAAAAATTCACATTGGTGTATTTTCATGTCATGAATAACTGCAATTTTTTTGGGATTACATAACCTCAAATATCGGATCTAAAAAAATTATTAAAGTTTTCAATCGATATTTTGACCCCCTTGTTTTTGAGGTGCAACTTTTTAAGTAGACTTTTTTTGTGTACTTTTTCCCGTTCTTTACGATGGCACTAACGTTTTTTCCTTAAAAATGGTGGCACAACTCGATTTGAGCCAAAAACTGATTTTTTTGCCATTTTTTCACGTTTTTAGCTGGTTATGTTACAATTTAGTTACTAAAGTGACTCCTTTTGAGTAGTTTTGCATATCTTCCCATGAAAACATAATCAAATGAAATATTTTGTTCGCTCCAAGCCGTATTTTTTATATTATCTTACGTTTTCAATGATGGTCTTATCAGAATTTGAGGTAATAAAGGGTTTCTCTCTATATATAAAAAGAATATCGCCGCTGTCAGTGTCTGCTTTTCTCTTTAACCTAAAAATGCCCTCATTTGAGTGATTTAACGCCGAAAAAGGCCATTTTTGGTACCATGTAACCCAAAACTAACCTAAAAATGTCATAATGCAAGGGTTTTCACGCAAAAAAGCCTGTTTTTAGCTAAACATAGCCTTGAAATCGATCGTTTGAGGGTACTTTTGGCGTCTTGTGGTCTTAAAAAGGCCATATTTGGCTTATCTGCCTCTACTTAATTGATTATTCAAAATCTATTGACAGTAATAATTATCAGGTAAAAAGGAATTGAAGTTAAGTATGTTCAATTCGTACAAAGTATAATTTATTATCTTCATAGGCTATTTAAAATAAATTATGGAACGTATACAAGTAGCTTTTTAAAAATAACGAATGTTCACAATAGAAAAAATGATTCACTCATCATTGTCACTATCTTAATCAATACACACTTCAATTTGATCATTAAGAAACATTTTAGACAGAATTTCAGCTGGTCGTATGATTTTTGATAAATATCTTCCATGTGAAAGATAATAGATTATGGCAGCAATATGCGCACAACATCCTATAGTACGGTTACCGTTAGCACAATCACAACAGTGTCTTAAGATGCTAGAATAACCAATACCATTTGGTTTATACTCAACGAAACATTTGTATTGTTTTCTGTTCATATGCCTGGATTGAACTTCAAGTTTGAGAATATTGTTAGTCTCTTTTGAATATCCAATCTTCAAATTATTATCTGCGTCAAGCATTTCCGCTAAGTAAGATATTGTCTGTTTAAGCTGATATGTTCCTGTAAACAGAATTTTCAAATCTTTTATTGTTAATTCAGGAAAGTCTGGTAAATCATCCGAAGTTATTATTTTAAATGGTAGTTTCCGACGACTCTATCTTTTGTCTGCTACTAAAACTGCTAATGTATTTTCAACATTTTTTCTAGATTGCATAGCACTAAATATTTCATCTTGCATGTCTTCATCAGAATCTAGGCGTTTGCCAAACAAGTTATTTAAGTAGCAAGAAATTTTACAATAAGATCCAGTATTTTTCACCATTTTATTATCAAGTTTGTGATCTAATAACCTATATTTTTTCTTTTGAACTCCGTGCACTGCTTCAACAACCCATCGCAGTTTTGTCGTGAATCTTGTTTCATTTGATTCTTGCGTAGAAAGTTGAGATTTTGAACCTTTGAGTGCAAGCATCAAAACAATATAACCCATATTTTCTAATTTTTGTTTAATGTCCCTGAAACCTCTATCCAGTATAAAAATGTCCCCTTGGCGAAGAAGTTTCTGTAAAATATTCTGCTTCTCTTCCAATATTTCAATCAGTATTGTAGCATCATTTTTATTTGCAAGATATGGACCTAACTGGTCAACAACATAACCATTAGTAGTACATATAGTAAATGGTTTAGTCAGAGGAACTTTTTTTTGGCCTGAATAAGATTTTCTTTGGTACTCGTTATTAGAGCTTTTTTCATGTCTTATATAAGTACCATCAGCAATCAAAATAAGTTGTTTACCAGGATGTAATTTCTTTGCCATATTAGAAGTTAGATTTTCAATCAATTCATTTCTGTCTACATTTTCTAATCCAAAGTGTTTTGGTAGTAAATCTTTTTCGAAAGATAATAATACTGATTGACAAAAACGAGATACTTGTTGTTCGCTTTCAATGTCAAATATTGTAGAGATGAGCGAGTTAGAATTCCCAGAGCGCATTTTGAATAAAAATACGACAATGGCTTGTGTCGCTGTCCTTACACAGGAATTCTTCAGAGAAGTGAGTTGATCTTTAAGATAATTAATATTTTCCCACGTTAATCCCGTAAAAACTTTCAATTTTTTTTCAGGCATGGAAAATTCAGCTACTGTATCTAATAAAGTTTCGTCTGCTTTCATTGATAATTGACTCAAAAATTGTAGTAATTCATCAATATATACCGTACTTGTAGTGGAAAAAATATTAATTTTATTTAGTTCATCTTCATAAAATCTTTTTTTAATTAAATGTGTGCAACAGCATCTATTGCCATGTGGAATAAAAACATTCATTTTACTATAAACTTGAATTCGGGCCTCTAAAGGAACTAATATATTATTAGTCTGTTTTTGGTACCCACAAACAAAGCAATATTAATGTGTCGCAATCGTCCTTTGAATAAGTAATTCCGTGGTTGCTCGTACTTTTTGTTCCTTTATTGTGTATACAGATGATTGTGTACTTTCCTGAGATGATGAAGTGACAGTTAGCTGAGAAAATGATTCAGAAACATTTGAATCTTGAGACGAAGCAGTTGCTGGAACATTAACCTTTTTAGGTTTAGAGCTTGATATGTATTTGGCTAATCGCTTTCTACATGAATCACAAATTACATCATGGATGTAAATATCTTTATTTGATAATTGTTTAGCATATTCGATTTCAACTTCAGATTCGATTTCCTTTTCTCGACCAATTGATTTTCTAATATAAATATTACACATGGCACATCTTCGATCATCGCGTTTCCTGATGTTATCTGACTCTTCATTACTATTAGATGCCATATTTATTTAACCATTAGACAAGAAGATCACTTCTGAAATAATAAAATATAAATATTTTACAATACATTTAAAAATGCTGTTAGTTAGTTTTTAAAAATCTAAAAAAATTGTTTGCCTTTTTTTAAATTAAAAACTAGAATGAATAATAAATATTACAAAAATATTATAATCTAAGTTCTTGTATAATCCAGTTTTCTCAGTAGCTTTACATGAAAAGTAAAAAAATAATATTGCCTAGTAAAAGTGAAATAAGTTGTATTTCATTTATAAGTTTTTTAAGCAAATAATTTTTTTTTGTCATAAAAACTGTATTGAAGTGCTTGCACCTAGTGATTTTATAAAATCAACAAACCTATGAAATTATTATATTCAATTTGTTTTTTTGTAAAAATATGTTCTTGTATCTAGACATGAATAATAGTGTATTTTAAAATAAATAAATAATGTTGTTTTTAATGATGTTTCATATACGTATGTGTTTAAAGCATAGGTTAGCTTGTGATTACTTTATTCATTTTACATTTTTTTAACTTAAAAGTTAATTGACAATTAATAAGTTCGCATCCTATTAGTTCTATTTTTCATTTTTATTATTTCTCATGTATTGTTTTTATGTAAAACCAAATATTTTTTCTCATCTCATAATAATTAACTATAGTAAAAATCACATCATATATAGTCATATGCAGATATTTATGTGCATTTTTTATTAATTTGACAGTATTTTATACATAAACAAATTAATTATTGTTCAAGACTTTCTATATTTTATCAATTTAATCATACTTGTATAATTAATATACCGCATTACATCAAAACATGCAACTCATCAATCGTCAAATCCGTTTCTAGCAAAAGTTTATTGTCATATTTTATTCAAATGTTTTTCCTTCTTAATTTTATTTAGTTAATAGTTTCAACAACTTTATGTTTAACTAATTTCTCATTTTACTTTATGTGATTAGCCTAAATTGGTTAAGTTAAATAGATAAAGACTCGTTCCCCTTACATGCATTGTACGTATATCTATATCTATAGGATTGAAAATTCATTTTTATTAATTACTTTTTTGTTAGCTTATTGATTTAAAATCTGATTGCTATTTTTGTTTTAGGATAAGATCGAATCTTTATGCGAGTACTAAAACAGTTTATAATTTAATGTTGGTTTAAACTTTTGATTTTATGCAAGAATTTAATAACGTACACAACATGTTTTTCTTATTTAGCGTATAAAAAGGTCTAATAATTATCTGTTATTATTATTACATTATTATATTATTATATTATATTATTATATTATTATATCATATTATTATATTATTATATCATATTATTATATTACTATATTATCTGTCATTATTTTTGATACAATTACTCTTAATACTACAGAATTTATAATAAAAATTTTATTTTTCTACCCATTAATAAGTCTTACTCTGCATATACCGGTAAAATACAAGTGTATTTATTATAAATACATGGGAGATTTTTTATTTATCAGTAGGTTGGTTACAGTACTTTTTTCAAAACTCAAAGTGTCGGCATAAAAATAACATTTTAGATATTAATAATA
This sequence comes from Nasonia vitripennis, assembly GCF_009193385.2. Taxonomy (NCBI): domain Eukaryota; kingdom Metazoa; phylum Arthropoda; class Insecta; order Hymenoptera; family Pteromalidae; genus Nasonia; species Nasonia vitripennis. Next base: position 13,101,895 of record NC_045761.1, on the reverse strand, counting down.
GGTTTTGATTTTAAAGAAGTTATTTAACAAAATATTAATTTATTGTGTAATATTTATTAGAAATACATATAACCCTAATATCAAAGCATATAATCTGTGATGTCAAAACTTTTGAAAAACTTTGTTAAATCTTCATTTTTTTAAAAGATATGTAAAATATATAGTACTCACTTTAAATATACAAGATTGTTAGTTTTGAAGTAAACAGCAGAAAGATTTAAAGTAGCCGCGTCAGCCTTCGGTTCCAACTAACTCCAATGTATTTGAAAATAAATACTTAACTACTTTATTATTTTTTCTAGTATTGCTATCAATTATCAGTCAAAAGCCGAAATAGTAAAAAGAAAAATCGAAACAATTTTTATTTGCTAGATTTTAATTTACTTTAAAAGTTATAAACTTATACTAACAGCGTTTTCACCATTCACTTGTATTAGTATATTATGGAGAAAGTACAATTGAGTCCGTCGTCCCGTACCGACCTCGGGACATACCGTCTGAAATAAGCTGTTTTTACGGGATTGGCTAATTCTGTACCGTCGATTGGGTTATCGAACAGAATTAGCCAATAATATAAAAGTGACTTATTTCAGACGGTATGTCCCGGGGTCGGTACGGGACGGGACGGGACGTATTGTACTTTCTCCCTTATATAGACAATTGTAAGAAAAAAAAAAATTAGTTTTGAAAAAAACAATGTTGGCCATTGGTTTGCGCATCGTTTAATTAATTAAGAAATCAAAATACTTTATTTGTTTATGCTCCTGATAATTCTTAATTTTATGATTGACCATTCACTACGCAGATCGTCTGCATTGCAGCCGCCGCGTCAACCGCGCGGCCAAGCATAACCTTTTATTATAAATAAAAATAAACAATAAACAAAAAAGTGCGACAGAGACAATACTTTCGACCAATCACAGAACGTTTAAAAAGAACATAACATTAGCCATCAGTTTTATAATAAGGTGATATCACAATTCTGATAAGACCATCATTGAAAACGTAAGATAATATAAAAAATACGGCTTGGAGCGAACAAAATATTTCATTTGATTATGTTTTCATGTGAAGATATGCAAAACTACTCAAAAGGAGTCACTTTAATAACTAAATTGTAACATAACCAGCTAAAAACGTGAAAAAATGGCAAAAAAATCAGTTTTTGGCTCAAATCGAGTTGTGCCACCATTTTTAAGGAAAAAACGTTAGTGCCATCGTAAAGAACGGGAAAAAGTACACAAAAAAAGTCTACTTAAAAAGTTGCACCTCAAAAACAAGGGGGTCAAAATATCGATTGAAAACTTTAATAATTTTTTTAGATCCGATATTTGAGGTTATGTAATCCCAAAAAAATTGCAGTTATTCATGACATGAAAATACACCAATGTGAATTTTTAAAAAAATTTTTATCCTATAGGGACTTCAGAAAAAAATAAAATCAAAAAAACACGTTTATCGACGTTACTGCGCATGCGCACTAGGCAGAGAGCTAAAAATTTGGCTATGGGAGTTTTTTTTTATCCCCCATCGAATGGTATATAACATATATACATTTTCCAAGGGGGCCATTTCACCATAGTAACCCGGCTATAGCCTTTGTAACTTCTTATTTTCTTACGTTAAGACATTGTGATTTAAATTGAAGACAGCGTGAGAACAATCGTTACAATTCATATTAGATTAAAGAAATTCAACTTAAAAAAAAAACATCTAAACTGGAAATGATGCACTTTGGCAAATACAATTATTAAACATTTTTTTTAATATTACAAAAGCAAAATGATGTTTAATATTTTATCTTAAATAATGTATTTTTTAACATCCTACCTTTATTATTTAACCATTTTTTACGCTTTTGAAACGTTAAACTTTTACTTGACTCTGCTTCGACCGTGAATGAATTGACAACATTGATTTTTAACGTTCCATTTCCCACTCCCATTAAGAACTCAGATATTTAAAATTATCATGTTTACTTCGAAATTTACTTTTGACCACTAAAAATTTGTTAACGAATGTTAAACAAGCATCCTAGTGAGAGGCAAGGGGACTCACAGTAAACAAGCACCCCAGTAAGAGGCAAGGGGACTCACGTTAAAAAAGCATCCCAAAGGGAACATAATCCTAATACGTCCACGTCGTTGTTCCTGGGTAGCGCTGAAATTAGGGAATTATTTTGTTTTCAAGGTAAATATTTTCATGGTCATTGTCACAATGGGTTTGAATATCATCTTAAAAGTACATTAACTACGATTATTCTATCAGAAAATGCGATTAAATAGCAATTACAGTATTTCTTAACATTTGACCTTGAAATGACCTTGTGAAGGTCATGAAAAAAATTTTGAAATACCGTTTCGGACGTAAAATTTCCTGTTCTTTCCGAATCTGCTATCAAAAATAGGGGTTCCTATTTTAAAAAAAAATTGACCTTCAAATGACCTTGAAATTTAAGTTCAAGGTCAAAACTAATTGCACAAAAAGATGTCCCCCTTGATTCTGGACAACTTTCATCTGAACAATTTTTCTGTTCATGGCTTAATTTAGGGGTTATTAGACTGGTTTGATTAAAATGGCCCACCCTGTATATATACACTTTCAATTAAAATTTTTTATTTGTAAAATCTAAAGCGAAAATCTAGTGCTAAATCTTAAGAGTATTTGATAAGGACCAATTTTTTGTTTTTGAAATCTAAATATATATTCTTATTTTTTAGCCAAATAGTATTACCACCAGCGCCTTTGTTTGCCAAGAAGAGATTTTTTCTTTCTTTGGCAGAAGATTATTATGAGGGAAACGACACGTTTTATGCAGCAATGCTAGACGACCTCTTCAAGACAACATTTTTTATGCAAAAAGGGATTGAATTGTTCGGCGATGTAGCAAGTTTTTTGAGGGAGATTGATGTCTCACTCCTTTTTTAAAGATTATTGCTCTTGGAAATTGGCTCTGAGGTATGTATGTACTTTTTAAATAAATGTACAGATTATTATTATTATTATACAACATATTAAAAAAAGTTATTTTTTTACAGAACTTTGGAAGCATTCGTGATTTCTATACACAACTGTGTTTAGAAAGTGATGCGAACCTTCAATATATATGCAGGAAGGCTGCAGCCTGCACATGCACAAGGATATTTTTTTATATGAAGTGCACAAGCAAGTGACACGAGAGCAGCATATATTTGTGTTTAAAACCATATATGATTGCATCCATTATAATCTACCAAATGTTGCACTTTTGATGTTAAAACGCATAATAGAGGAATTATAAAATGAATAAAATCCTCCACCACTCCAGCGAGCCAATGTTCTCGCCGCTGAGTCACCCCACCACCACTACTCACGAGCATCTGCGCCGCTAGGTGACGTCAGAACGTATCACATCCGGTTTAAATTTGATACTTGATTTCAGGATGAAAAGAGACCCCAAACGCTCTGTTGATAAATGCAGGAAACGTTATTAACTGATGTAGGAATCACTGATTTCAGGTTGAAAACAGACATAGAGCTCTCTGTCCATCTCTGTCGGTACATGTAGGAGACATAATCGACTGATATATACTAGGGATCTATGATTTTTACATATTATCTACTTCATCAACACCCTCTGTCAAATTTAGTTTCCGTTCAATCACCCAAGTTTTCAGTGCGTATGCTCCTTCAGCTGCACATAGCGGTTTTTTACATAGTTTATGGTGGTTGTTGCATGTTGTATATCTCTTCTTCCGCAGCTCTTT